>NC_140005.1:31942122-32554802 GCF_964263955.1 Coregonus lavaretus | reverse complement strand
CTGTAGACTCCCGCACATCCCTGAACACTTGTGTGATACAGGAATTCCGGGGATAGTAAATTCCCAGTTATGCATTAATACGTTACTGGAAATTGACGAACCGTGCACGTCACGTAAATTCTCAACTGTTGGAAGAGAAGCCCAGTGAAAAGAAGCCAACTCTCCGTGTCTCCTTATTTATCCTGTTTTCAGGTTTGTAACATTTATAAGCATGGTTTCATTTTCAAAATCTAAAGTATGATGCGTTTTCTGGTCATTTTGATATATAATTTCAGTGTTTTGACCGAGTGAAAGATGTGCGAGATTTTCTCATTCATATGAGTGTAGCCAAGCTAAGCTAGCTAACTTTGTATGTAAGTTAATGAGAACAAGATGGCGTCTCAGCTTATTTTTATTTCTGTTATAAACGTTTGTACATATGAACAACACTAATGATATGTATTTTAGTATCTAACGGTTGCATGCTAATTGCTAACCACTAACGTTTCTAGCTCAGCACTAGGGATAGCTAGCCAACCATTTCTTCCTACAAGTTAGCTTATGTTGTTGTTGTCTAGCTTTTCATGGGGTTTTGTTACATTTACATTTTATACTCTTCTATAATTTGTTTGTACTGTTGTACAAACTGTTTTTGCTCATACAAGGCATGGGTGTCTATTTAGTGGTTTTGCACACCACCATCTTTAGCGATAAACTAGCTAACACTAAATAGATAACTAGCTAACTAGCTAACTAACTAACCCGGTTCAAACCTTGATGCGTCATACATACAAACTTAGTAAGCAGTGTTGGTTACTTTAAAGTAACTTGCTACGTTACAACGTTACTTACTATGGAAAGTAATTCGTTAGTCGTTACATTACTTTTGCGTTACCAAAAACTGAAAACCCTCTGAAGACGTGTTGGTAATCTTTATGCCCAGTAGAGGGTGCCCACTACCTTTGAATGGCTTATAGCCTACGTCCGTATCACTCTAGGCTATACCAACTCATGTAACAATATCTTCTTTACAATACTTGAAAACCATTATTTTGTTGAGGTATTTACACCTAAGTAAATACATATATAAAACCAATTGGGCACAGTGAAAGGAGAGCTCAAAGAGCTACCAATCTGTTTTACAGATCAAATCAAATCAAATCAAATGTTATTGGCCACATGCGCCGAATACAACAGGTGCAGACATTACAGTGGAATTATTACTTACAGCCCTTAACCAACAGTGCATTTATTTTTAATAAAAAATTCAAATAAAACAACAACAAAAAAGTGTTGAGAAAAAAAGAGTAGAAGTAAAATAAAATAACAGTAGGGAGGCTATATATACAGGGGGGTACCGGTGCAGAGTCAATGTGCGGGGGCAACGGCTAGTTGAGGTAGTTGAAGTAATATGTACATGTGGGTAGAGTTAAAGTGACTATGCATAAATGATTAACAGAGTAGCAGCAGCGTAAAAAGATGGGGTGGGGGGTGGGGGTGGGGGGCCAGTGAAAATAGTCTGGGTAGCCATGATTAGCTGTTCAGGAGTCTTATGGCTTGGGGGTAGAAGCTGTTGAGAAGTCTTTTGGACCTAGACTTGGCACTCCGGTACCGCTTGCCGTGCGGTAGCAGAGAGAACAGTCTATGACTAGGGTGGCTGGAGTCTTTGACTATTTTGAGGGCCTTCCTCTGACACTGCCTGGTATAGAGGTCCTGGATGGCAGGAAGCTTGGCCCCAGTGATATACTGGGCCATACGCACTACCCTCTGTAGTGCCTTGCGGTCGGATGCCAAGCAGTTGCCATACCAGGCGGTGATGCAACCAGTCAGGATGCTCTCGATGGTGCAGCTGTATAATTTTTTGAGGATCTGAGGACCCATGCCAAATCTTTTCAGTCTCCTGAGGGGGAATAGGCTTTGTCCTGCCCTCTTCATGACTGTCTTGGTGTGTTTGGATCATGATAGTTCGTTAGTGATGTGGACACCAAGGAACTTGAAGCTCTCAACCTGTTCCACTACAGCCCCGTCAATGAGAATGGGGGCGTGCTCAGTCCTCTTTTTTTTCCTGTAGTCCACAATCATCTCCTTTGTCTTGGTCACGTTGAGGGAGAGGTTGTTATCCTGGCACCACACTTCCAGGTCTCTGACCTCCTCCCTATAGGCTGTCTCATCGTTGTCGGTGATCAGGCCTACCACTGTTGTGTCGTCTGCAAACTTAATGATGGTGTTGGAGTTGTGCCTGGCCATGCAGTCATGGGTGAACAGGGAGTAAAGGAGGGGACTGAGCACGCACCCCTGAGGGGCCCCCGTGTTGAGGATCAGTGTGGCAGATGTGTTGTTACCTACCCTTACCACCTGGGGGCGGCCCGTCAGGAAGTCCAGGATCCAGTTGCAGAGGGAGGTGTTTAGTCCCAGGATCCTTAGTTTAGTGATGAGCTTTGAGGGCACTATGGTGTTGAATGCTGAGACAATGAATAGCATTCTCACGTAGGTGTTCCTCTTGTCCAGGTGGGAAAGGGCAGTGTGGAGTGCAATAGAGATTGCATCATCTGTGGATCTGTTGGGGCGGTATGCAAATTGGAGTGGGTCTAGGGTTTCTGGGATAATGGTGTTGATGTGAGTCATGACCAGCCTTTCAAAGCACTTCATAGCTACAGACGTCAGTGCTACGGGTCGGTAGTCATTTAGGCAGGTTATCTTAGTGTCCTTGGGCACGGGGACTATGGTGGTCTGCTTGAAACATGTTGGTATTACAGACTCAGTCAGGGACATGTTGAAAATGTCAGTGAAGACACTTGCCAGTTGGTCAGCACATGCTCGGAGTACACGTCCTGGTAATCCGTCTGGCCCTGCGGCCTTGTGAATGTTGACCTGCTTAAAAGTCTTACTTACATCGGCTACAGAGAGCGTGATCACAAAGTCATCCGGAACAGCTGGTGCTCTCATGCATGCTTCAGCGTTGCTTGCCTCGAAGCGAGCATAGAAGTGGTTTAGCTCGTCTGGAAGTCTTGTGTCACTGGGCAGCTCGCGGCTGTGCTTCCCTTTTTAGTCTGTAATAGTTTTCAAGCCCTGCCACATCCGACGAGCGTCAGAGCCGGTGTAGTACGATTCAATCTTAGTCCTGTATTGACTCTTTGCCTGTTTGATGGTTCGTCGGAGGGCATAGCGGGATTTCTTATAAGCGTCCGGGTTAGAGTCCCGCTCCTTGAAAGCGGCAGCTCTACCCTTTAGCTCAGTGCGGATGTTTCCGGTAATTCATGGCTTCTGGTTGGGGTATGTACGTACGGTCACTGTGGGGACGACATCATTGATGCACTTATTGATGAAGGCAGTGACTGATGTGGTGTACTCCTCAATGCTATCTGAAGAATCCCGGAACATGTTCCAGTCTGTGCTAGCAAAACAGTCCTGTAGCTTAGCATCTGCGTCATCTGACCACTTTTTTATTAACAGAGTCACTGGTGCTTCCTGCTTTAGTTTTTGCTTATAAGCAGGAATCAGGAGGATAGAGTAATGGTCAGATTTGCCAAATGGAGGGCCAGGGAGAGCTTTGTATGTGTCTCTTTGTGTGGAGTAAAGGTGGTCTAGAGTTTTTTTTTTCCTCTGGTTGCACATTTAACATGCTGGTAGAAATTAGGTAGAACGGATTTAAGTTTCCCTGTATTAAAGTCCCCGGCCACTAGGAGAGCTGCCTCTGGATGAGCGTTTTCCTGTTGACTTATGGTCTTATACAGCTCATTCAGTGCAATCTTTATGCCAGCATTGGTTTGTGGTGGTAAATAGACAGCTATGAAAAATATAGATGAAAACTCTCTTGGTAAATAGTGTGGTCTACAGTTTATCATAAGATACTCTACCTCAGGTGAGCAAAACCTCGAGACTTCCTTTAGTATTTGATTTTCAAATCAAATCAAATCAAATCAAATTTTTTGGTCACATACAACAGGTGCAGACATTACAGTGAAATGCTTACTTACAGCCCTTAACCAACAGTGCGTTTATTTTTGAAATTCCCCTTTACTATTTCTCAATCTGTGGTTGGTGGGGTAAAGTTAAAATTGTATATTAATTATATGAACATGCATGACTTGAGATTGATTTATTGTGTCCTATAGGTTCTAGATGCACGGCCCGAGAGTGCTTGCAGAGGATGAGAGAGACATTTGGAGAGGAGCTAATGTGGACCTGATGAGCGATGAGGAGGATGGCATGTAAAACGGCAAACCAGTGTAGTTCGTCAAGCCCCCCTACTTCCGGAGTGAGGTGCTCACTGCGCTTAGTCAAGAACTAAAGAGCCGCTTGGAGAGGGACCAG
Organism: Coregonus lavaretus; assembly: GCF_964263955.1. Taxonomy (NCBI): domain Eukaryota; kingdom Metazoa; phylum Chordata; class Actinopteri; order Salmoniformes; family Salmonidae; genus Coregonus; species Coregonus lavaretus. Next base: position 32,550,509 of record NC_140005.1, on the reverse strand, counting down.
AGCTACTTGGCAAGCCACACCACACGGATCATGTCTGGGGAGTTTTCATCAAGATCCCATGGACTCCTCAACCCTCTACTCTATAGCACTCCCAATGGATGTAGCCAAGCTGGATGACTCCTGTCAGTACTGTGCTTGATTCTTTAAAAAACACTTTTGTTGATCTTTGAATTTGTAATAGACTCGTTCATATTCCTCAATATGAGGTATGCCCCCCCCCCCCCCCCCCAGCCCCCTTTAAAACTAGAACCGCTAAAGCAGTCATTTTGACTGCTTATTATTTATTTATTTGTATTACTCCCCATCCGTCCTTAACTTTTCCTAGAGACAGTGCCAGTCAAAAGTTTAGACACACCTACTCATTCAAGGGTTTTTCTTTACTTTTCTACATTGTAGAATAATAGTGAAGACATCAAAACTATGAAATAACACATATGGAATCATGTAACCAAAAAAGTGTTAAACAAATCAAATATTTGAGATTCTTCAAATAGCCACCCTTTACCTTGATGAAAGCTTTGGACACTTTTGGCATTCTCTCAACCAGCTTCATGAGGAATGCTTTTCCAACAGTCTTGAAGGAGTTCCCACATATGCTGAGCGATTGTTGGCTGCTTTTCCTTCACTCTGCAGTCGAAATCATCCCAAACCATCTCAACTGGGTTGAGGTCGGTTGATTGTGGAGGCCAGGTCATCTGATGCAGCACTTCTCCATGCTTCACGGTGGGAACCACACATGCAGAGATCATCCGTTCACCTACTCTACGTCTCACAAAGACACAGCGGTTGGAACCAAAAATCTCAATACAGAAAAACCCTGGAATGAGTAGGTGAGCAAAACCTCGAGACTTCCTTTAGTATTTGATTTTCAAATCAAATCAAATCAAATGTTTTGGTCACATGCGCCGAATACAACAGGTGCAGACATTACAGTGAAATGCTTACTTACAGCCCTTAACCAACAGTGCATTTATTTTTAACAAAAAAAGTAAAAATAAAACAACAACAAAAAAAGTGTTGAGAAAAAAAAGAGCAGAAGTAAAATAAAGTGACAGTAGGGAGGCTATATATACAGGGGGGTACCGTTGCAAAGTCAATGTGCGGGGGCACCGGCTAGTTGAGGTAGTTGAGGTAATATGTACATGTGGGTAGAGTTAAAGTGACTATGCATAAATAATTAACAGAGTAGCAGCAGTGTAAAAAGGATGGGGTGGGGGGGCAGTGCAAATAGTCCTGGTAGCCATGATTAGCTGTTCAGGAGTCTTATGGCTTGGGGTTAGAAGCTGTTGAGAAGTCTTTTGGACCTAGACTTGGCACTCCGGTACCGCTTGCCGTGCGGTAGCAGAGAGAACAGTCTATGACTAGGGTGGCTGGAGTCTTTGACAATTTTGAGGGCCTTCCTCTGACACCGCCTGTTATAGAGGTCCTGGATGGCAGGAAGCTTGGCCCCAGTGATGTACTGGGCCGTACGCACTACCCTCTGTAGTGCCTTGCGGTCGGAGGCCAAGCAGTTGCCATACCAGGCGGTGATGCAACCAGTCAGGATGCTCTCGATGGTGCAGCTGTAGAATTTTTTGAGGATCTGAGGACCCATGCCAAATCTTTTCAGTCTCCTGAGGGGGAATAGGCTTTGTCGTGCCCTCTTCACGACTGTCTTGGTGTGTTTGGACCATGATAGTTCGTTGGTGATGTGGACACCAAGGAACTTGAAGCTCTCAACCTGTTCCACTACAGCCCCGTCGATGAGAATGGGGGCGTGCTCAGTCCTCTTTTTTTTCCTGTAGTCCACAATCATCTCCTTTGTCTTGGTCACATTGAGGGAGAGGTTGTTGTCCTGGCACCACACGGCCAGGTCTCTGACCTCCTCCCTATAGGCTGTCTCATCGTTGTCGGTGATCAGGCCTACCACTGTTGTGTCGTCGGCAAACTTAATGATGGTGTTGGAGTCGTGCCTGGCCATGCAGTCATGGGTGAACAGAGAGTACAGGAGGGGACTGAGCACGCACCCCTGAGGGGCCCCCGTGTTGAGGATCAGTGTGGCAGATGTGTTGTTACCTACCCTCACCACCTGGGGGCGGCCCGTCAGGAATTTTGTGCACCAGCTGTTGTTTACAAATATACACAGACCGCCACCCCTTGTGTTACCGGTGTCAGCCGTTCTATCCTGCCGATGTAGCGTATAGCCCGCTAGCTGTATGTTGTCCATGTCGTCGTTCAGCCACGACTCGGTGAAACATAAGATATTACAGTTTTTAATGTCCCGTTGGTAGGATAACCGTAATCTTAGGTCATCCAATTTATTCTCAAATGATTGAAGATTGGCTAATAGGATTGATGGGAGAGGCAGTTTACTCGCTCGCCGTCGGATCCTTACAAGGCACCCCGACCTACGTCCACAATATCTTTGTCTCTTCCTCATGCGAATGACGGGGATTTGGGCCTTGTCGGGTGTCTGTAAGATATCCTTCGGGGCCGCCTCGTTGAAGAAAAAATCTTCGTCCAATACGAGGTGAGTAATCGCTGTCCTGATATCCAGAAGCTCTTTTCGGTTATAAGAGACGATGGCAGAAACATTATGTACAAAATAAATTACAAATAACGCGGAAAAACACACATAATAGTACAATTGGTTAGAGGGCTGTAAAACGGCAGCTATCTTCTCCGGCGCCATTCTTTCAAGATACGAACTGGGCAGAGAGATTCTATGTAAAACTTCACATTGTGCACTTTTGGTGCCCTTTCCTTTATGTTTATGGCAAAGATGGAGCTGGAGTAATGTCCATTATTATTAACTGAGCTTAACTTGATCACCTACGTTGTTAGCTATTACCACTTGCCTTAACCCGAGCCATCTGAATCCTGCAAGTAGCGTCAGTCAATATTCAAGGGCTAACATCTGTCCTTTTCTTCTACCAATTCAAAATAGTTCGACAATGTATTCTCTGCCATTCCGCTAGCTATCTAGCTACCAGCCAGCTACCCACCACAATGTCCGTGCAGAAACAGGAAGAGTGCGAACCACAGGGAACATAGTCTAGGGGGAGGGATTTACATGTTTTATTTGCACCAACAAAGAAAAAGCAAAATAATATTGTAAACGTAACGACTTGCTTATTTGAAAAGTAACTAAGTAACCAATTACTTAAATTGAAAACCAAACACGTTAAGTTACTTGTTACCACAAAAAAAGTAATCTGAGTACTCTAACGTGTTACTTTTTAACGCATTACCCCCAACACTGCTAGTAAGATATAGATTTTTGCAAAGGCAATTAGCTAGTAAAGTAAATTATTTTAGAGATTGTTGAATTGAGTAGTAACATTTACACACATGTAACACTTTTGCATTCTCTCTGACACACAGATTTAACTCCCAGCACAATGTGTCTGTGCGATGTCAAAGATCACAAACACGTCAACGAATGTTAATGTTGTACTACATTTCTCTGTTCATTCAAACACTGAAAAAGAGTGATACTCTCAAAGGTATGTTTAATGCTCTTTTTACATACGATAGCAAGGCTCTGCACCAGTGGCCTGGCCACCAAAACAGCATAAAATTAATATTGTGCCTATATCCATTGGAGGTTCTTGTGCCGCCGAGACATGCATATCTCTCAGGTTTACCTGAGAACATAGGGGACACAATCTTGGAGAGCCATGCAAAGAAGGGTCGCCAGAAGAGAAAGCGGGTAAGCCTTTTTGTAAAAGTGGTTTCTGTGTAACACTAGGTTTATTACTCCTGTATTACTCCTGGTCCTTGGAATACGAAGTGCATACATGACCCTATTACATGTTTCAAGTTATATACAGTGGTGTGTATTCATGGATGCCAAGGGAAGCCAGTCTTCCCCAGATATTTGACCAATAGTTGTTTTTAAATTATAAAATAAGTTATATTTTGTCTCTTTCAAAATTTTCCAGCAATTCGCAAGAGGCTGAATCTCACCGGACAAATCATCCGAACGAGGGAAACAGCGCCTCTCTGTCTCAGTATGTGTAGCCCATGTATCTGATGCTGTCTGGACCAAAAGAGTATGACATGTTGCCTCCGTAGCATTTGATTGATTGATGCCAGCAAGCATTTGGCCTCCATTGATAAAAAAATTACAAAATAATTAGCCAATCAGCATTGAGCTGAGCTCAACTGTGGGTTTCCCTGGTGCAGCAAACCCCCACCTAACAGGTGTGGCATATCAAGAAGCTGATTAAACAGCATGGACATTACACAGCTGCACCTTGTGCTGGAGACAATAAAAGGCCACTCTAAAATGTGCAGTTTTGTCACACAACACAATGCCACAGATGTCTCAAGTTTTGAGGGAGTGTGCAATTGGCATGCTGACTGCAGGAATGTCCACCAGAGCTGTTGCCAGAGAATTACATGTTCATTTCTCTACCATAAGCCGCCTCCAATGTCGTTTTAGAGAATTTGGCAGTACGTCCAACCGGCCTCACAACCGCAGACTACGTGTAACCACGCCAGCCCAGGACCTTCACATCCGGCTTCTTCACCTGTGGGATTGTATGAGACCAGCCACCCTGACAGCTGATGAAACTGAGGAGTATTTCTGTCTGTAATAAATCCCTTTTGTGGGGAAAAACGAATTCTGATTGGCTGGACATGGCTTACCGGTGGGTGGGCCTATGCCCTCCCAGGCCCACCCATGGCTGCGCCCCTGTCCAGTCATGTGAAATCCACAGATTAGGGGCTAATTTATTTATTTCAATTGACTGATTCCCTTATATGAACTGTGACTCAGTAAAATTGATGAAATTGTTGCATATTGCATTTATATTTTTGTTCAGTATAATTACCTGTTTGTGGGTGATACATCGAGCGCATGTAGTCAAAGAATGTGGACCCCCTTTCAACCAGGTGGATGGAATTCAACTATTTTTTTCACAATAGTCCAATAATCTCAGTCATTTCACACGATATCAAAACCTGCTTGAGGGAACTACAATCAAGGTAAGTGATAAATGTCAAGGGTTGGAATTCCCCTTTACTATTTCTCAATCTGTGGTTGGTGGGGTAAAGTTAAAATTGTATATTAATTATATGAACATGCATGACTTGAGATTGATTTATTGTGTCCTATAGGTTCTAGATGCACGGCCCGAGAGTGCTTGCAGAGGATGAGAGAGACATTTGGAGAGGAGCTAATGTGGACCTGATGAGCGATGAGGAGGATGGCATGTAAAACGGCAAACCAGTGTAGTTCGTCAAGCCCCCCTACTTCCGGAGTGAGGTGCTCACTGCGCTTAGTCAAGAACTAAAGAGCCGCTTGGAGAGGGACCAGAGCTACTTGGCAAGCCACACCACACGGATCATGTCTGGGGAGTTTTCATCAAGATCCCATGGACTCCTCAACCCTCAACTCTATAGCACTCCCAATGGATGTAGCCAAGCTGGATGACTCCTGTCAGTACTGTGCTTGATTCTTTAAAAAACACTTTTGTTGATCTTTGGATTTGTAATAGACTCGTTCATATTCCTCAATATGAGGTATGCCCCCCCCCCAGCCCCCTTTAACACTAGAACCGCTAAAGCAGTCATTTTGACTGCTTATTATTTATTTATTTGTATTACTCCCCATCCGTCCTTAACTTTTCCTAGAGACAGTGCCAGTCAAAAGTTTAGACACACCTACTCATTCAAGGGTTTTTCTTTACTTTTCTACATTGTAGAATAATAGTGAAGACATCAAAACTATGAAATAACACATATGGAATCATGTAACCAAAAAAGTGTTAAACAAATCAAATATTTGAGATTCTTCAAATAGCCACCCTTTACCTTGATGAAAGCTTTGGACACTTTTGGCATTCTCTCAACCAGCTTCATGAGGAATGCTTTTCCAACAGTCTTGAAGGAGTTCCCACATATGCTGAGCGATTGTTGGCTGCTTTTCCTTCACTCTGCGGTCGAAATCATCCCAAACCATCTCAACTGGGTTGAGGTCGGTTGATTGTGGAGGCCAGGTCATCTGATGCAGCACTTCTCCATGCTTCACGGTGGGAACCACACATGCAGAGATCATCCGTTCACCTACTCTACGTCTCACAAAGACACAGCGGTTGGAACCAAAAATCTCAATACAGAAAAACCCTGGAATGAGTAGGTGTCCAAACTTTTGACTGGTACTGTAAGTCTATATAACACACTATCAGTGTTAGAATCTTAATTTCACACACAGAACTGGAGTTATAACCAGTTTTAAGAGGGCATGTCATTTTTTAAAAAGGTTTTCCCCATTGCCCCTCAGTCTCCTAAAAGTAGGGCCTGCTCCGCTCCTTCTTCCAATAGTCGAAAGTATTTTACCTGAAATAAACAAGGTCGTCTACTCCGACAATTAATCCACAGATAAAAGGGTAAACCAAGTTAATTTCTAGTAATCTCTCCTCCTTTGAGCTTCTTTTTCTTCTTTGGACTTTATATGGCAGTTGGCAACCAACTTTAAGGTGCATTACCACCACCAACTGGAGTGTGGACCTCAGTTCATCTTTCAATCACCCACGTGGGTATATGCTCCTAAAAACCAATGAGTAGATGGGAGAGGCGGGACTTGCAGCGCGTCAAGCGTAACAAATAGAACCAAGTTCTATTTTAGTGCCTGCTACGCAGACGCTCGTTGACCCGCGCTAGCAGTGTGGGTGCAATGATTTAATAATATGTATGTGTCCATTTATTGTTAGAACAAGGGGTAACAGCTAAATGAAATCCAACTGATGCCATTGTGTGAAGATGCACACAAGCTGACAATAAACAACCATTTTTGACTGTTGTACTATTTATCAATGCCACTTGGCGCTTATAATGATGTTTAGGCTACTGATGTTTTCATCATTTGACCGCAAGTCTTGACCGTGCGTCTTGGTGGTTGGGGTATTTTTTTAAATATATTTTGTCGTTATAAAAATAAGCTGTTACTGTGTTGCAAGACATATGCTTTCTGTTTCACAGTTGTATCAAAGTCACTCCACAAATAAAATTGATTAAACACTTGAATTGTTGTGCTTTTAGTGTTTTTTTGTTTTTACATATAGCCTAAAGTTACAATAACTAATGGAAATGCTATTGGGTTATTTGAAATAACATATAAATAGGCCTTCATAAACACAACCCAATTATTATTTTTCTATATCATATATGAAATGTATTAATTACACTGTTAGAATGTTGCAGTCAGAACGACTGCTCATTAGCTTGAAGGGGGGTCTGTTGAGGCCCAGCGGTTCTAGTGATAATGGCTGTGATAGGAGAAAGGTGAGAATGGATCAACAACATTCTAGTTACTCCACAATACAAACTTAATTGACAGAGTGAAAAATAGGAAGCCTGTACAGAATAAAATGCATGTAATCGTTAAGGACTGGGGAGATTAAGGACTGGGGAGTAAAAAAAAAAAAATGGAATGGAGCTGGTTCAGTCTGCTTTCCACCAGACACTGGGAAATAAATTCACCTTTCAGCATGACAATAACCTAAAACACAAGGCCGAATCTACACTGGAGTTGCTTACGAAGAAGACAGTGAATGTTCCTGAGTAGCTGAGTTACAGTTTTGACTTCAAAATCTATGGCAAGACCTGAAAATGGTTGTCTAGCAATGATCAACAACCAATTTGACAGAGCTTGAATAATTTTTTTAATAATAATGGGCAAATGTTGCACTATTCAGGTGTGGTTGGCTCTCAGAGACTTACCCAGCAAGACGCACAGCTGTAATCGCTGCCAAAGGTGCTTCTACAGTATTGACTCAGGGGTGTGAATACGTGCAGTACCAGTCAAAAGTTTGGACACACCTACACATCCAAGGGTTTTTCTTTTTTTTGGACTATTTTCTACATTGAGGAATAATAGTGAAGACATCAAAACTATGAAATAACACATATGGAATCATGTAGTAACCAAAAAAGTGTTAAACAAATCAAAATATATTATATATTTGAGATTCTTCAAATAGCCACCCTTTGGCTTGATGACAGCTTTGCACACTCTTGGCATTCTCTCAACCAGCTTTACTTGGAATGTAGAAAACTTAGTGAATTGAGACAAATGGGAGCGTGTAAGAAACCTGACATTATACTCATCCCAGGAGGCAAATGAAATAATTAAAACAAGTTGATTATTATATAGTTGTAATGACTTCATTTCAACAAGTATTCATTCGACTACCACAAATAAGTATGACATAGGTAACATGAAATATTTGTATTATGTTGAGTGTGCAATGGACTGTGTTTATTTGTATACAGAAGTACTGTGTGTCTAAGACAATTTTCCCCTTGGGATATTAAAGTAAATTATATTACTCCAATCCTATGTCACCGACCACATTATGAGTTCATTAGCATTGTACCTCAGGCCCAGGCTCAGGTATCTGGGTTTCGTGTGCAAGAAATGATGAACCCCTTCCTGAATTGTACTAAAACATGTAAATCCTTTTCTACTGGTACAGTACATGGCAGGCTTAGAGCTTAATGCATCTGGCATCAGATTCCTTAGGTAGCGTGAATGTGATGGATTGGCTACTGAAACATTAACTTGAGTTCCTATGCATCAGTAGTTATTAAATATACTTTCCTGCAACCCGCCTCACCCAATGTGGAACGGATTCTATTATTACTTTCTTTTTATCAAGAACCTATGGCTGAAACTAGCCAGCTAGCCAGCTAACTAGCTACTTGCTATTAGCCACCGTTAGCGGTCTTCACCACTGTCCGTGGCCTGCACTACCTACCAGCCAGCTCTAGCCTGGACAATTATCGGCCAGTCTGCACAGCGTGCTATCGACCCAGAGCATATCGGATTTTCTGCCGGAATCACTGGACCTTAACACCGGACCGTCGCAACAAGCTAGCTGCAACCGAATGGCTGTTGTTGGCTAATATCCACTTCCCGACCTATCAGTTAGCCTTGAGCTAGCCTTGAGCCAGGCCCATCTCCCGGCTATCTACCTCTCTGTCAACCGGACGGGACCTTCTAGTGTCGACACGGAGTCCCGCCGATCCATCACGTCTGGTCTGCCGATGTAATCGTCTGATGTGGTTTCAACAGGCTTCCCGTTGCGACGACCACGAAGATCCATCTGCTAGCCCCGGCCCGCTATCTGCTCCCTTTCTCTGTACCCAACGCACTAGAAGACCAGTTCTTAAAGCCTTTAGCCGTATCCTTATTATATTCCTCCTCTGTTCCTCTGATGATGTAGAGGTTAACCCAGGCCCTGTAGGCCCCAGTATCACTCCTACTCCCCAGGCGCTATCATTTGTTGACTTCTGTAACCGTAAAAGCCTTGATTTCTTGCATGTTAACATCAGAAGTCTCCTCCCCAAGTTTGAGTTATTCACTGCGTTAGCACACTCTGCCAACCCTGATGTTCTAGCAGTGTCTGAATCTTGGCTTCAGACACTGCAGAAATGTCCATTCCGAACTACAACATTTTCCGTCTAGATAGAACTGCCAAAGGGGGCGGTTGCAATCTACTGTAGAGCTCTATCATACTATCCAGGCCTGTGCCCAAACAGTTTGAGCTTCTACTTCTAAAAATCCACCTTTCCTGAAATAAGTCTCTCACTGTTGCCACTTGATACAGACCCCCCTCAGCCCCCAGTTGTGCCCTGGACACCATATGTGAATTGTTTGCCCCCCATCTATCCTCAGAGTTTGTAGTGCTTGGTGACCTACACTGGGATATGCTTAACACCCCGACCCTCCTACAATCTAAACTAGATGCCCTCAATCTCACAAAGATTATCAAGGAACCTTCCAGGTACAACCCTAAATCCGTAAACATGGGCACCCTCATAGATATCATCCTGACTAATTTACCCTCTAAATACACCTCCGCTGTCTTCAACCAGGATCTCAGCGATCACTGCCTCATTGCCTGCGTCCATAATGGAAGTGCAGTCAAACGACCACCCCTCATCACTGTCAAACGCTCCCTAAAACACTTTAGCGAGCAGGCCTTTCCAACTGACCTGGCCCGGGTATCCTGGATGGATATTGACCTCATTCCGTAAGTAGAGGATGCCTGGATGTTCTTCAAAAGTGCTTTCCTCTCCATCTTAAATAAGCATGCCCCATTCAAACAATTCAGAACTAAGAACAGTATTAAAAATGTATGCACTCACTAACTGTAAGTCGCTCTGGATAAGACCGTCTGCTAAAAGACTAAAATGTTAAATGTAACAGATATAGCCCCTGGTTCACCCCAGACTTGACTGCCCTTGACCAGCACAAACACATCCTGTGGCATACTGCATTAGCATCGAACTGCCCCCGCAATATGCAACTTTTCACGGAAGTCAGGAACCAATATACACAATCAGTTAGGAAAGCAAACGCGAGCTTTTTCAAAAAGAAATGTGCATCCTGTAGCACTAACTCCAAAATGTTTTGGGACACTGTAAAGTCCATGGAGAATAAGAGCACCTCCTCCCAGCTACCCACTGCACTGAGGCTAGGAAACACTGTCACCACCGATAAATCTACAATAATCGAGAATTTCAATACACATTTTGCTACGGCTGGCCATGCTTTCCACCTGGCTACCCCTACCACGGCCACCAGCTCTGCACCCTCCGCTGCAACTTGCCCATGTCCCCCCCCCCACCCACCCCGCTTCTCCTTCACCCAAATTCAGATAGCTGATGTCCTGAAAGAGCTGCTAAATCTGGACCCCTACAAATCAGCTGGGCTAGACAATCTGGACCCTTTCTTTCTAAGATTAGCCGCCGAAATTGTCGCAACCCATATTACTAGCCTGTTCAACCTCTCTTTCGTATCGTCTGATATCCCCAGAGATTGGAAAGCTGCCACGGTCATCCCCCTCTTCAAAGGGGGTGACACTCTAGATCCAAACTGTTACAGACCTATATCCATCCTGCCCTGCTTTTCGAAAGTATTTGAAAGCCTAGTTAACAAACAGATCACCGACCATTTTGAATCCCTCCGTACTTTCTCCGCTATGCAATCTGGTTTCCGAGCTGGTCATGGGTGCACCTCAGCCATGCTCAAGGTCCTAAACGATATAATAACCGCGATAAAAGACAGTACTGTGAATCCGTCTTCATCAACCTGGCCAAGGCTTTTGACTCTGTCAATCACCGCATTCTTATTGGCAGACTAAATAGCCTTGGTTTCTCAAATGACTGCCTCGCCTGGTTCACCAACTACTTTTCAGATTCAATGTGTCAAATCGGATGGCCTGTTGTCTGGACCTCTAGCAGTCTCTATGGGGGTGCCACAGGGTTCAATTCTCGGGCCGACTCTATTCTCTGTGTACATCAATGATGTCGCTCTTGCTGCTGGTGACTCTCAAATCCACCTCTACGCAAACGACACCATTTTGTATACATCTGGCCCTTCATTGGACACTGTGTTAACAAATCTCCAAACGAGCTTCAATGCCATAAAACACTCCTTCCGTGGCCTCCAACTGCTCTTAAACACTAGTAAAACTAAATGCATGCTCTTCAATCGAACGCTGCTTGCACCCGCCCGCCCGACTAGAATCACTACTCTCGGCGGGTCTGACTTAGAATATGTGGACAACTACAAATACCTACAGTGGGGAAAAAAACTATTTAGTCAGCCACCAATTGTGCAAGTTCTCCCACTTAAAAAGATGAGAGAGGCCTGTAATTTTCATCATAGGTACACGTCAACTATGACAGAAAAAATGAGATTTTATGTCTCCAGAAAATCACATTGTAGGATTTTTAATGAATTTATTTGCAAATTATGGTGGAAAATAAGTATTTGGTCAATGACAAAAGTTTCTCAATACTTTGTTATATACCCTTTGTTGGCAATGACACAGGTCAAACGTTTTCTGTAAGGCTTCACAAGGTTTTCACACACTGTTGCTGGTATTTTGGCCCATTCCTCCATGCAGATCTCCTCTAGAGCTATGATGTTTTGGGGCTGTCGCTGGGCAACACGGACTTTCAACTCCCTCCAAAGATTTTCTATGGGATTGAGATCTGGAGACTTCTTACGAAGCCACTCCTTCGTTGCCCGGGCGGTGTGTTTGGGATCAGTCGTCCTGGTCCCTTTGCAGAAAAACAGCCCCAAAGCCTGATGTTTCCACCCCCATGCTTCACAGTAGGTATGGTGTTCTTTGGATGCAACTCAGCATTCTTTGTCCTCCAAACACGACGAGTTGAGTTTTTACCAAAAAGTTATATCTTGGTTTCATCTGACCATATGACATTCTCCCAATCCTCTTCTGGATCATCCAAATGCACTCTAGCAAACTTCAGACGGGCCTGGACATGTACTGGCTTAAGCAGGGGGACACGTCTGGCACTGCAGGATTTGAGTCCCTGGTGGCGTAGTGTGTTACTTTGGTTCCAGCTCTCTGCAGGTCATTCACTAGGTCCCCCCGTGTGGTTCTGGGATTTTTGCTCACCGTTCTTGTGATCATTTTGACCCCACGGGGTGAGATCTTGCATGGAGCCCCAGATCAAGGGAGATTATCAGTGGTCTTGTATGTCTTCCATTTCCTAATAATTGCTTCCACAGTTGATTTCTTCAAACCAAGCTGCTTACCTATTGCAGATTCAGTCTTCCCAGCCTGGTGCAGGTCTACAATTTTGTTTCTGGTGTCCTTTGACAGCTCTTTGGTCTTGGCCATAGTGGAGTTTGGAGTGTGACTGTTTGAGGTTGTGGACAGGTGTCTTTTATACTGATAACAAGTTCAAACAGGTGCCATTAATACAGGTAACGAGTGGAGGACAGAGGAGCCTCTTAAAGAAGAAGTTACAGGTCTGTGAGAGCCAGAAATCTTGCTTGTTTGTAGGTGACCAAATACTTATTTTCCACCATAATTTGCAAATAAATTCATAAAAAATCCTACAATGTGAATTTCTGGATTTTTTTTCTCTCATTTTGTCTGTCATAGTTGACGTGTACCTATGATGAAAATTACAGGCCTCTCTCATCTTTTTAAGTGGGAGAACTTGCAAAATTGGTGGCTGACTAAATACTTTTTTTCCCCACTGTAGGTGTCTGGTTAGACCGTTAACTCTCCTTCCAGACTCACATTAAGCATCTCCAATCCAAAGTTAAATCTAGAATTGGCTTCCTATTTCGCAACAAAGCCTCCTTCACTCATGCTGCTAAACATGCCCTCGTAAAACTGACTATCCTACCGATCCTTGACTTTGGCGATGTCATTTACAAAATAGTTTCCAACACTACTCAGCAAATTGGATGTAGTCTATCACAGTACTATCCATTTTGTCATCAAAGCCCCATATACTACCCACCATTGTGACCTGTACGCTCTCGTTGTGTCACGCCCTGGCTCTGGGGACACTTGTATATTGAGCCAGGGTGTGCGTTTCATTTGTTTATCTAGTAGTTGCATTTCTATGTTGGCCAGATTGGTTCCCAATCAGAGGCAACGAGTGTCAGCTGGTGCTGGTTGTCTCTGATTGGGAACAATATTTATACAGGCTGTTTTCCCACAGTTGTTGTGGGATCTTGTTTCTAGTTGGTTTGTGTTAGACCGTGAACTGTCACGTTATCGTTTTGTTTATGTTGTCGTAATATCGCTAAATAAAGAGTATGTTTGCCTGCAACGCTGCGCCTTGGTCCTCTGTTCCCGACGATCGTGACAGAAGATCCCACCAAAACTGGACCAAGCAGCGTGTCCAGGAGCCATCGCCAGGGGAATCGCTAGCAGATCTCCGTGGCAGCCTCGACTGGGTCAAGCCTAGTGAAGAGCAGAGAGGGTGGACTTGGGAACAGTGGAGGAAGAGTCTCGACTGGGTCAAGCCAAATGAAGAGCAGAATGGCTGGAGTTGGAAGCAGAAGAGCGAGAGTTGGGCGAGAACTATAGAGGCCTGGCCCACGGGGAGGAGAGACCCCCAGAAATTTTTTAGGGGGGGCTCACGCCGTGGACGACGGGGCAGCAGGTGGCCGCGATGGAGCGGTCCAGCGGGTGTGCAGAGGAGGCCGCCAGGTTAAGGGGGCCACTGGTCACAGAGGAGAGGGAAAGTGTGGAGGCACGGCGAGAGGTACTGGGGTGTGTTACCAGTCCGGTCCGGCCCGTTCCTGATTCCTGCATAGGGCCAGTGGTGTGTGTCCCCAGTACGGTCCGGCCTGTTCCTGTTCCTCGCATCGAGCCTGTGGTACGCGTCGCCAGCCCGGCCCGGCCTGTTCCTGCTCCCCGCACCGAGCCTATGGTGCGCATCGCCAGCCCGGTCCGGCCCGCTCCTGCTCCCCACACCAAGCCAGTGGTGTGCGTCGTCAGTCCGGCACGGCCCGTGCCTGTTCCCCACACCAAGCCAGTGGTGTGCGTCGCCAGCCCGGTCCGGCCCGCTCCTGCTCCCCACACCAAGCCAGTGGTGTGCGTCGTCAGTCCGGCACGGCCCATGCCTGTTCCCCACACCAAGCCAGTGGTGTGTGTCGCCAGCCTGGTCCGGTCCGCGCCTGCTCCCCACACCAAGCCAGTGGTGTGCGTCGCCAGTCCGGTCCGGCCCACTCCTGCTCCCCGCACCAAGCCTCTGGTACGCGTCATCAGTCCGGCACGGCCCGTGCCTGTTCCACCGGTGCCTGGTCCGGCACCGGTCAGCTGCTTCACGCCGGAGCTAGAGCAATCCGCTCCACCAGTGTGCAGTCCAGCTCCGGTCAGCGGGGCCAGACCGGACCAGGGGTACTTTGGGGGGTTGGAGTGGGGATCAGGTCCGGAGCCGGATCCGCCGCCAAGGCGGAGTGCCCACCCGGTCCCTCCCCTGTGGTATTTAGTTGACGCGGTCGGAGTCCGCGCCTTTATGGGGGGGTACTGTCACGCCCTGGCTCTGGGGACACTTGTATGTTGAGCCAGGGTGTGTGTTTCATTTGTTTATCTAGTAGTTGCATTTCTATGTTGGCCAGATTGGTTCCCAATCAGAGGCAACGAGTGTCAGCTGGTGCTGGTTGTCTCTGATTGGGAACCATATTTATACAGGCTGTTTTCCCACAGTTGTTGTGGGATCTTGTTTCTAGTTGGTTTGTGTTAGACCGTGAACTGTCACGTTATCGTTTTGTTTATGTTGTCGTAATATCGCTAAATAAAGAGTATGTTTGCCTGCAACGCTGCGCCTTGGTCCTCTGTTCCCGACGATCGTGACACGTTGGCTGGCCCTCACTACATATTCGTCGCCAAACCCACTGGCTCCAGGTCATCTATAAAACACTTCTAGGCAAATCCCCGCCTTATCTTAGATCATTGGTCACCATAGCAACACCCACCCGTAGAATGCGTTCCAGCAGGTATATCTCACTGGTCATCCCCAAAGCCAACACCTCCTTTGGCCCCCATTCCTTCCAGTTCTCTGCTGCAAATGACTGGAACAAACTGCAAAAATCTCTGAAGCTGGAGACACTTATCTCCCTCACTAACTTTAAACATCAGTTGTCAGAGCAGCTTACCGATCACTGCACCTGTACACAGCCCATCTGTAATTAGCCCACCCAACTACCTCATCCCCATATTTTTATTTACATTGTTATTTATTTTGGTCATTTGCACCCCAGTATCTCTATTTGCACATCATCTTCTGCACATCTATCACTCCAGTGTTAATACGAAATTGTAATTATTTTGCACTATGGCCTATTTATTTCCTTACCTCCATAACTTACTACATTTGCACACACTGTATATAGATTTTCTATTGTGTTATTGACTGTACGTTTTGTTTTTGTTTATTGCATATGTAACTCTGTGTTGTTGTTGTTTTTATCGCACTGCTTTGTTTTATCTTGGCCAGGTCGCAGTTGTAAATGAGAACTTGTTCTCAACTGGCTTACCTGGTTAAATAAAGGTGAAAAAATAATAATTTGATTTAATGTGCCAGTAAAATATGCATACCTACTGTAGTATCATGTTAGAATAAGTCTGCAATTTTCTTGTCTTGGTATAGATAATTCCATATGGATTCTGTTAGTGTTTCCCCTAATGGTGGATCCTGTCTGAACCTTTTAGGGTTGTGGCTAAAGACTACAGATTGAGTCTAAAAACATTTGCTTGGTTTATCGGGTAGGTCAGAGGAACATTTTTACAAGCTTTGGGAACACCACAGGGTTAGGTTACACTGAACAGTATCGGATTGTGTAGGTATGGTAGGGCTTGTCTGAGAATATACCTGTCTGGGATGAAGATATTACCAATGTATTTATCAACGCAAAACCATCAAAACATACTTGTTTCATTTTTATTTTATTTTACACAACATAACAACACAGCAGATGTTGTTTCTCTGTACAGGGCTTTTTTGTGCCTTAAAACAAAGGCAATATCAATGTCACTGAAAAGAAAGCTTGAATTGTTCTTTAAAAAATATCAATTTAATAAGAGGTCCAGTAACAAGTCTTTGATAGTTGTTTTTTGTGTTGTCTCTATATGCAGGAAAGTATTTCCTTGTAATAGAAAGGCTTTTTGTGAAATCTCTCTCTTGTTCCTGTCGATCCCACATCCGCTGTCAGGGACAACTGAAATCCTATTGGTGCTCCTTGCAAGAGGACAACTGTTGTGCAGAGGAAGGCACCAATGCTTTTCTCTTGCCACAATGATAACAATGGGTGTATGTACTGTATAAGTGGATGGGTGTGTTGGATTTATTTTTTGCATGGGTATGAAAACACTGCATGGACTGCCGAGCACTGGGCTCCGAGCCCTGCTGGAGATTCTCCACATCAGAGGAGAACATTGATGACATTCGGATTACTACAAGGCAAGCATCCGTTTTACTGTTGGTTTTAGAAAAACTGAAACGCCAAAAAATAATAAAATAACATTCAAAAACAGATGTCCCCACTCACTCACTCACTCACACACACACACACACACACACACACACACACACACACACACACACACACACACACACACACACACACACACATCCATACAAACAGAACAGTCACACAGTGCTTTCTAGAATCCACTCTGAACTGGAAAAGGTGGCCTTGCCACTGTCTATATTTTCCTGTTGAAGTAGCATCCCATTCATCGACATACTCCGCTTAGACCACATATTCCCAAGTTTTGTTGCCCCAATGTAGCAGTGGTGCTTGGACGAGTCCTCGTTTAGAGAGTACCTACGTTTGGCCCTCACCCCTTCCACCGGTAAGGTCAGGTACTTGGAGGATGGTCTGGGGTGTGCGCGTCTTAATATGGGCGTGTCCGTAATGCGTGAGTAGGGTAGGGTGGAGTGGAATACCGGGGCGGGGGGCTGCTGCAGAGCGGTGGAGTTGTTGCGGTTGGTGTTCTGTGTCTCAGCGTTGGGGAGGGCCTCTATCTTGGGCTCAGGGGTGACAGAAGCAGCAGCGGAGGGCTTTGGCGCAGGCTTGCACTTTGGCTTCAGAGACCCTGAGGAGCCAGGCGTGTTCCAGCTCTGGCTCACCAGGGATGTAGCAGTGGAGCAGTCTGGGAGAGAGGTCTCAGACGAGTCCGTCAGCGTGTCCGACGCGTGCCCAGTGGCCTTTAGACACCCTCTGACCCCTCCCTCTGACCCTCCCATGGCCTGTTTGGACACAGAGGGATTGACGGTACACCCCTGAGACTGCGCCCCGTTGGTCTGTGAGTGGACGTTGGTGACCAGGGTGCCTTTGCCTGAGTCACTGGTGTTGCAGACCTTGTAGCGGATCATGAGGATGATGATGAAGACGAGGACGGAGGCCACAATGATCCCGCCGATGATGATGATCATGGTGCCTCCCAGGAACTGGGACTGCATGAAGTGACAGCGCAGGTACTCAGACTCGGTGGTGAACTGGATGCAGCCCACCACGCGGGTGGCGGTGAGGGAGGTGATACCGTCGTCGTAGATGGCCAGAACACACAGGTCGTACGACGTCCCAGCAGCCAGGTTGTTGACTAGGAAGTTTTTGCTCGTGGGGGGAATCATTCTGAGGGGAGAGAAGGACAAAGGAAAGAAATCAATGTGGATTCAAATAAAAAGTGTTATAAGGACAGTTCATGTCATTCATACATTATATTTTATTACCAATTGCTCAAAATGTGCTTCTGCTGCTGAGAAGCATTTTCCTATATTCTTAAAACAATCCTAGTTGCTGCATTAAAAAAAATATTATCCCAAAACGACAATGCTGTGTTTCATAAATGAAAAGGAATATATTTTTAGAGAGTAATGAAACCTAAAATATTCAAAGACAACACAAACAAGTAACAACTTCAAGATGTTATAACGTGTGTGTGCAATATTCCTGTATAACATTAGACAGCATACATTGACTGGGTGAATGCTAATGTCATTCATACTCCTGAACATTGTTTGACCTCTAATGTACCAACACCATGGTACTTGCCTACGGAGCAGCAAGAGGAACTGCCTATCCCTACCTTCAGGCTATGCTCAAACCCTACACCCCAACCTGAATACTCCGTTCTGCCACCTCTGGTCTCTTGGCCCTCCCACCCCTACAGAAAGGGCAGCTCCCGCTCAGCACAGTCAAAGCTCTTCTCTGTCCTGGCACCCCAATGGTGCCCCTGAAACTAGGACAGCAGAGTCCCTGCCCATCTTCCGAAAACATCTGAAACCCTACCTCTTCAAAGAGTACACTACATGACCAAACGTATGTGGACACCTGCTCGTCGAACATCGCATTAATATGGAGTTGGTCCCCCCTTTGCTACTACATCAGCCTCCACCCTTCTGGGAAGGCTTTCTACTAGATATTGGAACATTGCTGTGGGGACTTGCTTCCATTCAGCCAAAAGAGCATTAGTGAGGTCGGGCACTGATGTTGGGCAATTAGGCCTGGCTCGCAGTCAGTGTTCCAATTCATCCCAAAGGTGTTCGATGGGGTTGAGGTCAGGGCTCTGTGCAGGCCAGTCAAGTTCTTCCACACCAATCTCAACAAACCATTTCTGTATGGACCTCTCTTTGTGCACCGGGGCATTGTCATGCTCAAACAGGAAAGGGCCTTCTCCAAACTGTTGCCACAAAGTTGGAAGCACATAATTATCTACATCTAAGGTTTCCCTTCACTGGAACTAAGGGACCTAGCCCAAACCATGAAAAACAGCCCCAGACCATTATTACTCCTCCACCAAGCTTTACAGTTGGCAATATGCATTGGGGCAGGTAGCGTTTCCCTGGCCTCCGCCAAAACCAGAATTGTCAGTCGGACTGCAAAATGGTGAAGCATGATTTATCACTCCAGACAACACATTTCCACTGATGCAGAGTCCAATGGCGGTAACCTTTACACCACTCCAGCCGAGGCTTGGCATTGCGCATGGTGATCTTAGGTTTGTGTCTTGCTGCTCAGCCAATGAAACTAATTTCATGAAGCTCCCTACGAACAGTTAATGTGCTGACGTTGCTTCCAGAGGCAGTTAGGAACTCAGTAGTGAGTGTTGCAACTGAGGACAGACGTTTTTTTCGCGCTACGCACTTCTACACTCGGTGGTCCCGTTCTGTGAGCTTGTGTGGCCTACCACTTCGCGGCTGAGCCGTTGTTGCTCCTAGACGTTTCCACTTCACAATAACAGCACTTACAGTTGACCGGGGCAGCTCTAGCAGGGCAGAAATTTGACAAACAGACTTGTTGGAAAGTTGGCATCCTATGACGGTGCCACGTTGAAAGTCACTGAGCTCTTAAGTAAGGCCATTCTACTGCCAATGTCTGTCTATGGAGATTGCATGGCTGCGTGCTTGATTTTATACCTGTCAGCAACGGGTGTGGCTGAAATAGCCAAATCCACTAATTTGAAGGGGTGTCCACATACTTTTGTATATATAGTGTATCTTAACTAAGCCCAAAGCTTAGAAACGCTAAGCTGCTAGCCATCAAGCTTACGAAGTTGGTACCAGATGAGTTTAGCAATGGAGCCCTCTTTGTCTGGAGAACTAAATGAACGGTTCCAGCGCTGTAGGAGTTGTATCTATTATGCTTTGTTTCGGGACAATCAACGATGGTCGCATGTCATGAGCCGTGGAAGCCGAAGACAGCGACCTCCCGCAAAGCAGTCTACACTCCCAACAAGAGGCCTGGAGCGGATACAAACAACTAATAGTTTCGCCGTCCTGGAGCCTGATCTTCCTGCACCTTCGTCGCTTGGGGTGCATGTGTCTGCGGCCGCAGTGCCTACTACTACGATTTCGAAGTCGACGTCGGCAACATTCCGTCCCTGCTCTGGATCAAGCAGGGATTCTCCATCTGTCGGAGGCCTGCATCCTGTGAAGCGTGGGAGTGGGCAGATTTCCTCATCCTTCTCGCCAGCCGTGATTTTGGGCAGCTCCATGGTAAGAAATGTGACCGTTCCTGGTGCAAAAACAATGTCCTATCCCGGAGCTCGAGTAAATGACATTACTAAGCTGCTCCCGATAGTACTACGTCAGGACATGGAAATCGATTCTATCGTAGTCCATGTGGTTTTTAATGACATTATGAAGGGAAGCTCTGAACAGTTGAAACTGGATTTTAAAGAGCTGATTGACTCTCTGCTAGACACTAACAAAAAACCCATCATATCTGGCCCTGTGCCCTCTCTGAATCGTGGCATTGAACGCTTTAGCAGGATTCTTGCTCTTCACAACTGGCTGATTATTGTAGCTCAATGACTGTAACTTCTGTTGACAATTTTGATACCTTTTGGAAACAAAACACGTTTTATAAGGAGGATGGGATCCACCCAAATCATTTGGGTTCCTGGATCCTTTCACAGCATTATAAGGCTGCGTTGAGATAATGACTTAGCGATGACCCAAGCCCAGCTCAGCTAATCCCTACCATTGTGACGCAGAGTTGTCAAAATGCTTCAGCAAATATACATTACATCAGGGGTGTCGGTAGACACAATGTGGGTAACCTGGTTTGTGTCCCTCTAGCTGCCCTGGGTGCCTCTGCTGAACCTGCAGCTGTTGTGTGCAGTGATCATGTGCCTACGAGCTTTTGACATATGTAGCTTAAGAAACAAGGTTAATGATATCAATAATTTGCTAGTAACAGATGACATTCATATTCTGACACTCTCTGAAACTCACTTAGATAATACCTTTGATGATACAGTGGTAGCAATACAAGGTTATAATATTTACAGAAAATATAGAAATGCCAATGGTGGAGGTGTTGCTGTTTATATTCAGAACCACATTCCTGTGAAGATTAGAGAGGATTTCATGTTAAATACTGTTGAAGTAATATGGCTACAGGTTCATCTGCCTCACTTAAAGCCAATTCTGGTGGGAAGCTGCTATAGACCACCAAGTGCTAACAGTCAGTTTCTGGATAACATGTACGAAATGCTTGATAATGTGATATCAATAGAGAGGTATACTTTCTGGGTGATTTAAATATTGACTGGCTTTCATCAGGCTGCCCACTCAAGAGAAAGCTTCAAACTGTAACCAGTGCCTGCAACCTGGTTCAGGTTATCAGTCAATCTACCAGGGTGGTTACAAACAGTACAGGAATTAAATCATCAACATGTATTGACCATATCTTTACTAATGCTGCAGAGATTTGTTTGAAAGCAGTATCCAAATCCATTGGATGTAGTGATCACAATATAGTAGCCATATCTAGGAAAACCAAAGTTCCAAAGGCTGGGCGTAATATTGTGTATAAGAGGTCATACAATCATTTTTGTAGTGATTCCTATGTTGTTGATGTAAATAATAAATGTTGGTCCGTGGTGTGTAATGAGGAGAAAACAGACACTGCACTAGACACATTTATGAAATTGCTTATTCCAGTTACTAATAAGCATGCACCCATTAAGAAAATGACTGTAAAAACTGGTAAATACCTATGGATTGATGAGGAATTGAAAAATTGTATGGTTGAGAGGGATGAGGCAAAAGGAATGGCAAATAAGTGTGGCTGCACAACCGATTGGCAAACGTATTGCAAATTGAGAAATCATATGACGAAACTGAATACAAAGAAGAAAAAACAACACTATAAAACAAGGATAAATGACATAAAGAATGATAGTAAAAAGCTTTGGAGCACATTAAATGAAATTTTGGGAAAAAAGGCAAATTCAGCTCCATCATTCATTTAATCAGATGGCTCATTCATCACAAAACCAACTGATATTGCCAACTACTTTAATATATTTTTAATTGGCAAGATTAGCAAACTTAGGCATGACATGCCAGCAACAATTGCTGACACTACACATCCAAGTATATCTGACCAAATTATGAAAGACAAGCATTGTAATTTCGAATTCTGTAAAGTGAGTGTGGAAGTGTTGAAAAAAATTATTGTTGTCTATTAACAATGACAAGCCACTGGGGTCTGACAACTTGGATGGAAAGCTGTCTAGGCCCCTTGCTTTTTCTGTCTTTACTAACGACATGCCACTGGCTTTGAGTAAAGCCAGTGTGTCTATGTATGCGGATGACTCAACACTATACACGTCAGCTACTACAGCAACTGAAATAACTGCAACACTTAACAAAGAGTTGCAGTTAGTTTCGGAATGGGTGGCAAGGAATAAGTTATTCCTGAATATTTCCAAAACTAAAATAATTGTATTTGGGTCAAATCATTCACTAAACCCTAAACCTCAACTACATCTCATAATGAATAATGTGGAAATTTAGCAAGTTGAGGAGACTAAACTGCTTGGAGTAACCTTGGATTGTAGACTGTCATGGTCAAAGCATATTGATACAACAGTAGCTAAGATGGGGAGAAGTATGTCCATAATTAAGCGCTGCTCTGCCTTCTTAACAACACTATCAACAAGGCAGGTCCTACAGGCCCTAGTTTTGTCGCACCTAGACTACTGTTCAGTCGTGTGGTCAGATGCCACAAAGAGGGACTTGGGAAGATTGCAGTTGGCTCAGAACAGGGCAGCACGGCTGGCCCTTAAAAGTACACGGAGAGCTCACATTAATGACATGCATGTCAGTCTCTCCTGGCTCAGAGTGGAAGAGAGATTGACTTCATCACTGCTTGTTTTTGTAAGAGGTGTTGACAAGCTGAATGTACCGAGCTGTCTGTTTAAACTACTATCACACAGCTTGGAAACCCATGCATACCCCACAAGACATGCCTCCAGTGGTCCCTTCACAGTCCCCAAGTCCAGAACAGACTATGGGAGGTGCACAGTACTACATAGAGCCATGACTACATGGAACTCTATTCCACATCAGGTAACTGATGCAAGCAGTAGTGGTGTAATAATGTCATATGATGGACTGTTTTATATTTTGTTTTATATGTAATGTAAGTGATTTAATATGTTTGGACCCCAGGAAGAGCTAATGAGGTTCCCTAATAAATACAAATATAAATACAGAATACCAGTAACTACTGTATCCTTTTTCTTTGTTGATTATTATTTTGCGACACTCAAACCCATATGGGACTGATTGCATTGCCAAAGCAATTAAATTAATTGAATCATATCATGCAGAAAACTTTGACCATAGCAGACACATGATGTGGCTCTCTACCAGTGTACAGTACTATATACTTATTATACAAAACGTTAACACCTGCTCCTTCCATGACATAGACTGACCAGGTGAAAGCTATCATCCCTTATTGATGTCACTTGTTAAATCCACTTCAATCAGTGTAGATGAAGGGGAGGAGACAGGTTAAAGAAGGATTTTCAAGCCTTTAGACAATTGAGACATGTATTGTGTATGTGTGCCATTCAGAGGGTGAATGGGCGAGACAAAATATTTAAGTGCCTTTGAACGGGGTATGGTAGTAGGTGCCAGGCGCACCGGTTTGTGTCAAGAACTGCAACGCTGCTGGGTTTTTCATGTTCAACAGTTTTCTGTGTGTATCAAGAATGGTCCACCAGCCAAAGGACATCCAAACAACTTGACAAAACTGTGGGAAGCATTGGAGTCAACATGGGCCAGCATCCCTGAGGAATGCTTTCGACACCTTGTAGAGCCCATGCCCCAACGAATTGAGTCTGTTCTGAGGGCAAAAGGGGAAGGGGGGTTGACACTCAATATTAGGAAGGTGTTCTTAATGTTTGGTATACTCAGTGTACATTGTCAAGAAAATGACTGCGTAAAACTCTTAAAATGTAAAAGATAAAAACAACAGCGCCCAAAAAGTAAACAACACTTCTACTGATTTATTTACCATTAACATTTACTGAGCCTGAGGGTCTCAAACCAAGATAACTTCATGCAGGGTGACTTCACGTTCAGGTTGACCTCCCTGACATCCACCAACAGGCATATGGCAAAGTGCCTTACTAGTAGTTTTGAAGGCCATGGCACAGTGGAAAATAGCACAGCACAGCTCCATCCAGCCATGTCATCGAAATCTAATGGAATATTTGTATTATTTTAGTTTGAAACCATTTACAATCACGTGAGAGACAGATGACATAAAATGTCAACAATATTGTTGTTAGCCTGAGTGTGTTTATTGGACATACAGTACAATGGAAATTGGGACCATATCATTTGAATAAAGCGGTTTATTTTATACCTTAAGCAGATCTGAGCCAGGTATTACCTGTGCCCTAGTTGGAGTGCTTTAAAAGAGGTTCATTCTCCTGATTTGTGTGCACATAAAACTTGTCGCACAATTTGTTTGATGCCCAGATTTTTTAATTAATTAATAATGTTGAAAGGGAAATGTGTGGGGGTGAAATAACAATGGAAAACACTACAGTAAAACCGAAAAGGCCTGTGATTGTAGGAGATATTGACAGGAGATATGCTATTCAAAAGGTCAAGGTACTCCAGAAACCTATGGTGATCCTCAATATCAACACAAACACTGTTCTTATAGGAGTGAATATTGAGGCTTTTTTAGACGTGTGAAGCTTTTAAAACACAATTTTTTATTAGCGTGCCAGCAGCATACCACCCTGCATTCCACTGCTGGCTTACCTCTGAAGCTAAGCAGGGTTGATCCTGGTTGGTCCCTGGATGGGAGACCAGATGCTGCTGGAAGTGGTGTTGGAGGGCCAGTAGGAGGCACTCTTTCCTCTGGTCTAAAAAAATATCCCATTGCCACAGGGCAGTGATTGGGAACTCTGTGTAGGGTGCTGTATTTCCTGACGCTCTGTGGTCACTAAAGTTCCCATGCCACTTATTTTAAGAGTAGGGGTGTTAACCCCAGTGGCTGGCTAAATTCCCAATCTGGCCCTCATACCATCATGGCCACCTAATCATCCCCTGCTTCCAATTGGCACATTCATTCCCTCACCCCTGTAACTATTCCCCAGGTCATTGCTGTAAATGAGAATGTGTTCTCAGTCAACCTATGTGGTAAAATAAATTGTAATACTGTTCTGATTAATCAATGGATAAGCTAATGTTAGAAACCCTTTCAAAACAAGCCTGGTGTTCCCTGCTCTCTGAGGATAGATGCTGTTGACAGCCATTACACACATTACATGTTCCTCTGATGAAGTATTGATTTCCATTCATGCATCTACAGGCAATGAAAGCAAAGGGATTGATCCTTCCCTATTAGATCAACACAAAAAAGTGACAGATGTACAGTATTTGTTAATGAACCAAATACCGTTTGCTCCTGCCCATTGGAGTTCCAGCTAATTGTTTGTTATTGAGACCGAATCAATTTATATGCCAATTACAGTGCCAGTTAATTGTAGTTCAGACTGAATTAGTTTGTGTGGATCTGACTAAAATGGGCCATTTCACTGACGACCTCGTCGAAATCCAATAACCTCCTATTCACATCACAGAGAATACACGGCGGTTATGTTCTGCTGCTTCACAATGCAGAGTTCAGCTCATCTTAATCTATATGAGATCATGACTGTCTTTCTTTGATCCCTCTGTCACACGGCCCGCCTGCTGAGTCCATTTGGGGTTTTTGCTTTGCGGGGGTTTTACTAATGAGTTTTCAAGGATTACAGATTATCTAAAAAACAAATGTAATAACATTGGGATTTTAGATAAATTATCTTTTTGTTTTTGTAAATACTGTTGTACAAATAGAATCGCTTCACAATTTAGAATCAGCTACTAGCTAAACAGCTTTCAAATCTCATTTTGTGGCTACTGTAATTGCTTTGCAATTGAAACTTGATTTGGTTGTTTAGTTTATTGCCTTTGCTTAGTTAGGGTGGTCACCATCATTGATTTTACAAACAAGTGGTTGAAAGCCTATAAAACATAATTTAGGGTTTGCATAGTGTGTGAACGTGATTGAGATTAATCTCCATCAAAAATGATCCATAGATGAATCTCCATACAAAACATCTCTGAACCTAAACTATAAGTGCACTTGATGATTGAAATTAAATCCATTAGGGCCATTATGCATTTCACCACACATTTCATACACAAATCATACACACATAATTAGAGGGGATTGAATGGAACCTACCTGTAAACAAGAGAGTCATCATAACTGCCATTGTACTGAATCTGGAACATGCGGATCCCAGGTATATTCCTCTGGAAGTTGAACTTAATGAGCGCAGTGGAGGATGTGGCCTCAGCGATGACCACCCTCTTATCTGGGCTGGTTTTGGTGTCCCCAGTGTGGTTGCTGCCATTGGCCCCAGCCCTGGTTGATGTGGAGATGTCAGAGGAGCCAGGGTCAGGCTCCTGGATGTTGTTGGTGCTGTTGGAGATGTGTGGGAGTTTGATAATCAGCAGCTCCACAGTCTGATGTGCCTCACCCGCCGGGTTGGACGAGATGCAGGTGAAGGATCCTGTGTCCTTCACAGTGCTGATCAGAATGTCCAGGGTGCCATTGGTGTAGACCAACGTCCGGGAGGAGTTCGACACCAGCTTCCCCTCTGGGGAGATCCAGTGTATGGCAGGCTCAGGGTCCCCCCTGGCCTTGCACCTCAGGGCCACCCTCTGGCCCTCCAGCACCCGCATCTCGTGGGAGTACCGGGTGATGAGAGGAGGTTCACACAGGAACTCCTCCTCCGGGATGGACCAGAAATAGCGTCCAGAGAGGTGCTGCGGCGATGCGCATGTCTCCAGATCATCCTCTCGGCTCAGGCGCCTCAACCACAGCAGCTCACAGTTGCAGTGCAGTGGGTTCCCGCCGAAGCTCAGTGCGAATGAGGAAGGGTTCATGATCCCAGACGTGGCCAAAACCTGGGCCCGCTGGAACAGAGGATCTGGAGGAAGCTTCTGTAGCTTATTTGAGGTTACGTCCAAGCGGTTGAGCTTTTGGAGAAGAGAAAAGGTCTCCTCAGGAATGTAGTCGATCATGTTGTGGTCCAGGCTGAGGGTGTGGAGGCTCGTCATCCTCTGGATAGCCTCCCAGGGGATGGACTCCAAGTTGTTGTAGGACAGGTCCAGCTCCTCCAGAGCCAGCAGGTCATTGAAAGCCCCCAGGTGGATCAACGTCAGCTGGTTGTTGTTGAGGATCAGGTGGTGCAGCTTGGACATGCCGCTAAAGGTGTCGTTGGCTATACGGGTCAGACGGTTGCTGTTCACGTGCAAGGCGCGGAGGTTCTCCAGGTCAGCGAACGCGTGTGGCATGATGAAGCTAATGGTATTCCTTGACAGGGTGAGGTCCTGCAACCTGGTCATGTTGGCAAAGTCTTTCCTCTTGATGCTGGTGACGAAGTTGTCTGCCAGCCGTAGCTCCACGGTGTGCCTGTCAATGTTCGGGGGGACGAAGAGGAGCCCTTTTTTGGCACAGAGGGTTGCAAGGTTGGGAGATAGTATTTGACAGACACAACGCTTCGGACAGATCTGGGCCTTCACTGCCATTCCAATAACCAACAGACAGACAAGCAGTTTTTCCATTGTAAGTCAGGTTCAAACACCTGCAACATAAGACAGAGAGAGGGAGAGAAAAAGAGAGAATTACTCATTTGAACTGGATCATGACATTCACCACCAGAAATGACACCAGCAGTGACATTAACATCTTGAGTGAAGGTGATTTGAGTTAAATTCCACCCCAGTCTTGAACATTTATCAGTTTCCAGTATAATGGGGCCATTTAGTAAGAAATACCCAGGAATCAAAACTGGTTGAAATGACGTCAGTACAACTAGAAACTGGTTACAATTAAGTCAATATGTTGTCATTTCATATCCCTCGGTGTGTCCTCTGTGACTTCTAGGAAGATTTCACCATCATTGTAAAGCCCTAGTTATTTTGATGCTTTGACAAAGTCATTTCAGAAGATTATTATTTATTGCATGTTATTAGTAATTAATTTTAAGGAGAAAAAAAAACTGTTCCTCATTTTAAGGTCAACCCTTTTATGTGATCTGAACTCTCATTTTAATATGGTGAAACCATTCCTTTAAGATTTTATTTTTATTTTTACAAAAGAAACATTGAACATCTAATTGGCAAATCATAGTGTAAAAGCTGGTTTTTCTCTTTTTGTCAATTTTCTGGTGTTTTGTGGTGGAAAACTGAGCGGGTCGAGCATAACACGTCAAGCCTGTTACCCATAGCTAGACAGACTATAAATGTTAAAAATAAAAATAAATGTAAAAAAGTGCATTAAATTGCCCTTCCCTGTTCTACACAACAAGCTTCCATTCCCCCTGTCACAAGGTGATTTATTGATGGTTTAAGATGAGGTTGTCAACCCTGTTACTGTCAACCCTGTTACTTTATTTGGCACTTAACAGACACTACTAGTCTTTTTTTTTTATTTAACCTTTTGAGATGGTAAAACATGTTGTTTATTAAGTTGAACATGTGGTCTTTATGACAGAATGTTAAAATTAGATGAAATAAAACTTTTCTTTACCACGTTACACTACTCAAAAGGCACCTAATTGGTGGAACGAACCAGAATGCATAACCACAAATTCTAAATTCTAAATTCTAACAGAAATAATACATGTGTGTTTACATGCATCACTAGCCTTACCATACTTCAGAACAGAGCTTTTTACTTTTAAACACATCCCTTGCTGCTCTCCTCTCCTCCATACCCAGAATGATTCATGCTATCCCTGTGTTGGGTCACTCACTCAGTATTACAAGTGTGTGGGGGTGCAGAACAGAGGAGCTGTTTCACAATGCTTCAGCCTGAACTGCGGACTGCATCGGACATATCTGACACGTGGGAAGATATCACCGCTGTAATTATACTGAGGAAAGTATGTAATGAGAAGATAAGTGTCTCGCTACTCACTCAGCCTGCCTGCCTGGCTTCAAATGAAGGATGATGGGCAAATTAAATAAAATCAATGTAATGAGGTTGAAAAAACCTGACAGGAGAATTTGATTTTGTGCCGTAGAGTGAATGTGATCATGTCGACATAACGGTCTATCATCATAGCCAGCCAGAGCATACATGATACTTAAGCTTGCCAAAACCACAGGCCTGCCTAACATATACAGGTACTATATGATTACTTCCCGTTTGATGGAAAAGGCCTCATTTAGCCTATAGTATGATCTGGCATGACATGTAATTTCGATTAAGGAGAATAGGTACTCGTCACATGACACGTTACTAATAACATGACAGGGGCCCTTGAAAGGTAGGAATATAGTCAATATCTGTGTCCCAAATGGCACCCTATTCCCTGTATAGTGCACTACTTTAAACCAGGGTCCATAGGGCTCTGGTTAAAAGTAGTGCACTGCATAGGGAATACGGTGCCATTTGGGATACAATGAATCACATGACATGCAGCTGTGTGATTTTCTAATTACGGGGAGTCTTGTCTCCAGAGCACACTGGAAGGTCATACCACCACAGGGTCATGAAAGCAACACTGCTGCCCACTGACAAAGCATACAGCAGGATCATGTTGATTACCACACTGTCATTTTTTACCATTGATTTTCCATTCCAGGCTATACATACTGCTGTTTGTGTTTGCGTGGGCGACCAGAAAGAACGAGGATGGAGGGAGAGTAGAGGAGAGAAATATGATATTTTAATGGATTTATGTGCATTGGATTGCAAACAAAGAATGTCCCACCCATGCAAATATACTCATGCATGTAAATTAATAGCTATTTTTACTGAGGCTAAAACCTCAATGCAATCTCTCAGTGACAGCTACGAGTGATGTTTTTTACACATAGACAGAGAACCTTCAAAAGGCACTTTTTGATGACTCCCCTATTCCCTATTTAGTGCATTGCTTTTGACCAGGACCCATAGAGTTCCATATAGGTAATATAGTTCCATACAATACTACTACCTCTTCTATTACTTCCATTACTTGTTGTTTTTGACTTGACTTTTTTATTGTTATTATTGACGTTGATTACGTTAATGTACTGCATTGTTGAGGGAGCTAGCACATAAGCATTTCGCTGCACCTTTTATACCTGCTGTAAACTGTGTATGTGACGAATAACATTTGATTCGATTTGATTTGATTTAGGACACAGCCTTTTATCTGTGCCACAGATCTCAGGAAGTGACTACTTTTCTGAAACTATTGGATTGACTGCCTTCAACTGATGGCAGGGCTGTATCTGGAATGTCATGTTGAAGATAGAAATAGAATGAATAGAGCACACAATCTCCTATGCTATTCCAATCTATCTGACAGTCATATTTGGTCTACAAATTCTCCTGAATGTCCATTGCTCCAGGTGGACATAATCAAGTCAAACCAATTAACCAATTATATTTTGTACAGATACTGTAAGTATAAATAAGTTGTGACGCTCAACTACCGTATGACTCTTTCAACATGCACTGAAAAGGTAAAAAGCTGCAATTAATTGTATTATACCTGAAAATACTGCAGAGGAAGGCATCTGAGGGTAAGTGCTCTTGTTTCAAACACATGCTATACCATCTTTAAAGGGATAGTTTACTCAGAATACAAACTAACATGATGTTCCACCTACCTTGGCTGTAGTTGATTCAATAAGGCAGTTTTTGGATATTTGGTTTGCTTTCGACACTTAATAGCCATGTTTTGTTACTCTTTGTTACATTCTCAGTAACACTTAACATTAAACTGTTATTATGCCTGTGTAATACAACTGTGATTACTTTTGGAGATACATTTTATTAGCATGTTGTTACCATAATACTTTGGTAATTGCATTTTAATTGCAGAGCAATAAGCTAAGAGTTTGTATAACTACTGTACACAAGAGGAATAGTGACTGCTCCTTTTTCCACTTATGTATTAACTCCATTATTATGTAATTAAATAAAGCAATTTCCAAATGTAACAACAATGTTGCTATTGTAATAATCACAAAGTTACTATACATGTATAAGAACTTGATGTCAAGTGTTACTATATTACCTTATGTCTCATTCTTTATGAAAATATATTTGTTAGTCATTTTGAAGCTGCAAAAGTGATATACTCTAATGCTGAGGTGATTCCATGTCCCTCGTGTATTTTATTATAGGCTATAGGCTATAAGATTAATATCTAAGAGCCCTCCAAACCAGGTGCTTATCGTCATATATTTAGAGCAATTCAACTAAGTGTTGTAGTTTTTGGTTCTTCATCAAATATTTGGCCGCCATCAAATATATATGTTTTTTTTTTTTCAAATAACTTACATAAAATGTATATTCAAATACCTTCAAATATTATTTGTTTTTCTGAGACCTGTATTTGAATATCAAAGAAAATAGTTGTATTTTAGTTGAATCTCAATATAAACTATGTTCGACTATCTCGATTATTTGAAAAGTTGGTATTTTCAAATAAACTACAAAATACAACTATTTCCTGCCCAGGTCTGCTGAGGAGACAGACTGGGTGGCATATAGCCAGTTATGCAGCCAGGAATGATTGTTAGTATAGCAGTGAGGTAGTTGAGCTGAGCACACTCTATGACGCCCTGATCAACGTTGAGGTGTAGAGAAGTATGCTAAGATAATCTTTGGATGCACATAGACAGTATTGGAGCATTTTCATGATATACACTTGATATTGATATTACAGACAGTTAGACATATATATATATATATATATATATATATATATATATATATATATATATATATATATATATATATATATACAGTATCTCACAAAAGTGAGTACACCCCTGACATTTTTGTAAATATTTGAGTATATCTTTTCATGTGACAACACTGAAGAAATGACACTTTGATACAATGTAAAGTAGTGAGTGTACAGCTTGTATAACAGTGTAAATTTGCTGTCCCCTCAAAATAACTCAACACACAGCCATTAATGTCTAAACCGCTGGCAACAAAAGTGAGTACACCACTAAGTGAAAATGTCCAAATTGGGCCCAATTAGCCATTTTCCCTCCCCGGTGTCATGTGACTTGTTAGTGTTACAAGGTCTCAAGTGTGAATGGGGAGCAGGTGTGTTACATTTGGTGTCATCGCTCTCACACTCCCTCATACTGGTCACTGGAAGTTTAACATGGCACCACATGGCAAAGAACTCTCTGAGGATCTGAAAAAAAGATTTGTTGCTCTACATAAAGATGGCCTGGGCTATAAGAAGATTGCCAAGACCCTGAAACTGAGCTGCAGCATGGTGGCCAAGACCATACAGCGGTTTAAAAGGACAGGTTCCACTCAGAACAGGCCTCGCCATGGTCGACCAAAGAAGTTGAGTGCACGTGCTCAGCGTCATATCCAGAGGTTGTCTTTGGGAAATAGACGTATGAGTGCAACCAGCATTGCTGCAGAGGTTGAAGGGGTGGGGGGTCAGCCTGTCAGTGCTCAGACCATACGCCGCACACTGCATCAAATTGGTCTGCATGGCTGTCGTCCCAGAAGGAAGTCTCTTCTAAAGATGATGCACAAGAAAGCCCGCAAACAGTTTGCTGAAGACAAGCAGACTAAGGACATGTATTACTGGAACCATGTCCTGTGGTCTGATGAGACCAAGATAAACGTATTTGGTTCAGATGGTGTCAAGCGTGTGTGGCGGCAATCAGGTGAGGAGTACAAAGACAAGTGTGTCTTGCCTACAGTCATGCGTGGTGGTGGGAGTGTCATGGTCTGGGGCTGCATGAGTGCTGCTGGCACTGGGGAGCTACAGTTCATTGAGGGAACCATGAATGCCAACATGTACTGTGACATACTGAAGCAGAGCATGATCCCCTCCCTTCCCTCTAACATCCACCAGCTCCATGATGTCGTCATGGAGGAGTGGAAGAGGACTCCAGTGGCAACCTGTGAAGCTCTGGTGAACTCCATGCCCAAGAGGGTTAAGGCAGTGCTGGAAAATGATGGTGGCCACACAAAATATTGACACTTTGGGCCCAATTTGGACATTTTCAGTTAGGGGTATACTCACTTTTGTTGACAGCGGTTTAGACATTAATGGCTGTGTGTTGAGTTATTTTGAGGGGAGAGCAAATTTACACTGTTATACAAGCTGTACACGCACTACTTTACATTGTAGCAAAGTGTAATTTCTTCAGTGTTGTCACATGAAAAGATATACTGAAATATTTACAAAAATGTGAGAGGTGTACTCACTTTTGTGAGATACTGTGTATATATATGTATATATATATATATATATATATAGAGAGAGAGAGAGAGAGAGAGAGAGAGAGAGAGAGAGAGAGAGAGAGAGAGAGAGAGAGAGAGAGAGAGAGAGAGAGAGAGAGAGAGAGAGAGAGAGAGAGAGAGAGAGAGAGAGAGAGAGAGAGAGAGAGAGAGAGAGAGAGAGAGAGAGAGAGAGAGAGAGAGAGAGAGAGAGAGAGAGAGAGAGAGAGAGAGAGAGAGAGAGAGAGAGAGAGAGAGAGAGAGAGAGAGAGAGAGAGAGAGAGAGAGAGAGAGAGAGAGAGAGAGAGAGAATGACATTGTCGGTAGGATATGTCCTTGAGGCAAGTGGAAGCAGGAAACATGAACACTATAATTAACACTGACACACACGTTAAGTTTTTAAGTGCCCTAAAAGGAGACATTACCATCGCACCCAAAATATGATCATACATGTTTTTGAATATGTCAATACACACACACCTGGCCGGCGGGTGCACACAGAAGAGGGGATGAGGAGAAGGATGAAAGAGCCGTGTGGCTTGGCAGCTGGCCCTGAGGACAGTGAGAGGGTTGACTTGAATGTCAACTGGAGTTAGGCTGGAATTGTGTCACGATGCTTAAAATACCCACAGTAGAATCACATCAACGTGCCAACGTGTAACCTGTAATAACCTGCTCATACGTTGTTTTCATCACATCACCACCTTTGTAATTTTCAACGTGTTATGGATCGTATTTACTTTTAACCTTGATCTAACCTAAGCCTAAGTATAACCTTAAAACCCCTTAACCCCTTAACCCCTAAACCCTAACCACTACACACTGGGCACAGACGTCAATTCAATGTCTATTCCACATTGGTTCAACGTAATTTCATTGAAATGACATGGAAACAATGCTGATTCAACCAGTGTGTGTCCAGTGGGTAACCACTTAACTCTAAACCTTTTCCTTACCCTTAACCCTAAACCTAATATAATCCTGAGCAAAATATTATAAAAGATTTGACAACATTGTCAATACTATATGAAAGATACCGAAGTGAAGATCTGACATAAGTGAACATTTTTTTAAAATGTTGCTAAAATAGAACACCAATGCAAATATAGTCACCGTTCTGAGAAATGTTTTTGGCAACCTTGGAGCAGCTTAGACATACAGTAGAAGGGAATCATCTGGTGAATGGGTGCTAAAGGGTTCTTATCTCAGCTTGGCAGCTTTGCTGTGTAACCTAGAGTCATCCTTTCACCTGTACTCATGGGTGAAAGGATGTCCTAACTAGCTGGGCTCCTCCAGACACTTTCCTCTAATGCAATAAATACTTCAAATATCCCCACCACGGCATTATCATTATCATTCTCTCTCTCTCTCTCTCTCTCTCTCTCTCTCTCTCTCTCTCTCTCTCTCTCTCTCTCTCTCTCTCTCTCTCTCTCTCTCTCTCTCTCTGTGGACTGGAGGGAAAGTGGGGTGGATAGTGTATGGATGCTTTCTTTATCCTAATAAGAGTGGTCAGCATTAAAGCAAAACAAGTGCATGTGTGCATGCACGCGCACACCACACACACACACACACACACACACACAAATACACACTCATGCAGATGCAGATGCACACACACACTCACACATACACACGCACATTGAGATAGCAGCTAATGGCCATGTCTCCAATAAGAACATTTCTGTCAAAACAATGTATTCTAAGTTATTTGTATGCATGACCTGTGGTAGTATTTTTTTCCACTATTCCTGGCTTTTGCTTTTGTTGTTGACAAAACAAGACATACAAATCTGATTCATTCTGTCCCTGAATAAGTGACATGTTATTTCTTTCAGTTTCCTTTGGAGGAGCATTTGCAATTTTCTGTTGTCTCTCCATATGTAACTCTGTGCTGTTGTTGTTTTTAATCGCACTGCTTTGCTTTATCTTGGCCAGGTCGCAGTGGTAAATGAGAACTTGTTCTCAACTGGCTTACCTGGTTAAATAAAGGTGAAATAAATCAATAAATTTTAAAAAATGGCTTTGACACCATTTTGCATTGTAAATTAGAATAGTTTGATGTGCGAAAAACACATTTTACTATTCTATTCCTATCTTCCCCAGAGTGAATGTAACTTCAAGCTGCTTCAACACAGCTAAGACCTTCTAAAGAGCTACAGTATATGTATTTATCTATTTTCAAACAGCTGAAGATGTAGCTTTACTAAGGTGATGACTTACGGGGTGAAAATTCATTTTTCCTAAGCGATAAATGGTGGCGGCAGCATTTTCAGCAGAATATTTCACATAAATCAGCATCTTAGAGAGGAAACATGAGATGAAACCCAGAGCTGGATGCTACAAAAGGCTGCTCCCCCTGAGAGAGTCAGCATCCGTCATTGTGCTGTATAAAGCAGGAAAAGCTTCTGCCTACCCTGCTCCCTCAGAGACTCTGATCACAAGGAGTCAATGGCGCATTCTGGAAGGAAGGCGCTCTGAGTCACAGACACTCTCTTTTCCCTCTCCTAATTTTTCTTCCTTTATCCCTCTCTCCATCTCTCTCTCTCTCATGCTCTTACTGTCTCGCATTCCATATTTGATAGTCGAAATGTACTACGGTTGTATTGTCAGCGATTTGTGATGGTAAGTCGGGAGGCCAAAATAAAGGAAACACTTCAGTAAATATATTGAAAGCAGGTGCTTCCACACAGGTGTGGTTCCTGAGTTAATTAAGCAATTATCATCCCATTACGCTTAAGGTCATATATAAAAATGCACAGTTGCCCATTATTTTGGCTACCATGGCTAGAAGAAGAGGGGTCTCAAAGGAGCATAGGGAGGATAAAGTGTGTGTGTGTGTGTGTGTGTGTGTGTGTGTGTGTGTGTGTGTGTGTGTGTATGTGTGTGTATGTGTGTGTGTGTGTGTGTGTGTGTGTATGTGTGTGTGTGTGTGTCTCAGTCACCAGATCTCAACCTACTTATAAGAGATTCCGGAGCGGTGCCTGAGACATCATTTTCTATCACCATCAACAAAACAAACAATGATGGAATGTCACGACTTCCTCTGAAGCTGCCTCCTCTCCTTGTTCGGGCAGGCTTCGAGTTCGTCGTCACCGGCCTTCTAGCCACTGCCGCTCCTCATCTCATCATTCCATTTGTTTTGTCTTGTTTATTACACACACCTGGTTCATATTCCCTCATCAGTACCTGTATAAGTATTCCCTCTGCCCCCCTTGTCTTTGTGTGTGATTGTTTATTGTGGAGGTTACATTAGCTCGGTGGAGCTGTATTGTATTGTGTATCACCGGGATATTAACCTGTATGCCTTGTTTTCCCCAGGGCGCCGTTTTACCGCACTGGAGTTGTCACCTCTCCTCCCGTTGCTTCCCTCCGGCACTATCATTCTCTGGTCTACTGAGCCACCGGTCTGAGCCCACCACCTCGGCAACACCATAATGGAAACCCAACGCATCCTAATCACCTCCAGCGCACCTGCACCTCATTATCTCATCACCACCTCTATATAGCCCTGGACGGTTCAATGTTGTGTTGTGTGTGATTGTTAGTGTCTTGTCGTGTACTCGCTCTTTGTTGTTCTCTTGCTCAGTGTTAAGTAAACCTTTACATTGTTGATTCCTGCATCTGCGTCCTACCTTTTCGCATCCTCAGTACTCGTCACAGAATCACACACCAATCACGAAGATGGATGCAGCAGGTAATCCTCCTGGAGTTTCCCAGCGCCTCGACCAGTACCAGCAGCAGATTGCCCAGCTGAACGCCACCATGCAGGAAGTGCTCCAAATGCTGCATAAACTGACAATCACTCCGGTTCCACCTCAGGGAGCGTCGAGTGCATCCAGTCCACCTCTTCCCGTGCTATCACCAACGTCTGACGGACCCCTCGCCCTGCCGGAGCGCTATGACTGGAAAAAGACTGAATGTAGAGGCTTCCTGCTACAGGTTTCACTGTATCTGGTGCGTCAGCGTGGGGCATCTCCATCGGACCAAGCCAGGATAGCGCTGGTGGTTTCGTTACTGAAGGGAAAGGCACTGGATTGGGCCACGGCAGTCTGGGTAGGAGGTGAGGCCACGGCGCTTCCCTACTCCACCTTCCTAAATCGGTTCTGGGCGGTGTTCGATCATCCCACGGAGGGAAAGGATGGGGATGATCGAACTACAACCGGGAGAGGGGGCCGCATGCGAGTACACCCTGAGCTTTCGCACGGTGGCGGCGTCTTCCGGCTGGAATGAGCGTGCTCTGCGCACAGCCTTCAGGAGATTGTCTTGGGATTGCCTTGGCTCAGACTACACAACCCTATCAATTGGATCACCAAG
Organism: Coregonus lavaretus; assembly: GCF_964263955.1. Taxonomy (NCBI): domain Eukaryota; kingdom Metazoa; phylum Chordata; class Actinopteri; order Salmoniformes; family Salmonidae; genus Coregonus; species Coregonus lavaretus. Next base: position 32,512,843 of record NC_140005.1, on the reverse strand, counting down.
AGAATCACAGCCTGGTCCCCCTCATGCTGGAGGACCTGCCTGCCGGTGGTGTGTTGTTCCACGTCAGTGGAGAGTCCGGTATCCGCCCTCCAGCCCAACATTCCACGTGAGTACGCAGATCTCTCCAATGTCTTCTCTGCCTCCAAGGGTCTCCCTCCTCACAGGCCCTGGGACTGCGCCATTGACCTGCTGGAGGGACAACACCCCCCGAAGAGTCGCATTTACTCCCTCTCCATCGCGGAGACTGAGGCCATGGAGAAGTATGTGTCGGAGACCCTGAAACAGGGGTTCATCAGATGCTCTACCTCTCCTGCCTCTGCCAGCTTCTTTTTCGTGGCCAAAAAAGATGAAGGACTGAGGCCGTGCATTGACTACCGGGGGCTGAACGCAGTCACCACCAAGTACTGGTACCGCCTCTCTCTGGTTCCGTCGGCCATCGAGCAGCTGCAAGGGGCCCGGTACTTTACCAAGTTGGACCTGAGGAGTGCCTACAACCTGATCCGAATCCGGGAAGGAGACAACTGGAAGACAGCATTCAGCACTACCTCAGGCCACTATGAATACTGTGTCATGCCCTACGGCCTCGCCAACCGCACATTACGTGTTCCAGTCCTTCGTCAATGATGTTTTCCGAGACATGCTGAGTAGACAGGTGGTGGTGTACATCAACAATATCCTGATCTACTCGGCTACGTTTGAGGAGCACATCAGGGATATCAGAGCGGTCCTACTCCGCCTCCGGGAACACAGCCTGTTGGTGAAGGGGGAGAAATGTGAATTCCACCAACAGGCCATCTCCTTCCTGGGATACAGGATCAGTCCTCAGGGGGTGTTCATGGAAAGAGCGAAGAAAGACGCCGTCAGGTCATGGCCAATCCCCACCACCATCAAGGGCCTACAGAGCTTCCTGGGCTTCGCCAATTTCTACTGGCGTTTCATCTGGTCCTTCAGCTCCATAGCCGCCCCGCCCACCTCTCTCCTTAAGGGGGGGCCTCAGAAGCTGGCCTGGAACCCTGAGGCTGACGCTGCCTTCAATAGGCTGAAGGAGAGGTTCACCACAGCGCCCCTCCTAAAACACCCAGATCCAGCTCGTCCTTTCATCCTGGAGGTGGACGCATCTGAGGAGGGCGTGGGTGGGGTCCTCTCCCAGCGGCAGGGTAAGCCAGAGAAAATGTATCCCTGTGCCTTTTTCTCGAAAAAGCTTACCCCCGCAGAGAGGAACTATGGAGTTGGAGACAGGGAGCTGTTGGTGGTGGTCCTCACTCTGTAGGAATGGAGACACTGGCTGGAGGGTGCTGTCCATCCATTCCGGATTCTCACTGACCACCGGAATTTGGAGCACATAAGGGCAGCGAAACGCATGAACTCTCGTCAAGCCAGGTGGGCCCAATTTCTTACTCCCTTTCAGTTTATTCTGTCCTATCGCCCAGGATCCCAGAATCTGAAAGCCGACGCACTCTCCATGACCATACCGGAGAAAGGAAGGATCTGGGGGGTCCTATCCTGCCTCCATCTCTCATCGTGGCACCTGTCGTTTGGGATGTGGACAAAGACATCCGCCTGGCAGCTCAGGAGGACCCAGTGCCTGCTAACGCCCCTCCGGGGCGCATGTATGTACCCACCAGGGTCCGTGACCACCTGCTGATCTGGGCGCACACCACCCTTATGGCAGGGCACTCCGGTATGACGCGCCCACCTAGGCTACTGATGTCTACCGATTTATCAACTCCTGTTTCGTATGTGCCCAAACAAAGACACCTCGGAACGCCCCGGCAGGCAAACTAGTTCCTCTCCTAGTGCCTCAGCGACCTTGGTCACACCTGTCCATAGACTTTGTCACCGACCTCCCACGTTCTGATGGCTTCACCACAGACCTGGTGGTCGTAGATCGGTTCTCCAAATCATGCAGTTTTTTGCCACTAACTGGTCTTCCTTCTGCTCTCCAGGTCACTGAGGTCCTGTTCCAACAGGTCTTCCGGCATTATGGACTTCCGGAGGACATCGTCTCGGACCGTGGCCCCCATTTCACCTGTAAGGCTTTCCTGGAGAAGATCGGGGCCATGGCAAGCCTCCCTTCCGGGTATAGGCCTCAGTCGAATCGGCAGGTGGAGCGCATGAACCAGGAGCTGGGGAGGTTTCTTCGTTGCCACTGTCAGGACCGGCAGGGTGAGTGGGCAAGGTTTTTTCTCTGGGCAGAATATGCCCAGAACTCCCTCGTTCACTCCTCCACAGGGCTCACTCCCGTCCAGTGCGTCCTGGGGTACCAGCCAGCCCTGGCCCCTTGGACACCCAGCCAGACCGATGCGCCCGCTGTCAACGACTGGTTCCGCAGGGCCGGACAGGTCTGGGATGCCGCCCATGTCCATCTCCAGAGGGACCAAGCCGACCGCCACCGCAGTGAGGCCAGTGTCTTGCTGTCCACTAAAAACCTCCCTCTCCGCCTGCCCTGCAAGAAACTGAGCCCCCGGTTTGTGGGGCCATTTAAGGTCCTCCGGCGGATAAATGAGGTATCGTACCGGCTGCTCCTTACCCCTCACTACCGTGTCTCACCCACTTTTCATGTGTCTCTCCTCAGGCCGGTGGTTCCTGCTCCTCTGGCTGATGCCGTCCCCAGGGTACGCCCCCTCCGCCCCTGGACATTGACGGGAGTCCGGCGTATGCGGTGAGGGACCTACTGGACTCCAGGTTCCGTGGGGGACGGCTTCGTTACCTGGTGGACTGGGAGTGGTATGGTCCTGAGGAGAGGAGCTGGGATCCGGCTGGGGATGTTCTGGACCCCAACCTAATTCGGGACTTCCACCGTCGCCGCCCTGACCGGCCTGCTCTTCATCCTCGGGGTCGTCCTCATGGCCGGCGCCGTCCTGTGGCAGGAGCCGCGCGTCCGGGGGAAGGGACTGTCACGTCTCCTCCCATTGCTCCCCTCCGGCGCTCTGATTCGCCGGTCTACTGAGCCACCGGTTGAGCGCACCACCTCGGCAACACCGTAATGGAAACCCAACGCACCCTAATCACCTCCAGCGCACCTGTACCTCATCATCTCATCACCACCTCTATATAGCCCTGGATGGTTCAGTGTTGTGTGTGATTGTTAGTGTCTTGTCGTGTACTCGCTCTTTGTTGTTCTCTTGCTCAGTGTTAAGTAAACCTTTACATTGTTGATTCCTGCGTCTGCGTCCTGCCTCTTCGTATCCTCAGTACTCATCACAGGAGTGTTTTACGCATTGCTGCGTACCACTGTATTGCTGAATAAACCATTTATTCTGTGAATTACCCTCCTGCACCTGACTCCGTCCAAAATCACCCGCTACATGGAATTTATTGTGGAAGAATAGTGTCGCATCCCTCCATTAGTGTTCCAGAGACTTGTAGAATCTATGCCAAAGTGTAGTGGAAAAATAAAGAGAGTGAACAAATGTGAACGATGATGAAGGCCAGTGATGAAGATTCATCTAGCGACTTGCTGGCGCCGGGGCCCAGCGTGATGACTCAATCACGATGTATGTCCCACAGTAGTCCTAGGGTCACTGAAGCCAGGATGGGTGAAGACTGATAAAACTTCAATCAACTAAATTAATGTTACTGTGTGAAATAAATTGTCATGTTTGGATTGTTTCAAGAGTTCATAAAGAGCTATGAATTTTAATATGTTTCATTGTACTGTAAGTGGTCTGGATTTATTGTTACAGAGAACTGTGTTATTCTGTTCGTCGGACGGCGGATAGTTCAAAGAGGAGCGACACAGGGGTGTGCCCGTATAATTTAGATAAGAGTTGTGATGATTAGATCCAAGAATGTGTGTGTTGTTTTCATGCCTTGGTTTTAATGTTTTGGGCCATGCAAAGTTATGTTAATTAGTCGATAGGAGATACTGGGATTTGGCGCTCTTGATAGAATAAAAGCTGGGTTTAAACATTGATCATGGGGTCATTGATAAACCGATCTCCTGAAATACGCTTGTATGTCAAAGTGGTGTATTTTCTATGCTGTTAAAAGACTTACAATATTTTGTGATATGATGAAGATTTCTGGTATGTACCATTTGTTAATTGTATTCTTATTGCGTAACTGTAATATATCTGATTATTTTTAAATGGAAACTAACCGTAGTCCTCACATTTCTGAATAATATTCCTTGAATTCTTATTTGGTGAAATGTCTAATGGTAAATGTTATTCACAATACACGTAGCATATATGCTTGGTCTCTAATTGTGTATCTATGAGCCATGGTTAACTTAATCATTTAATGCTAGGACATTGACTGCAAGATATTAGCTCTTTGTCCCTTAGCCTCTTAATAATTGCATTGTAAACCTAGATATGCATAGACACGTGCATCTTATAGTATTCGGAGTGGTGACGCAAGGCTCACAACCTTGGCTATACCCACTGGATACGATTATGGGCCTATAGCATTCACATGATAATGGAGTCAGATAGTACATCATATTAGGGTCATGGACCCTCTACGCTAATTATCTGTATTCCTCAGACAAAGTGAATTTCCACTATTTTACAATAGTGCATTGAAGCTGTTCTGGCAGCTTGTGGTGTCTCAACGCCCTATTAAGACACTATGTTGGTGTTTCCTTTATTTGGGCAGTTACCTATAGCTGACAGTAGACCCATATCATATTTCTATTGCACAACTTCCCCCTGTTCTGCAGCCATGCCTGGGGAAAAGCATGGTGGGAAAAGAGTAGCAGTAACAAGAGAGGAATGACACTGTTCAGCATGAGTAACACTAGACGGCACAGTTTCAATGTGTTTGTGTTTGTGTTTGTGTATTACATGCGTGTGCCTGTACGACTGTGTATGTGTGTGTGTGTGTGTTTTTGTGTGTTTTTGTGTGTGTGTCTGTGTGTGTGTGTGTGCGTGTGTGTGTGCGGACGTGCGTGCTTGTGTGTGTGTACATGAATTAATGCATGTTTGCATGTGTTTGGACGTGCATGTTTGCCTCTCCACTCAGGCCTTTTAATTGGAGAGGAACATGAATCCAGCGCTGCCTAAAATGAGATGCATATTAATAAACTGGGTGAAGCAGCTCATGACACTGTGAAATCAATGAGCTACCAATCAGATTTCCCGTGGTTCCTTAGACATGTTGTTTACTGGTCACTGAATCGCAGGTTGTCATCCAGAACAATAGAACCTGTCCCCTTCCCCCTGGCTGTGTTTCACAGAGGAGAAAATGCTCCCATCTGTTGTGCACTGTGCTACTGTAGCAGCTGCTGTAGACAGGCCACTGGCTATATAACCTGGGTTTGTATGTTTAATGCAGCTGAACTTAAGATCAGTTCCTCTAGCAGCACTATACTGTTTATGGGCTTGGTGGGAGCTGATGAAGTGTGGTGTGCATGTGTGCATGTGTGCGTGTGTGTCAAATCAAATCATCAAATAAATAATCAAATCATATTTTATTTGTCACATGCTTCATAAGCAACAAGATTAGACTAACAGTGAAATGCTTACTTACGGGTCCTTTTCCAACAATACAGAGCTAAAGATAAAAAATAGTGACACAAGGAATAAATATACACGCGTGTGTATGTGTCTCTGTGTGTGCATGCCTGTATGTGTGTGTGCGTGTGCATGTGTGTTTGTGAGGCTGTGTGTGTGAGCGCTGGGGGATGTTTAGCTGTTGTGTGGTACAGGGCATCCTGCATTAGACGAGAGTCAGTGGAGATGCCGGAGGCACAAGCAACCTCCAGCGGGCCCATATGCTAAGCAGCCGAAACCCATTGAGAGCCGTGGAGAGGGCAGGGGGAGCAGGATGCCTAGTGATCCGCATGTACACTGAACAAAAATATAAATGCAACATGCAACAATTTCAAAGGTTTTACTGGGTTACAGTACATACAGTGCATTCGGAAAGTATTCAGAACTCTTCACTTTTTCCACATTTTGTTACGTTACAGCCTTATTCTGAAATGGATTAAATAAATACAAAATCCTCATCAATCTACACACAATAACCCATAATGTCAAAGCAAAAACAGGTTTTTAGAAATGTTTGCAAACAAATAAAAAATAAAACTTATTTAGATAATTATTCAGACAGTTTGCTATGAGACTCAAAATTGAGCTCAGGTGCATCCTGTTTCCATTGATTATCCTTGACATGTTTCTACAATTTGATTGGAGTCCATCTGTGGTATATTCAATTGATTGGACATGATTTGTAAAGGCACACAGCTGTCTATATAAGGTCCCACAGTTCACAATGCATGTCAGAGCAAAAACCAAGCCATGAGGTCGAAGGAATTGTCCGTAGAGCTCCGAGACAGGATTGTGTTGAGGCACAGATCTGGGGAAGGGTACCAAAAAATGTCTGCAGAATTGAAGGTCCCCAAGAACACAGTGGCCTCAATCATTCTTAAATGGAAGAAGTTTGGAACCACCAAGACTCTTCCTAGAGCTGGCTGCCCGGCCAAACTGAGCAATCAGGGGACAAGGGCCTTGGTCATGGAGTTGACCAAGAAACCGATGGTCACACTGACAGAGCTCCAGAGTTCCTCTGTGGAGATGGGAGACCCTTCCAGAAGGACAACCATCTCTACAGCACCTCCACCAATCAGGCCTTTGTGGTAGAGTGGCCAGACGGAAGACACTCCTCAGTAAAAGGCACATGACAGCCCGCTTGGAGTTTGCCAAAAGGCACCTAAAGGACTCTCAGACCATGAGAAACAAGATTCTCTGGTCTGATGAAACCAAGATTGAACTCTTTGGCCTGAATGCCAAGCGTCACGTCTGGAGGAAACCTGGCACCATCCCTACGGTGAAGCATGGTGGTTGAAGCATCATGCTGTGGGGAAGTGTTTCAGAGGCAGGGACTGGGAGACTAGTGAGGATCGAGGAGAAGATGAACGGAGCAAAGTACAGAGAGATCCTTGATCAAAACCTGCTCCAGAGCACTCAGGACCTCAGACTGGGGCGAAGGTTCACCTTCCAACAGGACAACGACCCTAAGCACACAGCCAAGACAATGCAGGAGTGGCTTCGGGACAAGTCTCTGAATGTCCTTGAGTGGCCCAGCCAGAGCTTCAACCCGATTGAACATCTCTGGAGATACCTGAAAATAGCTGTGCAGCAACACTCCCCATCCAACCTGACAGAGCTTGAGAGGATCTGCAGAGAAAAATGGGAGAAACTCCCCAAATACAAGTGTGCCAAGCTTATAGCGTCATGCCCAAGACGATTTGAGGCTGTAATCGCTGCCAAAGGTGCTTCAACAAAGTACTGAGTAAAGGGTCTGAATAATTATGTATATGTGATATTTCCGGGGGGGGGGGGGGGGGGTTTATACATTTACAAAAATTTCTGAAAACCAGTTTTTGCTTTGTCATTATGGGGTATTCTGTGTAGATTGATGAGGGGAAAAAACAATTTAATCAATTTTTGAATAAAGCTGTAACGTAACAAAATGTGGAAAAAGTGAAGGGGTCTGAATACTTTCCGAATGCACTGTATAAGGAAATCAATTTATATAAATTAATTCGGCCCTAATCAATGGATTTCACTTGACTGGGAATACAGATATGCATCTGTTGCTCACAGATACCTTAAAAAAAAGGTAGGGGCATGGATCAGAAAACCAGTCAGTATCTGGTGTGACTCCTATTTGTCTCATGCAGCGCGACACATCTGATGATGTGTTGATTAGGCTGTTGATTGTCAGCATGCCCAATTGCACGCTTCCTCAAATCTTGAGACATCTGTGGCATTTTGTGACAAAACTGCAGATTTTAGAGTGACCTTTTATTTTTCCCAGCACACGGTGCACCTGTGTAATGATCATGCTGTTTAATCAGCTTCTTGATATAAATAATAATAATATGCCATTTAGCAGACGCTTTTATCCAAAGCGACTTACAGTCATTCGTGCATACATTTTTGTGTATGGGTGGTCCCGGGGATCGAACCCACTACCTTGGCGTTACAAGCGCCGTGCTCTACCAGCTGAGCTACAGAGGACCACATGGCCACACCTGTCAGGTGGATGGACTATCTTGGCAAAGGAGAAATGCTCACTAACAGGGATGTAAACAAATTTTGTAAACAAAGCTTTTTGTGCATATGCAAAATTTCTGTGGATATTTTATTTCAGCTCATGAAATATGGGACCAACACTTTACATGTTGCATTCATATTTTTGTTCAGTATATATATACCCTGAGTGTACAGAATATTAGGAACACCTGCTCTTTCCATTACATAGACTGACTAGGTGAATCCAGGTAAAAGCTATGATCCCTTATTAATGTCACCTGTTAAATCCACTTCAATCAGTGTAGATTTTTAAACCTTGAGACAATGGAGAAAAGGATTGAGACATGGGACCAACACTTTACATGGTGCGTTTATATTTTTGTTCAGTGTAGCTGTCCTCCAGGCTCAATGAGCGGCCAGGCCTCCCTAAGCCCATCTTTCATCTCCCCAGGAGAGCACAGCCCTATTGCTGCCAACCTCAGTCTGGTGGGTCTGATCAGAACAGCCTGACACCACACTGCCAGTGTTCTGTGCCCGGGAGGAAGGAGATGACGACGAGGCGAGGGGTTTCCAGAAAACTGCTGCCTCAATCACTACGAACCGCCATGACCCCTGTGCTTTGAACAGCGCGGGGGGGACGGTGCTCAACAGCAGCATTCAGCTGAGTCGCAGGCCAAAGACAGAACACTCCAGCTGAGAGGCAGGTGGTGCAGAGATGGTTAACCGCGAGGGTGATGGGTTCAAATACCCTGCCTTCACACTTTCTCTCGCTCTTTCTACATTGGCCTGTAAGACACACTCCCTGAACTACTCTTGTGAAGTTGAAATAATGTCACCAAGTTGAGTTGATCAGCCAGCAGACAACATACATGGATAGGATGATCTGATGTGTGAATCTGGATGAGGACCCAGATGAGAGGAGGAGGGGATGGAGATGGAAGGAAGCCTCCAGCTACAGTGAGGGAAAAAAGTATTTGATCCCCTGCTGATTTTGTATGTTTGCCCACTGACAAAGAAATGATCAGTCTATAATTTTAATGGTAGGTTTATTTGAACAGTGAGAGACAGAATAACAACAAAAAAATCCAGAAAAACGCATTTCAAAAATGTTATGAATTGATTTGCATTTTAATGAGGGAAATAAGTATTTGACCCCCTCTCAATCAGAAAGATTTCTGGCTCCCAGGTGTCTTTTATACAGGTAACGAGCTGAGATTAGGAACACACTCTTAAAGGGAGTGCTCCTAATCTAAGCTTGTTACCTGTATAAAAGACACCTGTCCACAGAAGCAATCAATCAATCAGATTCCAAACTCTCCACCATGGCCTAGACCAAAGAGCTCTCCAAGGATGTCAGGGACAAGATTGTAGACCTACACAAGGCTGGAATGGGCTACAAGACCATAGCTAAGCAGCTTGGTGAGAAGGTGACAACAGTTGGTGCGATTATTAGCAAATGGAAGAAACACAAAATAACTGTCAATCTCCCTCGGCCTGGGGCTCCATGCAAGAGCTCACCTCGTGGAGTTGCAATGATCATGAGAACGGTGAGGAATCAGCCCAGAACTACACGGGAGGATCTTGTCAATGATCTCAAGGCAGCTGGGAACATAGTCACCAAGAAAACAATTGGTAACACACTACGCCGTGAAGGACTGAAATCCTGCAGCGCCCGCAAGGTCCCCCTGCTCAAGAAAGCACATATACAGGGCCGTCTGAAGTTTGCCAATGAACATCTGAATGATTCAGAGGAGAACTGGGTGAAAGTGTTGTGGTCAGATGAGACCAAAATCGAGGACTTTGGCATCAACTCAACTCGCCGTGTTTGGAGGAGGAGGAATGCTGCCTATGACCCCAAGAACACCATCCCCACCGTCAAACATGGAGGTGGAAACATTATGCTTTGGGGGTGTTTTTCTGCTAAGGGGACAGGACAACTTCACCGCATCAAAGGGACGATGGACGGGGCCATGTACCGTCAAATCTTGGGTGAGAACCTCCTTCCCTCAGCCAGGGCATTGAAAATGGGTCGTGGATGGGTATTCCAGCATAACAATGACCCAAAACACACGGCCAAGGCAACAAAGGAGTGGCTCAAGAAGAAGCACATTAAGGTCCTGGAGTGGCCTAGCCAGTCTCCAGACCTTAATCCCATAGAAAATCTGTGGAGGGAGCTGAAGGTTCGAGTTGCCAAACGTCAGCCTCAAAACCTTAATTACTTGGAGAAAATCTGCAAAGAGGAGTGGAAGAAAATCCCTCCTGAGATGTGTGCAAACCTGGTGGCCAACTATAAGAAACGTCTGACCTCTGTGATTGCTAACAAGGGTTTTGCCACCAAGTACTAAGTCATGTTTTGCAGAGGGGTCAAATACTTATTTCCCTCATTAAAATGCAAATCAATTCATAACATTTTTGACATGCGTTTTTCTGGATTTTTTTGTTGTTATTCTGTCTCTCACTGTTCAAATAAACCTACCATTAAAATTATAGGCTGATCATGTCTTTGTCAGTGGGCAAACGTACAAAATCAGCAGGGGATCAAATACTTTTTTCCATCACTGTATGTTGTTATCATGGCAGCCATGATGATTCCCAGGCAGGCAGACCTCTTAGATGGGCCGATAATGGGCTGAGTAGCTTCCCACTATCCCCAGGCCTGCTTATCGCCAATTACACAACTCTATCTCCTGAGATAGAACAATTAAACAAGACAGCATCCATGCCAATTGCCTGGGTCTGAGCTGGGACAGAGCTGGGACTGGCTGGCTGAAGAGGATTTGAGAAGTAGCCTGCAGTACAGTAGGCCCACATTATGCTCTTTTGGCAAATTCTGCTTTGGTTGCAAATATTATAGGGGCTCTATTCAATCTGTATCGTTGAAGAGTTACAGATTGCGCTCTAGAAATGTAAAGGTAATTTCCGGTTGAGCCGACATATGCAGCATTTACCGTGAATGCAGTCTCTGGTAACGCGGGAACATTGCATTTACATTTTAATCATGCTGTAACAATGAATTTATGCGATATGGATTGAATAGAGCCCTAGGTTTAAGGCTGACAGACAGCATGAGTCTGACTGCAAATGGATCCATTTGATTGTGTGACAGGGTTTAGCAGCTTTTTGATATTCCTCTTTCAGAGAGCTTAAATTAATTGCCCAGGATTTGTAATGACTAGCATGGAAAACAGCTTAGCTCACCATTATCATTACTACAACAAATCCATAAGCAGTTTGTATGATGGCATTACACTTATTAAAGCAAAATGGAGACAATTACCCATTTGTAAAGTAGGTATGCCTCGTTACCAAAGGGTAAATCAATAATTAAGTATCATTATATATATTTACATTTTGTAAAATGCTATTATGGTCTCACATCATTTTACTTTTCCCTGCTGTTGTTTTCTACTCATGCCACTAATGCAACACCATACTTTTCTAAACATCATATTATTTCGTCCAAAGTCGCAATTTGTGTTCACTATCTGTTTGTTTTTCTACCCAGCATTTTGTGCCACACCAACTTTACTATCAACAACCAAATATTTGATGTATGCGACAGTAACTTACAGTCTCTCTTGTGCCCTGTAAAGGAACCTCGCCTGCTGAATATATACAGTAGAGAGCAGAGCAACATATAATTTACTTTAGTCTTGTCATAGAGACGAGAGGGTGAGGACTGTTTGAGGATCAATAGCCAGAATGGCTTTGATATTTATAAGACAGGGGAAGAGGCAGCAGCACACCACCCATCAACTGGAGCTGATAAGCTCATGCAGACAACTCTACTGAGAGCCTGGCAAAGCATTATGGGATTATAAAACAATCACTAGAGAAAAATAAAAGATAAGATTTGAACCCTAAAATTGAACTTAAACAACATTACGTATCAGGACAAGTATAGAGTTGTGTTATGTTATCGCATGAATAAAGTGACTTTGCCTGAACCTTTTTGTTTACCTTAAGACCTAACAATCAGTTCAACTAATGTACCACAATATGCTATTAATACAGACTTCAACTGAATCTCCCCAAAGCTCCAAGATATGGCAGGACTTTTTCCTGATGTTGTAAAATCTTAGACACTTTCATTATGCTCTGAAATGAGGTAGAGTAATGGATTTGTCAAGCAGGGCTTTAATTCCTTGCCTCAGCAACTTTAAAGAAACAACAACGACTGCTGCACTGGTCCAGTGCCGCTCTCTTTTACTGAGTAAAGCCCATCTGAGGATAAATGATATATGAGTAAACCCTGCCAGGTAAATGTTCACTGACATTCTGGCCTGTGACATTTTCCCTGTGTGGATTCCCAGCTGAGATGAACCGCTCTCTGTTGTGATCAATAAACTTGATCTCAACACCTGCCAATGCTAGCACAATAATAATTTCTCCACAACGGAAGTGCTGTCTGTTTGTGCTTATTATTTTCCCCCTTGTTATATCTTGCTACATTGGTGGAAATGTCCTGAATGACCTGAATGACCTTTCTCTCTGTGCATCGCCTGGTTAAACTCAAAGAGAAAAAAGGCCAGCCAGTCGCAACCAATGAATAATTCAAACAGTGGAATAAGCAGGACAGTAGCTATATTATATCAGGAGGCCTGTGCAATTAAACAGACCTGAATAATGCAAAAAACTAATAAGCACTTAGAAATGCATGGAAACTTTTTAATGGGAGGGTGGTGGGGATTGTGAGGCAATTAAATCTGTCCATTCATTTTGGATTTGTTTTTGTTATCGATGAGGTGGGCTGGCTTACGACCCTCAACAGATGCAGCAGACAGAGCGTTCTGCTTATGTAACAATGTGTGTTCACTCTGCCGTGCATGCAGCATAACTTTGGAGTTAACCCCAAATGTCTAAACGGAGCGGACCATCTACAGAGGCCATCTGTCTGTTTGTAGTGCTTGTGGCTCTCCCTCTAAAACACCGGCTGCCTCCCTGCCTGGCCTGTGTCTGCCATGATGCCAGGGATATATGAACATAAAACGTGCAACAGATGGACAGGTCCAGAGTTCAGAGCTATTTCTACAGTTGGACTGGCAGCAGCACATACATATATAGTGGCTGCTGCTCTGCTGCTCTCATGAAACTTGTATGGGATCCAGAAAGAGAGAAATGACCCAATTCATGTGGACTCATTACGAGACGAGACAAAGCAGACTGATTGTTGCGTGATTATAGGATATTATTATAGCTAGGTGGAAGACCATGATGTCTATTGAATGTGCTGTGTTTTTGTTTTTCCAAGACTTATTCCAAGATGTATTGGATCTCCCTTTGGTACTGTAGCAAGCAGCAAAGGCACCTCTTTCCAAACGGGGTCAGCAGCCCTGGCTTAATTATTTGTGCTGGTATAGGATGCCTGGACTATACATTTGGATAGGCCTACAACACTAGGCCCATATTAGGTACAGTGTAAATTTCACATGTCCCTTAGCTACATGGATATGGATGGTAGAATGATCTACACTACAGTATACATAATATGCAGAGTGCATCTACAGTACGAGGCGTCTACAAGCAATTACATGGCACTGACTGACGAAACGTAGCCTACTGCTTTTTGACTCCATATTCTTTGGGAATGAGATTTAATCAAAACATATGCATAGGTATATTGTTAATAAACTATGAATTTGGCTTTCAGAAATGCTGCTTTTCAACATCAACAAGCATGTTTTATAATACAATAATTAAGTGCAGCTGCAACGATTACGGGTCTATTTTTAATTGATTTCTATTTGATCCAACGGCAAGCATACTGTATAGCCTTTACCTGATTTCTCTTTCCACTCTCATTTCACTTCCTGTATTGATTTCACATTTAAGGATTAATGCAGGGCCTAGTGGGCAATCACTCCAAATCTCCCTCCTCCTCCGTCTGTGTGCCCCTGGGCCTGCTGATACAAGGCGATCACACCTATAATCAGTCTATGGCTGTTCCTGGAACTACAGATTCAAGGCAACCAGCTACAATCAGTTTGTATTGTCTATATAGTTGTTCTTTCCAGCTGATATTGTTTTGGTTAAATCTCAACCTCAATGCTTTCAGGTCAGCTCTATTGTTTCTGTCTGAGCTGCTGCTAAGTCGCTCTGGATAAGAGCGTCTGCTAAATGACGTAAATGTAAATGTTATAATAATATGGTGTCATTTGCATACAGAAGCAGCTACTATAAATCGGAATGACATGGTTTGTTTATAATGATGGAGGCAGGTTTAAAGATGTGTTCCAGAGCTTTTTTATACTTTTTAGCCAGTAGGTCTGAAAGTAGCACTCACGAGTCAAAACGGGTCCCCAGAAATTGCGTATGATATGTTATATCCTGATGATACAGTTGAAGTCGGAAGTTTACATACACTTAGGTTGGAGTCATTAAAACTTGTGTTTCAACCACTCCACACATTTCTTGATTTTCCCATGATGTCAAGCAAAGAGGCACTGAGTTTGAAGGTAGGCCTTGAAATACATCCACAGGTACACCTCCAATTGACTCAAATGATGTCAATTAGCCTATCAGAAGCTTCTAAAGTCATGACATCATTTTCTGGAATTTTCCAAGCTGTTCAAAGGCACAGTCAACTTAGTGAATGTAAACTTCTGACCCACTGGAATTGTGATACAATGAATTATAAGTGAAATAATCTGTCTGTAAACAATTGTTGGAAAAATTACTTGTGTCATGCACAGAGTAGATGTCCTAACCGACTTGCCAAAACTTTAGTTTGTTAACAAGAAATTTGTGGAGTGGTTGAAAAACGAGTTTTAATGACTCCAACCTAAGTGTATGTAAACTTCCAACTTCAACTGTACATCCTGCAATTTGTATGATATGTTACAAATTCCAATAAAAAAAATAAAGTATTGCTCACATATACATATTTTGCATATTTTATTGCAGGTGCAGCGAAATGCTTATGTTTCTAGCTCCAGCAGTGCAGTAATACCTAACAATACACACAAATCCCCCCCAAATAAAAATAAATAAATAAATAAACATGAGAACAAGCAACGTCTGAGTCCAGAATATATATATGCTGTATATGTATATAATGGTGGGTATAGACAGTATGGACAGTATATGAATAGAAAAGGTGTGTACAGCAGTAGTTATATAGGATGAGCCATGACAGAAAGTATTCATACCCCTTGACTCATTCAACATTGTGTTGTGTTTCAGCCTGAATTCAAAACAGATTAAATATATTTGTTTCCTCACCCATCTACATACAATACCCAATAATGACAAAGTCAAAACATGTTTTTAGAAAGTTTTGCATATTTATTGTAAATGAAATACAGAAATACCTCATTTACATAAGTCAAAACATGTTAAAATCACATTTGACAGCGATTATAGCTCTGAGTCTTTCTGGGTAAGTCTCTAAGAGCTTTTCACACCTGGATTCAACAATATTTGCACATTATTATTTAAAGAAATTCTTCAAGCTCTGTCAAATTGGTTGTTGATCATTGCTAGACAGCCATTTTCAAGTCTTGCCAAAGATTTTCAAGCTGATTTAAGTCAAAATTTTAACTAGGCCACTCAGGAACATTCAATGTCATCTTGGTAAGCAACTCCAGTGTATATTTGGCCTTGTGTTTTAGGTTATTGTACTGCAGAAAGGTACATTTGTCTCTCAGTGTCTGCTAGAAAGCAGATGAACCAGGTTTTCCTCTAGGATTTTACCTGTGCTTAGCTCTATTCCATTTCTTTTTATCCCAAAAAAACTCCCTAGTCCTTGCTGATTACAAGTATACCCATAACATGATGCAGCCACCACCATGCTTGAAAATATGAAGAGTGGTGCTCAGTGATGTATTGTGTTGGATTTGCCCCAAACATAACGCTTTGTATTCAATACATTATTCTGTACAGGCTTCCTTCTTTTTACTGAATCGATCCTCAATTCTCCTATGACAGCCATTAAACTCTGTAACAGTTTTAAAGTCACCATTGGCCTCATGGTGAAATCCGTGAGCGGTTTCCTTCCTTTCCGCCAACTGAGTTAGGAAGGATGCCTATATCTTTGTAGTGAGTGTGTGTATTGATAAACCATCCAAAGTCTAATTAATAACTTCCCCATAATCAAAGGGATATTCAATGTCTGTAGGTTTTTTTGTTTACACATCTACCTATGGGTGCCCTTCTTTTTGAGGCATTGGAAAACCTCCCTGGTCTTTGTGGTTGAATCTGTGTTTGAAATTCACTGCTCGACTGAGGGATCTTACAGATAATTGTATGTGTGTGGTACAGATATGCTAAACACTATTATTGCACACAGAGTGAGTCCATGCAACTTCTTATGTGACTTGTTAAGCAGATTTCTACTCCTGAACTTATTTGGGCCCTTAAGAAAGGGGTTGCATACTTATTGACTCAATACATTTCAGCTTTACATTTTTAATTAATTTGTCAACATTTCTAAAAACATAATTACACTTGGACTTTATGGGGTATTGTGTGTAGGCCAATGACACAACATTTAAATGTAATCAATTTTAATTCAGGCAGTAACACAACAAAATGTGGAAAAAGTAAATGGTGCGAGTACTTTCTGAAGGCACTTGAAGTGGGTAAGAAAGTATGTAAACATTATTAAAGTGACGAGTGTTCAATGACTACGTACATAGAGTAGCAGTCTCTAAGGTGCAGGGTAGAGTACCGGGTGGTAGCTAACATTAATAATATGCATGTAAATCTCTCATGGCTCAAAGTGGAGGAGAGATTGACTTCATCACTACTTGTTTTTGTAAGAAGTGTTGACATGCTGAATGCACTGATGTGTCTGTTTAAACTACTAGCACACAGCTCGGACACCCATGCATACCCCACAAGACATGCCATCAAAGGTCTCTTCACTGTCCCCAAGTCCAGAACAGACTATGGGAGGCGCACAGTACTACATAGAGCCATGGCTACTTGGAACTCTATTCCACATCAGGTAACTGATGCAAGCAGTAGAATCAGTTTGAAAAAACAGATAAAAATACACCTTATGGAACAGTGGGGACTGTGAAGAGACACACACAGGCACAGACACACATACACACGATAAGGCACGCACTCTACACACACGTACACATGGATGTTGTATTGTAAATATGTGATAGTGGAGTAGTGGCCTGAGGGAACACACTAAATGTATTGGGTAAAGTGTTATGAAATGTAATGTCATGTAATATTTTAAATTGTATATAACTGCCTTAATGTTGCTGGACCCCAGGAAGAGCAGCTGCTGCCTTGCCAGCAGCTAATGGGGATCCTTAATAAATACAAATACAAATTACTTTCTACATGCCTCAAGCAAACAGAGCCGCTGATTCTACAGTCTGTGTCTGTGCTATCCCTAGCGACCATCTTCAAAACTCCAGTCGTGAGCTGAATTCAAAGTGTCCCCCATACAACAGCCTCTGCTACATAGGCCTTCAACGGAGTGAGGTGTGCAGATAACATGCTCTCACAGAAAGGTAAGATAGACAGTGATAGATAACGACAGCCATGCACAGACTCTGGCACAGCTACCGTTTTACATAATTAGAATCATAACGATGCGATGCTATAGCGAAGTTCTGTATCGTATGTAAGAGATATAAAAAAAGGCACTCGCACATTTGAGCTATTTTCTTGCAGGTGCACGGTAACAGTGAGATAACTTGAAAGAAAAAAGAAACCTGCAAAGAGCAATGTGCGGGTTTCTCTTTTCTTTCAAAATGTTAAGATGAGAAAACATTCTTGATCTTATCAACCACAGAGCAAAACCCACGCAGCGAAAAACAATAGTCCTGGGGTTGATTGGATCTGTGTGTGATCCAATTCCACCATATCACCCTATTTGACTTTCTACTGCGGCTGAGGTTTCTGGTCGAGCAAGGCAAGCATTGTGATCTAAGGTCGAATAATAAATGCAAACTACGCAGAATTCACGACCTGTATTGATCTTCATATAGCACCACATTAATACAAGCTGAGAGTTAAGATCCCACCAAATATTTTACCTTTCTGAGACATATTTTTGGCTGCCATGTTGGGTTCTCTGTGCGTGATGGAGAGAGGTGTGATGATTAATAAGGATCCTGTCTTTAATGGCCCTCTGTTCAACTATGATGTACGATGTGCATCCTGTTCAGGTTACATAGCCTGAACATGTATAAAAGCCATAACATTTGATGACAGGTAACATATTCCACCTGTAGTGTGCTCTGCCTCCGCGTCCGTCACTGAGAATACGATGTGCCATTTTGTAACTCCCATTAAACATATTAAACAGTGTATGCTGAGCAAGAACACATACTGTTATTATTATAAATTCAGGAGAGAAAAAACAGAGAATTTGTCCACCCTGCGTGAAAATGCTGCTAGGTCTGTCCATTTATCTGAGAAAACAATATGGAAGTATATTTTTGTACGAAATACTATTCCCATGTTTGTGCCCTTAAGTGTTGTTTTCCTAGCACTATGGTTTGATAGTTTGCTGCTGTTCATGCAATACAATATTATTTATGTTAATTCCGATGCTAAAGGCTTAGCAACGTCATGAGCTACTGAGACATTTTTGTAATTAACTGTGTTTGGAAGAGTTTGTGACTGACTGCTCAGATCTAAGAAATGTCGTCCTTGTGTTTCACAGTATTGGGCCTGAGCAGTGCTAAATGTGCTAAAAGGTTTCTCTGTCATCCTGGCGTGTACAGGCAGCCTCAACTCTCTCCCTCCGTGCCTGGCGCACAGACACAGCACACCATGCAATGCTGATGTCCCATCCCAGCATGCAATGTGTCACAAAGATTCCCCTCTCGAGTCATCACACATGCCCCAAACCAACACCAACACACCAACCAACCAACCCAGCTCATCAATCTGCCAGTCTCCCCACCCATCCCACCAAGCCTGGATCAAGCTCAAAAGCATACTACCGTCTGCACTGCAAAACTATTTCTCAGCAAAGCCCACTCTCTCTCTTAATCAATAAAACTGGTGCATGCTAATGATTACCTTTCTATGAAGGTCAAGCAGACAACCTGCAAATGACTGGCGACAGAAAGCAATAGAAAGCAGTGAAGGAGGAGAACAGAGATGGATGCACTGTGGGCTTATCCAATACATGCAGGGCCTCATTAAAGGGTCATTATGGGCATAATGGCACTCTCTCTCTCTCTCTCTCTCTCCTCTCTCATTGTTTCTCTGTCTCTCTCTGCCATGAGACTCTCTCCTGCTGAAGGAGGGAGGGAGGGATGGAGGGAGGGAGGGAGGATACTAATTTGCCAAGCTCTCCTGCTGAAGGAGGGAGGGAGGATACTAATTTGCCAAGCGGCTGAGATAGATAGCCAATATTCTCTGTCTCTACTGCAATGGCATGGTTATATTCTCTGTTTTAGACCCATTCAGCCTGCCAGCTGTGGAAAGGTGTGTTTGTCATTGGCATATTTAATCTCTCTCTCTCTCTCTCTCTCTCTCTCTCTCTCTCTCTCTCTCTCTCTCAATCTTCTGGCTACTCTTTTTTTATTTTTGTGTGTATTTTTCTTTAATCTTCTGGCTACTCTTTTTTTCTTTTTGTGTGTATTTTTCTTTAAGTGCATCGGGGAGAAATTAATACATTACATACGGTATTCTATCGAACTGTAACTCGGGTCACAGAAAGAGAATATTAACCTGTTTCCATAAGATAGCATGCTCAGAGGACCTAAAACAATTAGATTTTTTTTCTCAATAGCAACCATACATAAACAAAATACAATAAACAGACGAACACACATTTCAACAAACATCAATGACATCATACCTGCTCATACCCACCGCAACCATACCCATCATATCTCACAACCACACTCCCCCTCATCCTTCATCCCCCGGAACATTCCATCAACCGTCTTCAAATGAGAGAGATAGTGCAGGGACCTACATTTGTACTCAGCACTACTGTCTGCAGGCTAATGGTACACTACATGACCAAAAGTATGTGGACACCTGCTCGTCGAACATCTCATTCCAAAATCATGGGCATAAATATGTAGTTGGTTCCCAGCCTCCACTCTTCTGGGAAGGCTTTCCACTAGAATATTGCAGCGGGGACTTGCTTCCATTCAGCCACAAGAGCATTAGTGAGGTCGGGCACTGATGTTGGGCAATTAGGCCTGGCTCGCAGTCGGTGTTCCAATTCATCCCAAAGGTGTTCGATGGGGTTGAGGTCGGGGCTCTCTGCAGGCCAGTCAAGTTCTTCCACACCGATCTCGACAAACCATTTCTGTATGGACCTCGCTTTGTGCACCCGGGCATTGTCATGCTCAAACAGGAAACGGCCTTCCCCAAACTGTTGCCACAAAGTTGGAAGCTCAGTGTCCTATTGAATGTAATTATATGCTGTAGCATTAAGATTTCCCTTCACTGGAACTAAGGAGCCTAGCCCAAACCATGAAAAACAGCCCCAGACCATTATTCCTCCTCCACCAAACTTTACAGTTGGCACTATGTATTGGGGCAGGTAGCGTTTTCCTGGCATCCACCAAACCCAGATTCGTCCGGCAGACTGCCAGATGGTGAAGCGTGATTCATCACTCCAGAGAACGCGTTTCCACTGCTCCAGAGTCCAATGGCGGCAAGCTTTACACCACTCCAGCTGACGCATGGCATTGCGCATGGTGATCTTAGGCTTGTATGCAGCTGCTCGGCCATGGAAACCCATTTCATGAAGAACAGTTCTTGTGCTGACGTTGTTTCAGTTTGGAACTCGGTAGTGAGTGTTGCTACCGAGGACAGACTGTTTTTATGCGCTACGCACTTCAGCACTCGGCGGTAGCATTTTGTGAGCTTGTGTGGCCTACCACTTCGTGGCTGAGCCGTTGTTGCTCCTAGACGTTTCCACTTCACAATAACAGCATTTACAGTTGACCGGGGCAGCTCTAGCAGGGTAGAAATTTGACGAACTGACTTGTTGGAAAGGTGGCATCCTATGACAGTGCCATGTTGAAAGTCACTGAGCTCACCAGTAAGGCCATTCTGCTGCCAATGTTTGTCTATGGAGATTGCATGGCTGTGTGCTTAATTTTATACACATGTCAGCAATGGGCAAGCCTAAATCTAAAATAGCCAAATCCACTAATTTGAAGGGGTGTCCACATACTTTTGTATATATATAGTGTATGAGCCCATCCTCATTGAAGCAATAGACACCATTATAGTATTACACTCTGGTTTCTATATTGAATACAGATGTGCGCAAAGCTATTCCAATTCATTACTGTGTGTGCAGCAATATGTGGGCTGGCTCCCAGAGAGCACTCAGATGCACCATAAAACCTAAAACCCAACCTTCGTTATCACAACACATCAGGAATATCTAAGTATCTTTGGAATCTGTAGATTAAACCTCTTATTTTACCTTTATGTTGTTATCCGATCTCATCTCTGATAAACACACTGCATGTCTGCATTATGACAATTCCCAACAATAATCCAACAATGAGTATGGTATAGGTTACATCGCCTCAGAATGAGATAGCCATTCTGTCAATCCACAACAGGCATGAATAATAGAAGATGAGCCAGCCAGGGCAGATGGCTGCCACCTCATAGGAGTTGGGGATTAGGGTTGCATGCTCCATCACACTAAACATGATATATGACAGACATACAAACGGTACACTGTACCAGGCTGGCTACCTGCTCATTACAGTGTCCTGAGTACAGTGCCAAGGAACACCACTATTCATACATGTATTCATATCCACCAGGCAAGCTCAATCAAGCCCAGCTGAAGTGTTTGAAAGAAACCCATTTGAAGGTCCGGTACAGTGCAGGTCTGGACTGTACCTGGTTAATCAATAGCAGTGTCTTGAGTATGGTTCCAAATGATCATCCCTAATCACACTGATATACACACACAGCTATATATAGCTATTTATCAGCTGTGTTAATCACACCAAACTGTTCTGGGAACAGACACCAGGTGGTCCAACCAGCTCAAAGCACCATCAATGATCCATATGGTTTCAACCACTGGTGTCTGTTGGTTGTTTGGAAAATGCAATACATACATTTGTGGTTTGGCTAATTGCGTTGAAACTGAAATCACAAGAATACTAAAAATATATTTAATCTGCCCTTTAGAGTAATATAGTTTAGAAGATGAGGTGGCATCAGCTGGGAACACTGTGTGACGGTGCTGTAGTGAGCCAGAATGGCTCTGTACAGTAGTTTCATGTAGCTCTGCCTCCATCACAGCCAAAGCCTTGTAACTGTACAGAACGGCTCTGCCAATTCAGTTTTTGTAGCTCTGCCTCTGTCACAGCCAAAGCCTTGTAAAGGGCTTATCCCATCAGTGGTGTGTATAGTCTTGTCAAATGTGTCATAGCAGGGTAGGGCAGGGTCCATGTGTGTCCCTGGGCAGATTAAGGCCAGGCAGAGGAGACCATATCCCCACCTATTCACTCTAATCTCATCATACTACAGGAAGTCAGCTCAGGGCCTTACAAACTACAATTTACACAGACACACAAAAAGCTGTTAGCTGCCTACAATACAATGAGATTAGATATATATTATTATGATATGTTTGTATTTACAAACACCAAAGAGTCTCAGAGAATATTGTGAATATTGATATTTTTGTAACTAAAAGTAGCTAGACCACAAATCATGAAAGATTCTACATTACCTTGAAATATTTTCATTTTTGCTTGTTAAAACTTCCAGATCTTCTTGATTAATATTCACTTTTTCAAACAGGAACTGTAAGATTTTGAGTCTGCGATTTTAAACCAATTATGAAATTATTGACTTCCTGAGAAGTCCCAGTGATGTGTCATGTCATTTAGCTTTTTTATTAATGTATACATCTGCCTATTTGATAGCATATCATTGTTTTAGCCATTCTACTATAGCTCCACTAAATACAATCTTACATCCATAAATCTACTTCTGGCTATTTTTTCCCAAAGGCAAATTGCCCAATAATTTACCACCAGGCAGCTTTGCTGATGCTGTGTAATAAAATGATAGCTATAACCCTAAAATATGAGTTTTGGGAATCCTTTACTAGGGTTTTAAAATTCCGGGAACTTTCAATAAATTCCCTGGTTTTCCCGAAATCCTAGTTGGAGGATTCACGGAATCAGAAGGGAATAAGCAGGAAATCCGGAATAATCCAAACAGGATTTCTGGAAAACCATGGAATTTATTGAAAGTTACCGGAATTTTGCAACCCTATTCTTGACACTCCTTGGTAAATACTGTAATTACAAAGTCTGGGGATATTACATAAACCATTTCCCTCTTCAGGGTTGATTAAGATAGATTAACTATACTGCCCTGTAAACAGAATCCATATGTTTCTTAGTGGGTTTAAATGTAAATTTCCTATGATTAGCTGATGCTATAGAACAGTGACTCCCGAGTGGCGCAGTGGTCTAAGGCACTGCATCACAGTGCTAGCTGTGCCACTAGAGATCCTGGTTCGAGTCCAGGCTCTGTCGCAGCTGGCCGCAACCAGGAGACCCATGGGCGGCGCACAATTGGTCCAGCGTCGTCCAATGTAGGGGACGGTTTGGCCGGCAGGGATGTGGGTTCATTTCCCACGGGGGGCCAGTATAAAAACACCTGGTGTCCCAGGTCTTGATCATTCCTTGATTAGAGAATGAAAATCATCAGCGGAACTCGCTTAACTTTCCCTTTCCTATACTTAGCCCATAATATACATCCAAACATCCCACTGCTCTTGTGTTTGGTAGGTCTTCTGAGTTACCTTTGGGGTCTCAATCAATAATTATTTCATGGATCTTGTTCCCATAGACTCACTTACTGTGGTTTCACATGTTGTCTGTATGTGCAAATCCCTGGTGTCTCTGCCGTGAAAATAATCTAAAACATGAAGTTCTATTTTCATTTCATTTGGGATTTACCCTAGTGCATATAAATCTATCTATATTTTAGTAACTAGGGATCAGTCCCTCCAGTCAAATACGTAATAGAATTACAGACTCACTGGCCTTCAGAAACTATTACCATTCCTGACTACCATTTTTCACCTGTTTAAACCAGCGGGTTTTATCGGGATCCAAACAACCTGCCACTGTCCCCTTGACAGCTCATTATCACAGACAAACACCCCTCAAAGTCCCTTCCCCTCACAGACAGACAGAGGAACTCATTCTAGTCACTCCATCACACTGACACACTGACAAAGATCTCACCCTGCATCAAGAACTTGAGGAACACCAAATTAAAGAAAATAAAACATTGAAATACCTGGTGGTTTTAATTAGTTGTTACCAGCTGAAGTTCTCCTGCACTAATGAACACTAACTCCTGATTTGGTTTTGGATCATCCACAAGCCTTAGGACTCCAAAGCTTCCTATGGCACTATCTACAGTATGCCGGTCTGATTCTATGCTGTCTTTAAAAGAAGATACATTGTTTTGTCTATACTATATGCAAAAACTCCCCCAAACACTTGCTTCATTATATATCACAAACCACTATTGAAAGGACAACATGTATTATGTAGCATAGTTTTGTTTGATAAAAACAATTGTTATATTCAAATATAGGAACTGGGTTAATTTATAATTTCTAGAATGTTTTAATTATATGTCCGGTCTTCACTGTATTTTCCAATGAGGCTGAGAGAATGTTTTAATTTTGCAGTTTTACAGCTAATTTCCTGTAATTCTATATATTTTTTGACATGGCTAATTACGTGTTCATATGCTATCTAGTACATCCAGGGGGGCTCCGAACTACACAAAAAGAAAATAAGTATTTTTAATTTTTTGGGTTGGGGGCCCCCAGAGTCCGGGTGTGTGGTACACCAGTGCGTCTGTGTGGTTGTTCCTGAGGATTGCTAGTAATAGTGGATCATAGTAGGATAACATATTACAAGTTGTGCAATAATGGACATGTAGCCTATTTGAATCATTATGGAACACAGACCATACGTAGCAGTTTTAACCTGGAGCCTGGTGCACGGTTCACGACAACTGTTATCACAGTTCCATGATTAGTGAGAATTATTAGGGTAGATTTATAGGACTACTCTTCAACCCCTATTGTACACTTTTCTCACCATCCAATATTTAATGGTTTGAACAATTGAATATGGCAAATTTCAGGATGAACCCAACTACTATATTTTTGATTCATCAATATATTTAGTGCGTATAGTGCTCTCCAAACCGATTTTTGTATTATTATCCATAAATACTTTCCTAACCCTAAATAATATACAAGATCAGAGTATTTTAAAATCTACCAATTGGTGCTGAAAAGGAGAAGAATATGTGTGTATTTACATGGCTTTCTTTCATTGATCCCTAATATTCTGAACTGTTCTCTCCATCTATTCTAGTGAGTCTGTTGAGAAAATTCAAATTAAAGGTACACCAAATTTAAAGGGATGGCTTTAGATCAATGTACTGAAAACCCTATTGAATGAATACTCCATGAAAAAATATGTTGGCCAGCAAGTGGGAGGGTTTTCAGTGGTTAAATTAAATGTATTCAGAGCGCACAATGGAACCACGCCTGCAAAGCCCGGTACCATCTGCATACGGTAAGTCTGAATGCCAACTACTGAGACATGCGTAGGAATGGTGTTCATAGTAAAGGTGTACATTTCCTAAGTCTGGATTGGGCCCCTAGTGCTTAAATGCAATGCTGCCTGGTGACTTTTAGAATTGACTCAACAATCAACAATTGACAAATCATACAAAATAAGACATCCTTAAAATCAGTAAACACAGTATGCTAACAGATTATTATCACAAAATCCAATGAGAACATAACATAAAGGTCACAAACATTATAAATTCACCTCTTGCTCATAAGCATCATATCAAAGCTGTTTTGGGAGCAGCAAAACCTACAGTATATTCAAGCAAACAAAGAAAATGGTTGCTGTCCATGGTGCTGATTTGATGAATGAGTTTGAAAACACTGTTGTGTGTACTCCACCATGCAGAACACAGATCAAGAGTGAGGGGCTGTCCATGGTTCTGACACAACAATAACACTTCTAGCTTCACAAGCTTCTGACACAATCTCACTTGTAACTGTTCATGGAGCTGAACTCTTGGCCAAACTAGCAGCTGGTTTCTTTGACACCATATGGTGACTGCATAACACAGCATAGAGCATATACCACATCATGGTAAAACATACTATGCTAACACCTCTAGAAAGGAAACACAGGCATGTTGGGTTAAACTAACTCACCAATCATGGATCACATGACCTTTAGCTGAGTGCTATGTCTAGTCTAAAGTTCAACCCTATCCAGGTTTCATCCCACCAGAGCTGTCAAGTATCTGCTGACACTTATCTGTCTCAGACATACATGTCTTGTCTCAGGTATCAATAAATGTGTTCAAACCTGTCATGTTACGTCCTCACAGACTCACAGGGAAAAAGCACACACATATCAAAGGTGTAAAGACATTGTAGAAGAGGACTGTAAGTACTTGCTGATCGTATGCTCTCTGTATGAAGTAATATTGGGCACCAGTGCTCTGCCTGTAAATGTAATAAAATATGTAATGGTAACTCCTCACATGCACCCAGAGGGCATATCAAAGGCAAGATTTTATAGTAGACTATGTACTTGTTGAGCACCCAGGTATGTGGTGCTAATGCTGCCTGGGGGAGGATGTAGTTTTGCAGCGTTTGATTCCCTCGGTCCCCATATCACACTAACAGCAGGATCCTCATACCGTGCTCTTTGATTCCTTGGCTCGGGCTCACAACATCACAGGGTCTTAAGCTCTGCTAGTGTAATTAAAACAAGTCTCAGAGTTACAGGGATCGCTGCCACGCCATCTCCAACGTGCCAAATCCCACCCTGATTTTAAAAAGATATATATCACAACAACTGAAGAGGTCCATGGGTCTAAAATTAATACCTAATGCACTAGACATAATATTTGACTACATGCTACTTTATTTACCAAAGGTGCATTCCACTCTCCACTCCACCCTAATAGGTGTACGGTAAAGCTGCGGTCGGGCAGTCTCCCCGCACCATCCTCAGTGCTTCCCAGCCCTTCAGAGCTGCAGCAGGCAACAGTATGGAGGGAGAATACATAGAATTATAGCACCACCAGCCACTAGAAGTGGAGCTGCAGATCAGTTTGCCTATATAGCTTATTGTTCATAGGATAAGAATACAGAATACCCTTACATACATAATATTGTACATTACTGTACATTACATAATAGTACTTTTTATCAAGTGAAATAAAGTATATAGCATATCACACTGTATGTAAAAAACAAATGACTCAATCGTTTTTCTAAGAGCGATTTAAGAAAGATTGTCAGGAGCTGAACTATTTGTTTTCTATTCCCTTGACTTGTCTAGAAGTAGCCTAAATGTGTATATCAACTTAATGTATTGTAGTAACAGTGCTTTGTCCATATGCATGAGATAATGGGTAACATACGCAGGTAAACCGCATCAGAACACAGATACGTTTCATTGTCTCCTTATAATGACGCCAAACATAGCATAATGTTAACTCTAAAGTACACAAAAAAAATACATTGTCGAAACCAATACCATGACAGCTACCCTGCCCTATTAAGGATGACATGTCGTGGGGTCTGAAGAATTGAAATATGTCTTGTTTATCAGATTACATTCATAGAAGCGCACGTGCATAAAGATAGCCTACCTGACAACCAACATTGATGAAATCAAAGAAACGCCTTGTTAGAATAATATAGAATTCAAATGAAAATTGATGTAGCCTATTGCACTCACTAGATTCAATAGTTTTGATGTGCAAATGGTACCATAAATACAGAAAGATAGCACAAACACAAATACGCGCGCACGACCACTGCGTTGATGTGAATTTCCTTTAGGACACATCATACTTTGCCATTCTAAATCACATCCATACATTGCCTTTACCTATACAATGGAAATATAAACTCCAGTTAATTTGCATCACCACATGGTTATTATAGCATAATTTTGACTAATTTACATATGATCTCTATACATATCATTCCAGTGCATCAAGAATATGTGGGTATGGTTATAATTATATCATAGAGCATCTTTAGCAGTCATTGGTGCCATGGTAGTGAGCATGATATATCGCTTAGGACGGGGCTAGAAGATGACGACGCCTGAATACTTTATCATCAGTTGAGCATATGCCAAGGTTGAGGACTCTTGTAACCTGCCTGGGTAGCCTACATTTATAAGGCTATACACACTTCATGGAGGACATTTAGCGAAGTTATCTATCAGGCTGAATTAGCATGGGAACTCAGCTTCCAGAGGTGATTTCAATCTAGCCCCTCATGACCGGGTGAGGCAGTGAAAGAGGGTGTCTACGTTAACAAACAACCGCCCCTCCCCCCTTTCCACACACACACACACACACACACACACACACACACACACACACACACACACACACACACACCATCATTACCACCACCCAAGTATACCATCACATTCACCCAAATCAATTAGAGCTAGAACAGGTCTAAGGATAGGCCACACAGCACTGCAATTGATCCTATTTATACAATTTCAAGCAGTGACCTGGCCAAATAAATGATCCCACTGCGTAATTTTGATCTACGCCCAGACACTCAAATTGATATGCAGTCAGACAGCCTGAATTCCTTCAAACTAACCATTATTTAAGGCTCGTTTTTTACCTTGCGATGTACCTGAATAACCGGTAATACTGCTCCCACATGCTTTTCAACAACGTCCTGTAGGTTATCTGACTTTAGAACCCAATGGGTTCAGCCTTGACAATCGGTCAACGAACAATGAAACGAACACAAAAAGGACTGATAAAATGTACAAACATGTACAAACATTTAAACAGCAAAAGTTTACCTTGAAAAATGAACGCCAGCCCTGCTCTGAGCACCGACGGTCAGGGGAATCGAATTTTCTCACATTTCATATTTTCCCATGTTCCAATTTTGTTTTGCCCCATTGGATTATGGCTAAATTAGGCTATATCAATACAAGGTGTGCTGGATTTCAAAGCGCACAACTCTGCACAGCCCATCTCTTCAGTGTGCCCGAGTAATTTGCCATTGGTTGGTGCCTCTCAGAACCCAATCCACTTGTGCTCCTTTTCTTTTCAGTGTAAAATAAAGATCCAAGAACACCAACACGAAGAGACAGTCAAATTCCAACGCGGTTCGACAGAATCCTTTGGTGAAAAACGGGCGTTTGCTTTCCCGTCAGACTCGCGGAAGACCTTGCCATTCTCCTGCTGCTCGTCGACGCGCAGTAATACCGGCTTGCTCTATTTAGCTGAGTGCACGTCTCTACAGCCGAGTGCGATAAAGTGGCTGCTATGGGGAACTCAGATCAAATCTCAGCAGGTAGACCGTTGAACCGCTGCACTTTACGCGCACTTCCCCCGCTCTGCCTCCACCCCGTAATCCACAGTGACTGAGTGCCTATAGCACGCTTGCCTTCCATCCAAGTTATCAAAAGGCTAGCTCTTTCCGATCCTCTTCTCCAGTTTATTCTCAGCTATTTAGCACCGAAAAAGCGCTTTATCATCCAAATATATGCTGCTCAATAGTGTTTCGATTTAAAACCTCGACCAAAAAGAAACGTCCATTATGAGGCACAGTTAACGGTTCACCCCCATTGCCATCATTGTGCTTTTTCCCAATGCTCAGTTCTACCATTCGAGATTATTTAACAAACTAAAAGCTTTAGCAGCAGTTACTGGGACATGTGATGGTAGCTATTTTCCCTCTCTTTGTTCGTTCGCACTCCTTGATTCAGCCTCACTCCGTGGGACCTGCTAAGAAGTGCTGGCGGTAGAGCCTTTGCAGGGAAGACGGAATAGCATTGCAATGAACAGAAGAGGGAAAGAACGACGCCTGACGGGCAATAGGACCATCTCTGATGTAAAATAATAGGAGCCCACGCGTAGGGCCTAATCTTGTAGAAAACCAACTACAGGCACCCGACTATTTTGTTGCATAACTTTTACAATTGAGTATGACTAATAAAGTGCTGTATTTTTGCACTAACAATTAAGAGGTATACTGACTAGAATATATGTTTATAGTCTACTATGTAGACTCAATGCCTTTACATAGTTGATAAAAATGTGCAATGGAAACTGAAGTATATTGGGTAACTGCACTGAATATTGCAAGAGTAGGATATTGGCTCCTCTAACATAGTAGGCTACCTGATGTTTATGTATAGCCTGCCATATCATATTTATATATGCACAGCAACGCTGATAAAATGTGCGACGTCATTGTTGAGTGGGTTACCAGATTTCAGGTGTTGTTTTCTAGTGTTGTAGCTACAAGAGGTTTAAACATTTTGACAACACATATTTTCTGTTTTCAGTGGAAATAAAATACAGCTATTGTAATAGCTCAAGTTTTTGCTTCTCAGTCAGCTCTTACAATAGCAACACATACCATCGGATGTGACTCGGTGCCCTCAAGCCAAGGCCTCTCCACTCAGAAGGAACATGCAGCCGATAACTACATCTGAAGTAGAGTTATTATGACCATAGAGTCTAGACTTGTTGTACTAAGCTATTTTAAACAGTGTACACGCTACAGTTCATTCGGAAAGTATTCAGACCCCTTCACTTTTTGCACATTTTGTTACGTTACAGCCTTATTCTAGAATTGATTAAATCGTTTATTTTCCTCATCAATCTACACACAATACCCCATAATGAGAAAGGAAAATTTGATTTGTATTTATTTAAAAAACGGAAATAAGACATTTACATAAGTATTCAGACCCATTACTCAGTACTTTGTTGAAGCACCTTTGGCAGCGATTACAGCCTCGTCTTCTTGGGTATGATGCTACAAGCTTGGCACACCTGTATTTGAGGATTTTCTCCCATTCTTCTCTGCAGATCCTCTCAAGTTCTGTCAGGTTGGATGGGGAGCGTCGCTGCACATCTATTTTCAGGTCTCTCCAGAGATGTTCGATCGGGTTCAAGTCCGGCCTCTGGCTGGGCCACTCAAGGACATTCAGAAACTTGTCCTGAAGCCACTCCTGCATTGTCTTGGCTGTGTGCTTAGGGTCATTGTCCTGTTGGAAGGTGAACCTTCGCCCCCAGTCTGAGGTCCTAAGCGCTCTGGAGCAGGTTTTCATCAAGGATCTCTCTGTACTTTGCTCCGTTCAGCCATGCCTATATCCTGACTAGTCTCCCAGTCCCTGCCGCTGAAAAACATCCCCATAGCATGATGCTGCCACCATCATGCTTCACCATAGGGATGGTGCCAGGTTTCCTTCAGATGTGGCGCTTGGCATTCAGGCCAAATAGTTCAATCTTGGTTTCATCAGACCAGAGAATCTTGTTTCTCATGGTCTGAGAGTCTTTAGGTGCCTTTTGGCAAACTCCAAGCTGGATGTCATGTGCCTTTTACTGAGGAGTGGCTTTCGTCTGGCCACTCTACCATAAAGGCCTGATTGGTGGAGTGCTGCAGAGATGGTTGTCCTTCTGGAAGGTTCTCCCATCTCCACAAAGGAACTCTGGAGCTCTGTCAAAGTGACCATCGGGTTCTTGGTCACCTCCTTGACCAAGGCCCTTCTCCCCCGATTGCTCAGTTTGGCCAGGCGGCCAGCTCTACGAAGAGTCTTGGTGGTTCCAAACTCTCTTCCATTTAAGAACGATGGAGGCCACTGTGTTCTTGGGGACCTTCAGTGCTGCAGAAATGTTTTGGTACCCTTCCCCAGATATGTGCCTCGACACAATCCTGTCTCAGAGCTCTACGGACAATTCCTTCGACCTCATGGCTTGGTTTTTGCTCTGACCTGCACTGTCAACACTGTCATGTTTGCCTATTGTAAACAAATATTTGATGATGTTGGCTTCTAAGACTCTGCAATCACCAAACTTGTACATTCTACGTCAGTGAGCTTCAAGGGCCTCTATTTGTATTGATTACATGGTCCCTCTACTGAGGATTCTCAAGTCCGTCAAAAGACTATCCATTGAGTACTGTTAAATACACATAATAACACGATTATTGTGGAGAGTCAGATTACTATAATAGTTCATTTCAAATGTGTACTTGCTTTTTAAGAAGAACGATTTCCCTAATAATCCTATTTACATGGACACATCTGAAATCAGGCTACCTGATGGAACTTTTGTAATACTAAAATCGCCAATAAAAATAAACTTTCTACCACAGTGGCCATGTTATTTTTGCAAAGCCTATTTGATTCTGAGTTCGGACACATAACATTTTTATGTGAAAACTATTTGTAGCCTAACATGGAATCTTTCAGTTTTCCCGAATTCCATTCACTTGAGGGAGGCTTGTGCTACAGCTGCTGGCACATGACATGCACAGCTGGAAAGCCGATTAATCTGTTTACATGTCCTAATAATTTGAAAGATTGCTCAGAAAACCAGGTGTTTCAATCGGGTTGCTCTTACTTAGATTTTGACGTTACTCCAATTAAAATAAGCAGAATAAGGTGTGACCATTACTATTTCCACACTCCACCTACTGCCATAATCCGTTTATTATCGAATTAGTAGTGTGCATGTAAACGTTCTCAATAATGATTGATGGTTATTCTTTTATTTTTATTTTATTTTTATTGAATATTAAAACATAAAATCTACCTGCAATGAAGGCGCTCAACATTTACATTACATTCAATCATCTAACCTTCTCCCACAGGATCAACCAGGGTCAAGCACCCTGCCCAAATGCACGTTGACAGACCTCCCACCAAGTCAAAACGGGGACCCAAACCAGCGACCTATCGGCCACCGGCCCAAGCTCCCAACCGCCAGGCCACCAACCATCCAAGATCTCCCCACAGTTCCCCGAGAGCTGCCCCTCAACCATCCGAGGCTACCTGAGGGCAATACCAGAACAAATGGTCTGTATCCTCACAACAAAATCTACAGAGCTGCGATGATGGTTTGTCCCAAACCATTTTGTTGGTGGCAAGAATTCTGTACAATAATTTTAGCTGAAAGGCACGAAGTCTTGAATCTTGCATCGTTTCATATATCAACTCATACACCCTGTGCCATGGAATCGGTACATCAAAAATCTCTTCCCAGCTATTTTGCAATCTGTATGGCACAGCTGTCAACATCCTGGTCCTCAAATGAAACTGGTATACTTTCCTATTTATGCTATTTCTTTCCTCCGCCAGTTTTGATCCTTTATATTGGGCAGACAGCCAGTTCCCTACCTCCTCCCACTGCCACCTGCCTCCTCCATTTTTGGGGTAATGCTGTAATCAATTGGTTGTAATCTTGGATTGAGCAGACCTTCCCATACAATTCCGATAACTTAATGAAAGACATAACTCTACCATTCTAATTTACAATATCATTTAAAAACAAAATACCCCTTTCAAACATATTTTCCATAAATACAGGTATCCAGCACATTTGAGTTCAACCATAATTCTTGTTGTAAAGTTTGTTCTATCTTTTCTGGGGGATGAAATTGAAATTGATACTTTGAACAAGGTTTCATTTTCAATAAAAAAAGGCCATTATTAAACAATGGATGAGCTTTTCTTAGTAATCTACTAGATAACCATTTTGGGTTCAAGTAAAACTTTTGAATAAATGAAGCTTTTAGAGAGAGGTTTGGTGCTTTTATATTTAATCATCTCAACACACCCAGTTCATATTCATTATATAAATAGGCACGCTTTATCTTGTCTGGTTTAGCATCCCAGATAAAGGTAAATATTTTTTGCTCATATGATTTGAAAAACAAATAATCAGGAATAGGCAGTGCCATAAGTAAGTGAGTAAACTGAGATATGAGTGATGGTTATTCTAATGAGTTACCCTGGGGTCTGTCTCAGTGTCGGTCAGTCCTGCCTGCAGCTGACAGATGTGGTGAGATGGGGGAGCCGTTGTAATATGGAACACTGGGCTGGCTCACAAAGAACATTTCCTGGAAGAAATTAAATGTATTGGTGTGACATACCTGTGATCAAACTGATGTATGCCAACCTTTGGTGTCTTTCTTTAAAGACAGTACACCAGAATGCAGACCTCTGACACAAATCACTGAATAATGTGCAGAAAATGATAGTTGCAATTTACAAGACCTTCACAGCTGATACAGACTTACTGATATAAACATGTTGATTATTTTGGGAATTATATTACAATTCCTAGACAATGATTAAAAGGAAAGGGGCCTTTTCCAGATGGATAGAAACGTACATTACAGACCACCTCTTCTCAGAGTTCCTTTGTGTAGTTTCCATACAACATGATCTCAAGACCGTCATCTCCACACAGATGGAACAATAGCAGCCAAAAACAACAACATCTGAAGTGGAGTTATTACGGCCCTGTAGTCTAGACATGTTACATTACCTACACTCTAAAAAATGCTGGGTTAAAAACAACCCAATTTGGGTTATTTGGTAACCCAGGGTTGCGTAAATGTTTAGTTTTTTTTGTTTTGTCTTCCACTTAAAACAAAAAAACTTAAATAAAGTATTTGAAAGAGGACAGAACACATGCTGGGTTATTTTAACCCAGCCAGTTGAGTTGCGTAAATAACCTAACATGTTGGGTTAATGGGATTACCTAAACATGGTTTAATTCAACCATCAGTTGGGTATTTTTTACTTTCATGCTGGGCTGACCTAGCAGCTGGGTCTTTTTTAATGTAATCCTTGGGTTATTTTCAGGAAGTGTGGTTTATTAGGGGCGTGGCTTTCAGATAGATCTTATTGGCCACCTATGAGAGTAAATGTCATTCCTGTTCATCTTGCTAACTTTGGACAGGACAGCACACATGTGCTTCAGGCTTTCCTCACAGCAGGTATAGGCATTTAATGATGGCATATTCTACATGCAATGTTGAATACCAGCACCACCATAAAACTGATAAGAGTTATTTAGTTCTATGCCTCCAACATGATCTCATGATTATGGCAGCATACAGGCTTTCCACACAGCATAACAGTTATGTTATGTATACGGTGAAACAGATACTGTGAAACGTGAAACTTCTGATCATATGAACTATACGGAAATCCCCAATTAATCATTCTCTAACCCAAGTGGATTTACAATAAAGGTATGAGGGCCCCAATTTATCCTCTTCAGAGGGAAAACCCATTCAATCACATATCCAGCATTGTGATGTAATAGTGTATCAGTATAAATTACATTTGTATTCTTATACACATCCTGAAAGAGATCACGAGTTAACTTACAGTAGGTAATTGACTGTAAATCATTTTGGGTTTTCTCTCCCATTCTATACATTGGAGATACAATGTAAATGATAACCCATACGTTTTTCTCAAGACAATTGCCACAAGGTTATGGTGAATTACATTGTAACGACTAGTGAGAGAAAAAATACAGTCTAATTGTATATACAATACTGCAGAGACAAAGTGCATGGCTGTTTTAAAGTAAACTGTTTCATTTAGATAACTAACCACACTGACACCAATATATGAAGTGGTTAGATCAGTCATACTGCTGCAACACCTTCACCTGATGAAATACAGCCATATTAGAATTAATTACACTAACGTGTGTGTGTGCTGCTCTTGGTAAGACATATCACAACCACGGATGTAGATTGGGAATAATAATCCACTCGCCCTGTCATTCATGCACCTGTTCTATTAAATCAGACACACCTGGTGCCTTCATTCACACACCTGTGGTATTCCGACACATTTCATCTGTAATCCTTAAACATATTATGATCTTGACAGGCGATCAGAGAATGTATACAATATTCCCTCTGGGATTTATTTCGTGGTGCATATTTGGATAAGCTCCATGTTACGTTGGTTTATCTTTGCATTGGTTGTTTTTCCTCTATTAGGTGGTCTAAATTTAGAGGAGAACATGTAAAAGAGGGCTAATTTCCCTGATGGAGATTAACCACTAACTTTAATTTTATGCAACAACCGAACAGGAATACATTAGTGACAGCCAGGTCACCCTCCCGCATGTTTTCTAGATAATGAAGCTACTGTTTTAGAATTGTTGCCTTCATAAAGCCTTCATAAGCACTACATACATGTGTCACACATCATCTATAACCCTACATCATGCTTTATAAAGGGTTAATAACTGTGGCATAACTGTGTTATATAATCAAGACAAGTTTAAACTATACTTTCCCTTTTACTTGTACATTTGAAAACCCATACCATTAACACCCCCCCCCCCCCCCCCCCCCCCACACACACACACACACACTTATCACCCTCTCTATGCCTAATGTCAAATAAAAAAGTTAAAACAATACAAATACATGACCTTTCAAAAAGTCCAGCAAAACAACTACATTAACATTACACAGGTCTGTGAACAGTGTAGCGTGTCCCTGAGCTGGCGGACGAATGGTTCTTGCCTTTACGCCTGCTGGAGGTACTGCATGTTGGTTCCTAAAAAGAAAAAGAAAAAGTAAAAAGTAACTACAAAGAAAGTTAGCAGGTCTGTTAGGAAATGCCTTTGTCACATCATCTGGATCAGGGCATTTCTGTGCTGCACTGATAGGACAGGTTGATCGCATTGTAGACATGGTCCTATTATGTGTTATTATTTAGCCTGTATACTTACAGGTTGTATATCAGCAGCAAATCATTTCCCCATCTATTCTGTATGACGATGGAGGCAGGATGCAGGCATCACATTCAGGGTCATATCAACAAATTATTCTATAGGGGGAAAAAACATTTCAAACGAATCAGAAATTATGAATGTGATCAGGAAAACATATTGGATAAGGACATTGGTATGTACAATTCCATAATAAACAAATATGGCCTAGTATATTTTTAATGTTGTCTTACCATCAGAAGGGTTTCAGCATCCTCCTTCTCTGGAAGACAACAACTCATGTCCGATGCCACTCCATCACAGGTTACCCCTGCATTTAAAGAAACACAAAAGCTACATATTTAAACTTCAATCATTATATCAAAACTCTTTAATGACAGGTCTCTGTCTGACCTAACCTGTCAGCAGTCAATGCAAAAGTCTGGGGATGAAGTTCTTGAGGAATGGGATGAGGAGGAGGACATTTCAAGCACTTGGGTTTATGGCGACAGCTTGTGGCTCAGTGCCTTCCTTAACTGTCTACCTCGAGAGCTTAATAAACAGAGATAAGAGTCAAGGCAAAATAACATTAGAACCAGTGCAATAACAACCAATACAAAGCAATTAAAATGTTACTCAGTATATATACAGTATCAGTCAAATGTTTGGACACACCTACTCATTCAAAGGTTTTTCTTTAGTTTTATTATTTTTTACATTGTAGAATAATAGTGAAGACATCAAAATTATGAAATAACACATATGGAATCATGTAGTAACCAAAGAAGTGTTAAACAAATCAAAAAATATTTTTTATTTGAGATTCTTCAAATAGCCACCATTTGCCTTGATGACAGCTTTGCACACTTTTGGCATTTTCTCAACCAGCTTCACCTGGAATGCTTTTTCAACAGTCATGAAGGAGTTCCCACAGATGCTGAGCACTTGTTGGCTGCTTTTCCTTCACTCTGCCGTCCTACTCATCCTAAACCATCTCAATTGGGTTGAGGTCGGGGGATTGTGGAGGCCAGGTCATCTGATGCAGCACTCCATCAGTCTCCTTCTTGGTAAAATAGCCCTTACACCGCCTGGAGGTGTGTTGGGTCATTGTCCTGTTGAAAAACAAATGATAGTCCCACTAAGCCCAAACCAGATGGGATGGCGTAACGCTGCAGAATGCTGTGGTAGCCATGCTGGTTAAGTGTGCCTTGAATTCTAAATAAATCACAGACAGTGTCACCAACAAAGCACCCCCACACCATAACACCTTCTCCTCCATGCTTTACTGTGGGAACTACACATGGGGAGATCATCCGTTCACCCACACCAAGTCTCACAAAGACACAGCGTTTGAACCAAAAATTTGGACTCCAGACCAAAGGACAAATGTCCACCAGTCTATTGTCCATTGCTCGTGTTTCTTGGCCCAAGCAGGTCTCTTCTTCTTACTGGTGTTCTTTAGTAGTGGTTTCTTTTCAGCAATTGACCATGAAGGCCAGATTCACACAGTCCCCTCTGAACAGTTGATGTTGAGATGTGTCTGTTACTTGAACTCTGTGAAGCATTTATTTGGGCTGCAATTTCTGAGGCTGGTAACTCTAAAGAACTTATCCTCTGGAGCAGAGGTAACACTGGGTCCTCCATTCCTGTGGCGGTCCTCATGAGAGCCAGTTTCATCATAGCAGAGCCAGTTTCATCATAGCGCTTGATGGTTTTTGCGACTGCACTTGAAGAAACTTTCAAAGTTCTTGAAATGTTCCGTATTGACTGACCTTCATGTCTTAAAGTAATGATGGACTGTTGATTCTCTTTGCTTATTTGAGCTGTTCTTGCCATAATATGGACTTGGTCTTTTACCAAATAGGGCTATCTTCTGTATACCACCCCTACATGATTACTACATGATTCCATATGTGTTATTTCATAGCTTTACTATTATTCTACAATGTAAAAAATAGTACAAATAAAGACAAGCCCTTGAATGAGTAGGTGTGTCCAAACCTTTGACTGGTAGTGTGTGTGTATATATATATATATATATATATATATATATATACATACACAGTGGGGAGAACAAGTATTTGATACACTGCCGATTTTGCAGGTTTTCCTACTTACAAAGCATGTAGAGGTCTGTAATGTTTATTATAGGTACACTTCAACTGTGAGAAACGGAATCTAAAACAAAAATCCAGAAAATCACATTGTATGATTTTTAAGTAATTAATTTGCATTTTATTGCATGACATAAGTATTTGATCACCTACCAACCAGTAAGAATTCCGGCTCTCACAGACCTGTTAGTTTTTCTTTAAGAAGCCCTCCTGTTCTCCACTCATTACCTGTATTAACTGCACCTGTTTGAACTCGTTACCTGTATAAAAGACACCTGTCCACACACTCAATCAAACAGACTCCAACCTCTCCACAATGGCCACGACCAGAGAGCTGTGTAAGGACATCAGGGATAAAATTGTAGACCTGCACAAGGCTGGGATGGGCTACAGGACCATAGGCAAGCAGCTTGTTGAGAAGGCAACAACTGTTGCCGCAATTATTAGAAAATGGCAGAAGTTCAAGATGACGGTCAATCACCCTCGGTCTGGGGCTCCATGCAAGATCTCACCTCGTGGGGCATCAATGATCATTAGGAAGGTGAGGGATCAGCCCAGAACTACACGGCAAGACCTGGTCAATGACCTGAAGAGAGCTGGGACCACAGTCTCAAAGAAAACCATTAGTAACACACTACGCCGTCATGGATTAAAATCCTGCAGCGCCCGCAAGGTCCCCCTGCTCAAGCCAGCGCATGTACAGGCCCGTCTGAAGTTTGCCAATGACCATCTGGATGATCCAGAGGAGGAATGGGAGAAGGTCATGTGGTCTGATGAGACAAAAATAGAGCTTTTTGGTCTAAACTCCACTCGCCGTGTTTGGAGGAAGAAGAAGGATGAGTACAACCCCAAGAACACAATCCCAACCGTGAAGCATGGAGGTGGAAACATCATTCTTTGGGGATGCTTTTCTGCAAAGGGGACAGGACGACTGCACCGTATTGAGGGGAGGATGGATGGGGCCATGTATCGCGAGATCTTGGTCAACAACCTCCTTCCCTCAGTAAGAGCATTGAAGATGGGTAACTAAGGAGTGGCTCCGTAAGAA
The DNA here is from genome assembly GCF_964263955.1 of Coregonus lavaretus. NCBI lineage: Eukaryota > Metazoa > Chordata > Actinopteri > Salmoniformes > Salmonidae > Coregonus > Coregonus lavaretus. Next base: position 32,473,145 of record NC_140005.1, on the reverse strand, counting down.
GCATCTCAAGGTCCTGGAGTGGCCTAGCCAGTCTCCAGACCTGAACCCAATAGAAAATCTTTGGAGGGAGCTGAAAGTCCGTATTGTTCAGCAACAGCCCCGAAACCTGAAGGATCTGGAGAAGGTCTGTAAGGAGGAGTGGGCCAAAATCCCTGCTGCAGTGTGTGCAAAACTGGTCAAGACAGGAAACGTATGATCTCTGTAATTGCAAACAAAGGTTTCTGTACCAAATATTAAGTTCTGCTTTTCTGATGTATCAAATACTTATGTCATGCACATTAATTACTTAAAAATCATACAATGTGATTTTCTGGATTTTTGTTTTAGATTCCGTCTCTCACAGTTGAAGTGTACCTATGATAAAAATTACAGACCTCTACATGCTTTGTAAGTAGGAACACCTGCAAAATCGGCAGTGTATCAAATACTTGTTCTCCCCACTGTATATATATACTGAGTGTACAAAACATTAGGAACACCTTTCTAATATTGAGTTGCACCCTTCAGAACAGGCTCAATTCGTCGGGGCATGGACTCTACAAGGTGTCAAAAGCATTCGACAGGGATGCTGGCCCACGTTGACTCCAATGGTTCTCACAGTTGTGTCAACTTGGCTGGTAGTGGATCTCTACTCCAAATAGCTTGTTCCATCTCACCCCACAGATGCTCAATTGGATTCAGATCTGGTGACTGGGAAGGCCACTGCAGTTAGCTGATTTCACTGTCATGGTCATGGAACCATTCCTGGATCAATTTGCAGATGGATACATTGCTGCCATGAAGGGATGCATCTGATTGGCATTGATGTTCAGATATCCTGTGGCATTCAAACGTTGCTCCACTTTTATCAAGGGGCATAATATGTGCCATGAAAACACACCCCACACCACCACCAACAGCCTGCAGTGTTGACACGCGAAATGATGGATGCATGTACTCACGTGGTTTTCTCCATACCCTAGTCCTCCCATCAACGTGAAAAAGCAGGAACTGGGATTAATCAGATCAGGCAATGTTTTTCCAATAATGCAGTGTCCAGTGTTTTCGTTCCTTAGCCCACTGCAACCGTAGTTTCTTGTTTTTTGCTGAAGGAAGTGAAACTCTGTAAGTTTGTCGACTGCCATACGCAATTCGTGTCAAGGTGCGACCATTGTTTTATGGGTCTGTGGGCGCTAATGTTGTACTGGACTGTCAGTTGACTAATTGTAGCACGTCTGTTGCTCTGCACAATTCGTGTCAGCCTCCTTTGTCCTCTTTCATCAATCACTCGTTTCCGACCAGTGGCCTGCCATTGGCTGGATGTCCTTTGGGTGGTGAACCATTCTTGATACACACAGGAAACGGTTGAGCATGAGAAACCCAGCAGTGTTGCAGTTCTTCACACACTCAAACCGGTGTGCCTGGCACCTATTACCATACCCCGTTCAAAGGCACTTCAATCTTTTGTCTTTCCCATTCACCCTCTGAATGGCACACATACACAATCCATGTCTCAATTGTCTCAAGGCTTAAAAATACTTATTTAACTTGTCTCCTCCCTTTCATCTACACTGATCAAGTGATATCAATAGCTTTCACCAGACACTTTTATTCGAAGTGACATAGTCATGCATGCATATGTAACCATTGTATAATGGCTAGCTAGTTAACGGTGCGTGCTAGTAGCGTTTCAATTGGTGACGTCATTCGCTCTGATACCTTGAAGTAGTTGATTCCTTTTCTCTGCAAGGGCCTTGGCTATTGTGGAGCGATAGTTAACGATGCTTTGTGGGTGACTGTTGTCGATGTGTTCAGATGATCCCTGGTTCGAGCCCAGGTTGGTGCAAGGAAAGGGACGAAAGCAATACCTTTACATATACATTTTTACGTAAGGGTGATGCCGGGAATCGAACCCACTAGCACAGGTTTATGTCACATTTGACATCGGTTGTTATGTCACACAGTTATGCCATATTTATGAACCCTGTATAGAGCATCACATACGGTTATAAATGATGTATTACATTAGTATGTAGTGCTCATGAAGGTTTTATGAAGGTTTTATGAAGGCCTTATGAAGCCTTAATAAGCTGCACTTCATTTAAAGCGGGACCACATTTTTACTTTGCCCTTGTAGGTTAGTAACTAATTTATATGTGCCAGGGATGCAGCTTGAGCTGGAGCTGGAGCTTGGTATATCCAACTATCCAACTAGGACCCTCAAGGCATAGCCATGCAGTCCATAAGACTCCATATCATAACACTCTGTCTGGGTTTGATGTCTAACGTTATTTGAATAGGAAGATGAGATTACTTTTACACTGTACTCATTTGCATTTTGTCCTCCTGCTGTGCAGTCTCCATGCTCTTTCATGATGTGCCTTCATTGTAGCTGCGCAGCAGACTGTACAGCCCCAATAAACCATGTACTACAGTGGTGTTACATTGGCTGAGCGACTGAATATGAAGTGTTTACGATAGCAGGTCATGTGTGGTCTGATTTCTGATTGAGGGTGTTTTTAGCTTAATGTGACACAGAGGCCATTTTGTTCAGTTTTTCCGTCTGCACTTTGTGTCTCCCTGCATGTGCAGCACACACAGAGACAGACACACACACGTGCTGGTAATCCCTCAGTCTTCGGATCTATCTATCTATCTATCTAGCTAGCTGGCTGGCTGGCTGGCTGGCTGGCTGGCTGGCAGGCAGACAGACACAGAGAGAGAGAGAGAGAGAGAGAGAGAGAGAGAGAGAGAGAGAGAGACCCGGCATAAACCTCCTTCAAGTGATATAATCACACACTTCTCTGTGACATAGACAGCAGGCAAAAACACAGCACCACTCCCTGAAACAATGGAAACACAATCCCCAAGTGGATTCCAAAAACTGAAATCTGCTGCATAATGCTATCCACCATCCATCCCTCCCTTTTCCCTCTCATTGCTGGCCAATCTGTCACTATGCCAAACAGTTACTAAACATTTGTGGATATTTTTTGTCTACATGATATTTTGGGAAACACTCGTTAAACGTTGTGCACATCAGGAGCGGTGCATCATTTATGAAAACATAAAGAAAGTCGAAAGTCACTATGTATGCTCCCAATAAATTAATGGGTATAAAACACCAACATTTTGGCACACAGTGCCTTCTTCAGGGTTGGAGTGGTGTATCGTTAAAATCATTGTAGTGTCCAAAGCTCCATTGAATGCAACAAATGAGATGCTGATCATACAGTGGAACATTGCATAAAAAAAACACACCTTTCTCAGTCATACGACACAGCTTTATTTACCCCACACATACAACATGACACAGAAGACTGAACTCCACTACAGACATTACAAGATGGATAGTTCTACTGTTAGGTGAAGCCTGTGGCCCGTCTGTAATCAGCTCAGTGTTGTGTTTGCCAATGGGATATGTCATTGGAGATGTCTGTCTTCATTACAGGGCAGATAAGGAGGCTGGGGCCTGGACTAACACATGCAAAAGCACACACACGCACACACACACACACACACTGGAGAGAGGATAACATCACATCAGAACATTACAGAGCACAGAGGAGAGAAGAGGGGCTGACAGCTAGGTTATATTATATCACAGGTACTGTATGCTTCTTTCAAACTGACTGCACAACACATACCAGAAACATTGTTACTGCAGCTAACTATGAGAAACACAACTGATCATCACCCCACACTACCTTGTTCTCTTTTTCACAGATGTAAAAACCACTTCTTTAAATTCAGAGCATTGTGCCATAATAACTACCCCATGTTGTACTTGTTTATACAATCTCAAGCCATTTCATTTAAGCTTGTGTTTTTTGGTGATCGATCATTTCAGACTGCCAAGATTTGGTTGATTTAGTGATGCAGTCGAAATCTGCAGCAATCTGAGGATGTATTATGAAACACAATGGGACATGACTTTGCTACACTCAGATTAACTAGACAAAAATGGCTTACGAGACAAACAATGTTCAATTTAATACTAATTCTGCATTTTGAAATCTGGTAAATGGTGTGAAAGAGGGAACAAAGACTTTGGTCACACTTTAACCCGGCTGAAATGGAAGAGAAAGCAAGCAGAGAAACGACTACTCATCTGTGTGACTTCTTCTGAGGGTTTTGTTGTTTCACAAAGTATGTGACCAGTTTACATAATAGACGAGAGATCAACGTGACACAGCACAGCACAGCACTGAATAAAGCAACACAATGTCTACTTCACTAGCTATTTCCTAATGTCCATATGCACATTCAAAGCTGTATTAGTGTTGTTCAGACGTTTTCTATGTTCCATGCATTCAGGGAAGGGGAGGCAGCTGAGACTGTCATGCATCTTTGAGTCTCAGTGGAGAAGGCAAGCTGTTCCACCTCCATCAAAGACAGGGTCTGCGTCTAAAATGGCACCCTATTCCCTATGTAGTGCATTACTTTTGACCAGGGCCTATAGCTAATAGGTAATAGGGTGCCATTTTGGACGCAGACTGGCCTTGGGACTTGCTTTTGTTCCAGCTCCTCCTGCCTCTCCTCCTGCCTCTCCTCCTGCCTCTCTCCATCCCTCTTGCTTTTCATTTAAGGTCTTGTTCATTACCCCTTTGTAATTAAAGCTTCCTGCTCCTCTTGCTTTGTTTAAGCAGAGTATGGCTCTGTACCAAGGTTCCAACATAGACTAGCACACTACTTGGAATGAGGTAAGGTATTCGGGCATGCATTTGGAATAGTATGCTAGTAAGGACATTGTAACGTGATAGTCAGAGAAAATGACATAACAGGAAGGCTAACATATGTACAGGGAAGAGTTGATCTCTCCGCTTTTTTGTTTTATGTAGTGATAAAGAGCAGAACATGCGTGCCTTAGTACACAAAGCAGACCCCCTTTGACTCTGCATATAACTCCCCCAGCTTTAGAGGATATGCTAACAGCGAGGACCATTAAGCTGCTGCTGGGTATCGAACTGCTTTGACAGACAGGTGGAATTGTTTCCTTAGTAGTTTTTGGATGGGTTTGTTTTTTATTCTAGGAGGCAGCATCATGTGTTCCTGGCTCTGGAGATAAAACAACAGGAGAGTGTGTCCGTGCTGAAATCACATTTTATTCCTCACAGAGAACTGAGCGTCAGATTGACCATTGTTGTGCATTGGCTGTGTAGACCGTTTTAATGTCAATGCCAATTCACTTTAGTCTCACACGCCAACAGCACATCTTATACTGTACCAAATCCTATATTGAATTTTGAACAAGAGAATACATGCAGTGGAATCTGGAGATAAATAACCTAAGCCACAGATTTAACACCATGCAACCACATGACAAAAGCAGGAAGCATGCGAACGAACAGAGCTCAATGGGAATGATAAGGAGAGGCATCGCATTACAGATATGTTTAGACTTTGTTTGTTTTAGTTACTCGGTATCAAGGAGTGTAAAATACACAATATCACAGGTCATGTTATAATGTGTTAATAGACATTGTCGCATGTCACTCATTTCACATCCCTTATTTGCCTATGAAGCTGCCGCATTCTTTCTTACGACTAAACAGGTATGGCTGGTAGTCTATTCTTGAACTTTTTTTTAAACCTTTCAGATAATCCACATACAGATAGATCTTTTTACAGGCATCCCGGCCAGCAAGTGTTTTTTTTACAACATCTCAAAAAAGAGTGGGGTGGAAAAACATTTAGTTTTCCCAATGAAGAAAAGCGGCTTATTATGATAATATTGGTGCAGCCTGGTCGATCACAGGAGCTCAGTGTTAACCAGCCCTGCCCACTCTATGTATGAAGACTAACACTGTGCATTAAACAGCGATGCAACAAAGACCCTTCCTCCTTCAATAGGAATCTAGGGTGATTTAATATGGAGATATTGTCTCAATTCATCCATGAGTAAAGGGGTTGATAAGAGGGGCCACTGAACACAGCGTGTGCTCTGCTATGCACTTAACACATCTGGTTGAAGCAACATTTGGGTGCTCAACAAAGCACCATCCAAAAAAATAAGTGGCCAGTGAATGAGTCTCATTCAAATGGAGCCGTCCATTCAGACCCCTGGGGCAGCTGTCCTGAGCCACATTTAACTGGAGAGCTGAAGAAAAAAACAGAAAAGAGAACTGGAGAGAGAGAGAGAGAGAGAGAGAGAGAGAGAGAGAGAGAGAGAGAGAGAGAGAGAGAGAAAACAAAAAGAGAATTACTTGACACATTGGAAAGAACAAACAAAAAAACTGAGCAAACTAGAATGCTATTTGGCCCTAAACAGAGAGTACACAGTGGCAGAATACCTGACCACTGTGACTGACCCAAACTTAAGGAAAGCTTTGACTATGTACAGACTCAGTGAGCATAGCCTTGCTATTGAGAAAGGCCGCCGTAGGCAGACCTGGCTCTCAAGAGAAGACAGGCTATGTGCACACTGCCCACAAAATGAGGTGGAAACTGAGCTGCACTTCCTAACCTCCTGCCAAATGTAGAGACACATATTTCCCTCAGATTACAGCGATCCACAAAGAATTCGAAAACAAACCCAATTTTGATAAACTCCCTTATCTACTGGGTGAAAAACCACAGTGTGCCATCACAGCTGCAAGATTTGTGACCTGTTGCCACAAGAAAAGGGCAACCAGTGAAGAACAAACACCATTGTAAATACAACCCATATTTATGTTTATTTATTTTCCCATTTGTACTTTAACTATTTGCACATTGTTACAACACTGTATATATACATAATATGACATTTGAAATGTCTTTATTCTTTTGAAACTTCTGAGTGTAATGTTTACTGTTAATATTTATTGTTTATTTCACTTTTGTTTACAGGTCCCTATTTGTAAGTCGCTCTGGATAAGAGCGTCTGCTAAATGACGTAAATGTAAATGTAAATCTACTTCCCTTGCTTTTGCAATGTTAACACACGTTTCCCATGCCAATAAAGCCCTTAAATTGAAATTGAATTGAATTGAATTGAGAGATACAGACAGACAGGAAGAGAGAGAGAGAGAAAGTTTTAGGTTTTATAAAACCTTTATTTTATACTCAAGTGTTAACATAAATAATGGCACACTGCCTTTTCAGAAATTAAACAACAAATGTCATTCCTAAATAAAAATGAAAACAAAAATAAAAATAAATTAAATAAAAATACAAAAAAACATATACATCAACAAAAAATAGTTTCCCCTCCTCCACAAAACAAACCGCTCTTTCGTAGGCCCACTTCTCCTCAAACAATGGGAGATCTTTTACAGCTGAGAAGAACTCAAAATCCACTTTTATTCTCGCTTTCACTAATCCTTTAAAAACACATCTTACATCCTGCCCATATCCCGTTTCTATCTTATGTTTCCTACTCAGAAAAATTGAGATCTTAGCTTGTCCCAAAATACAATTTAACAGTTTACATTTTATTTTCTGTTGCTTACTATATTGAAACCCCAAAATAAAGTGTTATTGAAAATCTCCCCTACAGCGTTAAACAAAGACTCCAGCATTTCCAAGAGAGGTTTTATCCTCTCACACTCCATAAAACAGTGAAAAATTGTTTCTCTTATATTACAAAAAGGACATCCATCTCCAACATCTGAGTTAATAACGGATACAAAAGCATTACCTGCAATGATGCCTTGTAAAACCCTCCATTGCATATCCCCAGTACCCTTTTGTAACGGTGGCTTGTACAGTGCTCTCCATGCTGGCTTTACCTTGTCATCAATGCCCAATTTTACCCTCCATAGAGTGTCTTTTCTATTTTTCAATGTATCTTTATTCAACACCTTGACACACCCCCTATATAAGTATTTCCCATTCACCTCATCCAAACCCACCTCTTCCAACCCTCTCAAATCCAGTAATAACGCCTTTCTTTCTGACTCTGGGATATTGGGTGTAATCCCTAGTCTTGGAAATGAGACGTTTTCATCTTGTACCTTGTTCTTGTGACTATCCAGCATACCCCACTCTTCTGCTGACAGAGCCTTCCTGCAGCTTCCCAGCAGTTGTCCGACAATCCTTTCCGACCTCACCCCCAAATGTTCAGCCACCCGTCTTCCATCCATTAAGGCGGGCCCAGCCATGGCCATTAACTGTTTAAGGTGATGATTTTGCACTTCACCAGAATCTTGGAGAAATGTGGAACAGCTGCAGTTGTACAATCCAGTCTTGCCCCATACACCAGAGATTCCTCCAACAGCCAATGCACTGACTCCGCTGAAGTTCGTCTGGACACCTTCATTATGCTCCACACCCTAAGAAGGCCTCTGTAAAACGGAGGTACTCCCTCCCTAGAAATCTGGCTACTATCAACCAAAAATAAAGCCTTCTTTAAACCTAATCCTCCAACCTGCTGTAATACTAGACCTGCCACCCCTCTCCAAACCACATTTTCCGGTACAATACCTTGTCCCCCCTCCTCTTTTGATGAATACAAAACACTTTGTGGAACCCAATGATATTTATCCCAAAATACATCTACAATAATCGCCTGTATCTTAGCCAGAAGGCCAGATGGTGGCTCTAAAACTGACAACCGATGCCACAGCGCAGAGGCAATCACATTGTTAACTATAATTGTGCGCCCCCTATATGACATATGAGATAACAACCAACGCCATCTCCCCATCCTCGCTTCCACCATTTCAACCACCCCAATCCAATTTTTTTCCATTGTCCCCTCATCTCCTAGGTACACTCCAAGATACTTAAAACCTCCCTTACACCATTCCAGCCCCCCTGGCAAAGCCATGAGAGCCAGCGGCTGACACACAAGGACAGTCTGATGGTGGACAGGGAGAAAGAGAAAGACAGACAGAGAGTGAAAGAGAATATAAAAACAGAGAGAGGGAATGAGGGCAGAAAAAGAGACACACAAGCTGGTGTTTGATGGGCTCTGATGGATAGCTCCACGCTCTCGTACCAATCTGTCAGGCTGCTAGGGTTTGAACACCACAATACAACATGGGTCAGATCAGGCGTTGGCTTTGATGGATGCCTGCCTTGCATGTTGACATAACACATCCCTCTTAACACCCCCTTCCCCTCCCTCCCCACTTCTAAACTCTAAAATAAATCCCTATGAAATCCAGTGATCTGTGCAATCAGCTCAACCCTACTGGGACCACACAGCAGGATAATCAAATGACCAGCACCCTCACACGATAGTCAGACAGCATAACAGGCAAATTACCATCACTGTCACAAGATAGTCAGCATGACATGCAGTCAAATGACCATCACACTTAGTTGAGAATCCACATGACATAGAGTCAAATAATCACAGTTATCAGCCAACCCACAGTCTCCTCCACTTTAAGCATGCTTAAATTTACTGTAGTGCTTCATTGGGCCATAGGAAATAATTGACAGTTTGACTAAATAGTGCACTGCATGTACTTTCCCTCCCTTCCTTGACATATTCTAAGCAAAACATAACAATGTGTTGGAATGTCTGATTATGTGTTGGAATTCCAAGGTGGCCTACTATAATCAAGTATTGTAGTCATTGTGTGACATTTCAACAGATGGCCAATCAGAAAGAGACGAGCTGTTGGCAGGTGTCACCCATAGAAATATAATTATATTTATGTGGTGCCACCTGCATGGCATCCAGTGGCTTGTGGTCTGTAGCTAATACCACAGTAGCCTCTCTCCAAACTACACACAAACACACACACACACACACACACACACACACAGAGAGAGAACTAACATCAGGGGTTCAGTGGCATTGGACTCACCCCTGGAGGATTGACATACACTTTCTGCTAATGAGCAGTTCAGGTGGCAGACTAGAGAGAGATGGATGGATGGAGAGAGAGATACAGGGGGAGAGAGGGAGATGGAGAAAGAGAGAGATCCAGAGAGAGAGAGAGCTAGAGGGTAAGTTGGAAAGAGATGGATGAAGAGAGAGAGAGAGAGCGAGAGGGTGAGAAATAGTTATGGATGGAGAGAGGGAGAAGAGAGCACCCACAGCATGCCCTGTCACCTGTCAGTCTTCCCCGGACCCGGTGTGATTTTTAATGAACAGCACCCGGTTTGTGGGTGGGTCGGTCGTCAGGCAGGCAGGAAGGTTGCCGTCGGTGACAAACAGGCAGACTGAGCCATCCTGACAGCCACAGTCATCCCGTGAACCCCTCTCATCGACAACCTGTGTCACAGAAAAACAACAGTCTACGCTCCAAGCCTTCACACACACACACACACACACATGCATGCACACCCTTGAAATAGATCAGCTAAGCGTGTAAGGAGGAGAAGGGGTATGGGGAGAGGGGGTTAGGGGAAGAGACCTCCTGTCCTATTCTAATCTCGGACCGCCTGTTTCTCAAGCTACATTGCTCCCCTCCTTCAGCCAGTTATAAATATAAGATTTTAAATAATGTCAACTAGTCTGCAGCAGATCTGCTTTAATGAGCCCACACAGAGTTGAGTGCTGCCCTGTGCTCCTCTCTCCTAATAAGTGGTGAGGCCTTTCTCCGGTTTAACCGCTGTGCTCTGCTACTGAGATGTTATGACCGGACCAGCAGTGAGCCAGGTTGACTCAACAATGAAGACAAGGGGCTCTGCTCTGACTGCCTGCATGCCAAATGGCACTCTATTCCCTGAATAGTACCATACTTTTGACCAGGTTTCAAATACACTACATGACCAAAAGTATGTGGACACTTACTCATCAAACATCTCATTCCAAAATCATGGGCATTAATATGGAGTTGGTCCCCCCTTTGCTGCTATAACAGCCTCCACTCTTCTGGGAAGGCTTTTCCTATTCCTCCTCCACCAACATTTACAGTTGCCACTATGTATTTGGGCAGGTAGCGTTCTCCTGGCATCCGCTAAACCCTGATTCGTCCGTCGGACTGCCAGATGGTGAAGCGTAATTCATCACTCCAGAGAACGCGTTTCCACTAATCCAGAGTCCAATGGTGGCGAGCTTTACACCACTCCAGCCGATGCTTGGCATTGAGAATGGTGATCTTAGGCTTGTGTGCGGCTGCTCGGCCATGGAAACCCATTTCATGATGCTCCTGACGAACAGTTGCTGACGTTGCTTCCAGAGGTAGTTTGGAACTCGGTAGTGAGTGTTGCAACCGAGGACAGACCATTTTTATGAGCTATGCTACCATTTTGCGGCTGAGCCGTTGTTGCTCCTATACGTTTCCACTTCACAATAACAGCACTTACAGTTGACTGGGGCAGCACCTTTCAGCAACAGGTGTGGCTGAAATAGCCGAATCCACTAATTTGAAGTAATGTCCACATACTTTTGTGTATATTGTGTAGCTCTGGTCAAAAGTAGTGCACTATGTAAGGAATAGGGTGCCATTTGCGACACATCCTGTCTCTCTTTCTCTGTCTGTTTGAAATCCACAAATCCTTAAATCCTCTTGGTTAAACTCAGAGTAGACATACACAATTGCATGGAATTGCTTATTGCTTCTTCTTGAGTGTTCTGCTTTCTTTTTCATTTGTATAGCTTATACAAATGCCTTTCGTTAGTCAGTACCTCAGCTAAAGGGTAAGCATCCTACTGGGCAAACACTGGTTGAATCAACATTGTTTCCAAGACAGTTCCCGCCAATGTCCCAGTTCCCGCAAGTATCCAGCAACTTCGCACGGCCATTGAAGAGGAGTGGGAGAACATTCCACAGGCCACAATCAACAGCCTGATCAGCTCTATGTGAAGGATATGTGTCGCGCTGCATGAGGCAAGTGGTGGTCACACCAGATACTGACAGTTTTTCTGATCCATGCCCCTACCTTTTTTTTAAGGTATCTGTGACCAACAGGTGCATACTGTATCTGTATTCCCAGTCATGTGAAATCCAAAGATTAGGGCTAATAGATTTGTTTCAATTGACTGATGTCCTTATATGAACTGCATGTTGCATTTATATCTTTGTTGAGTATAGTGAGTTTAGCACCTCTATATTTTGTAGTCTTTGGACTCAGCTCATCTCCAGCTCTGACTAGAGCCTGGAAGTTGGCAAACAGAAGCGTGAAGCAGCTGTAGCTTCACCTGCACAGGAAAACCTAGCTCTTGCCTGTGTGTGCATGTAAGAGGCAGCCAGGAGAGAGCCAGGCAGAGAGAGAGAGACACCTGGCAAGGAAAACGAGTGTGTTGGGTTGGCCCAGCAGTTGGAGGCTTAACAGCATTGGAGTGGAGGCAGCGGTATGGCGTCACTATTGGTTTATTTACAAAGATTGTGGAGTTCCAAAATCCAGTGAGGAATATTTGCAGTGCAGGATAAAAACAGAAAATAAAATTAAAATGACAAACTTGAAAATCATGAGACTAGATTTAACTGTGTTTTTTAGGCTACGGCCATATGTCTCGGGCCCTAAACATTACATGCTTCCGCATCAAAGGTCCATCATGGTCTGCAGGGAGGAGCTCTACCCCAGCCTTTAAGTTGCCTTAGCCCCTCCTACAGAGACAAACCAAAAATAGTTAATCCAATCAAAAATGAACACAATATTCTAGATTACATAATGTAAGGTACCAATAATGAATCAAAGTATTGTTAGTATCCCGGGAGGTCTACCCCGGGGGTTGGTGATAGAGGGGAGGTACGTGCCGCGATGTTGGCTCCCTCTGCTGGGAGTACATGGGCTGGGCACCCCGACACTGATGGACCCCAAGTAGAGGTAATTAGGGGAGAGTGCCAACCAGCTGTGCAGGCCACATAAAGGGAGCACCATGGCACACCACGAGGAAGACAGAGAGAGAGGCAAGGAGTGAGCCTACGGAGGGGAACGAAGCTCCTGGAGGCACGGAGCCGAATCTGAGAAGAAGGACCAAAGTTCTTTTGTTGTTATGTTTATTTTGTTACCTAGTAAAGTCGTGTTTTCTGACTAGAACCTCCCTGTCTCTGTGATCATCTCTGCAAGCTCAACCCAACACCCCATGGTTTACCACTTATGGTGGAGAATGCGGGCAACTCAGTAGCTTTGGGTGCCGTGGGGTCGAGCATACGGATATTACAATGGTGGAACTGGTGGCTGTACAAAACCTCAGACTGGTAGCGGAGGTAGCCCAGTTGAAGGATGGGATGGCTCAGGAGTCTAGCCGAATCAGTTCCTGGTCAAGCTAATGGAGGAAGATGATGTGAATACGAATTTGTGCACCTTTGAGAGGACGGCGCAGACGGAAGGATGGCCCAAGCCCAAGTGGGCCAGCCTTTTGTCACCCTACCTCTCCGGGAAGGCCCAGAAGGCCTACTTCGACTTGAACGCTGACTAGGCAGCGAATTATGAGGGACTCAAAAGCGAGATCCTGAGCCTTGCACACCATGCACAACGCGGGGAGGGGGAAGAAAACAGCACCGAGAGAGGCAAGGGGCTGAAGGGGGCCCGGACGGAACCAGCCGAGGCCGTGAAGCAGGAGGGCGACCTGAACCGACGACGACGTCTGCTGCTAGACTTAGATCAGAGGCGCTGCTATGAGTGTGGCGAGCTGGGACACCTCGCGTGGAGCTGCCCTTGCCGGAAAGAGTCCATGCCCTCCGCATCCCCCAGCTCCGAGGTAACCCGGATGGCGAGTTATGTCACCTCCTGTTGGGAACACACCCCTAGACGGCCCATCCAATGGTTCCAGTACTTTTATTTGGCGTCAACACCAGCGCTCTGCTGGACTCCAGCAGCATGGTGACCCTGGCCCAACCGCAGCGGATCACACGTGAGGGAAAGACGAACTGGGGGACGAGGAGATGACAGTGTCCTGTGTACACGGGGACACAAAGAGGTACCCAACCATGCCGGTGCGGGTAACCACCCCAAGGGGGGAGTGCCAGATGCGCGTGGGGGGCTGTTCCTAACCTGCCCGTGCCCATTCTCCTCGGTAGAGATTGCCCTCTCTTCCAGGCACTGTGGAGGAGGGACCTGGGGAGGTGCGCGAGGTAGGAAGGAGAGGAAAAAGGACAGTGCCTGTGTCGGTCCGAGTCGGTCCAGGAGAAGGGAGACGACCCCGCGCCGGGAAGCGAGCCATCGTCCGAGGCCCAGTTAAAGGACCCCTACCTCCAGAACGCGAGGGGCCAGGTGATTGCAGTGGATGACACGCTATTACCCGGGCTAAGTGAGTGGCGCTACCCACACTTCGCCATCAAGCGTAATTTGTTGTATCAGGTAGTAAAGCACAATGGGGAGATGAAAGAGACTTGTTACTCATACCCACCCAGTATGTTAGGACTGTCTTGCAGTTCGCCCACACCCACCTGCTCGGGGAACACCTGGGGATTGAGAAAATCAGGCAGGGGATCGGGAATCGGTTCCACTGGCCCGGAGTCAAGTGTGCTGTGGAGGACTACTGCCGTACCTGCCCGGAGTGCCAGATCACAGCCCCGTGGGCACATTATAGAAACTGGGCACATTATAGAAACACTTTGTTTCCCTTGCCCATTATAGGGGTGCCGTTTGAGCAGGTGGCAATAGATCTGGTGGTTCTGTTGGTGAAGACCGCAAGGGGACACCAATACATCCTGGTAATCGTGGATTACGCCACCCGGTATCCGGAAGCAATCCCGTTACGCACGGCGGCAGCGAAAGGTATCGCACGGGAGCTCTTCCATTTATTCAGCTGGGTGGGTATTCCGCAGGAAATCCTGACGGGCCAGGGCACCGCATTCATGTCTCATGTAATGAAAGATGTCTGCAAGCTTTTACGAATCAAACAGGTGAGGACCAGTGTGTACCATCCACAAACGGACGGGCTAGTCAAATACTTCAATAAGACCCTAAACAGATGCTGAAGAAGGTCATCGAGAGAGACGGGAGGAACTGGGACCAGCTTCTGCCCCACCTGATGTTCTCGGTGCGCAAGGTACCCCAAGCGTCCACTGGGTTCTCCCCCTTTGAGCTCCTGTATGGCCGTCGGCCCCGCGGACTGCTGGACCTAGCCAAGGAGGTCTGGGAGGACCAACCGACCCCCCTACATAGCGTGGTGGAACATGTGGAGGAGATGAGGGAGAGGATGAAGGCGATTTGGCCAGTGGTGAGGGAGCACATTGCCCAGGCGCAACGTGCCCAGGAGCGTGTATACAACCGGGGTGCCCAACCATGAGAGTTTCACCCAGGTGAGAACAGAGATCAAGTTCCTGGCTACATGGCATGGGCCCTACGACATCGTAGAGCGGGTAGGCGACGTCAATTATAAGGTCTGCCAAGCGTGGCGGAGAAAACCCCTCCAGCTTTACCATGTGAACCTGCTGAAAAAGTTGCATGCACGAGAGGCGCTGTGCGCAACGTGGACCCGGCCACAGCCGAACCCGCCCTCTGTTGAAGTTTCCATGGGGGAAGACCTCAGCCCGACCCAACGACAAACGCTCCGAGAGATGGTCCAGCGGAATACGGGCGTGTTCTCCGAGGTGCCGGGGCGCACGGATCTCGTGGAGCATCATATCCACACACGTCCGGGAGAAGAAGTGCGTAAATGGCCATACCGGATACCAGAAGCCCGGAGGGCAGCGGTCCAGCGGGAAGTGATGACAATGCTAGAGAAGGGAGTACTGGAGGAGTCCCACAGTGAGTGGTCTAGCCCTATAGTGCTAGTACCGAAACCGGACTGAACCGTCCGCTTCTGCAATGACTTCCGGGGCCTGAACGCGGTCAGTAAATTCGACCCCTACCCCATGCCCTGGGTGGATGAACTGATCGACCGCTTGGGGAAGGCAAGATACGTCAGCACCCTGGACCTAACGAAGGGGTACTGGCAGGTGCAGCGGCTTCCCAGGAGAAGACGGCCTTCTCCACCCCAGGGGGGCTATACCACTACCGTGTTCTTCCTTTCGGGTTCTTCCTTGCATCCTGCACCCGCACTGTGAGTACGCTACTGCTTATTTGGATGATATAAATCGTGCACAGTGACAGCTGGGAGTCCCATCTCTGTAGGTTACAGGCGGTGGTGGATTCGCTAAGGGATGCGGGGCTGACCGCGAACCCCCACAAGTGCAAGCTGAGCTACACCGAGGTCGAGTACCTGGGCTATAGAATTGGGCGGGGAAATATGAAGAAAGGCTGGTGAAGTCATTCCTGGCGTTAGCAGCCAACTACAGTCGATTTGCGCCTAACTTTTCCGCAATAGCTTCTCCCCTCACAGACATAACGAAGGCATGCCTAACCCAGACGGTGCGATGGACAGAGGACACAGAGGTGGCGTTCCAGGCCCTGAAGGACGAGCTATGTTCGCAATCCCGGTACTCGTCACCCCGGACTCAAAATACCTCCTGGTCCAGACAGACGCGTCTGACACAGGGGTAGGGGCCGTCTTGTCCCAAGAGCAGGAAGGCGAGGAGCACCCCATCATGTATGTCAGCAGGAAGCTCCTACCGAGGGAGAAGAAGTACTCGATTGAGTACTAGACTGAGCAAGCTTCCCTCCCACTCAGGGCTAAGGGGTGAGGGGGGGGTGGTATCCCGGGAGGTCTACCCCAGGGGTTGGTGATAGAGGGGAGGTTCTTGCCGTGACATTGGCTCCCTCTGCTGGGAGTACATGGGCTGGGCACCCCAACGCTGATGGAGCCAAGTAGAGGTAATTAGGGGAGAGTGCCAACCAGCCGTGCAGGCCACATAAAGGGAGCACTGTGGCACACCTCGAGGAAGACAGAGAGAGAGGCAAGGAGTGAGCCTACGAAGGGGAACGAAGCTCCTGGAGGAACGGAGCCAAACCTAAGTTATTTCATTGTTATGTTTATTTTGTTGCCTAGTAAAGTCATGTTTTCTGACTAGAACCTCCCTGTCTCTGTGTTCATCTCTGCACGCTCAACCAAACACCCCACGGTTTCCCCAGTATGTTCATGGAAATAAATCAACTTACTTAAAACAGTGAAATCAATTCCCCACTGTTCATAAATTCCCATCCCTTCTACTTTATCACATTTGCTTTGAACCCGGGAACCCCTCAACAATTGTCCTTGGACTCTCCCAACTCGGGTTCGTCATTCCTGTTGGACAGACGCAGACTACAGACAAGTGAGTTATAAATGGCGAACAAACAATTCTGATTTCAATGATTTCTAATAAATAGAACATGATTTGCAAATATACATTTTGTCTGCATATTTCTTATAAATAGTTGCGATAAATAGATGTAACTACTGTATATATATGCAACGATAAGATTTAACAATGATATGCGCGAGGATGCTGTGACCAAATGAATGCACGCTGGTAGGCCTTCCAGACTGCAAACAAAAGTTATAAATGACAATGGAATAAAGTATGTGGATGCGTGGGTTATGTGAGCAGCGCTACACCACAAGGGTAAGTACAACACATATGTAATCTGATGTGTGCTGGCATGATGTTACTGAGATATATCTGAACTAAATGACTCAGGTGTGTGTGTGTAGGTGACCACTACTCTTATTCTATAGAGCACTAGAAACATGAAGGATAGGAAAATGTCATCGGGGCAGATAAGTGGGAACTCATTTTCAAACTGTAATTAATGGCCATGTTCCAGCCAGGCATTCAAGAGGAATGGCTATTTATGTGCTACATATTACACATGCAACAAAGCAACAGTCGTGAAATAATTTAGAAGAGGGATCACCACAGCCTTGGAAAACGTCCATCAAATTAGAACACTAAATTTAGCAAATTATAGTGGTAGATATCCAATTTAAATTGGATGGCTGACCTACTGTACAGTACATTTCAAATGTAACAACCTTCTCAGACTATACAGTTGAATAATGTAATTGTAATTGTGATTGTGCCCCGTGTAGCTCAGTTGGTAGAGCATGGCGCGTGCAAAGCCAGGGTTGTGGGTTGGATTCCCACGGGGGGCCAGTATGAAGAAAAAAAATAATTATAATTATAATTATGCACTCACTAAGTCGCTCTGGATAAGAGCGTCTGCTAAATGACTAAAATGTAAAAATGTGATTGCCAAACATTGGCATGGATCTTATTCTTAAACAGCAATTTACTGAAAATGTGACTGTTTATTTAAGAACCATCTCACGTTCATTTGAGACTCCTTACAATCACATAATATAATACATATTTCTTAAATGGGAAAATATCTGTGTAGTTTGTAGCGGACAGAGTTTGTAGTTAATCATCTCATCTTAGTAACAGACAGTGGATAAGAAAATATGGATATTATTGCAGCCAGACTAGGTTCCTTACTAAAAAATTTGAGACAGCCCACTATACGAAGAGGCACTGCAAAGCAGAACAGGCAATGTGATTACGAGGATTCAGTAATATGGTGTTATTTTGCGGATGGGAGAAGAAAAGCAGTGACTGTGACAGAGAGGAGATCCGAGGCCAGTGGAAGAAGAGGTTTTGATGCAGTATAAAACCAAAACCTATTTCTCTGAGATATAAGACCCATCCCCTGACCTGAGGGATTGTAAATTGCAGAGAGAGGGGTACATTGTTCCCCCTCTCCACACATTTCACTCGCTCCCAAAAGGGAGCCCACACACATTTTCTTCCCCCTTGCTTCAGGAAAACAGTGAGTAATAACCCTAATATGTGGAGGATTGGACAGGGAAGAAAAGTGAGAGAGTGCCACCCACCACCAACTAAGCTAGCTCTGTCAAGGAACTTTTGTCAAAGACTGGGTATCACAACTAATCTCTATAGCTTCCAGTCTGTATGTGCCAGTCAGCAGCTGAGCTGTCTGTCCATGAATGCCAATGGACTTGTCATCTGACCTCACATTTCAGACTGGTCTCATAGACTAGACGTAGCATAGTAAATGTAAATCCGGGACACTCAAATTAGTATGATATGTTACGTATGGTGTGGTTCCATAAGATATAAGGTTACTTAAGGTAAAAACTAAAGGAGTGATTGGTCTGGGTGGATGGGTTGGTGTATAACACGAATGTCTAGCAACCCAAAGGTGGCGTGTTTGAATTTCATCACGGACAACTTTAGCATTTTAGCTAATTAGCAACTTTGCACTACTTACAATTTTTTAGCTACTTTGCAACTAAATTACTTAGCATGTTAGCTAACCTTCCCCTAACCTTAACTCTTTAACCTTACTCCTAACCTTAACCCATAGTTAACGTTAGCCAGCTAGCTAACATTAGCGCTAGCCACCTAGCTAATATTAGCTACAACAATTTGGAATTCGTAACATATAACATGTTTAGCAAATTCTTAACATATTGTACAAATTGTAATTCGTAACATATCATACGAAATGGATGATGGACATCCACAAATTAAAACATTCTATACGAAACGTAACATATCATACTAAATGGAGTGTCTCGGATTTACATAGAGAATAATATGAAATGCTCGGAGACTACGTTGCACATTTACCCTCTCTTCTATCTTTATTTTAATCAACAAGTTAGATTTTTGCTATATTTTTTTGTCTGATGAAAACAAGCATGGGGATTCAGTTAGTTCCTTCTGATGCTTAACTGTGAACTAGATAACATGATTATTTACGTGTGTAATGGAGGGTTATGAATTAAATATGTTAACTTATTTGTAAATCTAAATACATACATAAATACTGCTCCATGATCCTCAGGTTTCACAGCAGTTGTCGAAATATGTGTGCCTACAGGCTCGGCTGCTTGACTACATGAACAAGACGGAACATACTTGAGAACCTGAGGGACATGTGCACATTTATTCATGTAGCTCTGTCTCTTTTCAAGGCATAACCAACAGTTACATTGTACATGTTGAGTGTGTCAAAATGTGCCTTGCCAGTGGGATCTATTGTGTCTGCAAAGTAATTATCGCTACGAATTCAACTTTTTTTATTAGGAAAGATGCAATCAGAATTCATACAAATAATTAATTAATTAAAATCGATATAGATATTGACAGAAATGCTGATAAAACAGAGCGAGGTTATTCAGCTGATTAATAGATGTGTGGGTTAAAAGCTGTGACACTAAAGCCGATACAGTAAAACCTTAGATGGTGTAAAGATTTCATGCATCTGAGAAACCATAAAACCATCAAATGTACAACAACGTTGTCTGTTCAAAGGAGTCAGAAATGTTTAGTTTAACACTATTAGAGCTGAGATGACATGAATATAAAGGATTGATGGTAGTAATGAGCTTGTTGTGTTTTACAGGCAATCTGAGAGCCATTAAAGGATTTGCCTGAGCCTCTTTGTAGAAATACACCTCTGGTAATGGACTTAGAGTTAGCCTGGATGGGAACGTTGCTCAAATTGTACATTACAGACTTAACACTTTTCAGTTCCAATATTGGCTGTGAAGGACCGTGGCATTCCATTGGCTTCCTAAAGAGATTCCAAGAAAGATGTGCTGCACACGGCTTGTGATTGCTTTCAGAGATTCTTAAGATTCAGAAGGCTGCGGTGAAGTAGTCATTAAATTGCTGTAGGTGCAGCAACGTGTGATTGGAATCTATGGCGTCATTTTCGTCTTACAATTCGAAGAAGCAGGGAGGCATGTTGAGAACGCTGAGAATAATTTTGAGCGTGCGTGGAGAGAGTTGAGATAAAAAATGTTGAATGCAAAGGATCACGTTGAGGAGCTGCGAGATGGTTGAGAGCTCCGAGACAATTGTTGCGGGCCCAGAAATTGGAATTGAGAGCAAGAACTTAAGTGTCGAGCACGCTCTCTGCTCATGGTATACTTACCTGCGCTCTCTCGAAATTAACCTGTGCTTGCACGATATGATCTCTGTGTGCTCACAAATCTACAATAGCATGTTACTCAAATATGATTGCCAGCCTTATTGACCAATCATAGCACTGCTTTTTGTTACAATGCAATTGATTGGCTAGCTAAATGGAAGGCGGGACCCTTACGACGTGATGTTTACATGCCCAAGTAGCTAGCATTGCAATATGGCGGAATCTCAGCAAGGTGCTTCTTCTCAGGTAAGAAAGCTAGCTAGCCAATTCTGCATAATACCATTTTAATGTGTTTTTGATGATCTCATTTAAGTGAAGATTTGCCAGTGGACATTCGTAAAGGTATACTCAGTAATTCCAGTTTAGCTATCCTTTTTAATTCCTTTGGATTTAATCTCACTCAATTATCTAATGTCGCCCGGCCATATAGCCACAGAACAATGATCTGAATTTTTTTTATATAGCTACTAATGTCACACTTTGCATTCATCCTAGCTACTGTACTATGAACTGGCTTGCTATATTAGGCAGCTGTAGATGCGAGGGGAAAACTAATATATTTATATTATCTATAAAGATTATCAAAAGGCCATTAGGTAGCTAGCTAGCTGCAAGACAATAGGATCAGGGTCAGGCTGTCTGGTCTGGTCTCTGTTTCATTGCAGTTTAAGCCTGTTGGATGAGCTAGCCAGCTAGGTTGAAACTGCTGGGGAAGAGCTAACTTCCGCCATCAGCTGAGTTCATCAATGTAGCTAACTAAAGATTTTAGAAAATAAAAACTATTTTCTAGCTATATTTTAAAGTCTTGCTACAAACTGTTGAACACTTTTCCCCAAACTAGTTACCTAGTTCCCCTGACTGTTTATTGATGAATTGGTAACTGAGAAAGTAGCAAAGAGGCTGTTTTGGTACAATTTGGCTGATAAAGAATAGGCTTGTACACGTACACATTAGAGTTTCATAAGTTAGCTAAGTTACTGACTGAGTAGGTATGTCGTTATTCATGTTTTTGTTGTTATTGCATTTCAGGTGGAGAGGGAAGATCACTAGAAAGGAGCATGCTGATAGACCAGGAAGAAAGCTGTTGTTGTACAGCAAAGGTACTACAGTCAATGCAATATGGTGTGAATTGCCCATTTATATCATTGGCTCTATCAAAAGGGTTGGATTGTTCAGCAACACGAGCAGTAAATACTAACAGGGATTTGGTTATGGAAAGTACAGTATGTCACGGAGGTGACTGTGAATCTATTAGAAGCTGCTGCGAACACTAGATTGGATCCCTCCGTGCGTGCCTGCCATGGGGGGACCACAGAACGTTCCTCAAGGACTTTTACATATTATTTTTGGACTTGTCCAGTTGGGACTTATAGCCATTGTTAAACAAAGATTGTGGAACACCCTTCTGTCTGTGTTTGGAAGGTCTACATATCTTGTAACCACTCATTCATACAAACTGATACAAACATTCACTTGTCCGTGTCCCATTCTTCAATCTAGTCTTTGATATACAGCGTGTACAAAACATTAGGAACACCTTCCTTGGCTCGATGTCTTTTGGGTGGTGGACCATTCTTGATACACACAGGAAACTGTTGAGCATGAAAACCCCAGCAACGGGAAAGTTATTGACACACTCAAACCGGTGCACCTGGCACCTACTACCATACCCCATTCAAAGGCACTTACATCTTTTGTCTTGACCATTCACCCTCTGAATGGCACACATACACAGTCCATGTCTCAATTGTCTCAAGGCTTAAAAATCCTTATTTAACCTGTCTCTCCTTCATCGACACTGATTGAAGTGGATTTAACAGATGACATCATTAAGGGATCATAGCATTCACCTGGTCAGTCTGTCATGGAAAGAGCAGTTAGTTAGTTTTATTAAAGTCTGGGAGACTTTTAGAGGGAGCATGAGTTTTGAACTACAGTAAATCCAACCACTGACCCTTGATTGTATGCTATGTCACACAGACACAAGGACAGCACTAGTGAAGCTCTGTGCTCTGGAGAGATTGCAGCTAGTTGGTCAGAAGGCTCTGGAGGTCCTTGAAATACCACCTGGAGAGGGAAGGATAGAAGTACTAAGTGTGCTTGAAAGAAAGCAAAATAGTTAACATGTAACAAGTATTACATTGATTGAGGACTTTAAAGGGGCCTTTAATTCAGACAAATGGATGTGTAAAAGATTCAGCATCTCAATGTGAGGAGTGTGTTGGGGGAGGCCGTCCCATTAGAAAAGTTGTAAAGACGTATACATTGCAACGTAGAGCAGTGGGCCATGTTAAATTAACTTGACCACTCTCTGACCCCCAAGCCCTCACCCGTGACCTCCCATTGGCCCAAGGCCTTCTGTCTAACCCTCTAATCACACTTTATTTTATTTTTTTTGTCATTTAGCAGACGCTCTTATCCAGAGCGACTTACAGTTAGTGAATGCATACATTATTAATTTTTTCCTACCCCCTGTGGGAATCGAACCCACAACCCTGGCATTGCAAACACCATGCTCTATCAACTTAGCTACATCCCTCTAATAACCTGAATGAGGTTCCTCGTGGCCGACTCAACATCTCCTCTTATATACAGTATGTCGCAGTTTCATCTTGACAGTGTTGGGTTCTATTTTTCTCATAATTGGATCTGTATGTGATGAATAGCTTAGAAGGAATGCATTAATGAGGAGCATAGGTTTGAACTATACTGATATAAATTGTTTCACATAACAGGCTGTGATTCATGTGAGGAACGTTAGGGGCTAGGATGAGATAAAACTTGCATTTCTTATAGATAAGACTTGTATTTCTCACAGATACGAACACTGCCTCTTTGTTGTCTGTAAACCGTCCTTGAACGTAGTACAGTGGAATGGTGTCTTTTGGGTGCTGACTCTACAGGTTATTATGATAGCAACTTATGCCTGGGAACGGTGGAGCGCCAAGGGGTTGGGACTAACCCGTGCGCCAACGGATTGGCTGAGTAAAGTCTAAACCACACTCAGTCCTTTACTCTGATTGGCCAACAGAAGAGGTGGGAACTCTCTGTCAGAGTATTTGAGAAAGAACCTGTAAACAATGGTTTAGTTCTCTGTCTGCCCTGCGTGGTTTTTCAGTGAGCCCGTATACGAACCTTCATACTTATCATACATACATTTTGCATATAATAAATTTAGCTTGGATTGAAGATCTCTTGATTCTTATTCCAATACCAGATTTGAATTACGCAATTTCTAACAATTGGTGACCTCCGACTGTGATCTGGTAGCGGAACTTCGCTGGAATTCACCCAGCCTATTGGACATCACTGTCGTCGAACTGTGTGTTTCACAAAGTGCCCGGGCTTCTAAAAACACTGGTAAGCAGACACCTATTGTTTATATAACTAAAGTTCTGCATATTGGCTTTATCCAAATTAATTTTGTGAAACACCTGTTTGATGTAAGTGAACCCTAT
The DNA here is from genome assembly GCF_964263955.1 of Coregonus lavaretus. Classification (NCBI taxonomy): domain Eukaryota; kingdom Metazoa; phylum Chordata; class Actinopteri; order Salmoniformes; family Salmonidae; genus Coregonus; species Coregonus lavaretus. Next base: position 32,449,110 of record NC_140005.1, on the reverse strand, counting down.
TGTACTATAAATAACGATTACAGTATACTATTTCGATTTCATAATATACTATGCAAATGTTTGATAATTCTGATGGTTAAACCCATGGAATAGTAGAGGTGGCTGTGTGCCCCATAGTAGAGGTGGCTGTGTGCCCCATAGTAGAGGTGGCTGTGTGCCCCATAGTAGATGTGGCTGTGTGCCCCATAGTAGAGGTGGCTGTGTGCCCCATAGTAGAGGTGGCTGTGTGCCCCATAGTAGAGGTGGCTGTGTGCCCCAGAGTAGATGTGGCTGTGTGCCCCATAGTAGAGGTGGCTGTGTGCCCCATAGTAGAGGTGGCTGTGTGCCCCATAGTAGAGGTGGCTGTGTGCCCCATAGTAGAGGTGGCTGTGTGCCCCATAGTAGAGGAGGCTGTGTGCCCCATTGTATACCTTTGTTATCTGTGTGTCCTAAGAAACTTTAGTTGTGTGACAAAGAATTACGATTGTGTGTCGAGTGTAAGCGTGACATATTTGACTGTGTGATAGGATTATGACTGTGTATTGTGAGTGAGTGTGATAACTGTGTACTATTTTTGCTGTGTGATAACTGTATACTACGTTTAACTGTGTAATAACTGTGTACCATTTTGGCTGAGAATACAAACAATATTTTAAAACAGTAAATAATGAGAATTACAATTAGGAAATAAAGTTTAAATTGTGCAAACGTTAACAAAAGACACCCATAGGAGGTACTTTAAATAAATAGGCAGTGCGACGCTATGGCACATATCAGTTCAGACTAGATATGACTAGGTTCAAAGGAGACACTTAAAATTCTTTAAGACAGGGATGACGTGTGAATGATAAACCTGTATACCTTGATAGAAAACTAATTGGGAATCAAAGACGTCTGTGCCTGTCAAAACTGTATAATTTGGGGATAACTGTTTATGGTTGCTTAAAACCGTATAACCCGTTATTGATGTTTGACCGTGCAAAATACTGGTTAAACAATTCGACTGAAATAATTTGGTTTATCGTTGAAATATAAATATGCACCAACTTTAACTAATTAGGTGGGAATAATTTGATTTAAATAAATAGATTAAAGTACTTTAAATAATGACAGAATATTGGAAACACTAAAACGAGAAACAGCTCCTCAAGAGCCTACTCCCACTGGACACGGAAAGAGAGAGAGTTGCGAGGGGAGGGGCTGGAGACAGCGAGAGTGTGGCTTTTGAAGAGTCAGGAGAGAGAGAAGGGGGGTGATTTAGATTGATACAAACAATTATTGATGGGTTAGGACTGGGGATATCTGTATCATGTTTTGTGTGTACTACCATTTTTAGATTATAACCAGGAGAAGGAGAGATAAAGTAGAGAATATTTATATTTGCATTTTTGGTCATTTAGTTAAATAAAGTGGTCTAATGGTATTACTATTACCCATTTGAGTTTTAAACTAAAAATATTAGACCATTAACATTAAAATCACTTTTTATACAAAATATTGGAGTCAGTAAGGTTTTAAATTACAATTAAGAATAAATAATAAAGTTCTTAAAACAAAAGTATAGATACAACAACATTGGCAAACATGACAGATAAAGTAATTAAAGTGTTGAAATCCGCCCTCGAGATAAATGGGGGAAAAGACGGGAAGGAATGGAAGAGGAGAGGAGAAAAGTTATACAAAGAATGGATAGCAGATGGATGGATAATGGCAATGAATGGAATCCCAGGGGAAGGAGAACCGAGGACAATACTGACAGCCCTGAAGAAGAGAACAGAGAAGGCAGTAAGTGAGTGGAAAGAGGAAGGGGAGCCCCTCAAAGGGAAGTCCAAAGACGCGATGGAGAAAGCCAGGTTAAAGGAGCGGATTGGTTTGGCTATGTTGGAGAAACTGAAGAAAATGTGGGAAGACAAAGCACCACCCAAGATAACGAATTGGTTGTATCCAGCCCTGCCATCGGTCCCACCGCCGTATGAAAACCCTCCAAAAACAATGGCACCAGTGCTGGAACTGACCAGGCAGGTACAGTATCAGCAGAAAGATGGCGTGCTGCAGGATACATGGGTGGGAGAAGAAGAGGAAGAGTATGAAGACACAAAGCTGACAAAAATGCTCTATGGAGCTTTCCATGGAGACATTTGGGATGAGGAAGGGCCTGCACAACGCACACGGGCCAAAACTCAAGAGAGAGGGGGTAACTGTGGGGGTCAGTATCCTCTGAGAGAAACAACAGGGGGAGCTTCATTATACAAGCCCTGGCCACACAGGGATGTGCAAACTCTGGTTGACAGTTTACCCCAGCCTGAAGAATCAGGACACAGGTGGGTGAAGGCTTTTGAGAGCCTTACTGCAGCAGATGAACTCACCATAGGGGATATGGTGGCAGTGATGAACAGGTGCATGGGAGATCATGAATGCAAAGAGATACTCATACAAGCAGGCCTGAGAGGAATAGTAGGAGCAGCAACTGGTTTTGATCGATACCGAACTGTCATATGGGATGCAGTTAGAAGGAAGTATCCCACTCAGGCAAGGCCAGATCTCATGAGAACACTGACGCTGAATGATGATGAAACCATACCAGCCTACATGAAGAGGGCAAAGTGCCTCTGGAGACAAGCATGGAATGAAGAGCCCACCAAAAATACAATGAGTCACCTCTTCCTTGCAAACTGCCTGGGGGGACTCCCAGACCAGGCCCGGGTAGAGTGTGAAAAGGTTGTGGCACTCACAGCAAAATCCATCCCAGAGTTCACAGAGATAGCCCAACATCATGTGGAGCGATGGAGGGAAGGCAAGAGGAAGGAGGAAGATGAATTAAAGCAGCTACAGAAGAAAGTTTTGAAAAAACAACTAGCTGAAGACAAAACAGGCAAACAGATGGTTGTAACCAGTACCCCGAATCCACAGGGTGTGCCAGGTGTTGATCCAGCTGCAGCCGCGGCTGCTGCAGTAGTACAGGCAATGGCTGGGATGATGGCACCCCAGATGATGGCTCCTGTGGGGCCAAATGGGTATTTCTCTGTCGGGATGTACACAGAACCAGATTTACCCCAACATCCTGGCTACGTAACCCGTCACAGGAGGTGTTTCAACTGTGGCAAGGACGGACACATGGCTAGAGACTGTCGGTCACAACCCTCAAACAACCAAGAGGACGAGGTTATGGAGGACAGCAAGAAGGGGGTGGGCCCAGATACCCAGGTCAAAGGCCAACCTGGCAAGGCGCCCAACAATTCCAACCACGACACTTCCAACCAGCACCCCAATATCCTGGAGGGTCAAATATCCAGCCACAGCAACTACCCAACCCTGAAATGCTGCCAAGTATGTCATGGATGGGAATGCAACACCCCAACCAGGACCCCCAATGAAGCTGCCCAGAAACCCAATATAACCACACCACCAACATCTACTCATTTCCACCAGGGTTAGAACCGGTAGTGTTATGTTTAATTGGAGGAAGCTATTTGTGGTTGTTGTTTTTCAAATTGGGTTTTTCAAACAAAAAACAACACACCTAGTATGATGTTTATAAAGCCTTGTTGTTTCAATTTTGGGGGGTTTTCAGCAGGTCAAGGGTGATAGGTAGGATTAAATAATAACTATATATGAAGGAGAGGACAAAATACTTTTTAAAAAAAGATTAGAAATTGAGAGCTGAACATGTATGTGTGAAGATAATTTATTAACCACACCTGTATGTCAGAGGTTTTGTGCCCCACAGGTGAACTAAAGGAGAAGGTGACCCACTCTATCTAACCAGGAGACTGAAGCAGGCCTGGCGGGAAGGGCCCTACCAAGTACTGCCTTTGCCAGCAGAATAGCTGAGAGATCCATCTGGGTGCATGTCACTCACTGCAAAAAGGTAAACCCAGCTACACCTGACGAACAAACACAGAGTTAGGAGAAAGAACCGATCACCACTAGGGCTCGGGGGTTGGCTCCTTAACGAAGATTCCCTTACCCTGTCTGATCATCCCTGTGTGAGTTCGATAGAAGGTGAAGCAATGGGTTGGCCTCTGGCGTCTGACATGTTCTCAGGGCGAGGGTGGGGATTCACAGGTCTCCCGATGGTAGGTAGCTGTCTGATTGTGGGGGCCATATTCCTAACACACACAGACCCTCCTGATCAGCCAGAAGTAGTAGTTAGGAATGGATTCAGTATACGGTCTAAAGAGGACTGTTATGCCTGTAGGACAGCCAAACCAAGGTTGACAACTACTCCATTCCCCTTGACAGGCTTTAACTCTCTGTCAGGTTTATCCTCCATGCAAGCCACCTGGGAATGTGGAGTCTTATGGTAACTTGCACTATCTGTTTCCCCCGATAACAAAGTCATCCCGACCTGGGTTGCCTCCGTTTGAAGTCACAGGGGAGTCTTATTATTTTTCTAGGACTAATAAGATAGGATACAGGGTAAGGCATCTTAGCTCCTGCTCCCACACAGAGAATATCACAACTAAAAGAGACCATGACTAATCTCTCCTCTTTGTTGCAGCCAGAGGATTTTAGGAACCAAAACCAGGCCCGTGCTGACATCTGATGGTTGTGTGGTGATAACTGATTGTGAACTCACCTACATACGCAAACAATCAAACGTGTCAGAGACTGGTGAGTTGTCACGTAGAAAGTAGAACCTCCTCCCGGGATCCTTTGATGAAAAGATATATACTGTATATTGATGGGATAGGAGTACCTCGAGGGGTTCCAGAACAATTCAAAGCTAGGAATCAGATCGCAGCTGGGTTTGAATCAAGTATTTTCTGGTGGTCAACAATTAATAAAAATGTAGATTGGATAAATTATATATAATATAACCAGCAAAAGATTTATAAACCACACTCGTGATGCAATAAAGGGATTAGCTGAGCAGACAGCGGCAACTAGCTTAATGACATGGAAGAATAGAATAGCTTTAGATATGCTTTTGGCTGAGCGGGACGGGGTTTGTGTTCTGTTTGGATATATGTGCTGTACTTTCATCCTCAAACAATACAGCACCGGACGGGTCCGTGACCAAAGCGCTTCAGGAAGTGACCACGCTGGCGAACAAACTGGTTGTGTACTCTGGTATTGATAGCTCCATAAACGGTTGGTTTGATAACATATTTGGTAAATGGAAAACTATTGTTGTAACTATTCTGGGTGAAGTTATAGCTTCTATGGGTATACTTGTTCTTTGTGGATGTTGTCTTATTCCCTGTGTCTGAGGGTTGGTGAGAAAAGGAGATGGAGAAGGTGGTTTCCAAACAGATGGTGAGATACGGCCCAATCCCGGACTCCGACCTAAGGAATGAAGGATATGACCTACCAGGCTTGGTGGAGTGACACCCTAGATGGTGTCTAAAGGGGGCCAACATTTACTTCCCTGTTTGCATATTATGCTTTATTAATCAAGCTAACCATTGTGAATGTTTGTCTTTCCTTACGTGAAGGTTTGAAGTTCCTGGGTGACTGGTAGCCAACCGTTTGCAAGTTGGGTGTAGATGGAAGGACTGAGGGTTTTTATTTTTCAGTATCATTATTGCCTATTAATAGGAATAAAAAATAAAATATGAAAAAATAAAATACAAGAAAATTTTGACAGCAGCAGTCTACACTCCTATAGCTACTTCAGCTATACAATGTAGTATAGGTGCAAAGGTAGTGGGCTGAGTTAGGTAGATGTGGCTACTTGGGGATGTCAGACACTTGACTTCATCCATGTTTTATTGAGTATATGGGTGATATTAGATAACTGAGTGAGATGAAATCCGAAGGATTGGCTCTACAGCCACGGGGTCTAATGACTGAACGGGAGCTAATGACTTTAATCTAAATTACACTAATGGTTTGTAAATATGATGACATTGCTAAAGTAGGCAAATATTTAGTAGGAAATAACCATCATCATCATATCAGTAAATTTACTTTGAACAGATGGCGATGTTGTCATTAGCTAGCAAAGTTTGTTAAAAATAGCTAGCAATACTAACATTAGCTAGCTAAAATCTGTTGGTCTCCCCTCCATCTTAGCTAGCTAGTGTCAAGAGTTGCTGTAGGTAGGTGTGGTGTGGAATCAGGCGCAGGACGCAGAAGTAAAGTCCAACAAAGTACTTTAGTAGATCACACAAAAAATAATCCAAAACCAGCCCGGAGGCGAGAAAAGCGCGCACAGGCGTACACAAACGGGCGCACTAAACAAGTGCGTAATCTTCTCCTAAAATACAAACAAGGAGGTAAGCTACAAAATAGCGCACCAAAATACAGGTAGCGCAGCAACACGACAAGGAACAATTAGACACAACACCTAACTAACAACAAGGAACTAAATAGGGTGCTTAATGAGACATAACACAAAACAGGTGTGACAAACAGACAAAACCAATCAAACAAGAAACATAGAACGGTGGCAGCTAGTACTCCGGAGACGACGACCGCCGAAACCTGCCCGAACAAGGAGGAGGGGCCGCCTCGGCCGAAACCGTGACAGCTAGCTAACGTTATACTGCATCTAAAGTCAATCTGACGACATCAAAATTATGACAAAAGGTTTTCCTGCTAATTATTTGCCTTCTTTATAAATGTAATCGTGTTTTCAAGACACAGTAATGCACTTTAGACCGAATCAGTCCTAAAACAATCATTCAAAACAATTTTGTGACAAAACGCGCAACTGAGTCTACCAGATATCTACTGGAAAATCTTTACAGAAATTAGATCATCAAAAACACATTCAAATAGCATTAGGCTGAATTAGCTAACTAGCTTTCTTACCTGAGAAGAAGTGCCTTGCTGGGGGTCTGGCATGTTGCAACTTGGCTAGCTAACTAGAGATGTAAACGTTACGTTGTATGGATCCCGCCTTCCATTTAGCTAGCCAATCAATTACATTGTAACAAAAAGCAGTGTTATGATTTGTCAATAAGGCTGGCAGTCATATTTCAGTACCATGTCATGGTAGATTTGCGAGCACGCAGACATCATTTCAAGCAAGCACAGATGAATTTCGAGAGTGCAGGCAAGTATATTGAGAGAGTGCAGGCAAGTATACCATGAGCAGAGAGATGCGTGCTCGACACTTAATTTCTAACTCTCAATTCCACTTTCTGGTCATGCAATATTTTTCTCTGAGCTCTCAACTATCTCTCAGCTCCTCAACAAGATCCTGTGCGCCTTTGACATTTTTTATCTGAATTCTCAACTCTCTCCATGCACGCTCAACATTATGCTCTGTGTTCTCGACATGCCTCCCTGCTTCTTTGAATTGTGAGACAAAAATGACGCCATAGGAATCGTATATAGTCACTCTGACAGGCTTAATTCAGGACTACATCTGTTTTTCCCAAACAAGCGTATGGGTATCCACAAGGGTATAGAAGCAAGCTCCAGGGGGTAGTTTCGAGAGGCAATTTATGACAGATTTTGTGCCTAACTGTAGCAATATTTTGTTTATATTTATATTTGTTTATATTAAGGATTTTTTTTCCTCATGATGTACTGAGCTGTATGGACATTATTTTAAGTAAAATGGTTTTCCCGAAATCCTAGTTGGAGGATTCACGGAATCAGAAGGGAATAAGCAGGAAATCCGGAATAATCCAAACAGGATTTCTGGAAAACCATGGAATTTATTGAAAGTTACCGGAATTTTGCAACCCTATTCTTGACACTCCTTGGTAAATACTGTAATTACAAAGTCCGGGGATATTACATAAACCATTTCCCTCTTTAGGGTTGATTAAGATAGATTAACTATACTGCCCTGTAAACAGAATCCATATGTTTCTTAGTGGGTTTAAATGTAAATTTCCTATGATTAGCTGATGCTATAGAACAGCGACTCCCGAGTGGCGCAGTGCTCTAAGGCACTGCATCGCAGTGCTAACTGTGCCACTAGAGATCCTGGTTCGAATCCAGGCTCTGTCGTAGCACAATTGGCCCAGCGTCGTCCAAGGTAGGGGAGGGTTTGGCCGGCAGGGATGTCGTTTGCAATGCCAGGGTTGTGGGTTCGATTCCCATGGGGGGCCAGTATGAAAAAAATAATGTATGCACTCACTAACTGTAAGTCGCTCTGGATAAGAGCATCTGCTAAATGACTAAAAATGTAAAAAAAAATCCTGTTAGTATCAGTTGAGATTAACTTACTCTTAAGCACCCTTAAAATTGGTTTTAGCTAGCAAACAGGTCAGCCAATGTATTTTGGTCAAGGGTGTAGTACGCAGGGAGCTGGTATAGGTCAAGTGTGCATAACAACAACCATTTTGGGAAAGCTTTCTGTACACCAACTTAACCTTTGCGAGGAGATGTCAGAGTATAGAAAAACATCCATCCAGCCTGCCTTCATATTCTGCCCTGATCCTGGCCTCGTGGTGATGGATGCAGTGTTGACCTTCCAGTGTCTGCCACTGATGCAGCCACACAGCCACTGGGGAGGTCTCACAGCAGCATCTGCTCCTGTCACACAACATCATAATCCTCTTCTCTCGTCCCCCTGCTCCTCCTGCCCCGGGGCCGGTCTGGGCAGGACAGGACCCACTGGCAAGGGACATAGAGGACACTAACTAAAAACTAAAGAGGCTGGATCAAACTTTAGTTGTTATGTGGAGTAGTGACCTAAAGTAATATCCATCCTACAGTGAGGCAGAATAGAGCTCTGTTCTGCTATTACAGATGTTTGAATAGTTTGCTTTCATAGGGTTATTATTGTGATTATACAATTAATTACAATCAATTTGACTCACAGCTTCCTCTAAACAGAATGCTTATATTATTGCTAAGCCCATTTTCATCCACTTTCTGTCATTTAGTTGATCAATCCCAGTCTTATTTTGGATCAGCTTTAATACTGCAGATAGAGTGTGGCTTTCATCAATGTAATTGTTAGCATTTCCAATCCCATATATATTTTATTTGTAAATATATATACAGTAACAGTCAAAAGTATGAACACACCTACTCATTCCAGGGCTTTTCTTTATTTTTACTGTTTTCTATATTGTAGAATAATAGTGAAGACATTAACACATATGGAATCATGTAGTGACCAAAAAAGTGTTAAACAAATATTTTATATTTGAGATTCTTCGAAGTAGCCACATTCTCTCAATCAGCTTCATGGGGTAGTCACCGGGAATGCATTTCAATTAACAGGTGTGCCTTCTTAAAAGTTAATTTGTGGAATGTATTTTATTCTTAATGCCAATCAGTTGTGTTGTGACAAGGTAGGGGGGTATACAGAAGATAGCCCTATTTGGTAAAAGACCAAGTCCATATTATGGCAAGAACAGCTCAAATAAGCAAAGAGAAACGACAGTCCATCATTACTTTAAGACATGAAGGTCAGTCAATCTGGAACATTTCAAGAACTTTGAACGTTTCTTCAAGTGCAGTCGCAAAACCCATCAAGCGCTATGATGAAACTGGCTCTCATGAGGAACGCGACAGGAATGGAAGACCCAGAGTTAACTCTGCTGCAGAGGATAAGTTCATTAGAGTTACCAGCCTCAGAAATTGCAGCCCAAATAAATGCTTCACAGAGTTCAAGTAACAGACACATCTCGACATCAACTGTTCAGAGGAGACTGCGTGAATCAGGCCTTCATGGTCGAATTGCTGCAAAGAAACCACTACTAAAGGACACCAATAAGAAGTTGTCGTATATGATGAGTGGTGGCAATTATCGCTGTCAACACAGAGTCCGTTATGCTGCATCGTGTGAAAGGCTTTTATTAAAATCACGAGTTTACAGCATAGGTACAGACTCGCGATGTCCGGAGAACGGCTCCCCAGATTGCTATGGCCGTTCTGACGTCTCATCGTTTAACCCCCCTTTATATAGCCTTCCAAGAGTTGAATGGCTCCCTCTACTGTTCAATCCCCGTATCTTACAACCCACTTCCTGTCTGTCAAATGTGGCGTCACGCTAAAACCTTCCTTCTTGATACCAAAAATCAACCTTCTTTCAGTTCCATTTAAACAACATTTAACACCATCATATTGTCAATACACTACATTCCCCCCTTTCGAGACAACCTAAACGTCTCGAAACCAATCAGAATAAGATTATAACAAGTAACAATTTATCTCATTGAGTATCTTTAACATTAAACCAAACACATTCTCCTCTAGAGTGTAAATACCTTTGTTGTTTCAACTGGTAGCTATTTTCTCTTCTTCTCTAATCGATGCTCTCAGCAATGCACCCCCCTTCATCTCTTCTAGAACAGGTGATCTTCACTTTCTCCTTCATCTTCCTCTGTTGTTTTCTCCTGTTCTTGGGATTCTCTCAGCAGTTTTCTTGGTCCTGTTCCTTCTCGTCGTTGACATATCAGTATTCTTCAACCTTAGTTCCAAGTTCTGTCCTCGAAATATCATCTTCCATCATCTTCTTACTAGTGGGCTCTTCTTGACCTCAATGTGTTCTTCTCCTTCCATTCTTGAATTCTTCATCCAATCGTGTTACTTCTTATTCGATTTATCCAGGCCTGATAAGCAATCTGCCTATATCTCCATTTCTTCTTTGCTCTTGTACCCTTCTTTCTTCAACCTTCATCAGAGATCAAGTCTCCAGTATCCTTCTTTCCTCTCTTGCCACTTCCTTCTGATCACAGAGTCACCTCCACCCATGGCCTCTCATCAATCACTCTCATCTTCATCCTCCTCATCTCCTTAAGTTCCCAGACATCCCGGTTTTCCTTCCTTCTGGAGTTTTGAATTCATCTTCATCGTCGTTTCTGCTCGTATTCGTCTTCATCTCTGATGCCATAATCACCATGCTAGATGATCACTGAAAGCTTCCTTCTCGTAAGGTGGGTGTCTTTCTGCTGAATCCGTATGTGAGAAAGGTGTACTAACATCTGCCATTAGCAGTGGCGGCTCCTGAAAAAATTCTCAGGAGGGGCAATTTTTCTGATGATTTAGGTGACCTACACACATTTTAAAAAAGATATGTCCAGCAACAACATGAAGACAGGGGCAGCATATAAGTCAATACCAGAAGCATTTATTGACTGATCTGGGGAGATGGATTCCAGTTTCTGTGACAGATTATAAATAATCTCTGATGCCTTTGTTATATTAGCTTTTGGTTGAATGTACTGTCGTAGTAAATATATAATGTTATAGCTTGGTCTGACTAAAATCTTGTGCATGACCCATTTTGTGTTGGGCGTTTGTTTCTGTTCCTATCCTATAACAATGGACAAAAGAGTCCTATCTTGTCAGCCTTGTCAGCAGGTGGCCAAGGAGTGGTGATCCTAGCTGACCTAAGACAGGACACTTTTACTTTACTCGCGTGCACGAACGAGTCCGTGCACGCGATTCCAGATATCTTTACCTCTGAATAAACTGCCTTTATTATACCATATCCACCCTGTCCAAAGTCTCTACTTGGTCTCAGTTCTCCAGTAAACTTGTGATTATCAACAGTACACAACGGTAACAAACAATTGGGGGAACTCACGGGGCAGATAGTAACCACTTAAAAGGAAGCGATTCCCAAACCTTCCATAACAAAGCCATCACCTACAGAGAGATGAACTTGGAGAAGAGTCCCCTAAGTAAGCTTGTCCTGGGCCTCTGTTCACAAACACAAACAGACCCCACACAGCCCCAGGACAACAACAACAACAACAACAACACAATTAGACCCAACCAAATCATGAGAAAACAAAAAGAGAATTACTTGACACATTGGAAAGAACAAACAAAAAAACAGAGCAAACTAGAATGCTATTTGGCCCTAAACAGAGAGTACACAGTGGCAGAATACCTGACCACTGTGACTGACCCAAACTTAAGGAAAGCTTTGACTATGTACAGACTCAGTGACCATAGCCTTGCTATTGAGAAAGGCCGCCGTAGGCAGACCTGGCTCTCAAGAGAAGACAGGCTATGTGCACACTGCCCACAAAATGAGGTGGAAACTGAGCTGCACTTCCTAACCTCCTGCCAAATGTATGACCATATTAGAGACACATATTTCCCTCAGATTACAGCGATCCACAAAGAATTCGAAAACAAACCCAATTTTGATAAACTCCCTTATCTACTGGGTGAAAAACCACAGTGTGCCATCACAGCTGCAAGATTTGTGACCTGTTGCCACAAGAAAAGGGCAACCAGTGAAGAACAAACACCATTGTAAATACAACCCATATTTATGTTTATTTATTTTCCCATTTGTACTTTAACTATTTGCACATTGTAACAACACTGTATATATACATAATATGACATTTGAAATGTCTTTATTCTTTTGAAACTTCTGAGTGTAATGTTTACTGTTAATATTTATTGTTTATTTCACTTTTGTTTACTATCTACTTCCCTTGCTTTGGCAATGTTAACACACGTTTCCCATGCCAATAAAGCCCTTAAATTGAATTGAATTGATAGTAAGGTCGCAATGACACAGAAAGCAGTTCAATGTCGGGGTACAGAGTCGCTCTCTTACCAGGATCGCGGTCCGCTCTGACCAGGGTGAAGGTGGCCGGCTCCACTTCTCTGTCCGGGACTCTGTCATCCAGCCAAGTCTCCCAGCTGTATTGGGATTACAGCTGCCTGCAGCGTTTTCATTATTTAGTCCGTTCGTAGCGGGTATGTACACGATCAACAAGATCAGTCCAAAACCGAAAGATCAGTTCAAAGCAGAATGTTTGCAGAATGTTTGTAAACTAAGTCTACAAATTAAAAACATAAAATAACGCCACACTGCAGGTCACAACAGAGACGCTGCTAGCCGCCATTGTCTTAGTTACGTTCATGGTTACGTCACGTATGACGAAAGCGCGTAAGTGCATGCCCACAGACACCCATAGAGAATGTATTGAAAGCTTTGAAATTTGAAAAAAATAGATTTTACATGACAGGCTATGAGAGACTTCTGGGCGATTTTCGACTTGACTGAAATCGCCCCAAAAACGGGCGGGGCCATTTGAAGCACGACTTTAGCCTGATTTGATATTTAGTGGCTGGCAGATCAGACGTGAACACTGATAACTACTGTTGCCGTGATATAATTGATTAGAAAAAAATTCCCTTCCTTTTCCCGTTTGGCAGTGCGTCGCCCATATCGCCCTATTGAACACACCGCCCATGGCCATTAGTCTTTCTAACCCTACTTTGATTAAAAAATGACTATTTTAATCAATTTTCCCCTATATCAAGCCTTTTATATTCCTTTATTGTGAACTATGTTATTTTAGACTGTATAGCCTATGGCTTATGTCGTATATGATGAGTGGTGGCAATTATCGCTGTCAACACAGAGTCCGTTATGCTGCATCGTGTGAAAGGCTTTTATTAAAATCACGAGTTTACAGCATAGGTACAGACTCGCGATGTCCGGAGAACGGCTCCCCAGATTGCTATGGCCGTTCTGACGTCTCATCGTTTAACCCCCCTTTATATAGCCTTCCAAGAGTTGAATGGCTCCCTCTACTGTTCAATCCCCGTATCTTACAACCCACTTCCTGTCTGTCATATGTGGCGTCACGCTAAAACCTTCCTTCTTGATACCAAAAATCAACCTTCTTTCAGTTCCATTTAAACAACATTTAACACCATCATATTGTCAATACACTACAAAGTGTTTGGGCCAAGAAACACGAGCAATGGACATTAGACTGGTTGAAATGTGTCCTTTGGTCTGGAGTCCAAATTGGAGATTTTGGGTTCCAACCGCCGTGTCTTTGTGAGACGCGGTGTTGGTGAACGGATGATCTTCACATGTGTATTTCCCACCGTAAAGCATGGAGGAGGTATTATGGTGTGGGGGTGCTTTGCTGGTGACACTGTCTGTGATTTATTTAGAATTCAAGACACACTTAACCAGCATGGCTACCACAGCTTTCTACAGCGATACGCCATCCCATCTGGTTTGCGCTTAGTGGGACTATCATTTGTTTTTCACTCAAGGACATTCAGAGGCTTGTCCCGAAACCACTCCTGCGTTGTCTTGGCTGTGTGCTTAGGGTCGTTGTCCTGTTGGAAGGTGAACCTTCGCCCCAGTCTGCAGCAATTTTTCATCAAGGATCCCTCTGTACTTTTCTCTGTTCATCTTTCCCTCAACCCTGACTAGTCTCCCAGTCCTGCCGCTGAAAAACATCCCCACAGCATGATGCTGCCACCACCATGCTTCACCGTAGGGATGATGCCAGGTTTCCTCCAGACGTGATGCTTGGAATTTAGGCCAAAGAGTTGGTTTCATCAGACCAGAGAATCTTGTTTCTCATGGTCTGAGAGTCCTTTAGGTGCCTCTTGGCAAACTCCAAGCAGGCTGTCATGTGCCTTTTACTGAGGAGTGTCTTCCGTCTGGCCACTCTACCACAAAGGCCTGATTGGTGGAGTTCTGCAGAGATGGTTCACCTTCTGGAAGGTTCTCCCATCTCCACAGAGGAACTCTGGAGCTCTGTCAGAGTGACCATCGGGTTCTTGATCACCACCGCCCTTCTTCCCCGATTGCTCAGCATGGCCGTGCGGCCAGTTCTGGGAAGAGTTTTGGTGGATCCAAACTTCTTCCATTACGAATGATGGAGGCCACTGTGTTCTTGGGAATCTTCAATGCTGCAGAAATGTTTTGGTACCCTTCCCCAGATCTGTGCCTCGACACAATCCTGTCTCGGAGCTCTACGGACAACTCTTTCAACCTCATGGCTTGGTTTTTGCTCTGACATGCACTGTCAACTATGGGACCTTATATAGACAGGTGTGTGCCTTTTCAAATCATGTCCAATCAATAGAATTTACAACAGGTGAACTCCGTTCAAGTTGTAGAAACATCTCTAGGATGACCAATGGAAAAAGGATTCACCTGAGCTTAATTTCGAGTTTCATAGGTAAGGGTCTGAATACTTATGTAAATAAGATATTTCTGTTCATAATGTTTTATACATTTGCAAACATTTATATAAACCTGGTTTTGCTTTGTCATTATGGGGTATTCAGTGTAGATTGATGAGGAAAAAAAATAATTTAATCCATTTTAGAATAAGGCTGTAATGTAACAAAATGTGGAAAAAGTCAAGGGGTCTGAATACTTTATTAAACTGGTATACTTTTTTATTCATTACAGTTTTCTTTAACCAATTTTGGTCTTTAATGCAGGGCAGACAGACAAGTTCCTTACTTTCTCCCCCTTCCACTTGCCTTCTCATTTGTGGAGGCATTTCTGTCAACGCTATTAACGCTGTGATGTGTTCTCTCTTAGGACATAAACTCCTAGTATGTTGATGTGTTTATGACTTCTCTCCCTTCTCTAAGTGCTACTACAGTACTTAGTAACTATTTACAAGTCCTTCCTATTACTGTATGATTCATGTTTCTCAGGGGCACAGGTATGCATGGGTCTCTTCAGAGGTGTGGCAAAACTGAAATCCCTCAAAGAAATCTTTAAAAAATATCCTGAGCTGGAAGAAGGCTTCAATCAGAATCAATGCTTTGAGTATGTGGTAATGTTGCATGTGTTTGATGACAGGACTGTTGCACTCTGAAATTAGAGCCAATACTGGTTAGAAAATACGCTGGCACTACGTTAGGAGACATGGGCCGTTGCTATGAGGCAATTTGATGAGCTTATAATTGGGATGTTGATCACATCTGTGGCAAATAATTCCCATTTCTAATGAATAAATGAAACCAAGCATGATGGATTTATGTATTATCCTTCCCAACTAATTTACAAATGCAGTATTGGTGTCTTTTTTTTACAAGACATAATCAACAACAAGAAATGATTTCGCAATTCATTGCAAATGCTTCTCTATGTGTATGTCAAGACAACAATCGTGAGGAACTTGTAGTGCACTCTGACACTCTTCTCTTTGTCAGCAAACTATTAAAGTGAAACATGAATAATTGAGTCTCTGAACATTGTTTCATCTGAGGCAGAGATAAAAACAGCCAATGTGAAGCGGTTTGTTTTTCGGGCTTAGTTTCTCCTTAAACTCATCCTAGTCTCTTCCAGTACTTTTCAAACTGGGTGAGATAATATGTGGTGTTGACATAGTCTGGTGTTAAAGTTCAATCTTGTTTAGTCTAATTTACGTTTTAATTTCAAAGAGACACCCAGACTACAGCCATGCATCCATATACAGAGTTGAAAGGGACTTTGGTGATGCATTCAATAACTGGGACCATAGCACTAACCGCTGGCTAACCCCTAATCCCCTTGAAGCATGATGACACAACCGTGGCACGCCTAGAATCCGGTTCCTGTATGTGCAGCTAGCTAGCTCCTGGGCCTGTGAAATTGCCTCCCGAGCCTCCGGTGCTGGTCGGTGTTTAAAGGGAAGAGCTAGAGGAGGAGCAGGGCTATCATGGCTGTAGCTACTTGCTACACATTGTTTGTCTTCAGGATTAATGTCTTGTCTCCAGAGAGCTTGTGTGTTTGCTCAGCCAAAGCGGGGGAGAGGGGGGAGGTGGGGAGGGAGGAGGTGGGACATCAAGCCTGCTTGATGGGTCTGTGTGCCTCTATTTTCTAATACTAGGCTGAGAATGAAAGAGCATTCTAAATGTTTGAAGCAAGAAATGTGAGAGATGGTGGGTCAGGCATAAAAAATAATGGTAAGTATGTTTACTGTACAGCTTAGCATTTAATCATTTTGCTTATTCTCCCAAATATTTTAAGACAACCTTATGTAGTCATTGTGATGTAGCATACCAATAAAGTGTTACTATGTGCAGTTCACAGATTCTAGTAGCTAGCAGGCTATCAAAGTTTCCTCCAACAAAGAAACACACTCAGGCATTTCCTAACAATGAGAAATGGCTGGAGCGTGCTGTAAAATGTGCCGTGAATAATATGACAGGCGAGAACCGCAGAAAAGATCCCCTCCTTACGTAAATGTTGAATTCAATTTCGAAAACGCATTGTCTGGTTCTAAAAAACATTTCTGAACTACACAGTCCCCTCACCATTCCCTTCATTGTCTCTGACAGGAGCGTGCAAAGAGATAGAACCCAGTCAATTACAAAACCATGAAATGTGACAATAGAGATGTGAAACATCTCCTAAACCTCATTACACACACATCCCACGAATCCACACCAATAAGGAAGTGAGAGGAAGGATGGGGATAGGGGGTGGAGTTAAGTTAAGATGTATTTTCCAAACTGGAAACCTTCTATGCGTTTTACCTCCTGATGTCTCTTTGATCATTAACAGCCACAGTACATTATGTGTGACACTGTTTCCCAACAGTGGTGGAGATCTCTTCATCAAGCTGCATGGCACAGAAAGCCACTGAGTCCCTCACATCTGTGGGCTTCCAATCCGATTTCTATTTTCAAAGAAGATACATTTTCATCAGAGGGGAATCAAAACCTCTGTCATGTTCCTCCGAACACTTTGACCAACACGGTCCCGCTTTAAATTACGTTCAGCTTATAAAGGCTTCATAAAGCCTTCATAATGTCTTCTTAAGCACTACATAAATGTGTTACAAAGCATCTATAACTGTATGTCATGCTTTTTAAAAAGGTTCATAAATGTGGCATAACTCTGTGACATAATCACCAATGTCAAATGTCACATAACTCACTATGTCGAATATGATATAAATGTGCTTTATGAAGAGTGACGTGCTGAAGGATGGCATACGCTCTAAAGTGATGTCATGTTAGTCACATTGCACCTAATCTCATTCCCAGATGGACCAATGCATCAAACTTGGCCTTCATTAGTTAGGGTTGGGTTTAAAATCAAATTTTAAGAAGATAAATTGTGGAAATGGGCAGGGTTTAGCAACAATTATGACTTTTTTACTCTTTTAAGTAGTGACGACGATGACAAACACTTTACTCAGTAAGGTCACTCTTATAGAATTCTATGGTCACTCCCACTAAGGCCAACTTTGAATGGTTGATAGCCCAGGCTCATATGTTCTGTGTGTGCAATAGCCTGGAGACGACATTACACCAAGAAACACTTACCTTGATGAAAGCCCCCAAACTAAAGAAATTGAAAGTTTTTTTCTTCTGGAACCAAGTTACATGTTACTCAGTATACAAACACCCACACAAAAACAAGCCATACCGCGTGGTGCTGGGCCTAGTCAGGTCTTTGATACATTCACCCACTCACCCGCTGAAAGATCAGCCACAAAATGTTGGCACCATTGTAACAGGTTGTAATCAAGCCCTGGTCTCCAGCATGGGAACAGAAGAGGAATATCTGGTGCGGTAGTCTCAGGTTGGACTACTCCAAATCATCTTGGTTCTCTCTCTCTCTCACACACACACACACACACACAAACGCAAGGTTTTCAGGTCCATCAACCTATTTGAATACCTCTCACACCCTACAGTAACCTGTGGATCATGAGAGAACCTTCATAAATCAGCAAAATGTTAGTAACCTATTTATTAACACTTTATGTAGTATCCTTAGTTTGAAATAACACATTCATAAAGACTCTATATTGCAATTCTTATTTACAATGACGGCCTACACCGGCCAAACCCGGACGACGCTGGGCCAATTGTGCTGGGCCAATCGGGCAGAAGGTGGTAGAATATGGACGGGGGGAGAGAGAGATAGAGCCGGCAATTGCATTGGGGAATGTTCCTCCGTGGCTGTTTAGTAGTGTGGACATGATTGAGGGCAGGAGAGAATGGGGTGAGAACCTGAGATGGTGTGTGGAGAGATATATAGATAATCGGTTTTATTCGTTTTTAAGGATATATACAGATAGTTCAAATGATCCAGTCAGTGGAAGGGTGGGGGCTGGGGTGTATATCCCAGATTTCAATGTTGGAGTAGACTATGGTTTGACCATACAGGTTTAAATGCCTCGTTGTGGATGAAAAGAAGACATGAAACAGGTCTGTGTGATGAGTGTTTAGTGGAGGAAACGGTGGAGCATGTGTTGATATTTTGTGAATTGTATGACATAGATATGGAGAGATTGTGTGAAAAGGTTAGAGAGGCTAGATGGGGTTGGGGTTAGGGTTTGGGTGGTGTAGTGGGGGAGGGAAGTGGTATCTAGGGCTCTATTTCACTTTCTTAGAGGAACAGGACTAATGAAGAGAATTTAGTGTAGTTAGGCCTCGACTGGCCTCACACTCCAGTACAGTAGGTGGCGGTGTGTGCACCTTGAAAGTTGGATGCGATCCGCCAACCCAAATCCGAAGAAGAGGAGGAAGAAGAAATTAGTTTTTGTATGGAGGTCAATGAGTGTCGAATTTGGTCAACAAGCAGGCGTATGGCTTATTTGCTACGTGAGGTTTATTTGCTCGATTAGAAGTTTCGTGGGGCATGGGTTGTTGCGAGTGTACTGATGTGGGTGGGACACGTGACATCCCGGGCAACTTTGAGAAAAAACACTATCTTGAGACGGCTATGCATATTCATGACATGAGGCCAGCATCTCTCCCCATTGAATACAAGCGGTTAACATCAACAACGCTCATCGAATATTCAAAAAGGATTGGGAGCTAGACAGCCCGCCATGCCGCTTTGTGAGGGCGGAGAGACAGTATATTGTCAGTATATCCATAATCTTTGATTATATTGACCAGATACTCTAGCGGCCACTCTAACAATGAAAATAAATGTATTTAAAAAATGGAAGACAGTCGGAGGCAAGATCAGGTGGGACCATTCTAGCCAATGAGAGGGCAGATACGCAGGACCATGACCGTTTCCAGTAGTTACAACAGCCACAAAGTCAAAATTCATGAAAACTAAAATTACCTTTTTGGTCTTAATTTAAGGTTAGGGTTATACATAAGGTTAGCACTGTGGTTAGGTTTAAAGTCACATTTTAAGAAAATACATTGTGGAAATACGCGAGGTTTATGATTTTGTGGCTGTGGTAACTAGTGAAGACCAGGCACAATTCTGATTTAAAGTTTTTTTTGTCAGTTGCCGGGATGTCACGTGTCCTACTTGTATCAGTACACGCGTAACAACCTAATCATTACGAAAAATATATTAGATCGAGTGGGCCACACGTAGCAAGTGGGCCATTACATTATTTGTTGACCAAATTCGACGCTCACCCATTGACAAATTGACCTCCATGCAAAAACTCAAAACACCACCTGTTTGAGAAGAAAGATTTTGGGACAAGGTATCCCTCTCGCTTCGCCTCTTCCTCTCTGGCATAAAGAAACATGTGGGCGTGGAGGTCCAGTTTGCTCATTCATCCTCGTGGCTATGTAGAAAGAAAATAACACAAAATAACTTTAAAACATTATTTTTCTTTGCTGATTGTAATAGTTTTGGAAAGGAATGAATGGATGGCATATGACCCACTGAAAGAATAAGCCAAGGACAAGGTACCCGCCCACCAGCCCAAAGCAAGGGAGGGAGAAACAAAAGGGGATAAGTGAGTGTAGTGTTAGATGGTAGGGTATATTTTATTATTTTTATTCAAGCAAAGTATAAGGGAGTTGTACTCCAGTCTAGTAGGTGGCGGTAATGCAACATTTATTGGATGCCAACCGCCGTTAAACCTCATCGAAGAAGAAGGAAAGGGGAGAAAGGTGCCGATCGCTTAGCAACGTGGACGCCTGGTGCTGAACCGGATACTAGCACAGGACTTCAGTCGAGGAGCTGAGGGATTTTACAAATTCGTCTAGCTAAAACAGTATCTCAGAACTTGAGTGATGGAGAGGATATGTCTTGACAAGACTGCATCTAAGGCAGTGGACGACTATCTGGAGTACAGGAGGATCGTGGGTGAAGATGATGGCGGCAGACTATTCTCCCCAGAGGAATATGAAACGTATAAGAGAACAGAGTTGCCCCAGAGACTACACAACAGGCTGTATGTGAGCTTTGGAGTGCCAGGGGGAATAGACTGTAAACTCATCGGCCCAGAGACACCTTGCTTCTGCACACACAGGTACAAACAGCATCAGACAGACTTTGAGGAGGTTCCTTTGGAGCGTCCGATAGCGCTACCATGCCGGGTTCGAGGGTGTCGGTGTTTGGCCTTCCAGTACGTGCACCTGAATGGGTCGCAGCCCGTACGCTGCAGGTGCAAGCACTCTGCCTACGACCACAGTGAGACCACAGAACACCTGTGTGGGAAATGCTCATCCTGCTCTGGGTTCCGGAACCCCTTCAGCTGTGGGTGTGGCCAGCCTAGCTCCGCCCACCAGACACTAGTGGAGACGAAGGCAGAACGGGAGTCCCGGGGTCGGCCGGTGGGCAGAGATGTTCCGTACGCAGCCATGGGGGGTCTGACAGGGTTCAGCTCCCTGGCTGATGGGTACCTGAGACTGGATGATAGCGGGGCAGGTGCCCCTCCCCTGTCTGTTCTGTCATCTCAACAGGAGCATGTGTTTGAGAAAGCCTATGGACCAGCAGCAGCCTCAGGACCTACAGAGGAGAGCTCAGTGACGTCCGTGACCAGGGCTCTGTCTGACCTCGGCACCAGAGAGGAAGAAGACATGGCGTACTTCGAGAGACGCTACCAGGAGAGGGCTGAGAAAATGGCTGCCAAACAGAAGGCATCATCATCAAGAGGAAGACCATCCACCAAACCAACCACCTCCCTATCCAGTATGCAACCTACCAAACAGCCTACCAAATCATTTACCAAACTGGAGAAGAGGACGAACAGTTAGCTAACACACAAACAGACTTAGTTTAATACAGTATTCCATTCCACACAGATAATGATATAATTGCACTATGGATAATAGATAATCAAACATTATCTACTATGTGATGTTTCCAAGTTCAATTGACAATAAATGTTCAAAGCCAACAAAAAAAAAAAAAAAAAAAAAAAAAAGACTCTATATTGCATGACGCTGTACTTAATTTAAAGTCAGACCCCTTTGGTCATTTATAACACATACATACAGTACCAGTCAAAAGTTTGGACACCCCTACTCATTCCAGGGTTTTTCTTTATTTTTACTATTTTCTACATTGTAGAATAATAGTGAAGACATCAAAACTATGAAATAACACATATGGAATCATGTAGTAACCAAAAAAGTATTAAAGAAATCAAACTATATTTTGCCTAGATGACCCTTTGCCTAGATGACAGCTTTGATCACTCTTGGCATTCTCTCAACCAGCTTCACCTGGAATGCTTGTCCAACAGTATTGAAGGAGTTCCCACATATGCTCAGCACTTCTTGGCTGCTTTTCCTTCACTCTGCGGTCCAACTCATCCCAAACCATCTCAATTGTGGAGGCCAGGTCATCTAATGCAGCACTCCATCACTCTCCTTCTTGGTCAAATAGCCCTTACACAGCCTGGAGGTGTGTTGGGTCATTGTCCTGTTGAAAAACAAATGATAGTCCCAATGTGCGCAAACCAGATGGGATGGCGTATCACTGCAGAATGCTGGGGTAGCCATGCTGGTTAAGTGTGCCTTGAATTCTAAATAAATCATTGACAGTGTCACCAGCAAAGCACCCCCACACGATGACATCTCCTCCTCCATGCTTCACGGTGGGAACCACACATGCGGAGATCATCCGTTCACCTACTCTGCGTCTCACAAAGACATGGCGGTTGTAACCAAAAATCTCAAATTTGGACTAATCAGACCAAAGGACATATTTCCACCGGTCTAATGTCCATCGCTCATGTTTCTTTGCCCAAGCAAGTCTCTTCTTATTATTGGTGTCCTTTAGTAGTGGTTTCTTTGCAGCAATTCGACCATGAAGGCCTGATTCACGCAGTCTCTTCTGAACAGTTGATGTTGAGATGTGTCTGTTACTTGAACTCTGTGAAGCATTTATTTGGGGTGCAATTTTTGAGGCTGGTAACTCTAATGAACTTATCCTCTGCAGCAGAGGTAACTCTGGGTCTTCCATTCCTGTGGCGGTCCTCATGAGAGCCAGTTTCATCATAGCACTTGATGGGTTTTGCGACTGCACTTGAAAAACAAAGTTCTTGAAATGTTCCGTATTGACTGACCTTCATGTCTTAAAGTACTGATGGACTGTCTTTTCTCTTTGCTAATTTGAGCTGTTCTTGCCATAATATGGACTTGGTTGTTTACCAAATAGGGCTATCTTCTGTATACCACCCCTTCCTTGTCACAACACAACTGATTGGCTCAAACGCATTAAGAAGGAAAGAAATTCCACAAATTAACTTTTAACAAGGCACACCTGTTAATTGAAATGCATTCCAGGTGACTACCTCATGACGCTGGTTGAGATAATGCCAAGAGTGTGCAAAGCTCTCATCAAGGCAAAGGGTGGCTACTTTGAAGAATCTCAAATATAAAATATATTTTGATTTGTTTAACACTTTTATTGGTTACTACATGATTCCATATGTGTTATTCAATAGTTTTGATGTCTTCACTATTATTCTACAATGTAGAAAATAGTACAAATAAAGAAAAACCCTGGAATGAGTAGGTGTGTCCAAACTTTTGACTGGTACTGTAAATGCCTTATATCATTTGACGCTGTACTTACTATAAAGTCAGACGGACACCTTCGGTCATTCATAACACATACAGTGCCTTGCGAATGTATTCATCCCCCTTGGTGTTTTTCCTATTTTGTTGCATTACAACCTGTAATTTAAATTGATTTTTATTTGGATTTCATGTAATGGACATACACAAAATACTCCAAATTGGTGAAGTGAAATGAAAAAAAGAACTTGTTTCAACAAATTCTAAAAAATTATAACGGAAAAGTGGTGCGTGCATATGTATTCACCCCCTTTGTGATGAAGCCCCTACATAAGATCTGGTGCAACCAATTACCTTCATAAGTCACATAATTAGTTAAATAAAGTCCACCTGTGTGCAATCTAAGTGCCACATGATCTCAGTATATATACACCAGTTCTGAAAGGCCCCCAGAGTCTGCGACACCACTAAGCAAGGGGCACCACCAAGCAAGCAGCACCATGAAGACCAAGGAGCCAAACAGGTCAGGGACAAAGTTGTGGAGAAGTACAGATCAGGGTTGGGTTATAAAAAAATATCCGAAACTTTGAATATCCCACGGAGCACCATTAAGTCCATTATAAAAAAAATGGAACGAATATGGCACCACAACAAACCTGCCAAGAGAGGGCCGCCAACCAAAACTCACAGACCAGGTAAGGAGGGTATTAATCAGTGAGGCAGCAAAGAGACCAAAGATAACCGTGAAGGAGCTGCAAAGCTCCACAGCGGAGATTGGCGTATCTGTCCATAGGACCACTTTAAGCCGTACACTCCACAGAGCTGGGCTTCACGGAAAAGTGGCCAGAAAACAGCCATTGCTTAAAGAAAAAAATAAGCAAACACCTTTGGTGTTCGCCAAAAGCCATGTGGGAGACTCCCCAAACATATGGAAGAAGGTACTCTGGTCAGATGAGACTAAAATTGAGCTCTTTGGCCATCAAGGAAAACGCTATGTCTGGCGCAAACCCATCACCTCTCATCACCCCGAGAACACCATCCCCACAGTGAAGCATGGTGGTGGCAGCATCATGCTGTGGGGATGTTTTTCATCGGCAGGGACTGGGAAACTGGTCAGAATTGAAGTAATGATGGATGGCGCTAAATACAGGGAAATTCTTGAGGGAAACCTATTTCAGTCTTCCAGAGATTTGAGACTGTGACGGAGGTTCACCTTCTAGCAGGGCAATGACCCTAAGAATACTGCTAAAGCAACACTTGAGTGGTTTAAGGGGAAACATTTAAACGTCTTGGAATGGCCTAATCAAAGCCCAGACCTCAATCCAATTGAGAATCTGTGGTATGACTTAAAGATTGCTGTACACCAGCGGAACCCATCCAACTTGAAGGAGCTGGAGCAGTTTTGCCTTGAAGAATGGGTAAACATCCCAGTGGCTAGATGTGCCAAGCTTATAGAGACATACCCCAAGAGACTTGCAGCTGTAATTGCTGCAAAAGGTGGCTCTATAAGGTATTGACTTTGGGGGGGGGGGTGAATAGTTATGCACGCTCAAGTTTTCTGTTTTTTTGTCTTATGTCTTGTTTGTTTCACAAGAAAAAATATTTTGGAAAATAAGTATTTGGTCACCTACAAACAAGCAAGATTTCTGGCTCTCACAGACCTGTAACTTCTTCTTTAAGAGGCTCCTCTGTCCTCCACTTGTTACCTGTATTAATTGCAACTGTTTGAACTTGTTATCTGTATAAAATACACCTGTCCACAACCTGATATACTGATACCTTATACTGATAACAAGTTATCAGAGGTCTGGGAAAAATCTAAGAAACGTTGATTTTTGAGTGTAGTTGCCCTTTAATTCAGTGAGCATGCCCTGCACTGATGTTTGGTTGGCGGGTTTTCTGTAGTGCAGTAAGCGCACGTGATGTGATTCGGCCGCCAATGGAATGGGTGGAGTAAAAGGCCAGCAACACTCAGACCCTACTGAAGAATTTATTTTCTCAATTTGTCTGTCATAGTTGACGTGTACCTATGATGAAAATTACAGGCCTCTCTCATCTTTTTAAGTGGGAGAACTTGCACAATTGGTGGCTGACTAAATACTTTTTTTCCCCACTGTATGATAAATAATTTTCTAAACATTAACAATGATTCACATTTGTTCATATTTAAGTGACATTTGCATTAAATGTGGGTTTTAAAACATGTTCAATGAATGCCCCCAATGCAAATCACACATTCTTGGTGCCGCAGTAAAAGTGTTATAAGGAATATTCAGTAGGGTCTGAGTGTTGCTGGCCTTTTACTCCACCCATTCCATTGGCGGCCGAATCACATCACGTGCGCTTACTGCACTACAGAAAACCCGCCAACCAAACATCAGTGCAGGGCATGCTCACTGAATTAAAGGGCAACTACACTCAAAAATCAACGTTTCTTAGATTTTTCCCAGACCTCAAAAGTCATCCCCTGATGTGGTTTAAGGCATTGTTGTGAACACAGAATATCATTTTTTTATTAATTTTTTCTATTAACAAAGTGTGAAAAAAATCACAAACCTGGAAAAACAAAAACAAGAAAAACGAATTTTAAAATGCCCTACCAACATTTTTTGCTGTGCATGACTGCACTTTAGAGTGTGTGTCATCCTGCAACACAGCATTTTGGGGGAAGTTGAGGTCAAGCGGTAAAGAGGTTGGGCCATCCTAGAAATATTTTAGTGAAATGTAATATAATATATAAAATGTAGCAGACGCTTTTATCCAAAGCGACTTACAGTTATGCGTGAATACATTTTTATGTATGAGTGGTCCCGGGAATCGAACCCAATATCCTGGCGTTGCAATGTTCTATCAAGATGGATGACAGGTTATACATTCTTTGTGAAGCCTCAACTGAATGTGATTTATAAGGCTGTTATTAAGCGGCACTTATATAAGCGACACCCTATATAAAGCACAGGTTTGTCACATTAATGAAACCTTTATACAGTGGGTAATAGATTATTTGTAAAACATTTATGTAGTGTTTATGAAGGCTTTATTAAGGCTTTATGAAGCCTTTATATGCTGCACGTTATTTAAAGCGGGACCAACAACACATTATAGCCGGAGAGCGAGGTGGGGATTACGCAGTTTCATTGCATGAAAAATAAGATTTGAATGTTTATTACTCCACAGACCTGACCTCAGGTGGGAAAATGTTCCATCTCTTTCTATTAACTGAAATGCGAAGTATAGGTAACATTTACCCTCCTCCACCTCTTCCTCCTTTTCCTCAAATGTACAACTGCTTCCTCAAATGTACACCACAAGTTTAAAGTGCTTTTAAGTCAAAGGTTCCTTCCCAACACAGTAAAAATATTTGGCACAGTAATGGTGGAGATTGGGCCAAGCTAAGAGATGAGGCTGAGGCCAAGCTAACAGATACTTCCTCCCTGGTTGGATTAAAGTACGGACTACAAAAGAAGCACTGCCCAACGATGCCTCTCTACCAGACAAACTCAATGCACTTTTATGCACACTTCGACAACAACAACACAAAGCACTGCGTGAGGGCCCCCGCTAATCCAGAGGACTGGGTGATCTCTCTCTCCGAGGCTGACATGAGTAAGGTTTTTAAATGGTTCAACACTTGTAAGGCCGCAGAGCCAGACGGTATTCCAAGGCGTGTCCTCAGGGCAAGCACAGACCAACTGGCAGGTGTCTTCACAGACATTTTCAACTTCTCTTTGTCCCAGTCTGTAATCCCAAAATTTCAAACTGACTACCATCATTCCTGTCCCCCCAAACTCTAAGGCAACCTGCCACAATGACTGCACTATAGCACTAACATCTGTAATAATGAAGTGCTTGCAAAGGCTGTTCATGGCACACATCAACTCCATCCTCCCAGACACCCTGGACCCACTCCACTTTGCATACCGCACCCCACTTTGCCCTCTCCCATCTAGAAAATAGGAATACCTATATGAGGATGCTGTTCATTGGCTACAGCTAAGCGTTCAACACCATAGTGCCTTCCAAGCTTGTCACCAAGCTCGGGAATCTGGGACTGAACACCCCCCCTCTGCAACTGGATCCTGGACTTCACACAGGGCTGTGTACTTAGCCCCCTCCAGCACTCCCTGTTCATCCACGACTGTGTGGCCACGCACGACTCCAACTCCATCATCAAATTTGCTGACGACACAACGGTGGTTGACCTGATCACCAACGACGATGAGACAGACTACAGGGAGGAGCTCAGAGACCTGGCAGTGTGGTGCCAAGATGAAAACCTCTCCCTCAACGTCAGAAAAACAAAGGAACTGATCGTGGACTTCGGGTGGTTCACACCCCCATCCACATCAACGGGGCCGCAGTGGAGAGGGTCAAGAGCTTCGAGTTCCTCAGTGTCCACATCACTGAGGACTTATCATGGTCTTCTCACACCAGCACAATAGTGAAGAAGGCAAGGCAGTGCCTCTTTTCCCTCAGGAGGCTGAAACGATATGGCATGGCCGCTCAGATCCTCAGGAACTTTTACAGCTGCTACATCAAGAGCATCCTGACTGGTTGTTTCACCGTCTGGTATGGCAACCGCTCTACCAGAAGGCCGAACAGAGGGTGATGCGGATGGCCCAGCACATCACTGGGGGTGAGCTCCCAGCCATCCAGGACGTACATGCCAGGTGATGTCTGAGAAAGGCCAGAAAAATTGCCAAAGACTTCAGCCATCTGAGACATGGACTGTTCTCCATCCAGTATCACTGCACATTGTACATTTGGTATTGACACTGACCCTGCAGAAAGTATTCATACCCCTTGACTTATTCCACATTTTGTTGTGTTACAGCCTGAATTCAAAATTGATTAAATTGATTTTTTCTCTCAGCTATCTACGCAAAATCCCCCATAGTGAAAAAGTTAAAACATTTATTGTTACTGAAATACAGAAATATCTCATTTACATAAGTATTCACACAGTACAGGTTAGAACCACCTTTGGCAGCGATTACAGATGCAAGGCTTTCTGGGTAAGTCTCTAAGAGCGCTGCACACCTGGATAGTACAAGGTCAGTAATCCAGGGCAGTCTCAGAAAGGTACAGAACGGCAGGCAGGCTCAGGGTCAGGGCAGGCAGAATGGTCAAAACCTGGAAAACTAGAAAACAGTGGCTAGAAAGAACAGGAGTATGGGAAAAAACACGCTGGTAGGCTTGACTAGACAAGACGAACTGGCAACAGACAAACAGAAAACACAGGTATAAATGTACAGGGGATAATGGGGAAAATGGCCGACACCCAAATCCCAAATGTTGGTGAGAACATCTCTATGAAATATTTTTTCCCCCGCATGTGAATTAATGGTTGATTGACCCTGGTTTTTAGAGCACTGGATTGATTTTGTTATCCCGTTTGATGTCTCCCTATGTCCTTCTATTTTCACATCATTTTAATTTCAACGCTCTGACAGGAATTGTATTACAGAACATATATATATATATATATATATATATATATATATATATATATATGTATATATATGGTTTTTCTTTTGTTTGTTTTTATCCCATCACCAACTGACATGCTAAATCTAATGTTTTTGAAGGATTTAGGATTAATCAGAAGTGACTTAAAGGATATGAGACATTACCTTTGGGTGGACGAGTGGAGGTGGGTTTTCGGTAACACTGTATTTTAATGGTCCATAATAAACTATTTATAAGGCATTTATAAACAGTTTGCTCAACATTTATTAAGCATTACTCCCACATTTTACAGGTTAGTAAGCTAGTTATTCACACATACATATTTCCTAAAATATCCTGTATTCTGTGCTTATTCTTTTACCAGGTACTGCTGGAATGTCTACCAATGGCATGACCCTATTTTTGTGAAAAATTACACTGGTCACTCAAAACATTTATAAAATATAAATAGCGCTCACTTTAAATTGTGGACTGCAAAAATACTTTACTCATGATTAGTAAATGGTTTATGATTGTGGGAGTCTATAAGAAATACATGCATAAATGCCTTATAATTGGTTTATTAAGGACCCTTAAAAATGTTTTACCGGTTTTTCTTCTGTGGGCTTTCTGCTTCTTTGGAAACTACAGTGGCTGAGGTTATTGCCTGTTGCAACCTCTACACTCACGTTTATTTTTATTTTTATTTAACCTTTATTTAACCAGGTAAGCCAGTTGAGAACAAGTTCTCATTTACAACTGCGACCTGGCCAAGATAAAGCAAAGCAGTGCTATAAAAACAACAACACAAAGTTACATATGGGGTAAACAAAACATAAATAGGCCATAGTGCAAAATAGTTACAATTTCGTATTAACACTGGAATGATAGATGTGCAAAAGATGATGTGCAAATAGAGATACTGGGGTACAAATTAGCAAAATAAATAACAATATGGGGATGAGGTAGTTGGGTGGGCTAATTTCAGAATGGCTGTGTACAGGTGCAGTGATCGGTAAGCTGCTCTGACAACTGATGCTTAAAGTTAGTGAGGGAGATAAGAGTCTCCAGCTTCAGAGATTTTTGAATCACTGTGATTATTATTTGACCCTACTGCTCATCTATGAACGTTTTAACATCTTGGAGAAAAATCTGGCCTTAATGGTCATGTACTGTTATAATGTCCACCCGGCACAGCCAGAAGGGGACTGGCCACCCCTCAGAGCCTGGTTCCTCTCTAGGTTTCTTCCAAGGTTTCTGCCTTTCTAGGGAGTTTATCCCATCCACCGTGCTTCTACATCTGCATTGCTTGCTGTTTGGGGGTTTAGGCTGTGTTTCTGTATAGCACTTTGAGACATCTGCTGGTGTAAAAAGGGCTTAATAAATACATTTGATTGATTGATTGATTGATTGTCTTCACGGCTGTGTGAGGAGATAGAGCAAGAGAGTGAGATAATCTTCGGGGGATGCGTGATATTACTGCAGTCTTCAGTGCCCTCCTACTCATCCCACCCCACCCTTCCAGAGCCTGTTCCTCAGCACTTTTAATATGAAAACATAAAACTGACTCAGATGCAGGTAGTGAAATGTCGGCCCTCCCTCCCAATAGTATTCACATCCGGATTTTTTTTTTTTGTAAATGGCATGGGTAAAAATAACCATAAAAATTAATGCTTGTCCTTGGTTGGAGATTGTGGTTCCGGAGATGGGGGACGGCAGGGGTGGGGTGTGGAGAGTGCTCCTGTGACTGAGTCCCTGACTCCTTATCACTGGGCGTGTTTCTTTGAAAGGATGCAGTCTGCCATGGAATCAGAAGCTGTGATGATGGTTGAGAAGCTGTGTAGCCCTTTCCTGTAGTCACCTAGTGGCCCCATGAGTGGAATGTTATTAATATTTTTCATAATTAATAAACATTTTAAATGTTAAAAAACGCAGAAAATCCATTGTTTCTGTCAAACTGTTTTGATATATTTCAGTCTTCTGAGAAGACATTATGCCATTCCACTACCTTTTCAAGCTTTTTTTTATTACATGAAAGCAAGCTTTGCTTTTATACATACAAGACCATCAGGCTTGATTGAGTGAGCTGTTTTGTCTTGTAGCAATGTAGTGCATTACATTTTGCATTTTTACATTTTAGTCATTTAGCAGACACTCTTATTCAGAGCGACTTACAGTTAATGAGTGCATACATTTTCATACTGGCCCCCCGTGGGAAACAAACCCACAACCCTGGCGTTGCAAGCGCCATGCTCTACCAACTGAGCTACAGCAGACCTGTGCATGCCTGTATTTCCTTAAACCTTTATTTTAGCAATACAGGTCATTGAGAAAAAAATATATCTCATAATAACATCCTTTTTTAGATTAGTAGGTGCCCAACATAACAACAGGTGGTGGTGTGTTGGACACAGTCACTCATACAGATATAATGAGCTAGCCTGTCTGCCTTTCTGATTTCTTCAACCGTAAGCTGACCTGTATAATATTGACATAAGCTCAGAACCACGTCTTTTGCAAACATGGTCCTGCTCTATCAATTGCTAATTAATCAAAATATCTGTTTGCATTTATTGATTAACCTCAGCTTGAATACCACCATATAGCTAGCAATCTACAGTAGCCTAGGTATGTTCTCTGCCACTTCTCATGACTGGCAGCCTGTTGCAGGCATCAGCAGCTGTTTTGCCAAGCAACCGAGTTGATCGGCCCGATTAGCTAGAACTCTGAGATTTAGCTGAAAAGATGTTAGCATCGTCAGAAATGCAACAAAAAGGTAGCACATTGTTGGTTCTTAATTGACGGAAATGTGCACGTGAGAGTGATAAATTATACATTTAATAAAAACTGTTGCACCTACAAACTTAGTCAATCCAAAAATAACAAGTCCAATGGTCAGTTTATTGACGCTATAGTTGTCACGACTTCCGCCGAAGTTGGTGCCTCTCCTTGTGCGGTCGGCTATCGGCGGTCGTCGTCACCGGCTTTCTAGCTGCCACTAATCTACGTTTCTGTGTTCCATTTGTTTTGTCTTGTTTGTACACACCTGGTTCCCATTGTATGATGATTATTTCCCTATTTAACCCTCTGGTGCCCACATGGTTTTGTGCGTGTTTGTTCGATGTGTTGTGTCATACGCTTTTGTGAGCTGGTGTGTTTTCCGTGCGTGGAAATTAGTGTTTGTTTTTTTCAGAGTAAAGTACGTTGTGTACTCAGTTCTGTGTCCTGCGCCTGACTCCGTCCTACCACTGCACATTTGACACATGACAGAAACACGCACCTAATATGGAGTCAGCAGGTGCAGCCAGTCCTCCGGTACCCGTGGAGGAGCGCGTCCAGCAGCACGCGACGATGCTCCAGAATCTGGGCACTGCGATGGATCGCATGTTGCAGACCATGGAGCGATGGGAGAGAGGGGTTTTTCCCACAACCCCAGCAACTTCAGGTCAACCCACACCGATGTCCACCCCTCCGTCACCTGGACCCAGTGGGATTCGGCTCTCGCTCCCGAGGGCATATGATGGGACGGCTGCCTGGTGCCAGGGGTTCCTGCTCCAGGTGGAGCTCTACCTGGCGACCATCCACCCGGCTCCCTCGGGATACGAGAGCGTGTCCGCCCTCATCTCTTGTCTGTCTGGGAGAGCGCTTGAGTGGGCCAACGCCGAATGGGGAAGAATAGACGCAGCATTGGTTCGCTATGAGGATTTCACCCGTCGCTTCCGGGCAGTTTTTGATCATCCACCAGAGGGGAGAGCGGCGGGGGAACGCTTGTTCCACTTCAGAGAGGAGAAGAGGAGTGCACAGGACTTCGCACTTGACTTCCGGACCTTGGCGGTCAGTGCGGGATGGAATGAGAGGGCCGTGATCGACCATTACCGGTGTAGTCTACGTGAGGACGTTCGTCGGGAGCTGGCATGCAGGGACACCACCCTTACCCTCGACCAGCTGGTGGATCTATCTATACGGCTGGATAACCGGTTGGCCACCCGCGGACGTCCGGATCAGGGTCCGTCCATTCCATCCCCCAGCACCTCCGACCCTCAGGTGCTGAGGAGGTTCCCCAGGGAGTCGAGGCAGCAGGCAGGGCACTGGTGGATCATCCCAGGTGAGTAGGCACCTGACTTACCCAGAGCTCCCTGTTGTGCACATGTATGTTTGTATAGAATTTCCTGAGTTTTCCCTGCATTCCCAGCATAAGGCGCTAGTCGATTCAGGCGCAGCTGGGAACTTTATTGAAAGTTCATTTGCACGTAGATTAGGGATCCATATTGTTCCTGTTGATGTGCCCTTCCCTGTACATGCATTAGATAGTCGTCCTTTAGGGTCGGGCCTGATTAGGGAGGTCACAGCTCCACTGTGGATGAAAACGCAGGAGGGTCATGAGGAGAGAATTAGTCTCTTTCTGATCGATTTTCCTGTGGTGTAGGGGCTTCCCTGGTTGGCCTCTCATGACCCCACTATTTCGTGGCAACAGAGGGCACTCAAGGGATGGTCACATCAGTGCTCAGGGAGGTGTGTAGGTGTTTCCCTAGGTGCAACTACAGTGGAGAGTCCAAACCAGGTCTCCACTACGCACATTCCCCCCGAATATGCTGATTTGGCTCTCGCCTTCTGTAAAAAGAAGGCGACTCAACTACCACCCCATCGACAGGGGGATTGTGCGATAAATCTCCAGATAGGCGCAGCACTTCCCAGGTGTCACGTGTATCCTCTGTCTCAGGAGGAGACGGCGGCTATGGAAACATATGTCTCCGAATCTCTGGGACAGGGATACATTCGGCCTTCCACTACACCTGCCAGTTGATTTTTTGTGAAGAAGAAGGATGGAGGTTTACGCCCGTGCATTGACTATCGTGGGCTAAATCAGATCACTGTGAAGTACAGTTATCCACTGCCTCTCATAGCCAGTGTGACAGAGTCATTGCACGGGGCGCGCTTCTTCACCAAATTGGATCTCAGGAGCGCTAACAACCTGGTGCGTATCCGGGAGGGGGATGAGTGGAAGATGGCATTTAGTACCACCTCTAGGCACTATGAGTACCTCGTCATGCCGTACGTGTCACGATCGTCTTGAAAAGAAGCGGGCCAAAGCGCAGCGTGAGATGCGTACATATTTATTTTTTAAGTGTACACACGACAAAACAACAAACGATACATGAAGTCCTACGGTACAAACACAAATCAAAAGGAACAAGAAACCACACCAAACGAATGCCTAACGGCTACCTAAGTATGGCTCCCAATCAGAGACAACGAGCCACAGCCGTCTCTGATTGGGAGCCACCCTGGCCAACATAGAAACACAAAACTAGAAACTAACACCCTGGCTCAACATACGAGAGTCCCCAGAGCCAGGGCGTGACAGTACGGGTTGATGAATGCTCCATCAGTCTTCCAATCCTTCGTAGACTAGTTTGCCAGGCAAGGTGGGCCATGTTTTTCACCTGTTTTCTTTTCACCCTATCCTACAGACCAGGTTCCCAGAGCGCTAAGGTAGATGCACTGTCCCGGTTGTATGACACCGCTGCACATTTGAGACCTGACAATAGTCTTGGTTTAATCAGACCTATAGAATTTGAGCTAGGTAGGTGCAGAAAATACTCTGAAAACTCAATTGCTAACGACCCTGTTAAAAATCCGGTATGCGGTTGTCGGTAACGGCTGAACGGCTCATGACAACAAGTGGGGAGTGTATTGTGTACCTACAATCAAGTTGATTTGCAAACTTTCATCGACATTGGTGTCATATTGGCTTAGATACTGTATGATGCGACTATAATGACCAACGTCACTAGGGATTACTGGCAGCAGGGATGGGGAAATATATTATATAAATGTTAAATGTTATGTCATGTTTGTATGGGAAATTGTTACATAACACACAGCCAGTGTTTTTAGCGGGTCAAATGTTATATTAAACATATCATATATCTTTGCTAAAAATATATATATTTCAGATAAGAAACGAAGTTGGATGTATGGATGTGTGGATGGAGGATGGATGGATGGATGGAGTACTATGACAATAAGTATATTAATATTTCTACAGATGCTGAACAATACTATTAAATTCCCTAGATTGTCTGTCCTATTTTCCCCCTCAATTCCACACGGTCAGGCAGAAAATACACAACACTGTAGATCTTACACCATTTTCCCATTGTGTTCCTCCACCATTTTGTTTTAATTTAGCGAAACAGATCCATTATAAAATAAATGTTTTCTTGCTGTTGCCCCATGCACTTGAACATGAATAAAAAAACATGTACCTCATTCTGTATGTATGAATTATTCAATCCTAAAGAGGATATATATTTTTAAAATGTCACGGAAAAACAATACAAAATGGCCCCCCAATTTTTTTTTTTTTATGTATCCTCTTTAGGGTTGAATAATTCATACATACTGAATGAGGTATATGTTTTTTTTTTTACATTCTTGCATTCCATCTCAATGCACACGAGTGGTTATTTGTATTACGGCTTGTTTCTCCACCAGTGCATCTGCATGACTGATGTTTTTCTGCAGACTGCACAGACTTTGGACACCACTCAAGTTCTGAGACTAAACCAGGACCCATATCATCAAAGCATCTCAGAGTAGGAGTGCTGATCTAGAATCAGGTCCCAACATGTCAATATAATCTTATTAATTGTGATCTAAAAGACGAAACTGATCCTAGAACAGCACTTCTACTCTGATATGTTTTAAAATTCGGGCCCGTATCAACAAAGTATTTAGTCAGCCACCAATTGTGCAAGTTCTCCCACTTAAAAAGATGAGAGAGGCCTGTAATTTTCATCATAGGTACACATCAACTATGACAGACAAATTGAGATTTTTTTTCTCCAGAAAATCACATTGTAGGATTTTTTATGAATTTATTTGCAAATTATGGTGGAAAATAAGTATTTGGTCACCTACAAACAAGCAAGATTTCTGGCTCTCACAGACCTGTAACTTCTTCTTTAAGAGGCTCCTCTGTCCTCCACTCGTTACCTGTATTAATGGCACCTGTTTGAACTTGTTATCAGTATAAAAGACACCTGTCCACAACCTCAAACAGTCACACTCCAAACTCCACTATGGCCAAGACCAAAGAGCTGTCAAAGGACACCAGAAACAAAATTGTAGACCTGCACCAGGCTGGGAAGATTGAATCTGCAATAGGTAAGCAGCTTGGTTTGAAGAAATCAACTGTGGGAGCAATTATTAGGAAATGGAAGACATACAAGACCCCTGATAAGCTCCCTCGATCTGGGGCTCCACGCAAGATCTCACCCCGTGGGGTCAAAATGATCACAAGAACGGTGAGCAAAAATCCCAGAACCACACGGGGGGACCTAGTGAATGACCTGCAGAGAGCTGGGACCAAAGTAACAAAGCCTACCATCAGTAACATACTACGCCGCCAGGGACTCAAATCCTGCAGTGCGAGACGTGTCCCCCTGCTTAAGTCAGGACATGTCCAGGCCCGTCTGAAGTTTGCTAGAGTGCATTTGGATGATCCAGAAGAGGATTGGGAGAATGTCATATGGTCAGATGAAACCAAAATATAACTTTTTGGTAAAAACTAAACTCGTCGTGTTTGGAAGACAAAGAATGCTGAGTTGCATCAAAAGAACACCATACCTACTGTGAAGCATGGGGGTGGAAACATCATGCTTTGAAGCTGTTTTTCTGCAAAGGGACCAGGACGACTGATCCGTGTAAAGGAAAGAATGAATGGGGCCATGTATCGTGAGATTTTGAGTGAAAACCTCCTTCCATCAGCAAGGGCATTGAAGATGAAACGTGGCTGGGTCTTTCAGCATGACAATGATCCCAAACACACCGCCCGGGCAACGAAGGAGTGGCTTCGTAAGAAGCATTTCAAGGTCCTGGAGTGGCCTAGCCAGTCTCCAGATCTCAACCCCATAGAAAATCTTTGGAGGGAGTTGAAAGTCCGTGTTGCCCAGCGACAGCCCCAAAACATCACTGCTCTAGAGGAGATCTGCATGGAGGAATGGGCCAAAATACCAGCAACAGTGTGTGAAAACCTTGTGAAGACTTACAGAAAACGTTTGACCTGTGTCATTGCCAACAAAGGGTATATAACAAAGTATTGAGAAACTTTTGTTATTGACCAAATACTTATTTTCCACCATAATTTGCAAATAAATTCATTAAAAATCCTACAATGTGATTTTCTGGATTTTTTTTTCTCATTTTGTCTGTCATAGTTGACGTGTACCTATGATGAAATTACAGGCCTCTCTCATCTTTTTAAGTGGGATAACTTGCACAATTGGTGGCTGACTAAATACTTTTTCCCCCCACTGTATCTGTATCTGTATACAGCTGTCATTAATATTTACAGGAAAATAAACTCACAACAAGATCATTATTTACAAGTTAATGGCGAGCTAATTCCAGACAATAACTTATGGTTGTGATTGTAAAAGCAGGGCATTCTACTTGAGAATTTTAGAACTTGGACACTGTCTTGTTGGCCTAACGTTATATCCTAATTTGACTTTGGTGCAGGTCATGTTGTTCTTCACATCACAGTACACACTGGTAAACACACACTATATCAAATAAAATATATGTTTATTTGTCACATGCACAGGATACAGAAGGTGTAAACGGTACAGTGAAATGGGTACTTGCATAGTGGGGTCTTTTTGTTTAGACATCTAGCTAGCTAGTTAAACAATGAACCATAATCCCAACTCATAACGTTACTACCCTGCATGAATCTACAGGTAGTTAAACTGTCACACTCTGGCTCCGGGACTTGTATTTGAGCCAGGGTGTATTCGTTTTGTTGGGGTTTGTTTGGTTAGGTTGGGAATAGGGTGTGTTCATTTGGGTGTGTGTGGTTTTGGTTAGTTCTTGTGTAGTCATGTGACTCCCAATCGGAGGTAACGAGTGTCAGCTGTCGGCTCGTTATCTCTGATTGGGAGCCATATTTATCTGTATGTTTTCCTTTGGGTGTTGTGGGTTTTTGTTCCTTAGTCGGTCAGTGTAACCGTGGACTTCACGAGTCGTCTTTTGTTTGTTATTTAGATACTTTAACTAAATAAAGTCATGTTCATTTCACACGCTGCGCCTTGGTCTCCTTCGCTCTTAGACGATCGTGACAGAAAAACCCACCATCAAAGGACCAAGCAGCGTGTCCGGGAGCAAAGAGACTGGACATGGGAGGAGGCGCCTGGTAAGGAGATCGAGAGGCTGGCAATGGCCCAGGTGGGCAAATCGTGGTCCTGGGAGGACATGCTCGGGGGCAAGGGACCTTGGGGGAAGATCAAGGCCCTGGCGAGAGAGGAGCAACGGCGTCAGCAGGGTCATCGTTGGAAGGACATGAGGCAACCCCAAAAAGTTTTTGGGGGGGGGCACATGGCTTCGGCGGCTGGGCAGCAGGAGGCTGCCACAGGGAGATGTGGAGAGAAGGCTACCGGATTACGGGAGCCATTGGCGAATAGAGGGAGGGAAGCAGTTGAGGCACGGCGTGAGAGACTGAGGTGTGTTACCAGTCCGGACCGGCCCGTTCCTGATCCCCGGTTAAGGCCAGTGGTGTGTGTTCCCAGTACGGACCGGCCTGTTCCTACTCCACGCATCAAGCCCACGGTGTGCGTCGCCAGTCCAGCCCGGCCGGTTCCTGTTCCACGTAGAAAGCCTACAGTGTGCGTGGCCAGCCCAGCCCGACCTGTTCCGACTCCACGCATCAAGCACACGGCATGGACGACGGAGGCAAAGATGGGGCGAATCCAGGAGGCCACCAGGCCAGGGGTACACCGCCCTGTACGTCCTGTGCGGATGCCTCACACAGAGTGGGTGAGGGTAGGCATTCAGCCAGGACGGGTGGTGGCCGCTGTTCACTCCAGGCCTCCTATCCGTCTCCACAGCCCGGTCCGGCCTGTTCCTGCCACCCGCACCAGGTCTACGGTGCGCGTCGCCAGCCCGGTCCGGCCTGTTCCTGCCACCCGCACCAAGTCTACGGTGCGCGTCGCCAGCCCGACCCGGCCTGTTCCTGCCACCCGCACCAAGTCTACGGTGCGCGTCGCCAGCCCGGTCCGGCCTGTTCCTGCCACCCGCACCAAGTCTACGGTGCGCGTCGCCAGCCCGACCCGGCCTGTTCCTGCCACTCGCACCAAACCGACGGTGCGCGTCGCCAGCCCGGTCCGGCCTGTTCCTGCCACCCGCACCAAGTCTACGGTGCGCGTCGCCAGCCCGGTCCGGCCTGTTCCTGCCACCCGCACCAAGTCTACGGTGCGCGTCGCCAGCCCGGTCCGGCCTGTTCCTGCCACCCGCACCAAGTCTACGGTGCGCGTCGCCCGGCCAGAGTCTGCCGTCTGCCCAACGGCGCCTGAACTGCCTGTCTGCCCAACGCCGTCTGAACTGTCCATCTGCCAAGCGCTGCATAAGCCGCCCGTCTGCCATGAGCCTTCAGAGCCGTCCGCCAGACCGGAGCCGCTAGAGCCTTCCGCCAGACAGGATCAGCCAGAGCCTTCCGCCAGACAGGATCAGCCAGAGCCTTCCGCCAGACAGGATCAGCCAGAGCCTTCCGCCAGACAGGATCAGCCAGAGCCTTCCGCCAGACAGGATCAGCCAGAGCCTTCCGCCAGCCAGGATCCGCCAGAGCCAGCCAGCCAGGATCCGCCATTCAGTCCGGTGCTGCCTCTTAGTCCGGTGCTGCCCCTTAGTCTGGTGCTGCCCCTTATCCTGGTGCTGCCCCTTAGTCCGGTGCTGCCCCTTAGTCCGGTGCTGCCTCTTAGTCCGGTGCTGCCCCTTAATCCGGTGGGGTTAAATTGGAGGGTGGTCAGTTGGAGGAGGCTACGGAAGCGGGTAGTGACTATGGTGGGGTGGGGACCACGACCAGAGCCAGAACCACCGCCGAAGAGGTATGCCCACCCAGCCCTCCCTTGGTTAGCCCTAGTTGAGGCGGGGTCGCAGTCCGCGCCTTTAGGGGGGGGGTACTGTCACACTCTGGCTCCGGGACTTGTATTTGAGCCAGGGTGTATTCGTTTTGTTGGGGTTTGTTTGGTTAGGTTGGGAATAGGGTGTGTTCATTTGGGTGTGTGTGGTTTTGGTTAGTTCTTGTGTAGTCATGTGACTCCCAATCGGAGGTAACGAGTGTCAGCTGTCGGCTCGTTATCTCTGATTGGGAGCCATATTTATCTGTATGTTTTCCTTTGGGTGTTGTGGGTTTTTGTTCCTTAGTCGGTCAGTGTAACCGTGGACTTCACGAGTCGTCTTTTGTTTGTTATTTAGATACTTAAACTAAATAAAGTCATGTTCATTTCACACGCTGCGCCTTGGTCTCCTTCGCTCTTAGACGATCGTGACAAACGCTAACCAACTAGGTTCAATGTTAGTTAGCTAGCTAACATTGGGCTATACGTAGCAATGCAAATGGTTCTGAGATACGATTAATATTACGACACAGATCATACGAGCCTGCCAGCCAGCTAACGTTAGCTAGCTAGTTAACAGTATGCTTTAACTTGCGATAAAAACAACTTTCTGACCAAATTAGAAATGTATATCTGAAATTTAGTTAGCTAGACTCTCTTACCCTTTTACATGGATTAACCCTTCTCCCTCTTTGTCACAGATGCTATGGTTGCCCTTAGTTTTGAAGATGTAATCCGGAGACCGGTGTTTTTATACAACAGCCTTCTGTGTTCTCTTTTCGACTTCCTCCGCATTTGCAATCAAACGGCAGAATTTTCTCTATCTCCTTAGCCATCATACTCTGCTTCCACCAGGCATTCCACTGATTTCAAAACTCGGTCCTCCAGAAAGTGGAGAGCTGCGTTAGAAAGGATTACCTACACATACTGAGGAGCTCATTATAGACAGAAGCGTGCTACATGGCAGACCAAACCAAACTCATCTCTCGGCATGTCCAGCCCATCCATTATCTCAGCCAGGATTACTTAATATATCCCAGGTGTTCCTTAAAGGGGTGGGGTTTCAAATGTCTCCGGAAGGTGGTGAGTGACTCCGCTGTCCTGGCGTCGTGAGGGAGCTTGTTCCACCATTGGGGTGCCAGAGCAGCGAACAGTTTTGACTGGGCTGAGTGGGAACTGTGCTTCAGCAGAGGTAGGGGAGCCAGCAGGCCAGAGGTGGATGAACGCAATGCCCTCGTTTGGGTGTAGGGACTGATCAGAGCCTGAAGGTACGGAGGTGCCGTTCCCCTCACAGCTCCGTAGGCAAGCACCATGGTCTTGTAGCAGATGCGAGCTTCAACTGGAAGCCAGTGTAGTGTGCGGAGGAGCGGGGTGACGTGAGAGAACTTGGGAAGGTTGAACACCAGACGGGCTGCGGCATTCTGGATGAGTTGTAGGGGTTTAATGGCACAGGCAGGGAGCCCAGCCAACAGCGAGTTGCAGTAATCCAGACGGGAGATGACAAGTGCCTGGATTAGGACCTTTGCCGCTTCCTGTGTAAGGCAGGGTCGTACTCTCCGAATGTTGTAGAGCATGAACCTACAGGATCGGGTCACCGCCTTGATGTTAGCAGAGAACGCTTCTGTTTCAAGCAGACCACCATAGTCCCCGTGCCCAAAGACTCTAAGATAACCTGCCTAAATGACTACCGACCCGTAGCACTGACGTCTGTAGCCATGAAGTGCTTTGAAAGGCTGGTCATGGCTCACATCAACAGCATTATCCCAGAAACCCTAGACCCACTCCAATTTGCATACCGCCCCAACAGATCCACAGATGATGCAATCTCTATTGCACTCCACACTGCCCTTTCCCACCTGGATAAGAGGAACACCTACGTGAGAATGCTATTCATTGACTACAGCTCAGCATTCAACACCATAGTGCCCTCTAAGCTCATCACTAAGCTAAGGATCCTGAGACTTGTCATGAGGTGAGGTGTATGTGTGGTGGAAGTCAGGCGCAGGACACCGAGGCTCAGTCCAACAGAGTTTACTCAAAATTCCAAAAAGGACACGGTAAACTAACGACCTCAAACAAAAAGAGGCGAGCATTTACGCACATGCGTAAAACACTAAAAAACAAACAAGAAACGAAACACGCAACACAAGACAGGCGAACAACAACACACAACTAATCCAAACAATCACAGGGAACTTATAGGACACGTAATAATCACA
Organism: Coregonus lavaretus; assembly: GCF_964263955.1. Lineage (NCBI taxonomy): Eukaryota > Metazoa > Chordata > Actinopteri > Salmoniformes > Salmonidae > Coregonus > Coregonus lavaretus. Next base: position 32,407,235 of record NC_140005.1, on the reverse strand, counting down.
AATCAGACACAGGTGCTAAGGACAGACAAAAGCAATCGCACATAGAAAAGGTCCAACGATGGCAGCTAGTACTCCGGGGACGGCGAACGCCTTTGCCTGCCCGAACCAGGAGGAGGAGCAGTCTCGGCCGAAACCGTGACAGTACCCCCCCCTTGACGCGCGGCTCCAGCCGTGCGCCGACCCCGGCCTTGGGGACGGCCAGGAGGACGCGGACCCGGGCGCGTGGGATGCCCATGATGGAATTCTGTCAGGAGGGATGGATCGAGGATGTCCCTCCTGGGCACCCAGCACCGTTCCTCCGGACCGTACCCCTCCCACTCCACGAGATATTGGAGACCACTCCTCCGGCGCCTGGAGTCCAAGATGGTCCGGACCCTGTACGCCGGAGCCCCCTCGATGTCCAAAGGGGGCGGAGGGGTCTCTCCTATCTCTTCCTCTTGGAGTGGGCCAGCTACCACCGGCCTGAGAAGAGACACATGGAACGAGGGGTTAATATTTTTATACTCTATAGGTAGTTGTAACCTGTAACACACCTCGTTCAATCTTCTCAGGACTTTGAAGGGCCCCACAAACCGCCGACCCAGCTTCCGGCAGGGCAGGCGGAGGGGCAGGTTTCGAGTCGAGAGCCAGACTCGATCTCCCGGTGCGTACACCGGCCCCTCACTGCGGTGGCGATCGGCGCTCGCCTTGTGTTGACGGATGGCACGCTGCAGATGGACATGGGCAGCGTCCCACGTCTCCTCCGAGCGCCGAATCCACTCGTCCACCGCAGGGGCCTCGGTCTGGCTCTCGTGCCACGGTGCCAGGACCGGCTGATACCCTAAAATACACTGGAAAGGTGTTAATCCGGTGGAGGAGTGGCGGAGAGAGTTCTGGGCCATCTCTGCCCAGGGGATATACCTCGACCACTCCTCCGGCCGGTCCCGGCAATAGGACCTCAAAAACCTACCCACATCCTGGTTCACACGTTCAACCTGCCCATTGCTCTCTGGGTGGTACCCCGAGGTAAGGCTAACCGAGACCCCCAGGCGTTCCATGAAAGCCCCCCAGACTCTGGAGGTGAACTGGGGACCTCGGTCGGACACAATATCCTCGGGGACCCCATAGTGCCGGAACACGTGGGTAAAGATGGCCTCGGCGGTCTGTAGGGCAGTAGGGAGACCCGGCAGTGGGAGGAGACGACAGGCCTTAGAAAACCGATCCACAACGACCAAAATGGTGGTATTACCCTGGGAAGGGGGTAGATCGGTCACAAAATCTACCGAGAGGTGGGTCCATGGTCGTTGTGGAACGGGCAGAGGATGTAACTTACCTCTGGGCAAATGTCTAGGTGCCTTACACTGGGCACATACCGAGCAGGAGGAGACATAAACCCTCACATCCCTGGCTAACGTTGGCCACCAGTATTTTACGCTAAGGCAGTGCACCGTCCGACCAATACCAGGATGTCCAGAGGAGGGTGATGTATGAGCCCAAGAAATAAGCCGATCACGAACCTCGAGCGGAACGTACGTCCGCCCCACAGGACACTCGGGGGGAGTAGGGTCGGTACGCAGCGCCCGCTCGATTTCCGCATCGACCTCCCATACTACCGGAGCCACCAGACAAGACTCCGGCAGTATGGAAGTAGGCTCAATGGACCTCTCCTCCGTGTCATACTGCCGGGACAGGGCGTCTGCCTTACCGTTCTGGGACCCAGGGATGTATGTGATTTTAAAAACAAACCGGGTCAGGAACATGTTCCACCTGGCCTGACGAGGGTTCAATCTCCTAGCTGCCCGGATGTACTCCAGGTTACGGTGATCAGTCAGAATGAGGAAAGGGTGTTGAGCCCCCTCTAGCCAATGCCTCCACACCTTTAGGGCCTGGACTACAGCTAACAGTTCCCTGTCCCCAACGTCATAATTGCGCTCCGCCGGGCTGAGCTTCTTAGAGTAGAACGCACAGGGGCGGAGCTTAGGTGGCGTGCCGGACCGTTGTGACAGGACTGCCCCAATACCGGTCTCGGACGCGTCCACCTCTACTTGGAAAGGCAAAGAGGGATCCGGATGCGCCAGCACCGGGGCCGAGGCGAACAGGTTCTTCAGCTTGACAAATGCCCTGTCCGCCTCAGCTGACCACTGCAAGCGCACCGGACCCCCCTTTAGCAGGGACGTAATGGGAACTGCAACCTGTCCAAAGCCCCGGATAAACCTCCGGTAGTAATTAGCAAAACCCAAGAACCGCTGCACCTCTTTTACGGTGGTTGGAGTTTGCCAATTACGCACAGCCGATACCCGATCTACCTCTATCTCCACGCCAGACGCGGACAACCGATAACCCAAAAAGGAGACGGACTCCTGGAAGAACAGGCATTTCTCTGCCTTGACATACAAGTCATGCTCCAACAGTCGTCTCAATACTCGGCGCACCTGGGCTACATGCTCGGCTCGTGTAGAAGAGTACACTAGAATGTCGTCAATGTACACCACTACACCCTGCCCATGCATGTCCCGGAAAATCTCATCAACAAAGGATTGGAAGACTGAAGGAGCATTCATTAACCCGTACGGCATGACGAGATACTCGTAATGACCCGAGGTGGTGCTAAATGCTGTTTTCCATTCATCCCCCCCCTTAATGCGCACCAAATTGTACGCGCTCCTGAGATCTAACTTTGTGAAGAATCGCGCTCCGTGTAATGACTCCGTCATCGTCGCAATCAGTGGAAGTGGGTAGCTGTATTTTACTGTGATCTGATTGAGACTACGGTAATCAATACACGGGCGCAATCCCCCGTCCTTCTTCTTCACAAAGAAGAAACTCGAGGAGACCGGAGATGTAGAGGGCCGTATGTATCCCTGTGCCAAGGACTCGGCTATGTAAGTCTCCATAGCCGCAGTCTCCTCTTGAGACAGGGGATACACATGACTCCTGGGAAGAGCTGCTCCATTCTGGATATTTATCGCACAGTCCCCCTGTCTATGAGGAGGTAGCCTAGCTGCCCTCGATTTACTAAATACTAGTGCTAAATCCTCATACTCGGGGGGAATGCGCAGTGCGGGCACTTGGTTCGGACTCTCTACCGAGGTCGCCCCTAAGGAAACACCTAGACATCTCCCTACACACTGGGCAGACCACTCCATAAGAGCCCTCTGTTGCCACGCTATGGTAGGATCGTGGGTACTTAACCAGGGAAGCCCCAACACCACTGGGTACGCAGGAGAGTCAATCAGATAGAACTGAATGATTTCCTCATGACCCCCCTGCGTAGTCATCGTCAGCGGTGCTGTGACATCCCTGATCAGACCCGACCCCAACGGCCGGCTGTCTAATGCATGGACAGGGAATGGAACTTCTACCGGCCGAAGGGGAATTCCTAACCTAGCACAAAATGCCCGATCAATAAAGTTCCCAGCTGCGCCTGAATCTACTAGCGCCTTATGCTGGGAATGAGGTGCCACCTGTGGAAAACGCACAGGAATACTCATGTGACCAACAGAGAGCTCTGGGTAAGTGGGGCGCCTTCTCACCTGAAATGACTCCCCAGTGCGTGGCCTGTTGTCCCCTCTCTCAGAAGACCCTCCCCAGCACCTGGCCGCGGTGTGTCCTCCACGGCCACAGTTGGTGCAGGGGTTGGCCCTCCTCGGGTTCTCCCTCCTCCTCCTCTCTCTAGCGCCAGCACCCCCGAGCTCCATAGGAGTAGGCACGGAGGTGCTGGAGGATGGAATGGACGACCCCCACTCGGGACGTCCGCGGGTAGCCAGCAGGGTGTCTAGACTGATGGAGATGTCCACCAGCTGGTCGAACGACAGGTTGGTGTCCCTGCAGGCCATCTCACAACGAACGTCCTCTCGTAGGCTACACCGATAGTGGTCAATGAGGGCCCTCTCATTCCATCCCGCATCCGCTGCTAGTGTCCGGAACTCCAGTGCGAACTCCTGTGCGCTCCTCTTCCCCTGTCGGAGGTGGAATAGACGCTCTCCCGCCGCTTTCCCCTCAGGTGGATGGTCGAAGACAGTCCTGAAGCGGCGGGAAAACTCCGCGTAGGTGATGGTGGCGGCGTCTATTCCCCTCCATTCGGCGTTGGCCCACTCCAACGCCTTCCCAGAGAGACAGGAGATGAGGGCGGAGACGCTCTCGTATCCCGAGGGCGCCGGGTGTATGGTGGCAAGGTAAAGTTCTACCTGTAGGAGAAAGCCCTGACACCCGGCTGCAGAACCGTCATATGCCCTCGGGAGCGAGAGCCGAATGCCACTGGGTTCCGGTGCTGAGAGAGGAGGACTGGCCGTTGGTGCTGGGATGGTGTGAGAAGACGTGGGCACCTCCCGATTCATCAACCGGCGCAGGCTGTTGGACGCCTCGTCCATGACGACCCCGAGTTGCCGGATCATAGCGTCCTGGTAATTTATCCGGTCCTCCAGGGAATCGGGTATCGCCGCTATTCCTGCTGACTCCATGGAAATGGTGTGTTGTTCTGTCATGAGGTGAGGTGTATGTGTGGTGGAAGTCAGGCGCAGGACACCGAGGCTCAGTCCAACAGAGTTTACTCAAAATTCCAAAAAGGACACGGTAAACTAACGACCTCAAACAAAAAGAGGCGAGCATTTACGCACATGCGTAAAACACTAAAAAACAAACAAGAAACGAAACACGCAACACAAGACAGGCGAACAACAACACACAACTAATCCAAACAATCACAGGGAACTTATAGGACACGTAATAATCACAAATCAGACACAGGTGCTAAGGACAGACAAAAGCAATCGCACATAGAAAAGGTCCAACGATGGCAGCTAGTACTCCGGGGACGGCGAACGCCTTTGCCTGCCCGAACCAGGAGGAGGAGCAGTCTCGGCCGAAACCGTGACAAGACTAAACACCTCCCTCTGCAACTGGATCCTGGACTTCCTGACGGGCCGCCCCCAGGTGGTAAGGGTAGGTAACAACACATCTGCCACACTGATCCTCAACACGGGGGCCCCTCAGGGGTGCGTGCTCAGTCCCCTCCTGTATTCTCTGTTCACCCATGACTGCATGGCCAGGCACGACTCCAACACCATCATTAAGTTTGCAGACGACACAACAGTGGTAGGCCTGATCACCGACAACGATGAGACAGCCTATAGGGAGGAGGTCAGAGACCTGGCCGTGTGGTGCCAGGACAACAACCTCTCCCTCAACGTGACCAAGACAAAGGAGATGATTGTGGACTACAGGAAAAAAAAGAGGACTGAGCACGCCCCCATTCTCATCGACGGGGCTGTAGTGGAACAGGTTGAGAGCTTCAAGTTCCTTGGTGTCCACATCACCAACAAACTATCATGGTCCAAACACACCAAGACAGTCGTGAAGAGGGCACGACAAAGCCTATTCCCCCTCAGGAGACTGAAAAAATTTGGCATGGGTCCTCAGATCCTCAAAAAATTATACAGCTGCACCATTGAGAGCATCCTGACTGGTTGCATCACCGCCTGGTATGGCAACTGCTTGGCCTCCGACCGCAAGGCACTACAGAGGGTAGTGCGTACGGCCCAGTACATCACTAGGGCCAAGCTTCCTGCCATCCAGGACCACTATACCAGGCGGTGTCAGAGGAAGGCCCTCAAAATTGTCAAACACTCCAGCCACCCTAGTCATAGACTGTTCTCCCTGCTACCGCACGGCAAGCGGTACCGGAGTGCCAAGTCTAGGTCCAAAAGACTTCTCAACAGCTTTTACCCCCAAGCCATAAGACTCCTGAACAGCTAATCATGGCTACCCGGACTATTTGCACTGCCCCCCCACCCCATCCTTTTTACGCTGCTGCTACTCTGTTAATTATTTATGCATAGTCACTTTAACTCTACCCACATGTGCATATTACTTCAACTATCTCAACTAGCCGGTGCCCCCGCACATTGACTCTGCACCGGTACCCCCCTGTATATATAGCCTCCCTACTGTTATTTTATTTTACTTCTGCTCTTTTTTTTCTCAACACTTTTTTTGTTGTTGTTTTATTTTAACTTTTTTTGTTAAAATAAATGCACTGTTGGTTAAGGGCTGTAAGTAAGCATTTCACTGTAATGTCTGCACCTGTTGTATTCGGCGCATGTGACCAATAAAATTTTTATTTGATTTGATTTGTTGTCCAGGGTCACGACAAGGCTCTTCGCACTCTGGGAGGAGGACACAACGGAGTTGTCAACCGTGATGGCGAGATCATGGAATGGGCAGTCCTTCCCCGGGAGGAAGAGCAGCTCCATCTTGCCAAGGTTCAGCTTGAGGTGGTGATCCGTCATCCATACTGATATGTCTAACAGACATGCAGAGATGCGATTCACCACCTGGTTATCAGAAGGGGGAAAGGAGAAGATTAGTTGTGTGTCGTCTGCGTAGCAATGATAGGAGAGGCCATGTGAGGATATGACAGAGCCAAGTGACTTGGTGTATAGCGAGAATAGGAGAGGGCCTAGAACTGAGCCCTGGGGGACACCAGAGGTGAGAGCATGTGGTGCGGAGACAGCTTCTCGCCACGCCACTTGGTAGGAGCGACCGGTCAGGTAGGACGCAATCCAAGAGTGAGCCGCGCCGGAGATGCCCAGCTCGGAGAGGGTGGAGAGGAGGATCTGATGGTTCACAGTATCAAAGGCAGCAGACAGGTCTAGAAGGACAAGAGCAGAGGAGAGAGAGTTAGCTTTAGCAGTGTGGAGAGCCTCCGTGACACAGAGAAGAGCAGTCTCAGTTGAATGACCAGTCTTGAAACCTGACTGGTTTGGATCAAGAAGGTCATTCTGAGATAGATAGCAAGAGAGTTGGCTAAAGACGGCACGCTCAAGAGTTTTGGAGAGAAAAGAAAGAAGGGATACTGGTCTGTAGTTGTTGACATCAGAGGGATCGAGTGTTGGTTTTTTGAGAAGGGGTGCAACTCTCGCTCTCTTGAAGATGGAAGGGACATAGCCAGCAGTCAAGGATGAGTTGATCAGCGAGGTGAGGTAAGGGAGAAGGTCACCGGAGATGGTCTGGAGAAGAGAGGAGGGGATAGGGTCAAGCGGGCAGGTTGTTGGGCGGCCGGCCGTCACAAGTCGCAAGATTTTATCTGGAGAGAGAGGGGAGAAAGAAGTCAAAGCATAGGGTAGGGCAGTGTGAGCAGGACCAGCAGTGTCATTTGACTTAACAAACGAGGATCGGATGTCGTCAACCTTCTTTTCAAAATGGTTGATAAAGTCATCCACATAGAGGGAGGAGGGGGGGAGGGGGAGGAGGATTCAGCAGGGAGGAGAAGGTGGCAAAGAGCTTCCTAGGGTTAGAGGCAGATGCTTGGAATTTAGAGTGGTAGAAAGTGGCCTTAGCAGCAGAAACAGATGAAGAAAATGTAGAGAGGAGGGAGTGAAAAGATGCCAGGTTCGCAGGGAGTCTAGTTTTCCTCCGTTTCCGTTCGGCTGCCCGGAGCCCTGTTCTGTGAGCTCGCAATGAGTCATCAAGCCACGGAGCTGGAGGGGAGGACCCAGCCGGCCGGGAGGATAGGGGACATAGAAAGTCAAAGGATGCAGAAAGGGAGGAGAGGAGGGTTGAGGAGGCAGAATCAGGAGATTGGAGGGAGAAGGATTGAGCAGAGGGAAAAGATGATAGGATGGAAGAGTAGCGGGAGAGAGAGAGCGAAGGTTGCGACGGCGCATTACCATCTGAGTAGGGGCAGAGTGAGTAGTGTTGGAGGAGAGCGAGAGAGAAAAGGGTACAAAGTAGTGGTCGGAGACATGGAGGGGAGTTGCAGTTAGATTAGTAGAAGAACAGCATCTAGTAAAGATGAGGTCAAGCGTATTGCCTGCCTTGTGAGTAGGGGGGGACGGTGAGAGGGTGAGGTCAAAAGAGGAGAGGAGTGGAAAGAAGGAGGCAGAGAGAAATGAGTCAAAGGTAGATGTAGGGAGGTTGAAGTCCCCCAGAACTGTGAGGGGTGAGCCATCCTCAGGAAAGGAACTTATCAAGGCGTCAAGCTCATTGATGAACTCTCCAAGGGAACCTGGAGGGCGATAGATGACAAGGATATTAAGCTTAATTGGGCTAGTGACAGTGACAGCATGGAATTCAAATGAGGAGATAGACAGATGGGTCAGGGGAAAAATAGAGAATGTCCACTTGGGAGAGATGAGGATTCCTGTGCCACCACCCCGCTGACCAGATGCTCTCGGGGTATGCGAGAACACATGGTCAGACGAGGAGAGAGCAGTAGGAGTAGCAGTGTTTTCAGTGGTAATCCATGTTTCCGTCAGCGCCAAGAAGTCGAGGGACTGGAGGGTAGCATAGGCTGAGATGAACTCTGCCTTGTTGGCAGCAGAACGGCAGTTCCAGAGGCTGCCTGAGACCTGGAACTCCACGTGGGTGGTGCGTGCAGGGACCACCAGGTTAGAGAGGCAGCAGCCACGCGGTGTGAGGTGTTTGTATAGCCTGTGCGGAGAGGAGAGAACAGGGATAGACAGAGGCATAGTTGACAGGCTGCAGAAAATGGCTACAATAATGCAAAGGAGATCGGAATGAAATGAACTAAACATCTGGGACAGGAGAGAGCGGGGCCTCCCTCACCACAACACCCAAATAGAACTCTCCCAACTTCCACCTCAGAAACTATAATTGTTGTAAACTACAGCGGTTCAATGTTTTCTAGGAATAGACTAACTTAGTTTATTTAGCTAGCTAACTAGGTACAGTATTCTTCCGTGAAAATTGTCCAGATAATTTGTGTCCGTGTCTAACGTTGTGGGTTAGTCCCGACAGCTTGAGCGAGTCCGTCATCAACTTATTCAGCCAGTTAGTTAGCTAGAATAGTTAGCATACTAGCTAGCCATTGCTTTCAGACAAAGAAGAAACCCCTCCTTTCACGGCACGAACACACAGAGAGAGCCAAACTAACGTTAACTAGTCACCCATGTCCCGAATTCCTTGAACGACTCTGGCTACCAATATGTAAAAATAAAACACAAATGTAGGTTATGACTTACCCCTAGCAGCTACTGTTAGCTAGCCAAGTGCAAAGCTAGCCACTGAATTGACTCAGCCAGTTCGCGTCTGTTCGCTAGGTCGTTCCAGCTATTGTTTACTAGTTGCTATCCAGGTAGCAACAAGCTAGCTAAATTTCAAGCACAGTAGCCACTTACTACCTAACGTTATCGGTTCAGACAAGGAGGTTAGAAAACAGCTGAATGGTAGGCAATTATTGTATGTAATTATTGTAGGCAGCCAGCTGGCGTAATTACAGGCACTCTCAGGCATGAAACAACTATACCGTTGCTAATAGTTGCCAGTAGCTACCCGCTAGGTAGTGGGTTAGCCAGCTAGCTTCGTGCTTCACCGGGCTCAGCCGAATACAATACTAACCTACAATAATTACATACATCAACCCACGATAACTACCTACAATACCTAACTACAATACCTAACTACAATCTAAATACATAGTTTAAGCCTTACTCGACAAAGCCCAAACTATGTATAAAGCCAAGCTTACCCGACGACCTCACCCGACAACCTCCTTTGGAGGTAAAGGACAAAGGAGATATCAAGGCACATGAAAGTTCACATGTTCCAGAAGGCATTTCTGTCAAAAAACACATTTTGATTGAAAAAAAAGTTTACGTTCAAATGCCTATCCTGTGAAGTAGTGACGCGCAACATACACCTAGTTTCCTGAAACGAGTCACAAAAGAGGCCTGGAGAGATTTTCATCGGTCTAAGTTGTGCGTGCATCAGGGATCAATTTGCTATGGTGAGACAGTCTCTGGAGACCCATTAATTGAGCTCTGAAGGTCACTAATCTTAGCTAATTGAGCTCATTCGTTGCTGAGGGTCATCATCAGTCACAATATGAAATGTATGGTTGTGTGTGTGTCTCAAGTGTGGTCTACTTTTGATTCTAGGAAATTATATTATTCTCAAGTCTTTACAACGAAGGTTGTAACATTTTGGAAGGATTTCAAAACCTTACAAGCAAGGTTATGATGACAGTGCCTTTCGGAAAGTATTCAGACCCCTTGAAATGTTCCACATTTTGTTACGTTACAGCCTTATTGTAAAATGGATTAAATTGTTTTTTTCCCCCCTCATCAATCTACACACAATAGCCCATAATGACAAAGCAAAAACTGGTTTTAAGAAATTGTTGCTAATTTATTAAAAATATCAAACTGAAGCACCTTTGGCAGCGATTACAGTATTGAGTCTTCTTGGGTATGACGCTACAAGCTTGGCACACCTGTATTTGGGGAGTTTCTCCCATTCTTCTCTGCAGATCTTCTCAAGCTCTGTCAGGTTGGATGGGGAGCATTGCTGAACAGCTATTTTCAGGTCTCTCTTCGATCGGGTTCAAGTCCAATCTCTGGCTGGGCCACTCAAGGACATTCAGAGACTTGTCCCAAAGCCACTCCTGCATTGTCTTGGCTATGTGCTTAGGGTTGTTGTCCTGGTGGAAGATGAACCTTTGCCCCAGTCTGAGGTCCTGAGCGCTCTGGAGCAGGTTTTCATCAAGGATCTCTCTGTACTTTTGTCCATTCATCTTCCCCTCAATCCCGACTAATCTCCCAGTCCCTGCCGCTGAAAAACATCCCCACAGCATGATGCTGCCACCACCATGCTTCACCGTAGGGATGGTGCCAAGTTTCCTCCAGACGTGACGCTTGGTATTCAGGCCAAAGGGTTCAATCTTGGTTTCATCAGACCAGAGAATCTTGTTTCTCATGGTCTGAGAGTCTTTACGTGCCTTTTGGCAAACTCCAAACGGGCTGTTATGTGCATTTTACTGAGGAGTGGCTTCCGTCTGACCACTCTACCATAAAGGCCTGATTGGTGGAGTGCTGCAGAGATGGTTGTCCTTCTGGAAGGTTCTCCCATCTCCACAGAGGAACTCTAGAGCTCTGACAGAGTGACCATCGGGTTCTTGGTCACCTCCCTGACCAAGGCCCTTCTCCCCCGATTGCTCAGTTTGGCCGGGCGGCCAGCTCTACGAAGAGTCTTGGTGGTTCCAAACTTCTTCCATTTAAGAATGATGGAGGCCACTGTGTTCTTGGGGACCTTCAATGCTGCAGACATGTTTTGGTACCTCGACACAATCCTGTCTCGGAGCTCTACAGACAAATCCTTTGACCTCATGGCTTGGTTTTTGCTCTGACATGCACGATCAACTGTGTGACTTTATATAGACAGGTGTGTCCAATCAATTTATTTTACCACAGGTGGACTCCAATCAAGTTCTAGAACCATCTCAAGGATGATCAATGGAAACAGGATGCACCTGAGCTCAATTTCGAGTCTCATAGCAAAGGGTCTGAATACTTATGTAAATCAGGTATTTCTGTTTTAAATTTTTTATACATTTGCAAAAATGTCTAAACCTGTTTTCACTTTGTCGTTATAGGGTATTGTGTGTAGATTGATGAGGAACACAAGTAATTTAATCAATTTTAGAATATGGCTGTACCGTAACAAAATGTGGAAAAAGTCAAGGGGTCTGAATACTTTCCGAATGCACTGTACATATACAGTGCCTTCAGAAAGTATTCACACCCCTTGACTTATTCCACATTTTGTCTTGTTAGAGCATTAATTCAAAATTGATTAAATTGAATATTTTCTCTCCGCCATCTACATACTATACCCCATAATGACAAAGTGAAAACATGTTTTTAGACATTTTTGCAAATGTATAGAAAATAAAATAAATAAATGTATAATTTACATAAGTATTCATACCCCTGAGTCAATACTTTGTAAAAGGACATCAGGCAGCGATAACAGTTGTGAATCTTTCTGGTGAAGTCTCTAAGAGCTTTCCACACATGGATTGAGCAACATTTGCCCATTATTGTTTTCAAAATTCTTCAAGCTCTGTCAAATTGGTTGTTGATCATTGCTAGACAATCATTTTCAGGTTTTGCCATGATTTTCAAGTAGATTTAAGTCAAAACTGTAACTGGGCCACTCAGGAAAAATCTATATTTGAGATTCTTCAAATAGCCACCCTTTGCTTTGATGACAGCTTTGCACACTCTTGGCATTCTCTCAACCAGCTTCATGAGGTAGTCACCTGGAATGCATTTCAGTTAACAGGTGTGCCTTCTTAAAATTAATTTGTGGAATTCCTTTCCTTGTTAATGTGTTTGAGCCAATCAGTTGCGTTGTGACAAGGTAGGGGTGGTATACAGAAGATAGCCCTATTTGGTAAAAGACCAAGTCCATATTATGGCAAAAACAGCTCAAATAAGCAAAGAGAAACGACAGTCCATCATTACTTTAAGACATGAAGGTCAGTCAATATGGAAAATTCAAGAACTTTGAAAGTTGTTCAAGTGCATTCGCAAAAACCATCAAGCATTATGATGAAACTTGCTCTCATGAGGACCACCACAGGAATGGAAGACCCAGAGTTACCTCTGCTGCAGAGGATAAGTTCATTAGTTACCATCCTCAGAAATTGCAGCCCAAATAAATGCTTCACAGAGTTCAAGTCACAGACACATCTCAACATCAACTGTTCAGATGGGACTGTGTGAATCAGGCCTTCATGGTCAAATTGCTGCAAAGAAACCAATATTAAAGGACACCAATAATAAGAAGAGACCTGCTTGGGCCAAGAAACACGAGCAATATACATTATACCGGTGGAAATTTGTCCTTTGGTCTCGAGTCCAAATTGGAGATTTTTGTTTCCAACCGGCGTGTCTTTGTGAGATGCGGTGTGGGTGAACGGATGATCTCCGCATGTGTAGTTCCCACCGTAAAGCATGGAGGAGGAGGTGTTATGGTGAGTGATGGAAAAGCAGCCAACAAGTGCTCAGCATATGTGGGATCTCCTTCAAGAATGTTGGGAAAGCATTCTAGGTGAACCTGGTTGAGAGAATGCCAAGAGTGTGCAAAGCTCTCATCAAGGCAAAGGGTGGCTATTTGAAGAATCTCAAATATAAAATATATTTTCTTTTGTTTAACACTTTTTTGGTTACTACATGATGCCATATGTGTTATTTCATAGTTTTGATGTCTTCACTATTATTCTACAATGTAAAAAATAGTACAAATAAAGAAAAACCCTGGAATGAGTAGTTGTTTCCAAACTTTTGACTGGTACTGTATATATATTTTTGGAAGGATCTCAAAAAAAGAGCTGTAATAACCCTAATATAAGACATATCAAAATGGCCACTGCTTCTTTCAAAGATATCCCATCTGACGAATGGGAATATAATCTCTAGGTTTTTTGACAGTCAGGTTTGGTTTGATTTCACCAATCCGCCAATCACAGACCCAGCAGAACCCAGAGGTATTCTAGGTAGACTGACTCCAAGAGCTCTCTCTCCATGCACTTCACTGTGAGTAACAAGGATGCCCAGCCCTTATCTAACTGAGACCTGAACTCTCAGCGTTGATCTCGGCTCTATTCACAATGATTAAGCCATGCTACTTCTATTCAAAGCTATTCTGTGAGCTTTTAAATCAGAAAACCTCTATGCATTCTTGACTTGCAGCTCTTTGGTTCTAAGAAAATCATTGATCATATCTACATCTAACTATAGTAAGTCCTACACTACTTCTCCTCAAAGATAGTCTGTGGACCTAATCCTAAACCCCTTTCTGATAGGCATGGATGAAATACACAGATAACCCAAGGTGGTCCCTGACTGCATGGGGAATCTACACCTAGCGTGAGAGGGCCATAGGCGAGATGAGATGGTTTAGTAGAGGGAGTGTGGTCGGCATGTACTGGAAAAGAGGCTTAAAGATTGAAGAGGCTTACCTTGAGAAGAGTGTCTTGCCCAGTAGGCTAAGGCCAGTAGTGAGTGTTGAGAAGAATGTCTTAATTCCTTAAACAGTGTGGAAATACTACAAATGACCACAAAATATAGTGTTTGCTTTATATTCTTATATTTTTAAATATAACTCCATGATGGAGAATATTAGCTCAGTAGAAGTGGGCCTTTATAGAGCTCTACAGTACATTGTCTGGGGTCTTAACTACAGTATTTTAGTATTTTAATTCTTTAGAGTCTAAGACGTGGAGTGGGGTGGGGGGGGGGGGGGGGGGGGGTGGGGGTGCTAAGCTGACATATGGAATTGTTTTAAGATGGTCATATTATGGATCGTTTAGCTATTTGATTTGGAATTTTAGGACCCCTTTAGGTATAAAAAAGAATATAAAAAATAAAATAACATTTGGCCTCTACTACTAAAGCCAATATCAACACATTGAATAATACATTCATAACTGGCAAAAAGCACGGTATAAAAACAAATAAAAAGAAACAAGGATTTTAAACATCTGTCCTCAATCTAGGAGAAATAAGAAAACTCAGGAAATATACACTACCAGTCAAAAGTTTGGACACACATACTCATGCAAGGGTTCTTCTTTATTTTTACTATTTTTCACATTGTAGAATAATAGTGAAGACATCAAAACTATGAAATAACACATATGGAATCATGTAGTAACCAAAAAAAGTGTTAAACAAATATAATATATTTTATATTTGCGATTCTTCAAAGAGCCACCCTTTGCCTTGATGACAGCTTTGCACACTCTTGGCATTCTCTCAACCAGCTTCATGAGGTAGTCACCTGGAATGCATTTCAGTTAACAGGTGTGCCTTCTTAAAATTAATTTGTGGAATTCCTTTCCTTGTTAATGTGTTTGAGCCAATCAGTTGCGTTGTGACAAGGTAGGGGTGGTATACAGAAGATAGCCCTATTTGGTAAAAGACCAAGTCCATATTATGGCAAAAACAGCTCAAATAAGCAAAGAGAAACGACAGTCCATCATTACTTTAAGACATGAAGGTCAGTCAATATGGAAAATTCAAGAACTTTGAAAGTTGTTCAAGTGCATTCGCAAAAACCATCAAGCATTATGATGAAACTTGCTCTCATGAGGACCACCACAGGAATGGAAGACCCAGAGTTACCTCTGCTGCAGAGGATAAGTTCATTAGTTACCATCCTCAGAAATTGCAGCCCAAATAAATGCTTCACAGAGTTCAAGTCACAGACACATCTCAACATCAACTGTTCAGATGGGACTGTGTGAATCAGGCCTTCATGGTCAAATTGCTGCAAAGAAACAAATATTAAAGGACACCAATAATAAGAAGAGACCTGCTTGGGCCAAGAAACACGAGCAATGGACATTAGACCGGTGGAAATTTGTCTTTTGTCTGGAGTCCAAATTTGAGATTTTTGGTTCCAACCGGCGTGTCTTTGTGAGATGCAATGTGGGTGAACGGATGATCTCTGCATGTGTAGTTCCCAAAGTAAAACATGGAGGAGGAGGTCTTATGGTGTGGGGGTGCTTTGCTGGTGACACTGTCTGTGATCTATTTAGAATTCAAGGCACACTTAACCAGTATGGCTACCACAGCATTCTGCAGCGATACGCCATCCCATCTGGTTTGGGTTTAGTGGGACTATCATTTGCTTTTCAACAGGACAATGACCCAACACACCTCCAGGCTGTGTAAGGGCTATTTTACCAAGAAGGAGAGTGATGGAGTGCTGCATCAGATGACCTGGCCTCCACAATCCCCCGACCTCAACCCAGTTGAGATGGTTTGGGATGAGTCGGACGGCAGAGTGAAGGAAAAGCAGCCAACAAGTTCTCAGCATATGTGGGATCTCCTTCAAGACTGTTGGACAAGCATTCCAGGTGAAGCTGGTTGAGAGAATGCCAAGAGTGTGCAAAGCTCTCATCAAGGCAAAGGGTGGCTCTTTGAAGAATCTCAATTATAAAATATATTTTGATTTGTTTTTCACGTTTTTGGTTACTACATCCAGGCTCTGTCGTAGCCGGCCGCGACCGGGAGACCCATGGGGCGGCGCACAATTGGCCCAGCGTCATCCAGGGTAGGGGAGGGAATGGCCGGCAGGGATGTAGCTCTGTTGGTAGAGCATGGCGTTTGCAATGCCAGGGTTGTGGGTTCGATTCCCACGGGGGGCCAGTATGAATAAAATAAAAAATAAAATAATGTATGCACTCACTAACTGTAATTCGCTCTGGATAAGAGCGTCTGCTAAATGACTAAAATGTAAAATGTAAAAATGTACATGATTCCATATGTGTTATTTCATAGTTTTGATGTCTTCACTATTATTCTACAATGTAGAAAATAGTAAAAAAATAAAGAAAAACCCTGGAATGAGTAGTTGTTTCCAAACTTTTGACTGGTACTGTATATATATTTTTGGAAGGATCTCAAAAAAAGAGCTGTAATAACCCTAATGTAAGACATATCAAAATGGCGACTGCTTCTTTCAAAGATATCCCATCCGACGAATGGGAATATAATCTCTAGGTTTTTTGACAGTCAGGTTTGGTTTGATTTCACCAATCCGCCAATCACAGACCCAGCAGAACCCAGAGGTATTCTAGGTAGACTGACTCCAAGAGCTCTCTCTCCATGCACTTCACTGTGAGTAACAAGGATGCCCAGCCCTTATCTAACTGAGACCTGAACTCTCAGCGTTGATCTCGGCTCTATTCACAATGATTAAGCCATGCTACTTCTATTCAAAGCTATTCTGTGAGCTTTTAAATCAGAAAACCTCTATGCATTCTTGACTTGCAGCTCTTTGGTTCTAAGAAAATCATTGATCATATCTACATCTAACTATAGTAAGTCCTACACTACTTCTCCTCAAAGATAGTCTGTGGACCTAATCCTAAACCCCTTTCTGATAGGCATGGATGAAATACACAGATAACCCAAGGTGGTCCCTGACTGCATGGGGAATCTACACCTAGCGTGAGAGGGCCATAGGCGAGATGAGATGGTTTAGTAGAGGGAGTGTGGTCGGCATGTACTGGAAAAGAGGCTTAAAGATTGAAGAGGCTTACCTTGAGAAGAGTGTCTTGCCCAGTAGGCTAAGGCCAGTAGTGAGTGTTGAGAAGAATGTCTTAATTCCTTAAACAGTGTGGAAATACTACAAATGACCACAAAATATAGTGTTTGCTTTATATTCTTATATTTTTAAATATAACTCCATGATGGAGAATATTAGCTCAGTAGAAGTGGGCCTTTATAGAGCTCTACAGTACATTGTCTGGGGTCTTAACTACAGTATTTTAGTATTTTAATTCTTTAGAGTCTAAGACGTGGAGTGGGGTGGGGTGGGGGGGGGGGGGGTGCTAAGCTGACATATGGAATTGTTTTAAGATGGTCATATTATGGATCGTTTAGCTATTTGATTTGGAATTTTAGGACCCCTTTAGGTATAAAAAAGAATATTAAAAAAAAAAAAAACATTTGGCCTCTACTACTAAAGCCAATATCAACACATTGAATAATACATTCATAACTGGCAAAAAGCACGTTATAAAAACAAATAAAAAGAAACAAGGATTTTAAACATCTGTCCTCAATCTAGGAGAAATAAGAAAACTCAGGAAATATACACTACCAGTCAAAAGTTTGGACACACATACTCATGCAAGGGTTCTTCTTTATTTTTACTATTTTTCACATTGTAGAATAATAGTGAAGACATCAAAACTATGAAATAACACATATGGAATCATGTAGTAACCAAAAAAAGTGTTAAACAAATATAATATATTTTATATTTGCGATTCTTCAAAGAGCCACCCTTTGCCTTGATGACAGCTTTGCACACTCTTGGCATTCTCTCAACCAGCTTCATGAGGTAGTCACCTGGAATGCATTTCAGTTAACAGGTGTGCCTTCTTAAAATTAATTTGTGGAATTCCTTTCCTTGTTAATGTGTTTGAGCCAATCAGTTGCGTTGTGACAAGGTAGGGGTGGTATACAGAAGATAGCCCTATTTGGTAAAAGACCAAGTCTATATTATGGCAAAAACAGCTCAAATAAGCAAAGAGAAACGACAGTCCATCATTACTTTAAGACATGAAGGTCAGTCAATATGGAAAATTCAAGAACTTTGAAAGTTGTTCAAGTGCATTCGCAAAAACCATCAAGCATTATGATGAAACTTGCTCTCATGAGGACCACCACAGGAATGGAAGACCCAGAGTTACCTCTGCTGCAGAGGATAAGTTCATTAGTTACCATCCTCAGAAATTGCAGCCCAAATAAATGCTTCACAGAGTTCAAGTCACAGACACATCTCAACATCAACTGTTCAGATGGGACTGTGTGAATCAGGCCTTCATGGTCAAATTGCTGCAAAGAAACCAATATTAAAGGACACCAATAATAAGAAGAGACCTGCTTGGGCCAAGAAACACGAGCAATGGACATTAGACCGGTGGAAATTTGTCTTTTGTCTGGAGTCCAAATTTGAGATTTTTGGTTCCAACCGGCGTGTCTTTGTGAGATGCAATGTGGGTGAACGGATGATCTCTGCATGTGTAGTTCCCAAAGTAAAACATGGAGGAGGAGGTCTTATGGTGTGGGGGTGCTTTGCTGGTGACACTGTCTGTGATCTATTTAGAATTCAAGGCACACTTAACCAGTATGGCTACCACAGCATTCTGCAGCGATACGCCATCCCATCTGGTTTGGGTTTAGTGGGACTATCATTTGCTTTTCAACAGGACAATGACCCAACACACCTCCAGGCTGTGTAAGGGCTATTTTACCAAGAAGGAGAATGATGGAGTGCTGCATCAGATGACCTGGCCTCCACAATCCCCCGACCTCAACCCAGTTGAGATGGTTTGGGATGAGTCGGACGGCAGAGTGAAGGAAAAGCAGCCAACAAGTTCTCAGCATATGTGGGATCTCCTTCAAGACTGTTGGACAAGCATTCCAGGTGAAGCTGGTTGAGAGAATGCCAAGAGTGTGCAAAGCTCTCATCAAGGCAAAGGGTGGCTCTTTGAAGAATCTCAATTATAAAATATATTTTGATTTGTTTTTCACGTTTTTGGTTACTACATCCAGGCTCTGTCGTAGCCGGCCGCGACCGGGAGACCCATGGGGCGGCGCACAATTGGCCCAGCGTCATCCAGGGTAGGGGAGGGAATGGCCGGCAGGGATGTAGCTCTGTTGGTAGAGCATGGCGTTTGCAATGCCAGGGTTGTGGGTTCGATTCCCATGGGGGGCCAGTATGAATAAAATAAAAAATAAAATAATGTATGCACTCACTAACTGTAATTCGCTCTGGACAAGAGCATCTGCTAAATGACTAAAATGTAAAATGTAAAAATGTACATGATTCCATATGTGTTATTTCATAGTTTTGATGTCTTCACTATTATTCTACAATGTAGAAAATAGTAAAAAAATAAAGAAAAACCCTGGAATGAGTAGGTGTGTCCAAACTTTTGACTGGTACTGTATATTTTAATATCGTCTATGTATCTCAAAATATTTGTAATTTGGTTAACCTTAAAAATCTAAATGAAAATTATTCAAATCAAAAAGATAAAATTCAACCAGAGAGCACTCTTAAATCATGGTGGAAAAGCCGCACTTGACCGTTGCTCTTGAATCATTCCCACTGGGAATGGCCAGGCCCGCTACCCTATGAAACCACAAACTATTGCAGAGACTTTGATATTACTGGCCGCAATTTATATGGTGAAAACAATGTGTGGGGAGGCAGAGGCAGAGAAGCTCACATCAATACCTTTGTGAGATAACACTGTTAAAGAAATAATGTATGCTATTGCTAGCAATCAAGAGGAAATTGACTGAATGACTCAAAAACTCCCCAACATATGCTCTCCTAATGGACGCTAGTTGTGAGGGCGAGATGCCCATGCATTGATTTTTGTTCGCTATACATGTCGGGGGATACTATTCACGAGGACATATTGTTCTGTCTCACGATTCCCAAGCATGAAACAGCACAGGGGAAGTTCAGTGGCTATATTGATGAAAAACGGATTCCATGCGATCGAATGGTGGGCTTTTGCACAGATAAGGCTCCGTCTACGGCGGGTAGGCCTTTGACCTCTAGTTATGAATGTGTCTCCCTCTGCCATATGGAGGCATTGTATGATACACAGAGAGCAACTGGCGGCAAAAGAGCTGAGCATAGAACTTGGAGATATACTGCAGCAGGTAACTTTGATTGTAAACTACATCAAACCACATCCACTGCGAGCACGCCTGTTCGCAAAACTATCTGTAGATATTGGATCAGAGCATGACAATGTTCTATCTCACACCAAGGCTTGGTGGTTATCGAGGGGGAGTGTTGGAACGATTTTTCGCATTGATAGAGGAACTGTTGTCTTTCACAATGGATGTAAAAGAAAACAGACTTTATTGACTTTCTGTGCAATGAAAAGAAAATGTGTCTCCTTGCCTATGTAACAGACATATTTGGTAAACTGAACAAACTGAACGCAAGCATGCAGGGGAAATACAAAAACATTCTACAGATGGGTGACAGAATCAGTGGATTTAGAGGAAATAATTATTTTTGGAGAGAGTCTTTCCCTCGGCTGTGCAAGTTTCTAACAGAAAACAGCATCAGTAAGTGTCCCAAACAAGTGATGACTGCTCACCTCCAACGCTTTGAAGAGCAATTTTGGACCTACTTCCCAATCCATTTGACTGTGATCCTGGCTCAGCTGTCATGTGACCGAACGCATTCACGGGTCACTACGGAGGAGTTTTGGTTCCTGACTCAAAGGGAATACTCTGCCGTCTCCCTCTGAGCAATAGTGCCGCATTCATACAACTGGGAACTGGGAACTTAGAAATCTCAGACTTCCGACTTCAGTGATTTCAAGACAACTGGAAATGTTCAACGGTCATCCAACTCAGAATTCCAAATCGGAAACTCGGTACTAGAACCGGTACTAGAACCGGCGCGCCTGGCACCGACGATCATATCACACTCAAGGTCACTTAGGTCACTAATTCTAACGTTCAATCGAACAGTAACTGAATGTCTCGATGCCTGTCTGCCTGCTTTATATAGTAAGCCACGCCCACATGACTCACTGTCTGTAGGAGCGAACCATTTGTGAACAGGGTGGTGTACCTAATAAACTGACACGTATATGACACGTTAACAGCTGCTAGAGTGACCCTCCATTGGTTGTATGGATGTATGGATTCTTTACAGTAAAGGATTGAGCAAGATCATGTGGAAGATAAGTCTCGATACATCTCAGGAGTTCTATTCTGCAAGATATAGTATAGCCTACATACATGATGTTGAAGTAGCCATTTCAGGTCCATTGTGTTCATTACTAGTTACTGACTGATTTATTACACGTTTTATTACATATTACACGTTTTAAAATAGATTACTCCGTCACACTTCCATGTGTCTTTTCCTTGATATCTAATTCGATCTGTTTTTTTGTAATCTCATGAGTGCATCAGCTTCAACTCCAGTGGGCAGTGAAAAACACGAAAGAGAAAGAGACAACTTAACAACTTAAAAAATGAATTGGGAGGTCACGTATATCTCATCTCTATATATGTAGGGAGTTTAAGTCATTATTTAACATTCTTAAAAGGGTTATCATACTGTAAGAACTGGAGAAGTTAGATTCCCCAATCTGACAGTAGTTAAAATGTGCTTCATCATGGCCATGGCAATGCTCATTGGTTCATGCAGTATATGGTCAGTCCATTGAGTCAGTGTGTTAAAACAGATGAATGGGACACCCTAAAGAACTGCTATACATTAAAAACAAGGTATGTGTTTTTATGTATGGTCTTTTTAACAGTACAGTATATGTACACTGAACAAAAATATAAACGCAACATGCTAAATCTCAAGGATTTTACTGAGTTACAGCTCATATAAGGAAATCAGTCAATTGAAATAAATTCATTAGGCCCTAATCTATGGATTCCACATGACTGGGAATGCAGATATGCATCTGTTGGTCACAGATACCTTAAAATAAAAAGTAGGGTTGTGGTCAGAAAACCAGTCAGTATCTGGTGTAACCACGATTTGCCTCATGCAGCGCGACACATCTCCTTCACATAGAGTTGATTAGGCTGTCGATTGTGGCCTGTGGAATGTGTTCCCACTCCTCTTCAATGGCTGTGCGAAGTTGCTGGATATTTGCTGGAACTAGAACACACTGTTGTACACGTCGATCCAGAGCATCCCAAACATGCTCAATGGGTGACATCTCTGGTGAGTATGCAGGCCATGGAAGAACTGGGACATTTTCAGCTTCCAGGAATTGTGTACAGATCCTTGCGACATTGGGGCCATGCATTATCATGCTGAAACATGAGGTGATGGAGGCGGATGAATGGCATGACAATGGGCTTCAGGATCACGTCACGGTATCTCTGTGCATTCAAATTGCCATCGATAAAATACAATTGTGTTTGTTGTCCGTAGCTTATGCCTGCCCATACAATAACCCCCCCCCCCCCCCCCCGCCACCATAGGACAGTCTGTTCACAACGTTGAAATCAGCAAACCGCTCGCCCACACAACGCCATAGGCGCTGTCTGCCATCTGCCCGGTACAGTTGAACCCGGGATTCATCCGTGAAGAGCACACTTCTCCAGCGTGCCAGTGGCCTTCGAAGGTGAGCATTTGCCCACTGAAGTCGGTTACGACGCCAAACTGCAGTCTAGTCAAGACTCTGGTGAGGACGACAAGCACACAGATGAGATTCCCTGAGATGGTTTCTGACAGTTTTTGCAGAAATTCTTCGGTTGAGCAAACCCATAGTTTCATCAGCTGTCCGGGTGGCTGGTCTCAGACGATCCCGCAGGTGAAGAAGCCGGATGTGGTTACACATGGTCTGTGAGGCCGGTATGACGTACCACCAAATTCTTGAAAACAGCTTATGGTAGAGAAATGAACATTTCATTATCTGGCAACAGCTCTGGTGGACAGTCAGCAGTCAGCATGGCAATTGCACGCTCCCTCAAAACTTGAGACATCTGTGGCATTGTGTTGTGTGACAAAACTGCACATTTTAGAGTGGCCTTTTATTGTCCCCAGTACAAGGTGCACCTGTGTAATTATCATGCTGTTTAATCAGCTTATTGATATGCCACACCTGTCAGGTGGATGGATTATCTTGGCAAAGGAGAAATGCTCACTAACAGGGATGTAAACAAATTTGTTCACAAAATTTGAGAGAAATATGGAACATTTCTGGGATCTTTTATTTCAGCACTTTACATGTTGCATTTATATTTTTGTTCAGTATGCATAAAACAATCATGCTGTTTCAAAGGTGTTTGCGCACACACACACCTAGGATGGCTCAGCTCATGCAACCTAGCTCGCCTCTCACACCTCCCAGCGCACTAGTTGCCATAGCAACATACATTTTTTCAATTGAGTGTTTTTTTCTTGGCTCCATTAATGGCACAAAATCATAGACCACCTTATAAAAATTGAGAGGAAAAATGAAAAGAGTGACCGTACAGATCAACAAAAGGTCAACATGAATTAACTTTTAAAGTAATTAGTTACAAAAGTCCCAAAATACATTAAATGGTCTCAAGTGAAACTATTCCATAGGGACAGAAAAGTAATGTAGCAATAATATAACTATATTATCTATATTATAACTATGTTATATAAAACTGTACTATATTATAATTATAATTATATTATTATATAACCATATACTTTTTATAGTTTATCCTAATTGACAGCCGTGATGAAACACCCATGCTTTCTTTCTACTTTTAATAACTCAAGACGTTCACTTTCAGATTAAACCTCTTTTCAAAATCTATTTAATTTAGCCTGCTTGGCAGTCAGGAGGTGATACAAGGATCTGCAAGGTGTTCTATAGAGCCTGGCACCACATCTAATGAATATTTTAATTTAAAAAACAAGTTCCCGTTACGCACCACCAGATACTTTGTCCGAGAACCTAATCTCTTTGCAGAAACCAGTGATGATATCAATATCTACATTTCCCAATTCATGAAGGCAAGCATTGCAAGAGGAGCTAAATGGTTTTGAAACCTCACTTAATCTAAAGCTATGAGTCTAGACTATATTCATGAAGCCCATGCAGATTGACTTACTAATCATCACTGTACACATGGGGATACATTTTATAGCAATATTTTACACTATATTTCCAGTGTTTCAGGGTAAATACAAAGTCATAGCAATGTAATAAAAACATTATTCCATATGCAAGTACCTTATACCATACAGTGAGGGGAAAAAGAGCTCTCCAAGGATGTCAGGGACAAGATTGTAGACCTACACAAGGCTGGAATGGGCTACAAGACCATCGCCAAGCAGCTTGGTGAGAAGGTGAATGGCTGAGGGCTGTCGTCGGGTGAGGTTGTGTTTCTCTCTGGCGGGAGGTAAGCTTGGCTTATATGGCTTATATACATAGTTTGGGCTTTGTCGAGTAAAGCTTAAACTGTGTATTTAGATTGTAGTTAGGTATTGTAGGTAGTTATCGTGGGTTGTTGTATGTAATTATTGTAGGTTAGTATTGTATCCGGCTGAGCCCGGTGAAGCACGAAGCTAGCTAACCCACTACCTGGACTAGCTAGCGGGTAGCTACTGGTAACTATTAGCAACTGTGGATAGTTGTTTCACGCCTGAGAGTACCTGTAATTACGCAAGTTAGCTGCCTACAATAATTACATACAATAATGCCTACCATTCAGCTGTTTTTCTAACCTCATTGTCTGAAGCGTTAACATTAGGTAGCAAGTGGCTACTGTGCTTGAAATTTAGCTAGCTTGTTGCTACCTGGATAGCTACTAGTAAACAATAGCTGGAACGACCTAGCGAACAGACGCAAACTGGCTGAGTCAATTCAGTGGCTAGCTTTGCACTTGGCTAGCTAACAGTAGCTGCTAGGGGTAAGTTATAACCTACATTTGTGTTTTGTTTTTACATACTGGTAGCCAGAGTCGTTCAAGGGAATTCGGGACATGGGTGACTAGTTAACGTTAGCTTGGCTCTCTCTGTGTGTTCGTGCCGTGGGAGGAGGGGTTTCTTCTTTGTCTAAAAGCAATGGCTAGCTAGTATGCTAACTATTATAGCTAACTAACTGGCTGAATAAGTTGACGACGGACTCGCTCAAGCTGTCGGGACTAACCCACAACGTTAGACACGGACACGAATTATCTGCTTGGCGTGTTGACACACTGGTGGTTTGTTTTGGCCGAGAATTGGTGCTAAACCGTGTTGTTGGAGTCCTGCATGCTAGTTGGCTGTGGCGTCATATGACTAGGTGCCCTGGATGATTTTCACGGAAGAATACTGTACCAAGTTAGCTAGCTGAATAAACTAAGTTAGTCTATTCCTAGAAAAAATTGAACCGCTGTAGTTTACAACAATTATAGTTTCTGAGGTGGAAGTTGGGAGAGTTATATTTGGGTGTTTCAGTGAAACGTAAATGAGGGAGGCCCCGCTCTCTCCATTCCCAGATGTTTAGTTCATTTCATTCCGATCTCCTTTGCATTATTGTAGCCATTTTCTGTAGCCTGTCAACTATGCCTCTGTCTATCCCTGTTCTCTCCTCTCCGCACAGGCTATACAAAAGCCTCACACCGCATGGCTGCTGCCTCTCTAACCTGGTGGTCCCCGCACGCACCACCCACGTGGAGTTCCAGGTCTCAGGCAGCCTCTGGAACTGCCGTTCTGCTGCCAACAAGGCAGAGTTCATCTCAGCCTATGCTACCCTCCAGTCCCTCGACTTCTTGGCGCTGACGGAAACATGGATTACCACTGAAAACACTGCTACTCCTACTGCTCTCTCCTCGTCTGACCATGTGTTCTCGCATACCCCGAGAGCATCTGGTCAGCCAGACATGACCCTTGGCATTTAGCATGTCTCCAGAGTGGCACAGTGGTCTAAGGCACTGCATTGCTGTGCTAGCTGTGCCACTAGAAATCCTGGTTCGAATCCAGGCTCTGCCGTAGCCGGCCGCGACCGGGAGACCCATGGGGCGGCGCACAATTGGCCCAGCATCGTCCAGGGTAGGGGAGGGAATGGCCGGCAGGGATGTAGCTCAGTTGGTAGGGTTGTGGGTTCGATTCCCACGGGGGGGCCAGTATGAAAAATAAAAAAATAATGTATGCACTCACTAACTGTAAGTCGCTCTGGATAAGAGCGTCTGCTAAATGACTAAAATGTAATTTAGGCCAAAGAGTTCAATCTTGGTTTCATCAGACCAGAGAATCTTGTTTCTCATGGTCTGAGAGTCCTTTAGGTGCTTTTTGGCAAACTCCAAGCAGGCTGTCATGTCCCTTTTACTGAGGAGTGGCTTCCGCCTGGCCATTCTACCATAAAGGCTTGAATGGTGGAGTGCTGCAGAGATGGTTGTCCTTCTGGAAGTCTCTCCCATCTCCACAGAGGAACTCTGGAACTCTGTCAGAGTGACCATCGGGTTCTTGGTTACCTCCCTGACCAAGGCCCTTCTCCCCCAATTGCTCAGTTTGGCCGGGCAGCCAGCTCTAGGAAGAGTCTTGGTGGTTCCAAACTTCTTCTATTTAAGAATGATGGAGGCCACTGTGTTCTTGGGGACCTTCAATGGTGCAGACATTTTTGGTACCCTTCCCCAGATCTGTGCCTCGACACAATCCTGTCCCAGAGATCTACGAACAATTCCTTCAACCTCATGGCTTGGTTTTTGCTCTGACATGCACTGTGAACTGTGGGACCTTATATAAGCCCATTCAAGCTTAACATCCCTGTCATTTATCGCCCTCCAGGTTCCCTTGGAGAGTTCATCAATGAGCTTGACACCTTGATAAGTTCCTTTCCTGAGGATGGCTCACCCCTCACAGTTCTGGGTGACTTCAACCTCCCTACGTCTACCTTTGACTCATTTCTCTCTGCCTCCTTCTTTCCACTCCTCTCCTCTTTTGACCTCACCCTCTCACCGTCCCCCCCTACTCACAAGACAGGCAATACGCTTGACCTCATCTTTACTAGATGCTGTTCTTCTACTAATCTCACTGCAACTCCCCTCCATGTCTCCGACCACTACTTTGTATCCTTTTCTCTCTCGCTCTCCTCCAACAATACTCACTCTGCCCCTACTCAGATGGTAATGCGCCGTCGCAACCTTCGCTCTCTCTCTCCCGCTACTCTCTCCTCTTCCATCCTATCATCTCTTCCCTCTGCTCAATCCTTCTCCCTCCAATCTCCTGATTCTGCCTCCTCAACCCTCCTCTCCTCCCTTTCTGCATCCTTTGACTCTCTATGTCCCCTATCCTCCCGGCCGGCTCGGTCCTCCCCTCCTGCTCCGTGGCTTGATTACTCATTGCGAGCTCACAGAACAGGGATCCGGGCAGCCGAGCGGAAATGGAGGAAAACTAGACTCCCTGCGGACCTGGCATCTTTTCACTCACTCCTATCT
This sequence comes from Coregonus lavaretus, assembly GCF_964263955.1. Lineage (NCBI taxonomy): Eukaryota > Metazoa > Chordata > Actinopteri > Salmoniformes > Salmonidae > Coregonus > Coregonus lavaretus. Next base: position 32,380,023 of record NC_140005.1, on the reverse strand, counting down.
ACATTTTCTTCATCTGTTTCTGCTGCTAAAGCCACTTTCTACCACTCTAAATTCCAAGCATCTGCCTAACCCTAGGAAGCTCTTTGCCACCTTCTCCTCCCTGCTGAATCCTCCCCCCCCTCCCTCTCTGTGGATGACTTCGTCAACCATTTTGAAAAGAAGGTTGACGACATCCGATCCTCGTTTGTTAAGTCAAATGACACTGCTGGTCCTGCTCACGCTGCCCTACCCTATGCTTTGACTTCTTTCTCCCCTCTCTCTCCAGATAAAATCTTGCGACCTGTGACGGCCGGCCGCCCAACAACCTGCCCGCTTGACCCTATCCCCTCCTCTCTTCTCCAGACCATCTCCGGTGACCTTCTCCCTTACCTCACCTCGCTCATCGACTCATCCTTGACCGCTGGCTATGTCCTGTCTTCAAGAGAGCGAGAGTTGCACCCCTTCTCAAAAAAACAACACTCGATCCCTCTGATGTCAACAACTACAGACCAGTATCCCTTCTTTCTTTTCTCTCCAAAACTCTTGAGCGTGCCATCTTTAGCCAACTCTCTTGCTATCTCTCTCAGAAATACCTTCTTGATCCAAACCAGTCAGATTTCAAGACTGGTCATTCAACTGAGACTGCTCTTCTCTGTGTCACGGAGGCTCTCCGCACTGCTAAAGCTAACTCTCTCTCCTCTGCTCTTGTCCTTCTAGACCTGTCTGCTGCCTTTGATACTGTGAACCATCAGATCCTCCTCTCCACCCTCTCCGAGCTGGGCATCTCCAGCGCGGCTCACTCTTGGATTGCGTCCTACCTGACCGGTCGCTCCTACCATGTGGCGTGGCGAGAATCTGTCTCCGCACCACATGCTCTCACCACTGGTGTCCCGCAGGGCTCAGTTCTAGGCCCTCTCCTATTCTCGCTATACACCAAGTCACTTGGCTCTGTCATATCCTCACATGGCCTCTCCTATCATTGCTACGCAGACGACACACAACTAATCTTCTTCTTTCCCCCTTCTGATAACCAGGTGGCGAATCGCATCTCTGCATGTCTGGCAGACATATCAGTGTGGATGACGGATCACCACCTCAAGCTGAACCTCGGCAAGACGGAGCTGCTCTTCCTCCCGGGGAAGGACTGCCCGTTCCATGATCTCGCCATCACGGTTGCCAACTCCGTTGTGTCCTCCTCCCAGAGTGCGAAGAACCTTGGCGTGACCCTGGACAACACCCTATCGTTCTCCGCTAACATCAAGGCGGTGACCCGATCCTGTAGGTTCATGCTCTACAACATTCGGAGAGTACGACCCTGCCTTACACAGGAAGCGGCACAGGTCCTAATCCAAGCACTTGTCATCTCCCGTCTGGATTACTGCAACTCGCTGTTGGCTGGGCTCCCTGCCTGTGCCATTAAACCCCTACAACTCATCCAGAATGCCGCAGCCCGTCTGGTGTTCAACCTTCCCAAGTTCTCTCACGTCACCCCGCTCCTCCGCACACTCCACTGGCTTCCAGTTGAAGCTCGCATCTGCTACAAGACCATGGTGCTTGCCTACGGAGCTGTGAGGGGAACGGCACCTCCGTACCTTCAGGCTCTGATCAGTCCCTACACCCAAACGAGGGCATTGTGTTCAGCCACCTCTGGCCTGCTGCCCCCCCTACCTCTGCGGAAGCACAGTTCCCGCTCAGCCCAGTCAAAGCTGTTCGCTGCTCTGCACCCCAATGGTGGAACAAGCTCCCTCACGACGCCAGGACAGCGGAGTCACTCACCACCTTCCGGAGACACTTGAAACCCCACCTCTTTAAGGAATACCTGGGATAGGATAAAGTAATCCTTCTATCCCCCCTTACCCCACCCCACCCCACCCCCCCAAAAAAAAAGAAGGAAAAAAAAAGAAAAGAAAATATTGTAAAGTGGTTATCCCACTGGCTATAAGGTGAATGCACCAATGTGTAAGTCGCTCTGATTAAGAGCGTCTGCTAAATGACGTAAATGTAAATGTAAATGTGACAACAGTTGGTGCGATTATTCGCAAATGGAAGAAACACAAAAGAACTGTCAATCTCCCTTGGCCTGGAGCTCCATGCAAGATCTCACCTTGTGGAGTTGCAATGATCATGAGAACGGTGAGGAATCAGCCCAGAACTACACAGGAGGATCTTGTCAATGATCTCAAGGCAGCTGGGACCATAGTCACCAAGAAAACAATTGGTAACACACTACGCCGTGAAGGACTGAAATCCTGCAGTGCCCGCAAGGTCCCCCTGCTCAAGAAAGCACATATACAGGCCCGTCTGAAGTTTGCCAATGAACATCTGAATGATTCAGAGGAGATCTGGGTGAAAGTGTTGTGGTCAGATGAGACCAAAATCGAGCTCTTTAGCATCAACTCAACTCGCTGTGTTTGGAGGAGGAGGAATGCTGCCTATGACCCCAAAAACACCATCCCCACCGTCAAACATGTAGGTGGAAACATTATGCTTTGGGGGTGTTTTTCTGCTAAGGGGACAGGACAACTTCACCGCATCAAAGGGACGATGGACGGCGCCATGTACCGTCAAGTCTTGGGTGAGAACCTCCTTCCCTCAGCCAGGGCATTGAAAATGGGTCGTGGATGGGTGTAAGTCGCTCTGGATAAGAGCGTCTGCTAAATGACGTAAATGTAAATGTAAATATTCCAGCATGACAATGACCCAAAATACACGGCCAAGGCAACAAAGGAGTGGCTCAAGAAGAAGCACATTAAGGTCCTGGAGTGGCTTAGCCAGTCTCCAGACCTTAATCCCATAGAAAATCTGTGGACGGAGCTGAAGGTTTGAGTTGCCAAACGTCAGGCTCGAAACCTTAATGACTTGGAGAAGATCTACAAAGAGGAGTCGGACAAAATCCCTCCTGAGATGTGTGCAAACCTGGTGGCCAACTACAAGAAACATCTGACCTCTGTGATTGCCAACAAGGGTTTTGCCACCAAGTACCAAGTCATATTTTGCAGAGGGGTCAAATACTTATTTCCCTCATTAAAATCCAAATCAATTTATAACATTTTTATACATGCGTTTTTCTGGATTTCATTGTTGTTATTCTGTCTCTCACTGTTCAAATAAACCTACCATTAAAATTATAGACTGATCATATCTTTGTCAGTGGGCAAACGTACAAAATCAGCAGGGGATCAAATACTTTTTTCCCTCACTGTATAAATACAAACCACTGCACATTCTGTTTTCTAAGTTGCAGCAGAAGAAAAGTGAGGGGTTTGAAATCAATAATCCACTTCGGAAAGAAAAAGTAATTGCACTATCATTGCGTAACCCTTGTGTTTTTTAAAGTGCAAATATATCAATGCCACACTACAAAGTAATACTAACATTAGGAAACCTTTCATCTGGTTTACAGTTCCTTTTTACCTCAACTAATTTACTGCGCTTTCTCCTTTTTCTCCGGTAATGGTTAGTGTTTCACAATGTGTTTCTGAAGTGTCTTCAAAATTTGACAAAGACAAGAAATTAATGCATTTTTTTGCTTGATGTTTAGTGTTCTTCCAGACCAGAGTTATACATAAATGGTCTGAGTGGTTTGGTTAAAAGGCATGTTTTGATTTATCCAAGCATGTGTTCTTTGAAAGCTTTAGTTTAGGCAATCATAGAATATAAGACTCTCTGAGGCCTGCAGAGTGCTGCATGGTAATGTACTGTAATGTTCACAATTTTGTCATGCTTTATATAGATGTATATAATGTTGTTTACCCTACCTGCATTGCACATAATGTTGTCTTTTCTTCAATCTTTTATTATAATCCATTAAGAGACTGGTCAAAATGTAAGCAATTGTTGCCTGGGGGAAAATTGGGGAGGGTCATGCTTTTTCAATTTCAGTCAGGGGGACGGTTTAGTATGTTTTTATTTAGTCCAGGGGAGGGTCATGTAATTTCTAATTGATTAAATCTCAGTATTTGTCAGAATTTTGGAATGTACATATTGAATTTTACTATGTGTAACTTCGGTGTACAACCCTGCTCTTTCTCGCTCTCATTCTCCTCCTCGCTGAGCCCGGCTGGGTGGGCATTTCACTTTTACCATCCATTGGCTGTTCGATCAGCCCCTCTTTGTGCTTGCTATATCTAGAACGTGGGCGTGTAGAGTATCTGGCTAATCAAATAGTGCTTGTAGTGATGAAATGGGGAGCTAGTGCGCAACAAGTTGTAGAAATGTGCGTTCAAAACAACTGGGAACTCTGGGAAAAAAACGAGCTCTGACTGGGAAAATCGTTTTGAACGGTCATCTAACTCGGAATTCAAAGTCGTAAACTCAAGCATCTTTCTAGAGTTCGCAGTTGTCTTGAAAGCATAAAAAAATTGTGGTTTCTCACAACAACAAGCATGGCGGTGCACAATTAGACAAGGACCACAGTTTGTGAAAAAAGTTATCGTCACAATAATTTAAGGGTTTCTTTGCCGTTTCTGTCTGCTGAAGAGAGTCTAGAAAAGTTCCATGGAATTTTGGAGTCAAAAGGAGATGGTTTCTCAATGCGAAAAAAGTGAATGGATTAAATTGGCATATTCATTACGCCGATTCTGTTGCAAAACGTTTCTTAAACGAAGGATACGGAACGAAACGGGGAGGAACCTACCTAGTTTTGCTCTGTTTGCTTCTGTTTGGTTATAAATGGTAAACGGTTTCTGTAATGAATACTCCCCTGGCTGGGAATGTGTCTCGCTCTGTGTGTGTGTGTATGTGTGTGTCTGTGTGTGTCTGTGTGTGCATGCATGCGTGCGTGCGTGAGAGAGAGAAATGGTGTGATCAAAATACACTATATGAGTAGCCTGCTAATGTACCTTTCTGGACCTTGTAAACTGTAGAGAATAGACCCATAACTGATCCATATGGTTGCATAACCAGGCCGAGGAGAGAATTATTTATTTCAGCTTTTATTTCTTTCATCACATTCCCAGTGGGTCAGACGTTTACATACACTCAATTAGTATTTGGTAGCATTGCCTTTAAATTATTTAACTTGGGTCAAACGTTTGAAGTAGCCTTCCACAAGCTTCCCACAATAAGTTGTGTGAACTTTGGCCCATTCCTCCTGACAGAGCTGGTGTAACTGAGTCAGGTTTGTAGGCCTCCTTGCTCGCACACGCTTTTTCAGTTCTGCCCACAAATGTTCTATAGGATTGAGGTCAGGGCTTTGTGATGGCCACTACAATACCTTGACTTTGTTGTCCTTAAAACATTTTGCCACAACTTTGGAAGTATGCTTGGGGTCATTGTCCATTTGGAAGACCCATTTGCAAACTAAGCTTTAACTTCCTGACTGATGTCTTGAGATGTTGCTTCAATATATCCACATAATTTTCCTTCCTCATGATGCCATCTATTTTGTGAAGTGCACCAGTCCCTCCTGCAGCAAAGCACCCCCACAGCATGATGCTGCCACCCCCGTGCTTTATGGTTGGGATGGTGTTCTTCGGCTTGCAAGTAAACACTTTTTTCCTCCAAACATAACGATGGTCATTATGGCCAAACAGTTCTATTTTTGATTCATCAGACCAGAGGACATTTCTCCAAAAAGTATGATCTTTGTCCCCATGTGCAGTTGCAAACCGTAGTCTGGCTTTTTTATGGTGGTTTTGGAACAGTGGCTTCTTCCTTGCTGAGCGGCCTTTCAGGTTATGTCAATATAGGACTTGTTTTACTGTGGATATAGATACTTTTGTACCTGTTTCCTCCAGCATCTTCACAAGGTCCTTTGCTGTTGTTCTGGGATTGATTTGCACTTTTCGCACCAAGGTACGTTCATCTCTAGGAGACATATCGCGCCTCCTTCCTGAGCGGTATGACGGCTGCGTGGTCCCATGGTGTTTATACTTGGGTACTATTGTTTGTACAGATGAACGTGGTACCTTCAGGCGTTTGGAAATTGCTCCCAAGGATGAACCAGACTTGTGGAGGTCTACAATTATTTTTCTGAGGTCTTGGCTGATTTATTTAGATTTTCCCATGATGTCAAGAAAAGAGGCACTGAGTTTGAAGGTAGGCCTTGAAATACATCAACAGGTACACCGCCAATTGACACAAATGATGTCAATTAGCCTATCAGAAGCTTCTGAAGCCATGACATCATTTTCTGGAATTTTCCAAGCTGTTTAAAGGCACAGTCAACTTAGTGTATTTAAACTTCTGACCCACTGGAATTGTGATACAGTGAATTATAAGTGAAATAATCTGTCTGTAAACAATTGTTGGAAAAATGACTTGCCAAAACTATAGTTTGTTAACAAGAAATTTGTGGAGTGGTTGAAAAACAAGTTTTAATGACTCCAACCTAAGTGTATGTAAACTTCCGACTTCAACTGTAGCTCCATTGTGTATTATATTTTATTCCTCTTGTGTTACTATTTTATTTTTAAATTCTGCATTGGGAAGGATTTGTAAGCAATCATTTCACTGTAAATTCCACACTAGTTATATTTGGCGCATGTGATAAATACAATTTGATTCGATTTTATGCTGTTATTTCAGCATGAAGCATTCAAAACAGGACATTTAATTAGTTATTGTCTTGCTCTTTACTGTAATCAGGGGGCTAGTATCAATACTATGCATGCCAGTCTCTCTTCGCTAAACATTTTTAGTTTTTAGAAGAAGCATTAATGTGTTGAAAATTGTTTGCATAGTCAACTTACACACAGCACTGACATTTTAAATGCATGTAGTTCTGTCCTTAAGCTGTTCTTGTCTATTAATGTTCTGTATTATGTCATGTTTCATGTTTTGTGTGGACCCTAGGAAGAGTAGCTGCACTAATCGCCACAGCTAATGGGGATCCTAATAAAACAATCCTAATCCTAATAAAACAAAACAGGTTAGCCTACATCACTGCAGTTTACAGCCCTAGCAAATAATTGTGTACTCACATAAGATAACAATAATACATTCCTCATTGCACTGTGTTGTTGGAACGCATAGATCTGCCATTTCATAATCTGTAAACTTTTTTTCTTGTACTTTGACAATATTTATAGCCCTAATATTTAGCTAATGAGTGGCCTAATATGTAGCTAATATTAGCTTCTTCAGCTACATAACTCTAGACTCTCTCTTCCAGCTATTCCCGTGCGCAATAGGCTATAGGCTACGGACGCACGCCTCTACGCTATTCCTCTTCTTGTGAAATCCCAGGAAAAGCTATAGGCTACAAAAGCTTTAGGAGATTATTTTTTTGCCTTTTCTATACTAGGCCTAATAGCCTTTTCGTGGAGAGAAGCAGGCTTGCTCTTGCTAATTGCTGAATGTAAAATAGGCCTGTTGGGGAAAGCTGCGTAGAGAGAGTGCATCACTGGCCGGTGATGATAATGTTGTTGCACTGATGTATTAAATGGTTGCACATGACAGACAGTGATGAGCACATTGAAAAAGAAGATCCAAACTAATTGACATCCATTAGAAACATTTAAATCACTTGCAAACCACTTGAGCAATGAGGCATGATGTAAAAGATGCCAGGCCAAACAGCATTTGTTGTAGAATTTCTACATTTAATTTAAATACGAGTTTCTATATTATATTTTTCATTAGACTACATGTAGCCTACATTGAAGTATTATTTGTAGTTGTCACAATGGCAATGAACACATCCTGAAGCACTGATGAATGGTCTGTGTTACCACCTTATTAATAGGCCTACAGTGTGCAGTAGGATGCTTTAATCAGTTGATGGACAGGTGTAGGCTGTAGAACAATAAACTATCCTCTAGTGTGGATGCTCGCCAACGTTTTATAGTTATGTATAAGTTATCGTTATAGTTGGTGTGGACGGCCCTTAATTCTTAAATTGGTAAATGCCACCTTCTAGCGGATAACATGAATATGGTATGAATACAGTAGTGGTTCTCAACCACAGGTTGATTTGATAAAAATCACAACTGTAACAATGACAGCCTACTAAAAAGGGATTTAATATGACCTACTATTTTGTTTTAATTATCATTTTTTAGGGGGAGGGTTATATGTTTGGTTTTTCAAACACCGGGGAGGGCCAGGTAAAAATATATTTTCCTCATTTCAAAGAGGTCCGATTACCTCAAGGTATCACTCGATACCTGGAGGTAATAATGATCACTCCCTAAGGACCACTAAACCAAACCAATCTAAACTAAACTAATGTAGCTCTGGCAATCTACAGTACAATGTGATTCTTGTATTTCTGTCCAATGTCTCACTGAGTTAACAAGTCTCTAAATTGCTCTAATAGATACGTACAAACAGAGATCCAACTCTACGCAACCCTCTCATCAACCTCTAGCACTTTTACCCTCTTGTGTTTCCTCCCTGTGACACATTATCTAACAGAGCTAAAATTTTAGCCTTCAGGTCAGCTCACTCTGAAAGGGTGAGACTGGAGTAGGAGATGCTGCCTGCCATGTGTTGAAATGTCTTTGTGGTAATTGGTGCTATGACCCTGAGATTCAGATTCAGACCTGAACAGCCTCCTCCACTGATTGCTAATGTAGGATTTTTCTGTCTTTGATTTGAACACCTTTGCCATGGCCAATTTGACCTGATTGTTGAGGTGCTTTAGACAGGACCAAATACAGTGGGGAAAAAAGTATTTAGTCAGCCACCAATTGTGCAAGTTCTCCCACTTAAAAAGATGAGAGAGGCCTGTAATTTTCATCATAGGTACATGTCAACTATAACAGACAAATTGAGAAAAAAAAATCCAGAAAATCACATTGTAGGATTTTTTATGAATTTATTTGCAAATTATGGTGGAAAATAAGTATTTGGTCACCTACAAACAAGCAAGATTTCTGGCTCTCACAGACCTGTAACTTCTTCTTTAAGAGGCTCCTCTGTCCTCCACTCGTTACCTGTATTAATGGCACCTGTTTGAACTTGTTATCAGTATAAAAGACACCTGTCCACAACCTCAAACAGTCACACTCCAAACTCCACTATGGCCAAGACCAAAGAGCTGTCAAAGGACACCAGAAACAACATTGTAGACCTGCACCAGGCTGGGAAGACTGAATCTGCAATAGGTAAGCAGCTTGGTTTGAAGAAATCAACTGTGGGAGCAATTATTAGGAAATGGAAGACATACAAGACCACTGATAATCTGCCTCGATCTGGGGCTCCACGCAAGATCTCACCCCGTGGGGTCAAAATGATCACAAGAACGGTGAGCAAAAATCCCAGAACCACACGGGGGGACCTAGTGAATGACCTGCAGAGAGCTGGGACCAAAGTAACAAAGCCTACCATCAGTAACACACTACGCCGCCAGGGACTCAAATCCTGCAGTGCCAGACGTGTCCCCCTGCTTAAGCCAGTACATGTCCAGGCCCGTCTGAAGTTTGCTAGAGTGCATGTGGATGATCCAGAAGAGGATTGGGAGAATGTCATATGGTCAGATGAAACCAAAATAGAACTTTTTTGGTAAAAACTCAACTCGTCGTGTTTGGAGCACAAAGAATGCTGAGTTGCATCCAAAGAACACCATACCTACTGTGAAGCATGGGGGTGGAAACATCATGCTTTGGGGCTGTTTTTCTGCAAAGGGACCAGGACGACTGATCCGTGTAAAGGAAAGAATGAATGGGGCCATGTATCGTGAGATTTTGAGTGAAAACCTCCTTCCATCAGCAAGGGCATTGAAGATGAAATGTGGCTGGGTCTTTCAGCATGACAATGATCCCAAACACACCGCCCAGGCAACGAAGGAGTGGCTTCGTAAGAAGCATTTCAAGGTCCTGGAGTGGCCTAGCCAGTCTCCAGATCTCAACCCCATAGAAAATCTTTGGAGGGAGTTGAAAGTCCGTGTTGCCCAGCGACAGCCCCAAAACATCACTGCTCTAGAGGAGATCTGCATGGAGGAATGGGCCAAAATACCAGCAACAGTGTGTGAAAACCTTGTGAAGACTTACAGAAAACATTTGACCTGTGTCATTGCCAACAAAGGGTATATAACAAAGTATTGAGAAACTTTTGTTATTGACCAAATACTTATTTTCCACCATAATTTGCAAATAAATTCATTAGAAATCCTACAATGTGATTTTCTGGAGAAAAAAAATTCTCACTTTGTCTGTCATAGTTGACGTGTACCTATGATGAAAATTACAGGCCTCTCTCATATTTTTAAGTGGGAGAACTTGCACAATTGGTGGCTGACAAAATATTTTTTTTCCCCACTGTAGCTTTATGCAAACCATAGAGATTATACCCCAGAAGTTGAACATTATGTTGCATAGTGTCAAAGTCAAATAAAAAAACATGGTTATTTCAGCTCATTGCTCTGTATTGGTGAAAAGGAACCATGGTTCAAATGGAATTTGTAACAGTGAGGTCAAGTGTGGATTTTAGGTTTTTCCAACTTTAACTTTGGCAGTGGGGTAATACGGAAACTGTAAGTAAATATCAAGGTCTGGATCATTGGTATGGTAGTTTATATATGTACAGAAAGATGTGATGTACTCAGACCAAAGGTTGCATTGGATGTACTACAACTTTTACATGATCAATATCATGGCAGTGTGGTATGTTTAGGGGGTGTTAGATAATGACTCCATCTTCTTTAACTCCTCTTTGTCTCCAGTGATCTCAAGTGATCAGCTGACACTCTTTCAAAGAGGTTGGGGAAATATAACAGCAATGAATGAGTCGATACAAATTCTGTTTGAAGATTGCTTCAAGCTGTAGTAGAAGAACTGGAAAAAAGAGGAGCACAAAAGAGATAAGGTAGAGTGAAGAGCTGAGGCTGCAAAGCCAACAGGAAATCCAGCAATGAACAGGCAAAGACAACTCCCAAACTTTGCATAATTCAAGGGACAACTGTGAGGCATGAGGCTAAGGAAGGAATTGCATAAGACAACAACAAAGGAGAGATTTCTGTGGGAAGGGATCATTAGAGCTTGTGTATATTTAAGAGGGAAATCTGAAAGTTTAAAGACCTGCTCTGTAGCGACAGTGGCAGACTCTTAGCATTGCTTGAATTAAATCTGAAGCTATTCTCTCTGCAGGGGATCCAATGGATGCATTGCTGTAATATTATAGTGAGGAAGCCTATTTTAGGCCAACCCAATAGAACAACGTTTCTGTATTGCAATTGAAGCCATACACTAAAGTAGGATTTTCTCTGAGTTATAGGAAATAATTCCTCTGCTGATTGAGTTAGTTTATTTAAGGTCAGTACATAGTGGTATGTAGGAAACTAAATAGAAAGGCTTTGTTTATTTAAACTATATATACATATTAAAGGAACAACATGCTTTCTAATACACATCCCACTGGGCACAGACGTCAGTTCAACGTCTAGTTTTGATTTACATTTGGTTGAGTTTTCAACTAACATGAATTCAACGTGAAATCAACAAAACATGCCATAATGTCATTGGATTTAGGTTAAAAGCAGGGTGAATAAAAGACAAAAATGCTCTTAAATTGATGTATTTTTGCAAATCCAATCAGTTTTCCACATTGATTCAACGTCATCACATAGATTTTTGGGTTTAAATTACCTGGAAACAACGTTGATTCAACTAGTTTTTGCCCAGTGGGATGTAGGCTGAAGCCAAATTGGTTGTTTCTTACACAAAATGCTTATGTGTCTTCCTTCATTTCCCTAACACAACATTGTTGATTTCCTTGTTTTGAAAACAAAACTAATTTTATAGCATAATAAATCATTTCAGTTATGCAAATAATAGTTAGAGATGTGAGATGGGCTTAAACAGTGAACACACTGAAATCAAACAGCATTTTGTTAGTCTCCGATGTTTCATCCTTTATTCCTGCTAATATTGTCCCTAGTAAAAGGGGAAAGTCATAGGGGAAGAAACTAATATGTAATTTGTAAATCTCATATTGGGAGAAAGTGAAAATGAATCGTTTGTAAAATGAGAAACGCTCCTCTGTTGATGTGGAACGATTCTCATTAAGGAGTGAGTTCAGAAAAAGAATGCCTTACAGTGTTCAAATGGAAAATTCCAATCAAAGTCCCCAGTTCTCTGATGGTATCTCAGTTTCTTCATTTTCATCTGTAATCAATGCCTGTTATGTTAACATTTCTCATCAATTCACTGTTTCATCATGTATTCATTAAATCCTGTAAATAGAACAAATATTTATTTCATTCAAGATTTAGTGGAGGTAAATATTAAACCAGACACCAAAAGTTCAATTTTATGAATAAATGGACTGAAACAAGAAAGAACTTGTGCAAATGACCAGTACTACCCTACACTGACCATTTTTGTGACTATTTCACTAGTACATGCCTATACATGTATGAAATAGAGAGCGAGAGAGTGGGAGAGAAAGACTGAGAGAGAGAAAGAGAGTGAGGCTGTTAATGGGGGAGAGAGAGAGCGAGAAGGTGAGAGAGGAATAATTAAGAAAGTGTGGTCTGTGAAAAGAGCCGTAGCTGTTTCCTGGTGGTGTGAGTGTGGTGAATTTACATTGTAAAATGTATGGATGGATGATCTATCTCATCCATTCCCCTGTTAGCAGGTCACCCCTGAATTAGCAAACATTAAGCTGGGGCCTACTGGAATGCTGGAAGTCCTAACGTATACGATCAGAGCATATTATAGAGTCTACTGTTCGCTAGATGGCAAACACAATACCATTAGTACAGCACACAATTCAAAGGACATGATGCATAGACACAGTCATACACGCACAGTCTTTCACAAACATGCACCAGTCTATCCTGCTGGGGTCACCAATACGAAAATGTAGGCATACTGCTAAGTCACTTTGGATAAAAGTGTCTGTTACAGTAAATGGCATATTTATTTATAAATGTTATATCTATTCACACACATGTACTCTTGCTGAAACGTGCAAAGAATCGCGTTCCTGTGTTCAGTGTGGACCCCTTTCAACTGATTTCATAATATAGAAATACATTTGGTATCGAAGCTGATGACACAAGAGGACAATGCTTGCTTTGAAGTGGGTATTCAATTAAAAAGTACTAGACAAGAGGCGCAGAACATTGAAAGATTCCAATGTTATTTTTTAGTGGCATAAAGTCAGCTATATAACCTTTAGCTTGCCCTCGAAAGCTCTCCTGTCCTACGGAATAAAGCCAACAATAAAGGCAATTATTGTTCCCTCTGCTTTTCTCTTTCCTTTTTTTTGTTGCTCAGATATGAGTTTCTTTTCAATAGGATTGTGTCTTTTATTATTGTATTGCCTCAGTTTAATACAAATATGTTTCACACTTTAGTGTCCCTTTACTGTCTTTATGTCGTTTTCACAATGACCCTGGTAGCCATTCTTTTTTATACACAGTTGAAGGGGCATGAATAGGATTGTGGGATTGTAACCAGTGGACAGATTGGCTGAGTAAAGTCTCCGGGCCCTTGATTCAGTAAGGGTAAATACATCTCAAATATGGGGCCATTCAAGGTGCAGCATCACTGCAAACTGACAGATAGAGAGTTTTTCTTTATATAATAAATAAGATGAGACTCTCCATGTGTGTCAAAACAGCATAACCACATGAAAGTCACATTGCACCTCTCTGTCTTTTCAACCAGTACAACAGAGAGAGATGGCGAGAGTACAAATACTGTACAGTTGAAGTCGGAAGTTTACATACACCTTAGCCAAATACATTTAAACTCAGTTTTTCACAATTCCTGACATTTAATCCTACTAAAAATCCCTGTCTTAGGTCAGTTAGGATCACCACTTTATTTTAAGAACGTGAAATGTCAGAATAATAGTAGAGAGAATGATTTCTTTCAGATTTTATTTCTTTCATCACATTCCCAGTGGGTCAGACGTTTACATACACTCAATTAGTATTTGGTAGCATTGCCTTTAAATTGTTTAACTTGGGTCAAACGTTTCGGGTAGCCTTCCATAAGCTTCCCACAATAAGTTGGGTGAATTTTGGCCCATTCCTCCTGACAGAGCTGATGTAACTGAGTCAGGTTTGTAGGCCTCCTTGCTCGGACACACTTTTTCTGTTCTGCCCACACATTTTCTATAGGATTGAGGTCAGGGCTTTGTGATGGCCACTCCAATACCTTGACTTTGTTGTCCTTAAGCCATTTTGCCACAACTTTGGAAGTATGCTTGGGGTCATTGTCCATTTGGAAGACCCATTTGCGACCAAGCTTTAACTTCCTGACTGATGTCTTGAGATGTTGCTTCAATATATCCACATAATTGTCCTTCCTCATGATGCCATCTATTTTGTGAAGTGCACCAGTCCCTCCTGCAGCAAAGCACCCCCACAGCATGATGCTGCCACCCCTGTGCTTCACGGTTGGGATGGTGTTCTTCGGCTTGCAATCAACCACCTTTTTAATCCAAACATAACAATGGTCATTATGGCCAAACAGTTCTATTTTTGTTTCATCAGACCAGAGGACATTTCTCCAAAAAGTAGGATCTTTGTCCCCATGTGCAGTTGCAAACCATAGGCTTTTTTATGGCGGTTTTGGAGCAGTGGCTTCTTCCTTGCTGAGCGGCCTTTCAGGTTATGTCGATATAGGACTCGCTGTTGTTCCTTTGCTGTTGTTCTGGGATTGATTTGCACTTTTCGCAACAAAGTACGTTAATCTCTTGGAGACAGAACGCGTCTCCTTCCTGAGCGGTATGACGGCTGCGGGGTCCCATGGTGTTTATACTTGCGTACTATTGTTTGTACAGATGAACGTGGTACATTCAGGTGTTTGGAAATTGCTCCCGAGGATGAACCAGACTTGTGGAGGTCTACAATTATTTATTTGAGGTCTTGGCTGATTTATTTTGATTTTCCCATGATGTCAAGCAAAGAGGCACTGAGGTAGGCCTTGAAATACATTGACAGGTACACCTCCAATTGACTCAAATGATGTCAATTAGCCTATCAGAAGCTTCTAAAGGTAAACTTTCAAAGCTGTTTAAAGGCACAGTCTACTTAGTGTATGTAAACTTCTGACCCATTGGAATTGTGATACAGTTAATTATAAGTGAAATAATCTGTCTGTAAACAGTTGTTGGAAAAATTACTTGTGTCATGCACAAAGTAGATGTCCTAACCGACTTGCCAAAACTATAGTTTGTTAACAAGAAATTTGTGGAGTGATTGAAAAACAAGTTTTAATGACTCCAACCTACAGTGAGGGAAAACATTATTTGATCCCCTGCTGATTTTGTATGTTTGCCAAATGACAAAGACATGATCAATCTATAATTTTAATGGTAGGTTTATTTGAACAGTGAGAGACAGAATAACAACAAAAACATCCAGAATAACGCATGTCAAAAATGTTATAAATTGATTTTAATGAGGGAAATAAGTATTTGACTTAGTACTTGGTGGCAAAACCCTTGTTGGCAATCACAGAGGTCAGATGTTTCTTGTAGTTGGCCACCAGGTTTGCACACATTTCAGGAGGGATTTTGTCCCACTCCTCTTTGCAGATCTTCTCCAAGTCATTAAGGTTTCGAGGCTGACGTTTGGCAACTCGAACCTTAAGCTCCCTCCACAGATTTTCTATGGGATTAAGGTCTGGAGACTGGCTAGGCCACTCCAGGACCTTAATGTGCTTCTTCTTGAGCCACTCCTTTGTTGCCTTGGCCGTGTGTTTTGGGTCATTTTCATGCTGGAATACCCATCCACGACCCATTTTCAATGCCCTGGCTGAGGGAAGGAGGTTCTCACCCAAGATTTGACGGTACATGGCCCCGTCCATCATCCCTTTGATGCGGTGAAGTTGTCCTGTCCCCTTAGCAGAAAAACACCCCCAAAGCATAATGTTTCCAACTCCATCTTTGATGGTGGGGATGGTGTTCTTGGGGTCATAGTCAGCATTCCTCCTCCTCCAAACACAGCGAGTTGAGTTGATGCCAAAGAGCTCCATTTTGGTCTCATCTGACCACAACACTGTCACCCAGTTATCTTCTGAATCATTCAGATGTTCATTGGCAAACTTCAGACGGGCCTGTATATGTGCTTTCTTGAGCAGGGGGACCTTGCAGGCGCTGCAGGATTTCAGTCCTTCACAGTGTACTGTGTTACCAATTGTTTTCTTGGTGACTATGGTCCCAGCAGCTGCTTGAGATCATTGACAAGATCCTCCTGTGTAGTTCTGAGCTGATTCCTCACCGTTCTCATGATCATTGCAACTCCACGAGGTGAGATCTTGCATGGAGCCCAAGGCCGAGGGAGATTGACAGTACTTTTGTGTTTCTTCCATTTGCGAATAATCGCACCAACTGTTGTCACCTTCTCACCAAGCTGCCTTGCGATGGTCTTGTAGCCCATTCCAGCCTTGTGTAGGTTTCCAATCTTGTCCCTGACATCCTTGGAGAGGTCTTTGGTCTTGGCCATGGTGGAGAGTTTGGAATCTGATTGATTGATTGCTTCTGTGGACAGGTGTCTTTTATACAGGTAACAAACTGAGATTAGGAGCACTCCCTTTAAGAGTATGCTCCTAATCTCAGCTCGTTACCTGTATAAAAGAGACCTGGGAGCCAGAAATCTTTCTGATTGAGAATGGGTCAAATACTTATTTCCCTCATTAAACTGCAAATAAATTTATAACATTTTTGACACGCGTTTTTCTGGATTATTTTGTTGTTATTCTGTCTCTCACTGTTCAAATAAACCTACCATTAAAATTATAGACTGAAATTTCTTTGTCAGTGGGCAAACGTACAAAATCAGCAGGGGATCAAATACTTTTTTCCCTCACTGTAAGTGTATGTAAACTTCAGGTCTTTTGCAATAGATTCCCTTAGTGTTTTGCAATAGATTCCCTAGGGCCACTGCAATGTATTTTCCAGACAACTAGAGTAGGCACTAAGCAGAGGCCTTCAGCTCTTCCTCTCTCAAAATTATTTAACAGGCAGTCCCAAACAGGACATAAAATCTAAAATTGAGGACACTCCCTCTCCTCATTGGTTTAATGCTGATCATGTCCAGGTAATGTCCATCTAACATCCACTTCTTTCCCCTTCCATATTCTCCTTCGATAAACACCTTCCATATCGCCATCTATCCCTCCTTCCTCCTCCCTCTCTTTCTCTTTTTCCCTTGCTTTGCTTAGAGGATATTGCAGCTCGACAACACTGACAATCTGCAATGCAGAGAGGGGGATGGATGACTGGAAGAGTATCCTTTGTGATGAGAAACTCATTCTTTTATTCTGGTGGGATAAGTGCAAGCAATGTCGTCTCTGATTCTGAGCAACAATCAATCTACAGGCACTTATTGCACTGCCGTTAGTAACAGGCTTCTGCATTCATTATCCCACCCTGGCCAACAGCAAGCGTTGGAGACGTGATCCGCATGGTAAATGCAGGCTCACATATCACATCTCTCCAAACTCCCACTAAAACAGCAACACAGCCACTCACCACGCTCACTCACTCACGGTAGCCTCAATAGACTGTAGCGAGCCAGCACAGAAGCCCACAGCACTGAACTGCATTGAACTATACACAACACCCACCTCCTCACATGCAACCTACAATCAGCACCAACATGAATCTATCTAGACCACTGAGGTATAAAAGAACTGGAGACCGCGTCCAAGATGTCCGACCGTTGTTTTCAACTTAATCTAACTCACAATTCATGGACCATATATATTCGGGTTGCATCCGGTTTACATGGCCCAACTTCACATGCGCACTAGTGCTCAGTGCGCACAAGGAGCAGCTCGAGCAGCAACGATGTCATCACATCATCCAAAAACATGGCATACACAGTATGAAAATGTATGCACTCACTAAAACTGTAAGTCGCTCTGGATAAGAGCGTCTGCTTAAATGACCAAAAAAAATGAAATGTTAATATCTTTGATTGGAAGTGATAAAAAATAAATTGGCCTCAGCTACACTTATTTGAATAATTCAATGGATGTTTTGTGCACGAAGGTGATGACTAAAGTGTATTACTAGGAATTTTCAAATCTGACTTCTCTATGCAGCCGTCTTTGGAAAATATATTTCTGGGCCGGACGTCAGTTAAACTGCGGTACAGAAGCAAGACTGTATGAGCAGTTGAAACCGTGCTTCTAGACCGGAACCCTGGCCCATTGATCTAGACTCAATATCATATAGACAAATAGAGGAACACTGTCTATCTGGCTGGTCAACATCTCAATCCTTACTGTAATTGAGACTCTACATTCAGCATTTCCTGTAATAACACGTATTATGAGGTAATGGCCTATTGGAGCTACAACACTAAAATGATACTGTAAAGTATTTGATATTTTGCTACAGTCATGAGTCATGAAGTTCATTTAGCAAATCAAAAAACTAAATTATGTCAGCAAATCCTAGCTATTTTTTATGTGAAAATGAGCTGAATGAATGACTTGCACTGTTGCAGGTTGTGTAATTATTGCAGTGAGAGTGATAATACATTTCAGAATTATTTTCTGTGATAATTTTTGTATGCCCTCAACATAATTGTAGCACAATGAATGCTTATGCAATGCCTGTAAAAGGCAAACATGCACTATCAGTTTCACACTCCAATGATAAAGGGAAGTTAATTAATTATCACCACTGTTGTGCCGTGAATAAAAAAAATTACAAAATAAATTACAAAAAAAATACAAAATAATGTGCTGGTCGAGAATTTGATTAGAATGATGAATTATACACTCTTATCAGGAGGGTTCTGGTGGCATGCATTGATCCCATGCTTTTCGCATGGGTTTCTTTTGCAAAATAACTATGAATTAACTGACTTATTTTCAATAACATGGCGGCTTTCAACACCCGACAACAGAAAGAGTTGGCCACTACTATCTGAGAAATTGTTTGTGAGGAAATTACCTCCGTCATTGACTTGAAATTAAAACCCATAAATGAATTTCTTGCACTGCTCACTTCTAAAGTGGATACCTACTCAACTAAAGTGGAAAGTTTGGAGAAAGTGGCCAATGTGACAGAGGGGCGACTCCATGACCTGGAAACAGCAGGAACTAAGCTAGAAAGGGAAATTAATCTCCTGAAAAAGAAAACTGAATCACTCGAAAATCATTCCCGTAAATGCAACGTGCGGGTCACAGGACTTGAAACTGGTATGGAAGCGGACAACCCAACTTCCTTTTCTATGAACTGTTTGTGCAGGAGAAGCTAGGTCCCATACCACTGATAAACATTGCGCACCGCACAGGTCCTTTCCGGAACGGATCTCGGTGTATGATTGTACAAATCCACAATTTTTAAGTAAAACTTCTCTGACCTATGTGGAGAAGAGGATCAGCATCTACCCAGATCTGAGTACCGAACTGCTGAAACAGAGGGCAACCAATAACGAGATGAGATCCCAGCTACTCAAGCTAAACCTGAGATGCGGCTTCATCCACCCGGCAAAACTCATCTTGACCTTACAGAATACAACACACACGTTTTCCAGGGAGGCTCAAGACTTCTTCGAGAATCACTTCAAGCCCAACACACAAGGGGACAAGCTGCCAGATCTAGGCTAACCCCAATTTGACTGGCTTAATATTTAGGTATGCTATACATCAGTGGTGACCCATCATTTTTTGCTTTTTGTTGGCCTGTTTTGCATGTTATTTTGGCATTATTATATGTCCCATATCAGTTTGCAAACAATGTAAAAAAAGTAATAAAAAATCATTGAGTTAACAAAGCCGCATACAAACATGGTCTCTTATTTGCTTTCCTGAGTAAGGCAGCTCCAAAATGAAGGTGTTTCAGCCTAGCTCAGTGCTTTCTGTGGTGGTGGTGCAGCCAGCCGAAAATACGGAGCGTAGGGATTGGTAAAGTTCTCTAGTTGCACCGCGATTGGCTCCGTGTTCTGTCACTCATGGGGACACTACGTCACCGCAAAATCTACTGGAGAGCTCAGAAATTCAAGCCCCTTGGGGGCTGCCATAGAGTTACATTAGAAGTGCCCATCCAAGAAGGCTCAAGGTCATTGGCCACATATAAAATGACATCAAATCACGTTATATGTACCATAGCTTTGATTGGACTGATCATGGCAACATCATACTTTCAAAATCTTAGCTAAAAAGCTAGAAGTCATCATCATGAATCAAGTCGACAATCTACTGGCAAATCCCTTTCAAACCTTGTCATATGAAGAGAAATTATGAAGAGAAAATATAGATAAAATGTATTGGTGGTCATCGGCCATTGGACATAAACATTACAAAACAAGTTGGAAATTGCAAATTCAACAATGAGTGGTTTGGAAGGAATCAGTGGCTAACTGCAAGCATTACAAAGCAATCACTAGCCTGCTATTCAATGGAGTGGGTGTGTGGTCCAAATCTGGGTTTAAGGATAAACATTCAACATTGGCCATGCTGTCAATCCAGCATGACTTCTGCCACGTTTGAAACAACTGGAAACTCGGAACTGGGAAATCTCAGACTTCAGTGAGTTCAAGACAACTGGGAACTCGGAAAAAAAGTAGCTCCGACTGGGAATAAAGTTTTGAACGGTCATCCAACTCAGAATTCCAAGTCGGGAACTCAGGCCTCTTTCTAGAGCTCCGACCTGAAGATCACTGACGTCATGATTCGACATAATTTTTTTCAGAGTTCTCAGTTGTCTTGAAAGAACCTTAAATCCAGAGAATGCCAGACTTTGAAGAGAACGTTTGATGACAAAATTTGCCACGAAGGACCGCAGCACCACCTTTCTGTTCAAGTGAGCACAGCACAACAAGGTGAGTCCAAAAATGTATTGTATGCTGCTGCATAAATTATGTAATATGCCAGGGAGATATGTATACTGCAGCTAACAAAGTAATATTAAGTGTATGTTGTGTAGTAAGCTGTAGCGGGTGATTTTGACGGAGTCAGGCGCAGGAGGGTAAATCACAGAATAAATAGTTTATTCGGCAAATACAGCGGTATGCAGCAATGCGTAAAACACTACAGTGCGGTATAACGGCGCACTGGAGAAAACAAAGCACACGGGTGAATATCCCGCCGATACAAATATATAAAGCTCCACCGAGCTATCGTCACCTCCACAATAAACAATCACACACAAAGACATGGGGGGCAGAGGGAATACTTATACAGGTACTGATGAGGGGATATGAACCAGGTGTGTGTAAAAACAAGACAAAACAAATGGAATGATAAGATGAGGAGCGGCAGTGGCTAGAAGGCCGGTGACGACGAACGCCGAAGCCTGCCCGAACAAGGAGAGGAGGCAGCTTCGGAGGAAGTCGTGACATAAGCTGTTAGTAGCCCATGTGCCTCACGCCCTCACCCTAATAATTTGCTCCCTTTTCCCCTCATAACTTAGCCTACTGTTCTACCTTGGTGGTGCACATTTAACCTATAGCCTGTTTTAGAGAAATGTCATCATCGAATATTGTAAGAGCTTTCATTGTCTGCTTATATGCCCCCTTTATTTATCCTTCGGTTCTGACTTGGTGTACAGGGAGAATACTGTAAGAAAGGCCCATGTTCTGAATTGTGTCGCTGTACATTTCAAAAGTGCTGAACAAATTGTTATATTGACTACGTCCGCCCTAGCTCGCTCATTAATGTCTTAATCGAAATTATGGATTGCCTCTTATCTGCTCGTCGTCCCCTTATGCCATAGTTTGTACATCTCAATTGTCAGTAGAAACCACATTTGTTTAAGCAAGTCAGCCATATCAGCTACAGTATGTTTTTTTTAAAGGCTGTAAATGAGGCTGAATTAACTGTTTTGCTGCCAGACAAGGCTCCGCTGATAGCCAGGTGTAGCAGTGGTAAGGTGTTTGGATTGCTGTTGGGACTCTGCTGTTGGGACAGCTTTATGTAGGCCCTAACAGTTTGTGGGCACCGTTTGTCACCGTTGTAGTGCAACTAATGTATTGTTTAGTGTTGTGTTGTGTAGTGTAGTGGCTTTGCTGGCATGCATCTAAACAATTTTGGGGGAGTTTGCCCCACCAAGATTTACATGCTAAAATCACAACTGCAATCCACGCACAATCACGCAGCCTGGCCTATGGCTGTGATGCTGCCCTCAGCATAAGACACCCCCTCAATTGGGTAAAAGGAACACTATTATTACTGAACATTGGACTTCATAATTATTATATTGCCTATTGTCCAGGACATTTAGACAATGATGAATCCATGCAAATTAATGAACAATATATTGAAGTGCCATACATTTTAGTCATTTAGCAGACGCTCTTATCCAGAGCGACTTACAGTTAGTGAGTGCATGCATTTTTCATACTGGCCCCCCGTGGGAATCGAACCCACAACCCTGGCGTTGCAAGCGCCATGCTCTACCAACTGAGCTACAGGAGAATGGGGTTGCTTCCTTGTGGGGATACAGCATGCCTATGGGATAAACTGTTTAGGATAGATGGCCAGTCCCTTATGGGCTACCACACAATTCCATTTATTTTTATTTTCATGGCTGTACCCCTCCGTTTACGCTGCTAAATGTATCTCCCAGGGAGGACTTGGCCTAGAGGCCATGATTCATTATTGTGAAGATCTAGATAATAGACTGCATTTCTTGCACATACCCTCTTCTTTTTTTTTTCTTTTTTTTTTTACATAGTATAGAGCACGTACAGTACATGCTTCATACAAATTGAGGGTACATTATGTTTACGATAATTTAGGCCATATTGCTAATAGTAATGAGGATAATGGATGAAGAGCTATTGCTCCTACAGCCATCCTATTTGACTGTTTAGGCTTGCATTTCTGTTGTTATATTTAGCCTGCTTTATTTCTTCATTTTCTCTTCTTTTTTTCTTCATTACCCAGCCAAATTCATCAAGTCTCCAAACTTAAATTTAAAGGTCTGAAGAGGTGAATGGTTACTTATTTTATGTTTGCTTTCTCAATACCTTAAGGCCCCCAAAATATATGCTTCTTAAGAGATTTCCTAGGTAAGGCTGCCACCGTTATGCTGTAACCCTGTAATGATAGTTCAGGGCGGGGGTGAACTGGGGAGGGAGGGCTGGGGGACAGGGTGAAGGGGGTTAGGGAAGAGGGGTTGGTGGCTGGGGAGGGAGGGGGGGAGGGAAGGGAAGGGAAGACGATCAATGGGTTGGTTTCCCTGTAGGTTCTGCTTTTTGTTTCACATCCATGGGCTTATTAACACTAAAGATAACAATTACATCATTAATAATACTATTTTTTTACAATGGCAATGCTAGCTATTCTCTCTTAGAATTATTTGTAAGGCCTAAACTGTCCTACTTAATGTTCCACCTGTCTTGATATCCTGGCAAGAAACCATGTTGAAATAGCAAGGCTTCAAGAAACACACCTGCTCCAAAAGGACCCACACCACATAGAATAGAGAACCATTTGTACAAACTGGCTGCTTTTTCATCAGCCCCAAACATCACTAAATGTGTAATCATAATGATACATAAGAACTCAAAATGTACATCTTGGGTGAAGGCGAAGACCAAGAAGGCAGAATCACTTTCCTTAAATGTATCCATAATGGAAAGAAAATTGCCTTTAATAATGTGTACGTTCCAAATTCATATGAGCCTAAGTTTTCTGATTCTCTGAACAGCATATTTATTAATTAAATGAATTCCATCTGGTTATTAGAACAGACATGAATGCCATTTTGGATATGTGGGACAAATCTAATAAGACCAACTACAATCCACACGCAACCAAGGCTCTCCAGCATACTCTGATTACAACCTCATTGATGCCTGGTGAGCACATAATCCTAAAGCAAAAGAGTACACTTTCTACTCAAACTGGAATAAATCATTCTCACAAATTGATTTCATACTATTATCTACACCTCTATTTTCTGTAATCAAGAAAATAGAAATTCAACATACAGTCATGGTCAAAAGTTTTGAGAATGACACAAATACTAATTTTCACAAAGTCTGCTGCCTCAGTTTTGATGACGGCAATTTGCATATACTCCAGAATGTCATGAAGAGTGATCAGATGAATTGCATTTAATTGCAAAGTCCCTCTTTGTCATGAAAATGAACTTAATCCCCAAAAAACATGTCCACTGCATTTCAGCCCTGCCACAAAAGGACCAGCTGCCATCATGTCAGTGATTCTCTCGTTAACACAGGTGAGAGTGTTGACAACGACAAGGCTGGAGATCACTCTGTCATGCTGATTGAGTTAGAATAACAGACTGGAAGCTTTAAAAGGAGGGTGGTGCTTGAAATCATTGTTCTTCCTCTGTTAACCATGGTTACCTGCAAGTAAACACGTGCCATCATCATTGATTTGCACAAAAAGGGCTTCACAGGCAAGGATATTGCTGCTAGTAAGATTGCACCTAAATCAACCATTTATCGGATAATCAAGAACTTCAAGGAGAGAGGTTCAATTGTTGTGAAGAAATCAGGGCGCCCAAGAAAGTCCAGCAAGCGCCAGGACCGTCTCCTAAAGTTGATTCAGCTGCGGGATCGGGGCACCACCAGTGCAGAGCTTGCTCAGGAATGGCAGCAGGCAGATGTGAGTGCATCTGCACGCACAGTGAGGCAAAGACTTTTGGAGGATGGCCTGGTGTCAAGAAGGGCAGCAAAGAAGCCACTTCTCTCCAGGAAAAACATCAGGGACAGTCTGATATTCTGCAAAAGGTACAGGGATTGGACTGCTGAGGACTGGGGTAAAGTCAGTTTCTCTGATGAATCCCCTTTCCGATTGTTTGGGGCATCCGGAAAAAAAGCTTGTCCGGAGAAGACAAGGTGAGCGCTACCATCAGTCCTGTGTCATGCCAACAGTAAAGCATCCTGAGACCATTCATGTGTGGGGTTGCTTCTCAGCCAAGGGAGTGGGCTCACTCACAATTTTGCCTAAGAACACAGCCATGAATAAAGAACGGTACCAACACATCCTCCGAGAGCAACTTCTCCCAACCATCCAAGAACAGTTTGGTGACGACCAATGCCTTTTCCAGCATGATGAAGCACCTTGCCATAAGGCAAAAGTGATACCTAAGTGGCTCGGGGAACAAAACATCGACATTTTGGGTCCATGGCCAGGAAACTCCCCAGACCTTAATCTCATTGAGAACTTGTGGTCGATCCTCAAGAGGCAGATGGACAAACAAAAACCCACAAATTCTGACAAACTTCAAGCATTGATTATCAAAGAATGGGCTGCCATCAGTCAGGATGTGGCCCAGAAGTTAATTTACAGCGGCGGATTGCAGACGTCTTGAAAAAGAAGGGTCAACACTGCAAATATTGACTCTTTGCATAAACTTAATGTAATTGTCAATAAAAGCCTTTGACACTTATGGAATGCTTGTAATTATACTTCAGTATACCATAGTAACATCTGACAAAAATATATCATAACACTGAAGCAGCAAACTTTGTGAAGACCAATACTTGTGTCATTCTCAAAACTTTTGACCATGACTGTACACTACATGTTCAAAAGGTCCTGGACACCTGCTCGTCGAACATCTCATTCCATAATCATGGGCTTTAATATGAAGTTGGTCCCCCTTTTGCTGCTATAATAGCCTCCACTCTTCTGGGAAGGCTTTCCACTAGATGTTGGAACATTGCTGCGGGGACTTGCTTCCATTCAGCCACAAGAGTATTAATGAGGTGGGGCACTGATGTTGGGCGATGAGACCTGGCTCATAGTTTGATGGGGTCAGGGCTCTCTGAAGGCCAGTCAAGTTCTTCCACCGATCTTGACAAACCATTTCTGTATGGACCCCGCTTTGTGCACAGGGGCATTGTCATGCTGAAACAGGAAAGGGCCTTCCCCAAGCTGTTGCCACAAAGTTGGAAGCACAGAATCGTCTAGAATGTCAATGTATGCTGTAGCGTTAAGATTTCCCTTCACTGGAACTAAGGGGCCTAGACCGAACCATGAAAAAACAGCCCCAGACCATTATTCCTCCTCCACCAAACTTTACAGTTGGCACTATGCATTCGGGCAGGTAGCGTTCTCCTGCCGTCCGTCAAACCCAGATTCTTACATCGGACTTCCAGATGGTGAAGCGTGATTCATCACTCCAGAGAATGCATTTTCACTGCTCCAGAGTCCAATGGCGGCAAGCTTTATGCCACTCCAGCCAACGCTTGGCATTGCGCATGGTGATCTTAAGTTTGTGTGCGGCTGCTCAGCCATGGAAACCCATTTCATGAAGCTCCTGACGAACAGTTCTGACATTGCTTCCAGAGGCAGTTTGGAACTAGGTAGTGAGTGTTACAGTTGACCAGGGCAGCTCTAGCAGGGCAGAAATTTGACGAACTAACTTGTTGGAAAGGTGGCATCCTATGACAGTGCCACGTTGAAAGTCACTGAGCTCTTCAGTCCGGGCCATTCTACTGCCAATGTTTTGTCTATGGAGATTGCATGGCTGTGTGTTCGATTTTATACACCTGTCAGCAACGGTTGTGGCTGAAATAGCAGAATCCACTAACTTGAAGGCCATGTGGTGTATGAGCTTGTCTGACCACCACTCCTACTACTGCCAACTTCACATTTCAGGATCTCCTAAATGAGCCACAAGATGGCGTTTCAAAGTTTCATTACTACAAAATCCTACATTCTGTGATCAATTTTAAATTGAACTAAATGAATTCATAATGATTCTACGGGATGCCACCAAAGG
Source organism: Coregonus lavaretus (assembly GCF_964263955.1). Lineage (NCBI taxonomy): Eukaryota > Metazoa > Chordata > Actinopteri > Salmoniformes > Salmonidae > Coregonus > Coregonus lavaretus. The sequence goes on along the minus strand of NC_140005.1, from coordinate 32,353,482 downwards.
TTTTATTAAAAATAATGCATCTGCATTTGCATCTGGGTTGAATAAATCACAATTAAAGAAGATATCAGATTTGGAAATGTTGTTAACTGTCTTAGAGCATTCTCAACAAACACTCTTTTCAGACTAGGTAGCTATTACTCTTTCCAAAGTCAAGACAGAACTTAATTTATTGATAAGACAGAGAGCAGAATTTTCCATCCATAGAGTTAGACTCAACCATTAATTCCATGGTAATTAATCATCCCAGAATTTTACTGACCAACAAGCTATTCAGTAATGATCAATTAGCTGATATAGCAACTATTGAATCTGAAACAGGGGAAGTACTTTCAGAACCCAAGTTAATCATTAAAAGATTTTACACCTCTGATTGCAAATCCAAACCAAGCCAGACTAAATCCTTTCTAAAATAATGAAGAACTCATCGTCTCTCAACAGAGGAAGCCACCTCGCTGGGAGCCCACATCTCTCTCAATGAAGTCATAAAAGGGTATTGGATAGCATGAATAAAGGTAAATCACCTGGATGGGACGGTATTCCTCCTGAGCTCTATTTAACCCATAAGTGGGGGGGGGGGGGGGGTCTACTAAGCTATATGGAATTGTTTTAAGAAGGGCATACCAAGGATCATTTTGCTTGATAAAATGTTTTAAGACCCCTTGAAGTATAAAAAATGTTGATGAACATTTATATTTGGCATTACTGCTATTAGCCCATACAAACACATTGAATAACAGATTCACTACATGGAACAACAAACAGATAGCCCCCCCCCAAAAAATTGAAAAGGAAGTGTCTGTCCTATATCTGAGAGACATAAGAAAGATCAGGAAACATTTGTTCTATTTCACCCCTTATTTTTGGCACTAACCAGTCTCCATATATACAGTGAGGGAAAAAAGTATTTGATCCCCTGCTGATTTTGTACATTTGCCCACTGACAAAGAAATGATCAGTCTATATTTTTAATGGTAAGTTTATTTGAACAGTGAGAGACAGAATAAAAACAAAAAAATCCAGGAAAACACATGTCAAAAATGTTATAAATTGATTTGCATTTTAATGAGGGAAATAAGTATTTGACTCCCTCTCAATCAGAAAGATTTCTGACTCCTAGGTGTCTTTTATACAGGTAACAAACTGAGATTAGGAGCACACTCTTAAAGGGAGTGCTCCTAATCTCAGTTTGTTACCTGTATAAAATATACCTGTCCACAGAAGCAATCAATCAATCAGATTCCAAACTCTCCACCATGGCCAAGACCAAAGAGCTCTCCAAGGATGTCAGGGACAAGATTGTAGACCTACACAAGGCTGGAATGGGCTACAAGACCATCGCCAAGCAGCTTGGTGAGAAGGTGACAACAGTTTGTGCGATTATTCGTAAATGGAAGAAACACAAAATAACTGTCAATCTCCCTCGGCCTGGGGCTCCATGCAAGATCTCACCTCATGGAGTTGCAATGATCATGAGAACGGTGAGGAATCAGCCCAGAACTACACGGGAGGATCTTGTCAATGATCTCAAGGCAGCTGAGACCATAGTCACCAAGAAAACAATTGGTAACACACTACGCCTTGAAGGACTGAAATCCTGCAGCGCCCGCAAGGTCCCTCTGCTCAAGAAAGCACATATACATGCCCGTCTGAAGTTTGCCAATGAACATCTGAATGATTCAGAGGAGAACTGGGTGAAAGTGTTGTGGTCAGATGAGACCAAAATCGAGATCTTTGGCATCAACTCAACTCGCCATGTTTGGAGGAGGAGGAATGCTGCCTATGACCCCAAGAACACCATCCCCACCATCAAACATGGAGGTGGAAACATTATGCTTTGGGGGTGTTTTTCTGCTAAGGGAACAGGACAACTTCACCGCATCAAAGGGACGATGGACGGGGCTTGGGTGAGAACCTCCTTCCCTCAGCCAGGTCATTGAAAATGGGTCATGGATGGGTATTCCAGCATGACAATGACCCAAAACACACAGCCAAGGCAACAAAGGAGTGGCTCAAGAAGAAGCACATTAAGGTCCTGGAGTGGCCTAGCCAGTATCCAGACCTTAATTCCATAGAACATCTGTGGAGGGAGCTTAAGGTTCGAGTTGCCAAACGTCAGCCTCGAAACCTTAATGACTTGGAGAAGATCTACAAAGAGGAGTCGGACAAAATCCCTCCTGAGATGTCTTTGTTGTTATTCTGTCTATCAATGTTCAAATAAACCTACCATTAAAAGTATAGACTGATCATTTCTTTGTCAGTGGGCAAACGTACAAAATCAGCAGGGGATCAAATACTTCTTTCCCTCACTGTACTTCCATAATTTTTTTCAACTGGTACCGGGGGACCTTCAGACAAGTCTTCTGAGGCATGTGGGCGGCGTCCTAGAGCAAAACAACCACTTGTACGTGTTTGTGAGAGTCTCATCTTCCCACAGAGGGGTCTGGGGTGCAAAAGAGCAAAATAAATAACAATATAGGGATGAGGTAGTTGGGTGGGCTAATTTCAGATGGGCTGTGTACAGGTGCAGTGATCGGTAAGGTGCTCTGACAACTGATGCTTAAAGTTATTGAGGGAGATAAGAGTCTCCAGCTTCAGAGATTTTTGCAATTCGTTCCAGTCATTGGCAGCAGAGAACTGGAAGGAATGGCGGCCAAAGGAGGTGTTGGCTTTGGGAATGACCAGTGAGATATACCTGCTGGAGCGCAGACTACGGGTGGGTGCTGCTATGGTGACCAATGAGCTAAGATAAGGCGGGGATTTGCCTAGCAGTGATTTATAGATGGCCTGGAGCCAGTGGGTTTGACGACGAACATGTAGTGAGGACCAGCCAACAAGAGCGTACAGGTCACAGTGGTGGGTAGTGTATGGGGCTTTGGAGACAAAACGGATGGCACTGTGATAGACTACATCCAATTTGCTGAGTAGAGTGTTGGAGGCTATTTTGTAAATGACATTGCCGAAGTCAAGGATCGGTAGGATAGTCAGTTTTACGAGGGCATGTTTGGCAGCATGAGTGAAGGAGGCTTTGTTGTGAAATAGGAAGCCAATTCTAGATTTAACTTTGGATTGGAGATTCTTTATGTGAGTCTGGAAGTTGAGTTTACAGTCTAACCAGACACCTAGGTATTTGTAGTTGTCCACATACTCTAGGTCAGACCCATCGAGAGTGGTGATTCTAGTCGGGTGGGCGGGTGCCAGCAGCGTTCGATTGAAAAGCATGCATTTAGTTTTACTAGTGTTTAAGAGCAGTTGGAGGCTACTGAAGGATTGTTGTATGGCATTGAAGCTCGTTTGGAGGTTTGTTAACACAGTGTCCAATGAAGGGCCAGATGTATACAAAATGGTGTCGTCTGCGTAGAGGTGGATCTGAGAGTCACCAGCAGCAAGAGCGACATCATTGATATACACAGAGAAAAGTGTCGGCCCAAGAATTGAACCCTGTGGCACCCCCATAGAGACTGCCATAGGTCCAGACAACAGGCCCTCCGATTTGACACACTGAACTCTATCTGAGAAGTAGTTGGTGAACCAGGCGAGGCAGTCATTTGAGAAACCAAGGCTATTTAGTCTGCCAATAAGAATGCGGTGGTTGACAGAGTCGAAAGCCTTGGCCAGGTCGATGAAGACGGCTGCACAGTACTGTCTATTATCAATCGCGGTTATAATATCGTTTATGACCTTAAGCGTGGCTGAAGTGCACCCGTGACCAGCTCGGAAACCGGATTGCATAGCGGAGAAGGTACGGTGGTATTCGAAATGGTCGGTGATCTGTTTGTTAACTTGGCTTTCAAATACTTTCGAAAGGCAGGGCAGGATGGATATAGGTCTGTAGCAGTTTGGATCTAGAGTGTCACCCCCTTTGAAGAGGGGGATGACCGCGGCAGCTTTCCAATCTCTGGGGATCTCAGACGTTATGAAAGAGAGGTTGAACAGACTAGTAACAGGGGTTGCGACAATTTCGGCGGCTAGTTTTAGAAAGAAAGGGTCCAGATTGTCTAGCCCAGCTGATTTGTAGGGGTCCAGATTTTGCAGCGCTTTCAAAACATCAGCTGTCTGAATTTGTGTGAAGGAGAAGCGGGGGGGGCATGGGCAAGTTGCAGCAGAGGGTGCAGAGTTGGTGGCCGGGTTAGTGGTAGCCAGATGGAAAGCATGGCCAGCTGTAGCAAAATGCTTGTTGAAATTCTCGATTATTGTAGATTTATCGGTGGTGATAGTGTTTCCTAGCCTCAGTGCAGTGGGCAGCTGGGAGGAAGTGCTCTTATTCTCCATGGACTTTACAGTGTCCCAAAACTTTTTGGAGTTAGTGCTACAGGATGCAAATTTCTGTTTGAAAAAGTTAGCCTTTGCTTTCCTGACTGCTTGTGTATATTGGTTCCTAATTTCCCTGAAAAGTTGCATATCGCGGGGGCTATTTGATGCTAATGCTGTACGCCACAGGATGTTTTTGTGCTGGTCAAGGGCAGTCAAGTCTGAGGAGAACCAGGGGCTATATCGGTTCTTAGTTCTGTATTTTTTGAATGGGGCATGTTTATTTAAGATTGAGAGGAAATTACTTTTAAGGAACAACCAGGCATCCTCTACTGACGGAATGAGATCTATATCCATCCAGGATACCTGGGCCAGGTCAATTAGGAAGGCATGCTCGCTAAAGTGTTTTAGGGAGCGTTTGACAGTGATGAGGGGTGGTCGTTTGACCGCGGACCCGTTACGGACGCAGGCAATAAGGCAGTGATCGCTGAGATCCTGGTTGAAGACAGCTGAGGTGTATTTAGAGGGTATGTTAGTCAGGATGATATTTATGAGGGTACCCATGTTTACGGATTTAGGGTTGTACCTGGTAGGTTCGTTGATAATTTGCGTGAGGTTGAGGGCATCTAGCTTGGATTGTAGGATGGCTGGGGTATTAAGCATATCCCAATTTAGGTCACCAAGCAGTACAAACTCTGAGGATAAATGGGGGGCAATCAATTCACATATGGTGTCCAGGGCACAGCTGGGGGCTGAGGGGGGTCTGTAGCAAGCGGCAACAGTGAGAGACTTATTTCTGGAAAGGTGGATTTTTAGAAGTAGAAGCTCAAACTGTTTGGGCACAGACCTGGATAGTATGATAGAGCTCTGCAGGCTATCTCTACAGTAGATTGCAACTCCACCCCCTTTGGCAGTTCTATCTAGACGGAAAATGTTATAGTTGGGGATGGAAATTTCAGAATTTTTGGTGGCCTTCCTGAGCCAGGATTCAGACACTGCTAGAACATCAGGGTTGGCAGAGTGTGCTAACGCAGTGAATAACTCAAACTTAGGAAGTAGACTTCTGATATTTACGTGCAAGAAACCAAGACTTTTGCGATTACAGAAGTCATCAAATGATAGCGCCTGGGGAGTAGGAGTGATACTGAGGGCTGCAGGGCCTGGGTTAGCCTCTACATCACCAGAGGAACAGAGGAGGACTAGAATGAGGATACGGCTAAAGGCTTTAAGAACTGGTCTTCTAGTGCGTTGGGTACATAGAATAAAGGGGGCAGATTTCCGGGTGTTATAGAAAAGATTCAGGGCATTATGTACAGACAAGGATATGGAAGGATATGAGTAAAGTGGAGGTAAACCTAAGCGTTGGGTAACAATGAAAGAGATAGCATCGCTGGAGGCATCAATTGAGTCGGTCTCCGCGTGTATAGGGGGAGGGGCAAAGGAGCTATCTAAAGCAGGTTTAGCTAGGCTGGGGGGTCTACAGTGATATAGTAAAATTAGAAATAACCGAAACAACAATAAACTAACCATGTTTGGGCTGAGGCTAAACATAAACAGGATGTAGTACCGTAAAAAGGAACAGTCCAGCAGACATCAGCTGTATAGCTGAGTTATCATAAGGTCCGGTGGTAAACTAGTGAGTAAGAGGCCACGGCTAGCGTGTGCTAGCGGGCCGGGGCTAGCAGATGGATGGAATCTTCGTGGTTAACGTCGTAACCACATCAGACGATTTCATCGGCAGACCAGTCGTGTAGGATCGGCGGGGCTCCGTGTCAACACTAGGTGGTCCCGTCCGGTTGACAGAGAGGTAGATAGCCGGGAGATGGGCCTAGCTCAGGATGATTAGCCAGACCACAGCGTCCGTTTTGTTGTAGCTAGCTGATAGCGATGAATCCGGAGTTAAAGGTCCAGTGATTCAGTGATTCCGGCGGAAAAACTGATATGTTCTGGGTCGATAACGCGCTGTGCAGACTGGCCGAATATCCGGTGATTAATGTCCAGTGATTAAAATTAATCCCGCAGAAAAAATCCAATGTTCTGGGTGAAATACCGCTAGCTGAGGCTAATAGCAAGTAGCTAGTTAGCTGGCTAGCTGGCTAGCTAGTTTCAACTGGAGATTCTAGATAAAGGTAAGTCAATAATAGAATCCGTTCCACATTGAGTGAGGCGGGTTGCAGGAAAGTATATTTTGTAGAAGGATGAAAAGTCTGATATGGAAATATGTACGAAAAATACAGAAAAATAGAGTATTTACAGGCTATTTACAGACATACGATAAAAACACAACTGCACTACTACGCCACCTCACTACTTCAAAGGAGAGCCATTTGAACGTGAACGTTTTTTGGCTGAAATACCTTCTGGAACATGTGAACTTTCATGTGCCTTAATAACAAACTTGTATGCCATCTGTAAATATGAATAAAATTGTTAAATTAGGAGCCTAGTTGGTTTAGCCATGGAAAAAGACAGGAACCTTCCTGCTAGCCATGATTGGTTGAGATAATGGATATGCTGGACAGGCCGAGAGATGAGTTTAGATTGGTCTGCCATGTAGCACGCTTCTGTCTATAACATGAGCTGGTCAGTATTTGTAGGTAATCCTTTCTAACGCGTCTTTTTTTTTTAAGGTATTAAAGTGTTGCTCTCCACTAGTTTTGAAATCAGTGGAAAGCCCGGTGGAATTAGAGTATGATAGTTAAGGAGATTCTAGCCTTTGATTGCAAATATGCAGAGGGAGTCGAAAAGAAAACACACAAAAGACTGTTGTATAAAACACCTGTCTCCGGATTACATCTTCAAACTAAGGCAACCATGGCATCTGTGACAGAGAGGGAGAAGCGTCCATCCATGTAAGATAGTCTAGCTAGCTACATTTTCAGATATTACACGTTTCTAATTTTGTCCGAAAGTAGTTTTCATTTCAAGTTAAAGCGTACTGTTAGGTAGATAGCTAACGTTAGCTGGCTGGCTCACTAGCTAACATTACGTGTTTGATCTGTGTAGTAATATTGTTCATATCTCAGAGCAATTTGCATTGCGAGTTATAGCCTAACATTGCACATGGTTGGTTAGCTACCTGCAGATTCATGCAGGGTAGTAATGTTATGAGTTGGGATTATGGTTCATTGTTTAGCTAGCTAGCTAGCTAGCTACATGTCTAAACAAAAGACTCCACTATGCAAGTAACCATTTCAATAGAATGTTAATGATGTCACTGTGACAACTGTCAATAGACGTAGCTGGTAAATTCACTCTGGCTATCTACTCCGATTTCAGAGCACTCTCGTCTGAGTGTGCCAGAGCGCAGAATAACTGACGAATTTACGAACTCTCAACACACCTTGAATATGGCCGGTGTCAGTAAACGTTGGAAATAAAGCATAATTAAATTGTTGCCAGCAGCACAGTTACAGTCACCAACACCCTGGATAACATAAAAACAGCCTAAGCAGCAAAGCTGTCATCAAGCCTTGGGTGGCTATTTGAAGAATCTTTTTTGGTTACTACATGATTCCATATGTGTTATTTCATAGTTTTGATGTCTTCACTTTTATCCAATTTCGCCTTTGCTATTCTTATTATCCATGGAACCCCTGGTCCAGGCAATTCGTCAATTGAAGGAAATAACAACAGTTTCCCTAAAATCTACTGATCACTTCATCTCATTATACGCAGATTATATTTTACTATATCTAGACAATGTATCTCAATCGCTCCCAAACGCATTGAAGATAAATTCAGCTTCATCTCAAGTTATAAAATTAATCTAACCAAATCAGTGGAATCCCAATAATTTCCCATTTTAAGGCCAATAGTGATTTTTATTTTCTTTACTCTCATCAGACTGAAACTTTACCAGTTGCAAGTATACATAAATGCAATACATTTTTGTATTACAAGTTGTATTTATTTTAAAATTAAAATATGCAAATGAGGCAACACCTGCTTAAATATGCGCTAAATTGCATATTACGATAATCAGTTTTTCAACACATTGCTTCAAGGCAGAATGTTTTGTTTTTGTTTTATTGTGATAAGACACTCAATGGTCAGACTTTTACAGAACGGTTTATCAAAATATTGTCATTTCATGGAAGTATTTAAAAAACACTATTCACATGTATGACGGATGCATATTTTGCATATACTGTATTTACAGATAAAATGACACTTAAAATCAAAACGACACAAGATATAAAAAAAGCCTCTGTATTAGTCTGACTATAAGATGTAAGAACCTGTGTGTGGAATCATGTGAATGTATGTCCAGAAAAATGAATTAGCGCACGGGGAACATGTCATTTTGAGAAAATGGCCGATAAAGATAGGCTAATGCAATTAAAATGTACTTTCCATAAATATGACCATTTATGTCACATTCATTAATCTCTTATTCATATATCACTTCTAAACTGACAAATACAAATCAAATATACCTTTTACAAATACATCAGCACGTTTAATACATTTGTTTCAAGCAATAGAGCATATGCTCTGAATACTGGTCTGTTGGGCAAATATGCAGTTTTGGCCAAATTCTCACATCACCTTGCTCAATTTGTCACACACAAGGCTTTTTGTATGGCTGTTGAAATGTGCAGAACATTAATCAGCTATGCCTGCTAGGCCTGCTCAGGAAGGCCACCAAAAATTCTGAAATGTCCATCCCCAACTATAACATTTTCCGTCTAGATAGAACTGCCAAAGGGGGTGGAGTTGCAATCTACTGTAGAGATAGCCTGCAGAGCTCTATCATACTATCCAGGTCTGTACCCAAACAGTTTGAGCTTCTACTTCTAAAAATCCACCTTTCCAGAAATAAGTCTCTCACTGTTGCCGCTTGCTACAGACCCCCCTCAGCCCCCAGCTGTATCCTCAGAGTTCGTACTGCTTGGTGACCTAAATTGGGATATGCTTAATACCCCGGCCATCCTACAATCCAAACTAGATGCCCTCAACCTCACGCAAATTATCAACGAACCTACCAGGTACAACCCTAAATCCGTAAACATGGGTACACTCATAGATATCATCCTGACTAACATACCCTCTAAATACACCTCAGCTGTCTTCAACCAGGATCTCAGCGATCACTGCCTTATTGCCTGCGTCCGTAACGGGTCCGCGGTCAAACGACCACCCCTCATCACTGTCAAACGCTCCCTAAAACACTTTAGCGAGCAGGCCTTCCTAATTGACCTGGCCCAGGTATCCTGGATGGATATAGATCTCATTCCGTCAGTAGAGGATGCCTGGTGGTTCCTTAAAAGTAATTTCCTCTCAATCTTGGCGTACTGCATTAGCATCAAATAGCCCCCGCGATATGCAACTTTTCAGGGAAGTTAGGAACCAATATACACAAGCAGTCAGGAAAGCAAAGGCTAACTTTTTCAAACAGAAATGTGCATCCTGTAGCACTAACTCCAAAAAGTTTTGGGACACTGTAAAGTCCATGGAGAATAAGAGCACTTCCTCCCAGTTGCCCACTGCACTGAGGCTAGGAAACACTATCACCACCGATAAATCTACAATAATCGAGAATTTCAACAAGCATTTTGCTACAGCTGGCCATGCTTTCCATCTGGCTACCACTACCCCGGCCACCAACTCTGCACCCTCCGCTGCAACTTGCCCATGCCCCCCCCGCTTCTCCTTCACACAAATTCAGACAGCTGATGTTTTGAAAGCGCTGCAAAATCTGGACCCCTACAAATCAGCTGGGCTAGACAATCTGGACCCTTTCTTTCTAAAACTAGCCGCCGAAATTGTCGCAACCCCTATTACTAGTCTGTTCAACCTCTCTTTCATAACGTCTGAGATCCCCAGAGATTGGAAAGCTGCCGCGGTCATCCCCCTCTTCAAAGGGGGTGACACTCTAGATCCAAACTGCTACAGACCTATATCCATCCTGCCCTGCCTTTCGAAAGTATTTGAAAGCCAAGTTAACAAACAGATCACCGACCATTTCGAATACCACCGTACCTTCTCCGCTATGCAATCCGGTTTCCGAGCTGGTCATGGGTGCACTTCAGCCACGCTCAAGGTCCTAAACGATATTATAACCGCGATTGATAATAGACAGTACTGTGCAGCCGTCTTCATCGACCTGGCCAAGGCTTTCGACTCTGTCAACCACCGCATTCTTATTGGCAGACTAAATAACCTTGGTTTCTCAAATGACTGCCTCGCCTGGTTCACCAACTACTTCTCAGATAGAGTTCAGTGTGTCAAATCGGAGGGCCTGTTGTCTGGACCTATGGCAGTCTCTATGGGGGTGCCACAGGGTTCAATTCTTGGGCCGACACTTTTCTCAGTGTATATCAATGATGTCGCTCTTGCTGCTGGTGACTCTCAGATCCACCTCTACGCAGACGACACCATTTTGTATACATCTGGCCCTTCATTGGACACTGTGTTAACAAACCTCCAAACGAGCTTCAATGCCATACAACAATCCTTCAGTAGCCTCCAACTGCTCTTAAACACTAGTAAAACTAAATGCATGCTTTTCAATCGAACGCTCCTGGCACCCACCCACCCGACTAGAATCACCACTCTCGACGGGTCTGACCTAGAGTATGTGGACAACTACAATTACCTAGGTGTCTGGTTAGACTGTAAACTCTCCTTCCAGACTCACATAAAGAATCTCCAATCCAAAGTTAAATCTAGAATCGGCTTCCTATTTCGCAACAAAGCCTCCTTCACTCATGCTGCCAAACATGCCCTCGTAAAACTGACTATCCTACCGATCCTTGACTTCGGCGATGTCATTTACAAAATAGCCTCCAACACTCTACTCAGCAAATTGGATGTAGTCTATCACAGTGCCATCCGTTTTGTCTCCAAAGCCCCATACACTACCCACCACTGTGACCTGTACGCTCTTGTTGGCTGGTCCTCACTACATGTTCGTCGTCAAACCCACTGGCTCCAGGCCATCTATAAATCACTGCTAGGCAAATCCCCGCCTTATCTTAGCTCATTGGTCACCATAGCAGTACCCAGCCGTAGTCTGCGCTCCAGCAGGTATATCTCACTGGTCATTCCCAAAGCCAACACCTCCTTTGGCCGCCATTCCTTCCAGTTCTCTGCTGCCAATGACTGGAACGAATTGCAAAAATCTCTGAAGCTGGAGACTCTTATCTCCCTCACTAACTTTAAGCATCAGTTGTCAGAGCACCTTACCGATCACTGCACCTGTACACAGCCCATCTGAAATTAGCCCACCCAACTACCTCATCCCTATATTGTTATTTATTTTGCTCTTTTGCACCCCAGTATCTCTATTTGCACATAATCTCTTGCACATCTAGCATTCCAGTGTTAATACTATTGTAATTATTTTGCACTATAGCCTATTTATTGCCTTACCTCCATAACTTGCTACATTTGCACACACTGTATATATATTTTCTGTTGTATTTTTGACTTTATGTTTTTTTACCCCATATGTAACTCTGTGTTGTTTTTATTGCACTGCTTTGCTTTATCTTGGCCAGGTCGCAGTTGTAAATGAGAACCTGTTCTCAACTGGCTTACCTGGTTAAATAAAGGTGAAATAAATAAATAAATAAATATGTATTGCCCTCTTTGAGTTTGCTGGTGCCGCTTTACTTTCTTCACTGTCATGGGACCTGCGCCTATGCTTGGCATACTCCATTGAAGCAGCATCAGCTCTCACAACACACCTTGCATCCTCTCTGATTGCTTCCAGTGTCACCAAAGTGCTGTCAATCCACAATTTGTCCATCACATTTGATATAGCAGTGGCTCCCTCATTGAACATGGCTACTGCCATACTGGCTGCTGCGTCAATGTGGCTTTTGCCCACAAAGACAGTTTTGGGGCATCGCGACCATATTAGAGTTCAGACATTAAGTTGCATTCTGGGTTCGTCCGTGCTACATTCTTTTGAGGAGGTTATCATTTGACATCCTATGATAGACAGCTACCATTTTCTTGCTTCCGCTCTATTAAAAAATGTATGGCCTCCATGGTTTTTATGACTGGGTGGATCTTCACCCTTTTCTAGGCCAGCACCAATGCACACACCTATCCCGTAGTTGGAAGTGAATCCTCTCTTGTGCCAAGTGCCATCAAAGGATAGATGAATGTCTATGATAGCATCCTCATCCTCCTTCAGCAACTCTGCTATGTCTGGGTCTATATCTGTTTTTGCTCTTCTAATTAGCTTTGCAGCACTCTCCATTGACTGTAGCCCTCCCTGAATCTCTGCAACTAAAGTGTGGGGGAAAAGTACTTTTATTATGTCTGTCGACATTACAGTCATAAATGCAGGACTAAAAACCAGCTTGTTACCCTATGTAAATATTAACATATCAGCATGTATTTACTTTATGTAAAGCTAATTTCTCAGTAACCACAGTAGGCTACAGCCCTATGACACTGTAGGCCTATGTGACAGTCTCATTGTAGTTATGTTTTCATATCACTCTGTTTATTCACTTTGAATACATTTGCTGGAGCAAGGAAATATATATTATTTATACACAGCAAGTCACCTGACAATAATGGGCTACTCTCACTTTTTATTTACCTGTCACTCTCCTGCCATGTCTCTGAAATGAGCTGAGATGCAAGGAAGGAATCCCTAGGACTTTGCTTATTTTCTTTAGAGCTGCATAACCAAGTCCAAGTTCGTAGGCTAGAAGAATTATCCTCACATTTATATAAAACGCCGCATCACTCCTGCAGCCTGGAGGAAGTGTAAACACTCCTCCTAAATGCATCATGATCACCTTCACAGTGTGCACATTCTATCATGACAGAATTACAGAATCCCTGGTTGGTGGGGTCTATGGTGATTTTCAGTCCAGTGTTTAGACACTTAGGGCAAATCAAATCATGTACAAGTTGGTTTATTTGTGACGTGGAATAAAAGCCACTGTTGGCTGGCTGGCTGGCTGCTGTCTGGTTGATCGCAGCTAGCTGTCATCTTCATCTCAACTAATTTGCGTCTCGACGCGCTGCTGCATTTCTCGCATTGGCTAACTGAGATCGCCTATTTTTATTCACATACTGTAGGTATATTCTTCGAGATTTTTTCTCTCTTTACGGATGATTTTCTGTAACTCAATGTTTCCCATGGCTCCCCCTTCTGACTATTGGGATAAAATTCATAGTGCGGTTTCAAAATGTACACTGTGTACAAAATATTAAGGACAGTTTCCTAATATTGACTCTACAAGGTGTCGAAAGCGTTCCACGGGGATGCTGGCCCATGTTGACTCCAATGCTTCCCACAGTTGTGTCAAGTTGGCTGGATGTCCTTTGGGTGGTGGACCATTCCTGATACAGATGGGAAACTGTTGAGTGTGAAAAACCCAGCAGTGTTGCAGTTCTTGACACAAACCAGTGCGCCTGGCACCTACTACCATACCCCGTTCAAAGGCACTTAAATCTTTTGTCTTGCCCATTCACCCTCTAAATGGCACCCACAAAATCCATGTCTCAAGGATTCAAAATCATTCTGTAACCTGTCTCTTCCCCTTCATCTACACTGATTGAAGTGGATTTAACAAGTTATATTAATAAGGGATCATAGCTTTCACCTGGATTCACCTTGTCAGTCTATGCCATGGAATGAGCAGGTGTCCTTCATGTTTTGTACACAGTGTATATGGCAAGGTAAACGATCTCAGATAAAATTAACAAATTTACAAAGAGGGAACGATATAGGAGGACTATCTGTACCAAACTTTCAATTGTATTTCCAGGCACTAGCATTTCGCCCCATCCTAAATTGGTTTAGACATGATTCTTCTGCCCCATGGCTGAGTATAGAGAGAAATATGGTGTCTCCTATTGCCCTGGAAGAGGTGGTCTTCACTGATATATCCCTTAAACAATGTAAACTACGCTTTGGTCCTATTGTTGCTCACACAATTTCTATTGTAACTGGGAATCAAAATGGCATGTACATACTCCAATATTCATGGACAGTAATGGTTTTAAAACATTCCAAGATTCATACACATTACCAGGCAACTCCTTTTTTTCTATATTCAGCTATGCTGGCCTATGGAGTCCCTTGGGAATCCCAACTACCGAACCATCCAATGATGGGATTTATAAATAAATTATCTGGGCTCCCGAAACGACTGATCACTATGATATATAAACATATTTTGGAAAGCACACATTCGGATCAAGCCATTAAAAAAGTATGGTCCACATATCTAATTGAATCTGAACAACATTTTAACTGGAACAGAATATGGAAAAAATATTACCTTGGTATCCTGTCATCCAAACCCTCAACTGATAAATTTTAAGTTTCTTCACAGACTGTATTTAACACCAAGGAAATGTTTTACGTTGAAGTTTGCCCCAGCTCCTAACTGTTCACTGTGTCCCCTAAATCAGGTAGGCACATTCCTTCATATGTGGAAGTGCCCTACAGTTACAGTGCCTTGCAAAAGTATTCATCCCCCTTGGCGTTTTTCCTATTTTGTTGCATTACAACCTGTAATTTTAAATGGATTTTTATTTGGATTACATGTAATGGACATACACAAACTAGTCCAGATTGGTGAAGTGAAATGAAAAAAAAAAACTTGTTTCAAAAAACTCTAAAAAATATATTACGGAAAAGTGGTGCATGCATATGTATTCATCCCCTTTGCTATGAAGCCCCTAAATAAGATCTGGTGCAACCAATTACCTTCAGAAGTCACATAATTAGTTAAATAAAGCCCACCTGTGTGCAATCTAAGTCTCACATGATCTGTCACATTATCTCAATATATATACACCTGTTCTGAAAGGCCCCAGAGTCTGCAATACCACTAAGCAAGGGGCACCACCAAGCAAGCGGCACCATGAAGACCAAGGAGCTCTCCAAACAGGTCAGGGACAAAGTTTTGGAGAAGTACAGATCAGGGTTGGGTTATAAAAAAATATCTGACACTTTGAACATCCCACGGAGCACCATTTAAATCCATTATTAAAAAATTGTAAGAATATGGCACCACAACAAACCTGCCAAGAGAGGGCCGCCCACCAAAACTCACAGAGCAGGCAAGGAGGGCATTAATCAGAGAAGCAACAAAGAGACCAAAGATAACCCTGAAGGAGCTGCAAAGCTCCACAGCGGAGATTGGAGTATCTGTCCATAGGACCACTTTAAGCCATACACTCCACAGAGCTGGGCTTTACGGAAGAGTGGCCAGAAAAAAGCCATTGCTTAAAGAAAAAAATAAGCAAATACGTTTGGTGTCGCCAAAAAGGCATGTGGGAGACTCCCCAAACATATGGAAGAAGGTACTCTGGTCAGATGAGACTAACATTTTTGGCCACCAAGGAAAATGCTATGTTTGGCACAAACCCAACACCTCTTATCACCCCGAGAACACCATCCCCACAGTGAAGCATGGTGGCTCTACAAAGTATTTACTTTAGGGGGGGTGAATAGTTATGCACGCTCAAGTTTTCTGTTTTTTTGTCTTATTTCTTGTTTGTTTCACAATAAAAAATATTTTGCATCTTCAAAGTGGTAGGCATGTTGCGTAAATCAAATGATACAAACCCCCAAATAATCAATTTTAATTCCAGGTTGTAAGGCAACAAAAAAAGGAAAAATGCCAAGGGGGGGTGAATACTTTCGCAAGCCACTGTAAATGCTTCTAGGGCAAAGTTAAAATTACTTTTGATATGCATGATTTTAAGTATTCAATGCTTTGCATCTATTATTTTACGTAACGATGATAGCCCATTGGATCTCTCAATCATCAGAAAAATTACTGCTGGCAGGCAGCACTAAGGCAAAAAAAAATTTGCCACTAAGAAGGCAACCACTTCAATCTCTCCCATTTAACCAGTGGATACAGTTACTATTACAAGTTATAACATTATAATTATTGACAGCTAGGATGAATGGTGCTAGTCAAGGAACAATTGAGGCCTGGACAAATATACTTGACTCTGTAAAGAACAATCTCAGCTAAAGCCCCACACATATAAACCAATTGTATATATTTATTTAGACTTTTGTGACTTTCTTTGCTTTCAGGCCCATAGGGAAGCGGTGGTACGGGGTGTCTCTGGTCGTTGTGGGGGGGATTGGAAGGAATGTAAGGGGAGACTCAGGAGATCGATGGGTGGGAGGGGGACTGATAAGCAACCTTGGTTGCTAGGTGGGATGGGAAGGGGTGGGAGGCATGCTTTCTTCGGGTCAGGGAGGTGGGGTCTAGAAGGGTCGGGAAACATGGTTTCTGGGTGGTGAGGGAGGGAGGGAGGGAGGGAGGGAGGATGCGGCGGGTGGATGGAGACTGAGGGGGGGAATAGGTTGGGGTTATCTTTGCTGCATTTCTTTGGTTGTTTTTGTACCTGTAACCCCCCCCCCCCCCCCTGGAAAAAAAGACAAAACTAAATAAAAAGTTGGTCAAAAATAATAGTAATTTTGCACTGGTCAAAACTGGCTTAACTAAGATCAACTCATGGTCAAAAAATCTTCAAAAGGAGCTGTTCCCATAGAGTACATTGAGTTCAAGCTAAAGGACAGTTATCACATCATATTCCAGACATCATGTTCTGCACTGTATGTGCTGTATGGTTTGTCATTCAGCAGCTACCCAGTGGCCACCTTACCAAACAGATTTTTTAGGTGAATGAACAGTCATCAATACAGGAGATGGCCAGTGTCAGTGATTGGGTCTACTTCTCATATGATGTAGTGAGATATCATTTTCACACTTGACTCACTTCCCACAGCTCTGTCTGTCTGTGAATCATCTGAAGCCAGCTAGCCAGCAGGCAGAGCCACTTGACCTTGTGACTTGGTATCTGGACAGGTTTTTGTTGTTTACACCAATCACACACTGAACACAATCAGGGGCTTGAGTCAAATGATCTGTTTTAAAGTAGGCCCTCGTTTTGTTCATGAGTGCTCTAATTATTATTGAGAGTGTAATAGAAGAGTTGCCTAGGACATATTTTATCACATACTTGTCTCAGAGTAAGAGATGCCAATGAGAACTGTTGGTATTTGTTTTTGTCCTTGGCATAGGCTGAGTCCCAAATGGCACCCTATTCCCTATATAGTGCACCACTTTTGACCAGGGCTCTGGGGTTTGACCAGGGATCAGGGCTCCTATACAGAATAGGGTGCCATTCAGTGTTAAATTCGTCAACAAAAATAGTGACAAATATTTGTCAAACACTTATTTTTCAGTGCTAATTGATGAGACTATAACTGGCTAAATAGATCCAGAAAATATGTAACTAAACTAAAATGATTTTTCATTTCCGTTCACTAAAATGAGACGAGACTAAATTCTCTGTGAATAAAATCTGACTACTAAGTGGACTGGACAATAGTTTTTGGAAAGATTAAGAGCATTTCAGTGATAAGCACAATTAATATTAGCAGCACAGATGAGCATCGGAGTTCTGTTCAGAAGTGGGAAGGACGCGCCACACCCGGCACACACAGCCTAGCCTACATCAGCTGGTGAGCTGCGGGGGAGCAAGCGATGAGTGTGGGCAGACAGGCAGACAGGCTCCGCTCCGGCTCTGCCTCTAATTTTACACATCACGCAGGCGACTCTCTTGCTTCCCCGTAGCTAACCAGTCCCTACCAGCCTTTTCGTTAGATACCATTTGCCTGCTTTACGAAATTAAAAACAATAGCAGCATTGAGTTTAATAGTAAAACAACAGTCTAGCTATGATTTTCTCTCCCTTGAGTACAGAAACGTTTTTTAAGTTGTAATCTCGCTCAACCCTTACACTTTCCCCAGTGCATTTCATAGCCAGGTTTTGTAGCCAATATACTAGCCAAGTCTCCCTCTTTTCCTCAGAGAAAACGGCTTGATTCTAGCCATTACCATTCATAAGATATGACCAGTAAAACCGGCGCTATGTTTTTCTATCTTGCATTGGTGGCCCGTGTATTGCATTCATAAAGCATATCGCAGGCCGTTCTAAAACTAGGCTACTTGCGGAACAGACCATTAACCATTTGTTTAGGCTACACCTTGTTTAGTCATGTTACCTCATTAGCTAGCTATAGCTAACAACATGGGGCGCGTTTAGGGAGAGATCGACATTTACATAATAGTTACCAGGAGGAAAATGTGGGTGGGTCATGCTTTTTCAATTTTTCAGTCAGGGGGAGGGTTTAGTATTTTATTTATTTTTTGTCCAGGGGATGGTCATGTCATTTGTAATCAATTAAATGTCATATTGGTCAGGGTTTGAGAATCAGTTGCTTATTATTTCTTAAAAGTCTAAGCCGTTAGAGGGGGGGATAGATTCTAAGATGACATATGGAATTGTTTAAAAGTCATACCATGTATCATTTAGCTATTTGTATTTGAAGTTTAGGACCCTTTTAGGTGTAAAAAATTATATTAAAAAATTGCAATTTGGCCTTTACTAGTATTGCCCATAGAAACACATTGAATAACACATTCATAAATGGCAAAAAATAAAGTCAAAAAATAAATCATAAGGAACAAGGTTTTGAAATGTCTGTCCTATATCTAGGAAATATAAGAAAGCTCAGGAAATTGATATATTCTTTTACACTAATTTAACCCCTTGTTTTTGTTGGCACAAAACTACCTCCATACTTCCATTCATTTGTATGGGTTACCTTTAGACGAGTCCTGTGGGGGTCGTAGAGCAAAACGGAGAACACCATTGTGTTCGTGAGAGCTTCCCATTTCTATAGAGTAGGCCAAACAGTTCGGACGCTAAAGACAAAGTTGGCACATCAGCATTACCAACTTCAGATGAGTCCCTTGGGGCTTGTGGGGGTCGTAGAACAAAACAGCATATTAGTTTGTAGGCCAAACCATTTGGGATGTCTCCTGGTCTGACAAACAGCGCACTAGTTCTGCCACTTTCCACTGCAGATGCGGAAGGGCGACATAGGCGGATGTGGGGAATTGAGACGCAGCCCATGCAAAAAAAACAATATCTCTAGCTTAAACTGACGGATTTTGATTGGGATTTTTTATCTGATTTTTTACAGCATACATAGATGCTGTAATATATTTAACAGTACTATTTTCCTTACTTTAAAGATATATTACAGCATCTTTGTTGTACATTTACAGGGATGCTTTAATGTTTTACAGTAAGGAACATAGTACTGTGAAATATATTACAGCATCTCTACAAATTGCATGACCCTCCCCTGAACTAAATTTAAAAAAATACGAAACCCTCCCCCTCCATTTTCCTCCGGGTAACTATTGTGTAAATTTCGAAAGGTAATGGCTTCGGTAAATGGCTCGAATCAAACACAAATATCATACCCCAAAGACATGTTAACCTCTCACCATCACAATTACAGGGGAGGTTAGCATTTTTGTGTCTAACTTTCTCACTCATCATTATTCACTATTCATTCAGGATTATCTGTAATCATGGTAGCATGGTAGCAAGTGTTCAGAAACATATTCTACTCTTATTTACAATAAAAGTGACTCCAAAATGACGCAATACATTATTTAACCTTTAATTTCTATTGGGCACAAAATAATCTGAAACACAACCAAAACAAACAGCAAATGCATACACCAAGTCACAAGCTTGATGTAGTCATTGTGTGCTATGAATATGGGACCGAATACTTAACTTTTTACTACTTTAATACACATAAGTGAATTTGTCCCAAAACATTTGGGCAGGAGAGAGAAGTCAGCGCAGCATCAGGTGTTCCTCATGGGGCTCCGTAACAATCCTCATCAGTTCTGATTTGTCAGCTCTTCTCACCCCGAGGACAAGCATAGAAAAATAAACAATATAATGAGAGACAGAGAGCACCAGGGCTGTTACTCTGTGGGTAAAAAGACAGGGGACAAGGGACATATCAAGCTGGTGTTGTACCTCACTAGAGGTCTCCATTCAAACTCAGTGAGCTCTTGGAAGAATGGGGCAGTGTAGGGGTTGAGAACAAACAAACAGCTGGCTTCCTCTGGGGCATCTTGTCATGC
Organism: Coregonus lavaretus; assembly: GCF_964263955.1. Lineage (NCBI taxonomy): Eukaryota > Metazoa > Chordata > Actinopteri > Salmoniformes > Salmonidae > Coregonus > Coregonus lavaretus. Next base: position 32,333,264 of record NC_140005.1, on the reverse strand, counting down.
AGTTTGTCCCATCTTCAGGGTTCATCATCTTGGGTTGATTAGAACCTACAGCATATATCCAATAGACTGTAGTTTATGAAATCAATTGAGGCATTGAACAAATACAAATGTTACAAATAATATACACCTACTTCAAACCCTAGCTAACTAATACAACATTGCTATAGCCTACACCATACCACAGATAATTTTACCAGACTCACAACATTTTCCTTTCTTTCTGTGCCACCAAATGTTTGCATACTACTGGTAAAGCAAACAGGTTTAGATAATACTGTAATATTATCGAACAATGTTTAAATTAAACAAATGATTACCGGGGAGAGACAATACAGACACACGTTGCCAGCAAAACAATGACTTATGTCGCGCAGCTGAGAGCCAAGTGAACCGAATCACATAGGGTTGTGACAGCTGAGGTCAGTGTGTCCCGGTGATTTTGCCGTTGATGTTCTTTCCATTGAGTAGACTATATCATGGTGACATCTAGATTTGCTAACAATATCAGTTATTTCGGTAAGACTTTACTTGACACCCAGCGTCATAACACGATCATAACCATGTCATGTTATGTCATAACAGCAAACATAACTGGTCATAACCTATCATAATATGGTCATAACACTGTCATGACCCATATATTTACACCTGTTGTGACATATGTGTTATTTTTTGGCTGGTTATGACACCTACATAAGAGTGTCAAAACCCACATTTATTCAAATGTATTTTTCCCCGCCAAGAAGTTTCCTTTCGTTTTGAAAGTTTGTTTCTTAAGTCCTTTGTTGTTGTTATGAATTCTTTACAGTAACATTTATTTTCATTATATTTTAAATAACTTATAGAAAATACACTTTATGACACTGTCATAAAGCATTATGACCATCCTCTGTCACTTTACTTTGACTAAGAAATAAACTTTATGACACTGTCAAGAAGCATTATGACCGTTGTGACTAATTTAAGCCAGATAACCTGGAATGCTTTTCCAACAGTCTTGAAGGAGTTCCCACAAATGCTGAGCACTTGTTGGCTGCTTTTTCATCACTCTGCCGTCCGACTCATCCCAAACCATCTCAATTGGGTTGAGGTCGGGGGATTGTGGAGGCCAGGTCATCTGATGCAGCACTCCATCACTCTCCTTCTTGGTAAAATAGCCCTTACACAGCCTGGAGGTGTGTTGGGTCATGGTCCTGTTGAAAAACAAATGATAGACCCACTGAGCCCAAACCAGATGGGATGGCGTATTGCTGCAGAATTCTGTGGTAGCCATGCTGGTTAAGTGTGCCGTGAATTCTAAATAAATGACAGACAGTCTAACCAGCAAAGCACCCCCACACCATAACACCTCCTCCTCCATGCTTTACGGTGGGAAATACACATGCGGAGATCATCCGTTCACCTACACCGCGTCTCACAAAGACACAGCGGTTTGAACCAAAAATCTCAAATTTGGACTCATCAGACCAAAGGACAGATTTCCACCGGTCTAATGTCCATTGCTCGTGTTTCTTGGCCCAAGCAGGTCTCTTCTTATTATTGGTGTCCTTTAGTAGTGGTTTCTTTGCAGAAATGTATATTACTTGAACTCTGTGAAGCATTTATTTGGGCTTCAACTTCTGAGGCTGGTAACTCTAATGAACTTATCCTCTGCAGCAGAGGTAACTCTGGGTCTTCCATTCAAGTGGCGGTCCTCATGAGAGCCAGTTTCATCATAGTGCTTGATGGTTTTTGCGACAGCGCTTGAAGAAACTTTCAAAGTTCTTGAAATGTTCCCTGTTGACTGACCTTCATGTCTTAAAGTAATGATGGACTGTCGTTTCTCTTTGCTTATTTGAGATTGTTCTTGCCATAATACGGACTTGGTCTTTTACCAAATAGGGCTATCTTCTGTATACCCCACCTACCTTGTCACAACACAACTGAGTGGCTCAAACGCATTAAGGAGGAAAGAAATTCTACAAATGAACTTTTAAGAAGGCACACCTGTTAATTGAAATGCATTCCAGGTGACTACCTCATGAAGCAGGTTGAGAGAATGCCAAGAGTGTGCAAAGCTGTCATCAAGGCAAAGGGTGGCTATTTGAAGAATCTCAAATATAAAATATATTTTGATTTGTTTAACACTTTTGTGGTTACTACATGATTCCATATGTGTTATTTCATAGTTTTGATGTCTTCACTAATATTCTACAATGTAAAAAATAAAAAATAAAATAAAATAAAAACTCCAATGAGTAGGTGTATGTTTGTCTATAATGTAGAAGCAGGGAGTCAGGAAGCAAGTGCAGTTAGTGAGTTTAATGACTAAGAACATTGAACGATACAAAACAAGAAAAGCGTCTGAACATGGAAACATAAACAATATATATCATTAATCTCACTAACTGCGCTTGCTTGCTTGCTTGCTTGCTTGCTTGTTGCTTGCTTGCTTGCACCCTGTGTCTACATTACAGAACATTGCCTCGTGGGTGATGACAATGGAGTGCTATATAAAAGGGAAGTAATCAGGGAGGTGAGGTGATGAAGTCCAGGTGTGCCTAATGAGGCTCAGGTGTGCGTAGTGAAGGTTGCCAGGTGTGCGTAAGCATGGGTTGCCAGGACTGGTGGTTAGTGTACCGGCGACGTCGAGCGCCGGATAGGGGGAGCGGGAGTGGACGTGACTGTCATATTTCTGCTGTTGAGAAGAGAATAGGATGTTATGCAGAAAAATATGTTGTTAGGACAAGGTATGTACAGTATGTTTGTGCACATGGAAGTCAGCTTTATGTTTACTATAGGTCAATGAGGCAATACAAATGTGATATGACCAAAATGAAAGGGCATTTAGTTGACTAAAATGGCCCACTGTTTTCGGCATTTTGACAATAACTAGACTAAATCCTTATTCAAATGTTTTTTTTTTTTACTAAGTCTTAATGATATTTTTGTCAAAATGACTTAGACTAGACTAAATCTAAAAAAAGAGTGTCAAATGTAACACTGGTGCCATTTGGGATTCAGCCAAGGGCTGGGAAGATAAGCGGTTGAGGTCGTAAGGGGTTGAAGTCGTGGCCTTGACAGGTTCTTCAGCTCTGGGTAATGTTACATAATTATCTTTCAACATTTGACAACAACAATGCCACACACACTGTGTTGTTTACAGTGTCCATACTGTTGGACACCTGGAGCTTCTTGTTCTTACTGCATGGTAATCCAAACACACACAGGTTGTGTCCCAAATGGCACCCTATACCCTACATAGTGCACTATACTTTTGACCAGAGCCATTTGGGATGCAGGGTGTCATTTGGGATGCAGGGTGTCCTTTGGGACGCGATCACATATCGTATATTTCATGTCGGTGCTCCAGTTAGCTAGCGTCTATGTGAGGGTCGTAGTAGTAGCGTATGTATCGTATGGCCTAATTAACCCTAACCAGAGAGTCTCCAGCCCTGCAATGATTGAACAGGACTCACTTTCTCTCCCTCTTTCTCTCTCTCTCTGTGTGACACATTTCTCACTGCAGATTCACTGCACAAGCACTATTAATAGAAGTACAATGCAACATGCCTGGAGAAAAGATATCACCCTAAGAGGCAAAAGCTATTTTAATATTCCCCCAAACAAGGTTTCAAAAGTACCCCCTAGAAGATCTTTTGGGATAAAAAAAATATATGCAGGGCTGGCATGATTTACAGAAGTAAGCTATTTAAATGTAAGCTCCAGAATGCGGGTTGCTCCACGAGGGTGTCTTTGCATAAGCCATTCAGTGTTTATGTTCTCTTCTTTTTATTCCAGCATGTGTAGTTATCACTTGATCAGTGGCGGTCGGTGCCGTTTAAGATGAGGGATGATGATTTTTTTTTTTATGAGCATGGCCTTTTTTCTATTACAGCATATTGGATGACTCTCATTCATATTCCATTCACCCAGCTCAATGTAACATCGATAGGTTTAGTCTACTACATGATACTCACATTTTCCCTGTACCCATCACGAGGTTGCTACAACCTAGCCTATGAATTAAAGTTTACAATGTAGGTGCACAGGTCAAGAGAATTTTGAGTAATCAAGGTGACAGACAGTGACACATTCAATACAGCCTTGCATACTCTTACCTGTATCTAGCTGATCTAGGGTGTAATCATTAGTCCAACAGTTGCAAATGTGAGTTTCTATTGGACAAATACAGGTATTTTTATCCATGTTTCGTTCTGTTTAAGAAATGTTTTTCATCAGAATCGAGGAATGAATACACCCCTGATCACATGCAAACACAGTTCACTTTCATAGCAGCCACATAAAAACAGCATAATCACATTGCTTGTTGTATATACAGTGCATTCGGAAAGTATTTAGACCCCTTTACTTTTTCAAAATTTTGTTACGTTACAGCCTTAATCTAAAATGGGTAAAAAATATATATATATAATAATAATAATTATACACACAATACCCCATAAAAACAAAGCAAAAAAAGGTTTTTTACAGACCCTTTGCTATGAGACTCGAAATTGAGCTCAGGTGCATCCTGTTTCCATTGATCATCCTTGAGAGGTTTCTGAAACTTGATTGGAGTCCACCTGTGATAAATTCAATTGATTGGACATGATTATATAGACACCTGTCTATATAACATTTACATTTATATTTACGTCATTTAGCAGATGCTCTTATACAGAGCGACTTACAAATTGGTGCAATTGGGATAACCACTTTACAATATGTTTAAAAAATATATATATTTGGGGTGGGGTAAGGGGGGGTAGAAGGATTACTTTATCCTATCCCAGGTATTCCTTAAAGAGGTGGGGTTTCAAGTGTCTCCGGAAGGTGGTGAGTGACTCCACTGTCCTGGCGTCGTGAGGGAGCTTGTTGCCAGAGCAGCGAACAGTTTTGACTGGGCTGAGCGGGAACTGTGCTTCCGCAGAGGTAGGGGGGCCAGCAGGCCAGAGGTGGATGAACGCAATGCCCTCGTTTGGGTGTAGGGACTGATCAGAGCCTGAAGGTATGGAGGTGCCGTTCCCCTCACAGCTCCGTAGGCAAGAACCATGGTCTTGTAGCAGATGCGAGCTTCAACTGGAAGCCAGTGGAGTGTGCGGAGGAGCGGGGTGACATGAGAGAACTTGGGAAGGTTGAACACTAGACGGGCTGCGGCATTCTGGATGAGTTGTAGGGGTTTAATGGCACAGGCAGGGAGCCCAGCCAATAGTGAGTTGCAGTAATCCAGACGGGAGATGACAAGTGCCTGGATTAGGACCTGTGCCGCTTCCTGTGTAAGGCAGGGTCGTACTCTCCGAATGTTGTAGAGCATGAACCTACAGGATCGGGTCACCGCCTTGATGTTAGCGGAGAACGACAGGATGTTGTCCAGGGTCACGCCAAGGCTCTTCGCACTCTGGGAGGAGGACACAACGGAGTTGGCAACCGTGATGGCGAGATCATGGAACGTGCAGTCCTTCCCCGGGAGGAAGAGCAACTCCGTCTTGCCGAGGTTCAGCTTGAGGTGGTGATCCGTCATCCACACTGATATGTCTGCCAGACATGCACCACCTGGTTATCTGAAGGGGGAAAGGAGAAGATTAGTTGTGTGTCGTCTGCGTAGCAGAGGGCCTAGAACTGAGCCCTGGGGGACACCAGTGGTGAGAGCACGTGGTGCGGAGACAGATTCTCGCCACGCCACTTGGTAGGAGCGACTGGTCAGGTAGGACGCAATCCAAGAGTGAGCCGCGCCGGAGATGCCCAACTCGGAGAGGGTGGAGAGGAGGATCTGATGGTTCACAGTATCAAAGGCAGTAGACAGGTCTAGAAACACAAGAGCAGAGGAGAGAGAGTTAGCTTTAGCAGTGCGGAGAGCCTCCGTGACACAGAGAAGAGCAGTCTCAGTTGAATGACCAGTCTTGAAACCTGACTGGTTTGGATCAAGAAGGTCATTCTGAGATAGATAGCAAGAGAGTTGGCTAAAGACGGCACGCTCAAGAGTTTTGGAGAGAAAAGAAAGACGGGATACTGGTCTGTAGTTGTTGACATCAGAGGGATTGAGTGTTGGTTTTTTGAGAAGGGGTGCAACTCTCGCCCTCTTGAAGACGGAAGGGACATAGCCAGCGGTCAAGGATGAGTTGATGAGCGAGGTGAGGTAAGGGAGAAGGTCACCGGAGATGGTCTGGAGAAGAGAGGAGGGGATAGGGTCAAGCGGGCAGGTTGTTGGGCGGCCGGCCGTCACAAGTTGCAAGATTTCATCTGGAGAGAGAGGGGAGAAAGAAGTCAAAGCATAAGGTAGGTCAGTGTGAGCAGGACCAGCAGTGTCATTTGACTTAACAAACGAGGATCGGATGTTGTCAACCTTCTTTTCAAAATGGTTGATGAAGTCATCCACAGAGAAGGGAGGGGGGGGGGAGGAGGATTCAGCAGGGAGGAGAAGGTGGCAAAGAGCTTCCTAGAGTTAGAGGCAGATGCTTGGAATTTAGAGTGGTAGAAAGTGGCTTAAGCAGCAGAAACAGATGAAGAAAATGTAGAGAGGAGGGAGTGAAAAGATGCCAGGTCCGCAGGGAGTCCAGTGTTCCTCCATTTCCGCTCGGCTGCCCGGAGCCCTGTTCTGTGAGCTCGCAATGAGTCGTCAAGCCACGGAGCAGGAGGGGAGGACCGAGCTGGCCGGGAGGATAGGGGACATAGAGAGTCAAAGGATGCAGAAAGGGAGGAGAGGAGGGTTGAGGAGGCAGAATCAGTATGTTAGAGCCGATTTGGGCATATTTTGTATAAAAGACTGAACATACTGAGCTCCATGTACATTTGTGTAAATATATTAAATATTAATGTATATGATGAAATATTAGGTACGTACCTTTATGATTTATTTACCGGATTGAGATATATTCATTTGTTATTAGTGTAACTCAGTTTTTGGCCCCCCCTCTTGCCCATTCATTGTACTGTGTTAATTGGGTTAGTATAAAGGCAGGAAGTTGGGCCTTCGGGGGGAGGAGTCCTTGCTAGATGCGGGAGCGGTATAGTTTTTTGACCATATAGACATACAGAAATACAGACAGACAGGTCATATTATATTATGTATTTGCATTTCAAGTAATCTCTGCTTTAAGTTGATTGGAGAATACCTTTTTGTTAGATAAGAAGAATAAACATTTTCTGTTGCACTATATCCCTGGATCTCATTGAATGTTTGGCCGTTTGGAAACGTTGAGTGTGGACTGTATGCGTCCGAAACAACCCCGCTTCAGGCTAGGGCAGTGGCTATGGTAAAGAGGAAAGGAAGCCACTACAATCAAGTCAAAAAACTCCGTGAAGGATTACTACCGGAAGGAAATCTCCGGTTCGGACACACGCTGGACTTTGTTCTATTTGTAATTGCATTCGGACCATAAGGACAGCTCGCTTGGAAGGATTTGAACTCCTAGATTTCGCCAGCCGTGAGTAACCACTGCGAATGAATGAGCTGCCCTGTTCAAGGCGATCGTTTGATCATGCATATTATGGAAGCGCAAATGTGCTTATAATTGGAATGTTTGATAAACTTGGGAATGGAATTCAAAATACAGCGCTGTGAAAACAATTAAGAAGTTTAAGTTTGGGAAACACAGATCCTATGCACAATGTAGCCTAATCATATATCTAATATTTGGCCTAACGTGGAAATGCAATCCATCAACGCAACGAATGCAACTTAAGGATCTAAAGATACTGCGTGTTAAAACTTCATTAAAGGGACAAAACCTCAACGGGATGAAATGTTTAAAACGCATCTAAAATGCCAAACTCGCACATGTGCAATTCAAAATGGGTCAATATGCTGAAATGGATGACTGTGTTTTTAAAGATTAAAGGAGGTCTAAAGGGGCATTACGTTTAACAATCAAACCAACAACCGTGTCATTGTAAATTGAGTGAACTAAAAGTGAATGATGGAGGAGGAAATCCCAAATAAGACTCCACTGGAGAGGGCAGAGGAGCATCTAAATTCACTCTATGCAGCCCGGAGAGGCAAACTTGGAGTGTGTACACGCAAAATGAATGAAATAAAAGTCCTTCTTGTTGATGGAGGAAACATTGCAACTGTGAATGAGAGTCTTGAAGCATTTGATGCTGTGCTCAATGACTTTAAGAAGGCTCATGAATATGTGCTAGAGCTGGTCACAGATGAGGAACAGGAACATGAGAGCATTAACTACTATCAACCAAGAATGAGAACTTATGAACATTTCCTGAAAGAGGTGGAAATATGGAAAAAGGCTGAAGTTGAGCCACAAACGCTCATTGAACCACATGACAGCATTTCCAATGTGTCAAAAATATCAAGTAAAACTAAGTATTCTAAGACTGCTTCCTCAGTGTCCTCTGAACGCCTTAAAGCCGAGGCAGAACGAGCAGCTCTACTAGCTCGTCAAGCATCATTACAAGACAAGCATGCATTGGAACTGGAGAAAGCTCAACTGAATGTTAGGATGGAAAAAATGGCACTGGAAACGGACATAGCAGCATATAATGCCAAACTGAAGGTCCTGGAGAGTACCGAGTCAACTTCTCAATCCCATTCTGTGGCAGCCCATTTACTAAGCCAAGAAGATGGAATGAACTCTTATTTTGAGAAACAGGAACCAGAGGTCTATGTGGAACCTGAACCATCACCTGTTGAGTTTGCTGCATTAGGTGCAGTTCCAAAGACCCCACTACAAAGAGTTTTACAACAACCGACCACAAAGCCATCAAACCCTATTCCGAAAACAGTCGTAAACCACACTCTTCAGCAGCCAACAGCAAGGTCTAGCAATCGACACAGAATCAACACTGCGGGTATCAGCCATAATACCAGCCATGATAACCTCTCTACTGTCATGCAAAGGCAGAATGAAATTGCTGACCTCCTTGTACTACAGCACAAACAAGCCACACTCCCTGTTAGGGAGATACCTATGTTTGACGGTGATCCTCTAAACTTTAGGCCATTCATGCGTGCATTTGAGCATGGTATAGAAGATAAGACAAGCAGTCACCAGGATAGGCTCTATTACCTGGAACAATACACCTCTGGTCAGCCCAAGGATCTGGTCCGTAGTTGTTTGCATATGGAAGCCAGAAGAGGCTATGCAGTAGCTAAGAGGTTGTTAAAGGAACACTTTGGCAATGAAATCAAAGTCACCACTGCTTACATGGAAAAGGCTTGGAACTGGACAAACATCAAACCCGATGATGGAAAGGGACTGGGTGGTTATGCACTCTATCTAAGAGGTTGCTGTAACGCTATGCAAGACCTACAGAACATGGAAGAGCTTAATCTTCCCTCCAACATAAAGCTGATCATGTCAAAACTTCCCTACAAACTAAGGGAAAAATGGAGGTCTATGGCATGTGATATTTTAGAGAGAAGTCACCTGAGGGCCCAGTTCAGTGACCTGGTAACGTTCATGGAAAAACAGGCCAAAATACTGCAGGATCCGTTGTATGGAGATATTCAAGATCCCCTGTACAACAAAAGGTTTTTAAAACCCAAAACAGAAGCTGACTTTAAACAGCAGTTCAAGTCCAAGAGTAGGGGAAGCAGCTTTGCCACTACAGTAGCTGTAGTGGCAGATTGTGACTCTGAAAACCCTTTAAAAGAACAAACATTCAAAGTAAAGAGACCAGGCACCTACCCTTCTGATGCTCCCAGTATCTCATGTATATTTTGTGCTGGTGCGCATTTATTGGTCGACTGCCAACAGGTGAAGGCACAGCCACATGAATTCAAGGTTGAGTTTCTGAGATCAAAAGGCCTTTGTTTTGGCTGTTTGATGAGAGGACACTTAAGCAGAGAATGTAAAAGAAGGATGACCTGTCAGAGCTGTCAAAGAAAGCACCCCACTATCCTGCACATTGAAGGAAGAGAGAGATTTAGATCTCAAAAGGCAGATATGAGTGGTGTAGCAGTAAAGCGGGAGGAGACTGTCAGCAGTGCTCTTGTTTCACTGGAAGCTGGTGAAGATACCGGGGCCGGTACAGATTGTGCACTTGCAATTGTGCCAGTTCAAGTAAAGGTGGCAAATGGAAGCAAGTCTGTGTTAACCTATGCGTTTCTCGATTCTGGTAGCTCAGCAACATTTTGTACGGAGAGACTCATGAGGCAGTTGCAAGCTAAAGGCAGTGCGACTGAAATTCTGCTACGCACAATGGGGCAGGAGAGTCCTACCAAGAGCTTTGAGATATCTGGATTAGAGATTGGCAATGTGGAAGGCGACACATTTCTTGCATTACCAAAGGTCTACACCCAACATAAGATCCCAGTGACAAGAGAGAACATTCCCACTCAGAAAGAGCTCAAAAGGTGGCCATACCTGAAAGAGGTTCAGTTGAAGGAGATTGATGCTGACGTCGAACTTCTGATTGGCGTAAATGCTCCAAAGGCAATGGAACCCTGGCAAATCATAAATAGCCAAGGCAACGGACCGTATGCAGTGAAAACCCTCTTTGGATGGGTGATGAATGGTCCTCTCAACAGTTGTACCATGGCAGAAGAATCCGGGCGTCCTACGGTGATGGCCAATCGTATCTCAATGGCCGACCTGGGGGTTCTTCTTGTAAATCAGTACAACCATGACTTCCCTGAGAGAGAGTATGAAGAGAAAAGTGAGATGTCAGCTGAGGATCGTAGGTTTATGGAGATAGTATCAAGCTCCATAACCCTCAAAGACCATCACTACTACTTACCGTTGCCCTTTCGCAACAAAGATGTAGTCCTGCCAAACAACCGTGACATGGCAAAGCAGCGGGCTCTAAATATTATCAGGAAGTTCAAGAAGGACAAAGGTTACGCTGCAGAGTACAAAGGCTTCATGGAAGAGATGATAACAAAAGGTTACGCCGAGAAGGTACCACAAGAACAGCTCCTCAGAGAGAAAGGCAAGGTATGGTACATACCACACCAGGGCGTTCACCATAAGCGCAAAGGAACGATACGAGTGGTGTTTGACTGTTCATCATCCTATAAAGGTACATCTCTTAACAGTGAACTCCTTCAAGGCCCTGACCTGGCAAACACGCTTATAGGAGTCTTGCTAAGATTTCGGCAAGAGCACATTGCCATGATGGCAGACATCGAAGGAATGTTCCATCAAGTACGTGTCCATGAAGATGACTTAGACTTCCTGCGATTCCTATGGTGGCCGGATGGTGATACTAACAAAAGATTGGAGGAGTACAGAATGACAGTACATCTTTTCGGTGCTATATCCTCTCCAAGTTGTGCAAACTTTGCACTGCGAAAGACTGCAGAAGACAACTGTGAGGGGTACGATGAAGAGGTGATTCAAACAGTCAAGTCCAACTTCTATGTTGATGACTGCCTCAAGTCAGTGGCCACAGAAGAACAAGCCATAGCTCTCACAAGAAACCTCAGGGATGTGTGCTCTCAAGGTGGGTTCAAATTGACCAAGTGGGTCAGCAACAGCCGCACTGTACTAGCTTCTATCCCTGATGAACACAAAGCCAAGCAGATAAAAGAACTGGACCTGGACAGAGAAAAGCTGCCTGTTGAAAGAGCACTTGGAATCCGATGGAACATTGAAAGGGATGTGTTTACCTTCCAGGTCACTGTCAAGAACAGACCCCTTACAAGAAGAGGTATTCTCTCAACTGTCAGCTCTATTTATGATCCATTAGGTTTCCTCGCCCCATTCGTATTAAAGGCAAAGCAAATTCTTCAAGTGCTCTGCAAGCTAAAGTGTGGATGGGACGAAGTCATCCCTGAAGAACACTCTATTTCATGGAAGAGATGGCTCTCAGAGCTGGACCAGCTCTCCAGATTCCAGATCAACAGGTGTATGATGCCGGAGAACTTTGGTCAAATCAAGACCGCACAGCTGCATCACTTCGGTGATGCAAGTGAACAAGGTTATGGCACGGCAAGCTACCTTAGGTTCACAAACGTTATGGAAAAGGTCCACATCGCATTCATACTGGGGAAATCAAGGGTGACTCCACTCAAGCAGATGACGATCCCCAGACTGGAACTTGCTGCAGCAACATTGGCAGTGCGAGTGGACAGGATGTTAAGGTTGGAGCTCCAGATTGAACTTGAGGAGTCAACTTTCTGGACAGACAGCCAGTCGGTGCTAAAATACATCCGCAACGATACCAAGAGATTCCATACTTTTGTGGCGAATAGGGTTGCTATGATCCGTGACCTATCGAAAGCAAAACAGTGGAGGTATTTGAACTCCAAACACAACCCAGCCGATGATGCCTCAAGAGGATTACATGTTGAAACTTTCCTGAACTCAAAGAGATGGCGCAAAGGACCAGAATTCCTGGAGAAAACAGAAACACAATGGCCGAAAGTCCCCGAGGAGCTTGGCTCCATCCCTCCAGATGATGCAGAGGTGAGAAAAGACGTCATCGTAAACAGTACATGTGTGGAAGAAAAGAGTCCGACCAGCAAACTGATTGAGTACTATTCAACATGGAACAGCTTGAAGAAAGCAGTTGCCTGGATGCTGAAACTGAAGAGACTTCTACTACAGTTAAGCCAGAAAAGGAAAGTTCTCACCCAAACTGATCCAGGATCAGATCAGAGTCTGACAAACTCACTGAAGGAACAAATTGACAAGTTCAAACTGACGTTTGGAAAAGAAAGTCTGTCTGTAGATGACCTAGATGAAGCAGAAAAGGTCATCATTCGATTTGAGCAACGACAGCACTTTAAACAAGAAATTGCACTAGTTGTAAAAGGAAAACAATGTGCCAAGAGAAGCGGCTCAATCTGTAAGCTTGATCCAATAGTTGACAATGGCATTCTGAGAGTAGGAGGAAGGTTAAGCAAAGCTGCTATGCCTACGGAACTAAAGAATCCTATGATCCTGCCCAAAGACTCCTACATCTCCAGACTGATCTTACTCCACATCCATGAGCAGGTTGGCCACTCTGGGAGAGGTCACATGCTTTCTAGACTTCGCCAGCGATATTGGATACCCTGTGCCAACTCCTTAGCAAGGAAGATCCTTAAGAGCTGTGTCTTCTGCAGGCGGATGCAAGCCAGAGCTGGGGAACAGAAGATGGCTGACCTTCCACAAGATCGGGTAGCACCTGATTTGCCGCCTTTCACCCATGTGGGCATAGATTACTTTGGCCCCATAGAGGTGAAGCGAGGCCGCGTTCATGTGAAGCGGTTTGGTGTGATCTTTACTTGCCTTGTGAGTCGAGCTGTCCATCTAGAAGTTGCTAGTTATCTGGATACTGATTCCTGCATCAATGCCCTGCGCAGGTTCATCTGTCGAAGGGGCCCAGTAACAAGTATCAGAACAGACAATGGCACCAACTTTGTTGGAACACACAGAGAGCTAGGAGAAGCTCTGAAAGAGCTGGATCACAACAAGATTCAAAATAAATTACTGAAGGAAGGAGTGACATGGTCATTCAACCCTCCCTCTGGAGCCCACCATGGGGGGGTATGGGAGAGGTTGATCCGACTGGTGAAAAAGATCCTCTATTCAGTCCTTAAAGAGCAAGTACTGGATGATGAGGCTTTGCAGACAGCCTTGTGTGAAGTTGAGGCGATTATGAACGACAGACCAATCACTACTGTAACAAATGACCCTAACGATCTAGAACCCCTGACTCCGAACCATCTGCTTCATCTGAAAGCAAAGCCAGTCCTGCCACCAGGACTATTCCAGAGAAGTGACCTATACTCACGAAGGAGATGGAAGCAAGTACAATATATCACTGACCTCTTCTGGAAGAGATGGATCAGGGAGTATCTTCCACTTATGCAGGAGCGGAACAAGTGGAACAAAACTAAGAGAAACTTCAGTCCTGGTGACCTTGTGGTCATCGTCGATGACACCGCCCCAAGGAACTCTTGGCTAATGGGGCGTGTGGTGAAGGCTTTGCCAGGGGCCAAAGGTCTTGTCCGGAGCGTCATGGTTAAGACTAAGACCAATATCCTACAGAGACCTATCAATAAACTCTGTCTGCTCCTTGAGGCGACGAAGTGAGACACACACACACACACACACACAGTGCTCCATCTTTGAATCACGTGCACCTCTGATTCGTTGATGTCGTACTCTTACATTCTTTGATGTCATACATTTTGTGGACGTCAAACTATTGACATTTTTTGGAAGTTGAACACCTTTACACTTCAACTCAGACTGAGATCTATGGACTATTTTCCTATATGGCACCTTGTATATTTGTATATAGCTATGAACTGTAATGGTGCTCTGGTATAGAATGTTTTTGTATTGGCTCTACGTTTGAATATTAAGTAATTGTTGTGCATTCAGTGCAGTCAACAATTAGGGGCCGGTATGTTAGAGCCGATTTGGGCATATTTTGTATAAAAGACTGAACATACTGAGCTCCATGTACATTTGTGTAAATATATTAAATATTAATGTATATGATGAAATATTAGGTACGTACCTTTATGATTTATTTACCGGATTGAGATATATTCATTTGTTATTAGTGTAACTCAGTTTTTGGCCCCCCCTCTTGCCCATTCATTGTACTGTGTTAATTGGGTTAGTATAAAGGCAGGAAGTTGGGCCTTCGGGGGGAGGAGTCCTTGCTAGATGCGGGAGCGGTATAGTTTTTTGACCATATAGACATACAGAAATACAGACAGACAGGTCATATTATATTATGTATTTGCATTTCAAGTAATCTCTGCTTTAAGTTGATTGGAGAATACCTTTTTGTTAGATAAGAAGAATAAACATTTTCTGTTGCACTATATCCCTGGATCTCATTGAATGTTTGGCCGTTTGGAAACGTTGAGTGTGGACTGTATGCGTCCGAAACAACCCCGCTTCAGGCTAGGGCAGTGGCTATGGTAAAGAGGAAAGGAAGCCACTACACAGGAGATTGGAGGGAGAAGGATTGAGCAGAGGGAAGAGATGATAGGATGGAAGAGGAAAGAGTAGCGGGAGAGAGCGAAGGTTGCGACGGCGCATTACCATCTGAGTAGGGGCAGAGTGAGTAGTGTTGGAGGAGAGCGAGAGAGAAAAGGATACAAAGTAGTGGTCGGAGACATGGAGGGGAGTTGCAGTGAGATTAGTAGAAGAACAGCATCTAGTAAAGATGAGGTCAAGCGTATTGCCTGCCTTGTGAGTGGGGGTGGGGGGACGGGGGGGGGGGGGGGGGGACGGTGAGAGGGTGAGGTCAAAAGAGGAGAGCAGTGGAAAGAAGGAGGCAGAGAGAAATTAGTCAAATGTAGACGTAGGGAGGTTGAAGTCACCCAGAACTGTGAGGGGTGAGCCATCCTCAGGAAAGGAGCTTATCAAGGCGTCAAGCTCATTGATGAACTCTCCAAGGGAACCTGGAGGGCGATAAATGACAAGGATGTTAAGCTTGAATGGGCTTATATAAGGTCCCACAGTTGACAGTGCATATCAGAGCAAAAACCAAGCCATGAGGTCGAAGGAATTGTTCGTAGATCTCTGGGACAGGATTGTGTCGAGGCACAGATCTGGGGAAGGGTACCAAAAATGTCTGCACCATTGAAGGTCCCCAAGAACACAGTGGCCTCCATCATTCTTAAATAGAAGAAGTTTGGAACCACCAAGACTCTTCCTAGAGCTAGCTGCCCGGCCAAACTGAGCAATTGGAGGAGAAGGGCCTTGGTCAGGGAGGTAACCAAGAACCCGATGGTCACTCTGACAGAGTTCCAGAGTTCCTCTGTGGAGATGGGAGAGACTTCCAGAAGGACAACCATCTCTGCAGCACTCCACCAATCAAGCCTTTATGGTAGAGTGGCCAGGCGGAAGCCACTCCTCAGTAAAAGGGACATGAAATCCTGCTTAGAGTTTGCCAAAAGGCACCTAAAGGACTCTCAGACCATGAGAAACAAGATTCTCTGGTCTGATGAAACCAAGATTGAACTCTTTGGCCTAAATGCCAAGGGTCATGTCTGGAGGAAACCTGGCACCATCCCAACGGTGAAGCATGGTGGTGGCAGCATGATGCTGTGTTGATGTTTTTCAGCGGCAGGGACTGGGAGACTAGTCAGGATCGAGGGAAAGATGAACAGAGTAAAGTACAAAGAGATCCTGGATGAAAACCTTCTCCAGAGCACTCAGGACCTCAGACTGGGGTAAAGGTTCACCTTCCAACAGGACAACGACCCTAAGCACACAGCCAAGACAACGCAGGAGTGGCTTTTGGACAAGTCTCTGAATGTCCTTGAGTGGCCCAGCCAGAGCTCGAACTTGAACCCTATCGAACATCTCTGGAGAGACCTGAATATAGCTGTGCAGCGACGCTCCCCATCCAACCTGATCGAGTTTGAAAGAATATGCAGAGAACAATGGGATAAACTCCCCAAATACAGGTGTGCCAAGAATACCTTAGTGAAGGGTCTGAAATGTGATATAACTGTTTTTGCTGTGTCATTGTGGGGTATTGTGTATAGATTGAGGGAAAAAAAACAATTGAATCCATTTTAGAATACGGCTGTAACGTAACAAAATGTGGAAAAAGTCAATGGGTCTGAATACTTTCCGAATGCACTGTAGCTTGATCAAATTCATTGACATTTAATTAAGGCTATGAGATGGCCCTTGTAGCAATTGAAGCTCCAGCTCCGCTTGCCTAAAATACTTAATGACATAATCACGTTCAAAAACTTTTCCTATAACTTTGACTCAAAACATATGCTGCTGCTACTGTTTCTTATCTTTCACTGTCTTCCTAGCTATATGTACCTATCTACCTCAATGACCTCGTACCCCTGCACATCGACTCAGTACTGGTACCCCGTGTATATACAGTGAGCTCCAAAAGTATTGGGACAGTGATTATTTAATTTTTGGGACTCTGTACTCGAGCACTTAGGATTTAAATTATAGAATGACTATGAAGTTAAAGTTAAAGCGCAGACTGTCAGCTTTAATTTGAGGGTATTTTCATCCACATCGGGTGAACTGTTTAGCCATTTTTTTACATAGTCCCCCCATTTTAGGGGACCAAACGTATTGGGACAAATTCACTTATGTGTATTAAAGCAGTAAAAGTTTAAGTATTTGGTTCCATATTCATAGCATGCAATGACTATTTGTTGGATGCATTGCTGTTTGTTTTGGTTGTGTTTCAGATTATTTTGTGCCCAATAGAAATGAATGGTAAATAATGTATTGTGTAATTTTGGAGTCACTTTTATTATAAATAAGAACAGAATATGTTTCTAAACACTTATACATTAATGTGGATGCTTCCATGATTATGGATAATCCTGAATAAATCGTGAATAATTATGAGTGAGAACGTTATAGACGCACAGATATTATTGTGTGTACTCCTGCAGATGTTGCTCAAACACATATATTACCTGTGGAGCTCTCTATTGAATGGTGTTTACCTCTTTAAACATCACACTGCAGAGTGCATCTCTCGCTCCCTCTCTCTCTCCCTTTCTCTCTCTATCCCCATCTCCCTGCCTCCCTCTCCCTCCCCCCTCTCTCAATTTTAGGCCCTTTTTAGACCTACACATGCCTCCTGTAAGACCCTATGATCCGTGAACCGTACATGATAGACAACATATTTGGTGTCATTATATAACACTTTAGAACCCATGGCAGATGTCGACGGCCATTCTTTAAATTACTATAGCTGCCGCGAATGGCCTTGTTTTTCTAACAATAATATCTGTGTCAATATCGCAAAATTAACTTGCTAACAACCTGTTGTCGTATTCACGTGGCTGTTGTCATCAACCAGAAACAGCGTATGCTGTAATTTTACTTTTCAACCTTTTTTAAACTTCATTACTGAAAAAGACAGCGCCGAAGCAGACACGACTTTCCACTGAGAAAGAGGCTTTATCCATGGTGGTTGGTGATACGGATGTGGAGCTCATATGATGACTTGGATATTTGTTTACATAGCCAGCTAACAAGTTGCTTGTTTCAATTCATTTGGAAACTGTCCCAGCTTCGTAACTAATCAGCTAACATTGGCGAACACTGTAGTTAGTCTGTCAGGCAAGAAAGCAATAGTTGATTGGAGGAGAGTGAGCGAGAGTGTGTGTGTGTGTGTGTGTGTGTGTCATGGGAGGCGTGTAACTGTATGTGGAATGAGAGGCGTGTAACTGTATCACACAATTTATTATGGAAACCCCTTATTAGGAAGAGAGTATGTGTATGGTTGAGAAAAAGACAGGAAGGAAGGGAGAAAGTGTGAAAGGCAGAGAGAGAGATTATGTTCCTGACTACAATTGTATCCTATTTGTTGCTTCTCTCCTCTCCCTCTTTTACTCTATTCCTTTAGATTAGTGAAAGCGAAGGAAGTGATGTGGAGAGTCAGGGCTCAGCAACAAAAGGCAGGGAGGAAGAGGAGTTAGAGATGATTGGAGGGATAGAGATGTGGAGCGAGAGGAGAGTGAAGAGGAGGGTGAGGAGAGTGGAGGGAGAGGAACATGGAGAGGGAGAGGAGGAAGAGGAGGGAGAAGACAAAGCAGAGGGAGAAGACAAAGCAGAAGGAGAAGACAAAGCAGAGGGAGAGGACAAAGCAGAGGGAGAGGACAAAGCAGAGGGAGAGGACAAAGCAGAGGGAGAGGACAAAGCAGAGGGAGAGGACAAAGCAGAGGGAGAGGGGGAGGAAGAGGGATGGGAAGAGGGAGAACACACCTGAGAGGGGAGCCTACGTTTCCATGGCGTGTCTGCCCCAAGTCCCACCATTCACCCTTGTACCACACAATCTGGGCCTAAAGTGACAGTGGCAGGGGTTTTGGAGTTGTTTTTAAAAGTGGTAGGAACTTATATCTGCTCCAGAGCTTGTAATGGATTACAACAGGAAAATGGGCAGGGTTGACTATCCTGACCAACTGAGGAGCTATTACAATGTTGGACGCACAGGCAGAAAATGGTGGAAGTAAGCGTTTTGGGGGATGCTCAACATTGCCATCATAAATGCGTACATTGTGTGGGGGACTCTGCAAAGTCCCCTTCCCAGAAACCGCAGGCGCTTGTCCCTGAAGGCATTCGAAATGCAGCTTGTGCATTCACTTTGTGATATGGCTATAGTGGCAGGAAGAGGGGATCCAAGGGTGAAGCATCAGGGCGTGTGGACTGAGTTGTAACTCATTTGAAAGCAGGTGAAGTTTGAAGGGTGCATCCGGAGTGGGCGCAGGGTAAAGAGTGGGAGATGTGTAGACATTTCCTTTGGGTGCTCTATGTGCCACTTTGCAGGATGGGGCCGTGCTTCCATTAGTTCCATGACATGTTGTAGGCTAAATTGAAACACTAAAGTGTTTATATTAATTTATCCTACAAATATTTTGTCTCTGAAAAGTTGTTGTGTATTATATCTTCTGTCATTATCTAATACTTGTTGCATTCACTGAATTGTCAAAGTAGGCTACTATTTCTACATTTTGTTACAGGCCTGGTCTGTACTAAATCTTATTGAGAGAGGTTACCTACAGTACATTTTGAAATAATCTGCATTTTTACATTGTTACAGAAGTAAGAATCATTGTCAATCAAATAGCCTACTTTGTGTGGGTTTTGAAATACTTTCTGAATATAATCCTCTGGTAACATTTTGGATAATTTTTTATTCATATGTAAATAATATATATAAGTAAAATATGTTATACTTGGTAGATTGTGAGTGAGTCATTTTGTTAAATTTACTACAATTTAAATACTCTAGGGCAGGGGTGTCAAACTCATTTTAGCTCAGGGGCCACATGGAGGAAAATCTATTCCCAAGTGGGCCGGACCGGAAAAATCATGGTATATATAACTTAAAAACAACAACTTCAGATTGTTTTCTTTGTTTTAATACGATCAACATACAACATAAAGCTGGAGCCTGAGGACAGTGTGTCCAAAATAGTACAAGCACAACATCACTATTAATCATAAAACACGTCAAGTTTATTTGAAAATTCTAAAGAAAAAGAACACACAAACACACAATGCCTCAGTGATTAACAGAACTGTTTCACAGATCACATAACTATATCAGGGTGTCATTTCTCAGGCAGAAATGTAGATAAAAATAATGAAATCATGTTCCCCAAACAAGTGCAAGAACCACAGAGTCAAGAATAGGTTAAATATACAAATAAAATAAAATCAATTAAAAACAATAGCACATCAACATAAAAACATATAAACATAAAGCTGGAGCCTGAGGACAGTGTCCAAAAGCACAACATCACTATAAATCATAAAACACCTCAAGTTATTTGAAAGTTCTGAGGACAAAGAACACACAAACACACAATGCCTCAGTGATTAACAGAATTATATCACAGAACTATATCAGGGTGTCATTTCTCAGGCAGAAATGTAGATAAAAATAATGAAATCCTGTTCCCCAAACAAGTGCAAGAACCACAGAGTCAAGAATAGGTTAAATATACAAATAAAATAAAATCAATTAAAAACAATAGCACATCAACATAAAAACATATAAACATAAATCTGAAAGCGTTGCTCAAACTCCCGTAACAGTCCCGTTATTTTATCTTTGAACCGCTTCATGTCTGCCACATGTTGGGTCGCGCACACATTTTTCAGACAGGGGAAGTGAGCTGCATCACCACCGGCAAGTTGCGTCTCCCACAATGACAGCTTCAACTTGAAAGAAGGTATGCTGTCATAATACTGCGTGACAACTTTGTTGCGCCCTTGCAGCTGTTTGTTCAAGTTATTCAGGTGCTCTGTAACATCCACCATAAATGCAAGGTCCTGCATCCATTCTGCGGAATGAAATTCTAACACTGGTTTGCCCTTTTCTTCCATGAACTGTTCAATTTCTTCTCGTAAATCAAAGAAACGCCTC
This sequence comes from Coregonus lavaretus, assembly GCF_964263955.1. Lineage (NCBI taxonomy): Eukaryota > Metazoa > Chordata > Actinopteri > Salmoniformes > Salmonidae > Coregonus > Coregonus lavaretus. Next base: position 32,312,501 of record NC_140005.1, on the reverse strand, counting down.
AGCACAGCACCTCGGCTTAACCATCTTACCTCAGTGTGGTATGGCAGGCCATAGATGTGGTCTTTCTCTCTGAGAAGGCTGTCAAACTGACGGTGATTCAGGCTTCTGGATCGGATGAAATTAACAGTTTGGATGACCACCTTCATGACGTTATCCATCTTTAATGACTTGCAACACAAAGCCTCCTGGTGCAAAATACAGTGAAAAGTCAAAAAATCACGTCCTCCATTTGCAGATTGCACTTTCTCTCTGAACTTTGTCACAACGCCTGCTTTTTTCCCGATCATTGAGGGCGCACCATCTGTAGCCAGGCTGACAGCGCGGGACCAGTCCACTCCGACCCTGTCCAGCGCGCCGACGAGTGCGGTAAAAATATCAGCTGCTGTCGTTGTATCTGTCATCGGCACCAACTCCACGAACTCCTCGGTGACGGTCAATGTGTCATCAACTCCGCGGATGAAAATGGCCAGTTGTGCAACATCTGTAATGTCCGTGCTTTCATCAATTGCAACCGAAAACGCAATAAATGACTTTACTTTTTGCTTCAACTGGCTGTCCAAATCCACTGAAAAATCGGAAATCCTGTCTGCAACTGTGTTTCTTGTCAGGCTGATATTTGCAAAAGCCTGCTGCTTTTCAGGGCACACAATCTCCGCTGCCTTCATCATGCATGTTTTTACAAATTCACCCTCACTAAATGGTTTTGAAGCCACTGCGATTTCATTAGCAATGAGGTAGCTAGCTTTCACTGCAGCGTCACTGATGTCTCGGCTGTGAGTAAACACAGACTGCTGTTTCTTCAGACCCGCCAACAGTTCATTCACCTGCTCTCATCTCCGCTGTCCTTGAAAGTTGTCATATTTGTCGGCATGAAGACTCACATAGTGGCGACGAAGGTTATATTCTTTCAGCATAAATAGGATGACCATTTTTCTTGGAACACTCTGCACTCTGCGTCCACTTTTTTCTTTTTTGACAGAGACATATTGGGGCAATGAGGGTGCCAAAGCACATAATGTTAAAAGTAGAAGCCGTAATAAATATCGCGGGCAAAACAAAGTAGCTCATTGGCTGCATGTGCTTGACCTACTTGCTCTGCCCCGGTATAAACAGTTTGCTTGCTTAACACAATTGCTATTGCGCCATCCAGTGGACGCAATTGGAACAGCAGTTTATTTTATTGAAAAATTGCAGCGCATTTTTATACTTTACAAAATTATTATTATTATTATTATTTTAATTTTTATTTATTTTTTAAATCATCTCGCGGGCCGGATTAAACCCGTTTGCGGGCCTGATCCGGCCCGCGGGCCGGTTTTTTGATAGTGAGTGTCTTTTATACAATGGAAGAAAACATTATTGTTATTCCTATTGACATGAATATGGTGTCATATTAAATAATAGGTTTTGCTCTTTTAAAACTAAGTTAACTTGTAATTGTCATTTGTTCTTTGTTTTTGAGCTATGTCTGTTTGAAATCTGTGAAAAAATTAGCTTTAGCTTGAATATTCTCAGTATTCTACAGCAGCATTCGAGAATTATGTTGGGGTCTAAAGGGTTAAACTCCTTATTGTGTGCTCTAACACATGCATGACTAGATTGTGAAATGAAAAAATGCACATTACTTTATACAACAAATAATATGAATATCTCAAAAGTACCCTTTTTGATTTTGTTCATTTCAAGACATTGTTTGGAACAATATACTTTATACGTACACCAAATCTCCAGAGCTAATTTTGAAGTTATTATCAATTGTATAAGCACCACTAACAAAGTGAACCTGAAGATTGTTTCAAAGGGAACTCCCCCTGCTGGTGATTTGCTGAATGTGCAATCCAAAACGAGGGCTATGATTGGTTAATGACCTATGCTGTCAATTTCTGTGTACAGTTGTGGTCAAAAGTTTTGAGAATGACACAAGTATTGGTCTTCACAAAGTTTGCTGCTTCAGTGTTTATAGATATTTTTGTCAGATGTTACTATGGTATACTGAAGTATAATTACAAGCATTCCATAAGTGTCAAAGGATTTTATTGATAATTACATTAAGTTTATGCAAAGAGTCGATATTTGTAGTGTTGACCCTTCTTTTTCAAGACCTCTGCAATCCGCCCTGGCATGCTGTCAATTAACTTCTGGGCTACATCCTGACTGATGGCAGCCCATTCTTGCATAATCAATGCTTGGAGTTTGTCAGAATTTGTGTGTTTTTGTTTGTCCACCCGCCTCTTGAGGATTGACCACAAGTTCTCAATGGGTTTAAGGTCTGGGGAGTTTCCTGGCCATGGACCCAACATTTCGATGTTTTGTTCCCCGAGCCACTTAGTTATCACTTTTGCCTTATGGCAAGGTGCTCCATCATGCTGGAACAGGCATTGTTCGTCACCAAACTGTTCTTGGATGGTTGGGAGAAGTTGCTCTCAGAGGATGTGTTGGTACCATTCTTTATTCATGGCTGTGTTCTTAGGCAAAATTGTGAGTGAGGCCACTCCCTTGGCTGAGAAGCAACCCCACACATGAATGGTCTCAGGATGCTTTACTGTTGGCATGACACAGGACTGATGGTAGCTCTCACCTTGTCTTCTCCGGACAAGCTTTTTTCCGGATGCCCCAAACAATCGGAAAGGGGATTCATCAGAGAAAATGACTTTACCCCAGTCCTCAGCAGTCCAATCCCTGTACCTTTTGCAGAATATCAGTCTGTCCCTGATGTTTTTCCTGGAGAGAAGTGGCTTCCTCGCTGCCCTTCTTGACACCAGGCCATCCTCCAAAAGTCTTCGCCTCACTGTGTGTGCAGATGCACTCACACCTGCCTGCTGCCATTCCTGAGTAAGCTCTGCACTGGTGGTGCCCCGATCCCGCAGCTGAATCAACTTTAGGAGACGGTCCTGGTGCTTGCTGGACCTTTTTGGGCGCCCTGACGCCTTCTTCACAACAATTGAACCTCTCTCCTTGAAGTTCTTGATGATCCGATAAATGGTTGATTTAGGTGCAATCTCAATAGCAGCATATCCTTGCCTGTGAAGCCCTTTTTGTGCAAAGCAATGATGACGGCACGTGTTTCCTTGCAGGTAACCATGCTTAATAGAGGAAGAACAATGATTTCAAGCACCACCCTCCTTTTAAAGCTTCTAGTCTGTTATTCTAACTCAATCCGCATGACAGAGTGATCTCCAGCCTTGTCCTCGTCAACACTCTCACCTGTGTTAACAAGAGAATCACTGACATGATGTCAGCTGGTCCTTTTGTGGCAGGGCTGAAATGCAGTGGAAATGTTTTTTGGGGATTAAGTTAATTTTCATGGCAAAGAGGGATTAATTGCAATTAATCTGATCACTCTTCATAACATTATGGAGTATATGCAAATTAGCATCATAAAAACTGAGGCAGCAGACTTTGTGAAAATTAATATTTGTGTCATTCTCAAAACTTTTGACCACGACTTTATATAATGGGTAATATCTTCAAATGTACCATAGAGCCCACTCTGGAAATTTGACGTGTTTGAAGAGTATATTGTTCCAAACAATGTGTAAAAAAATAAGCAATATTAAAACAGGTACTTTTTAGATATTTAATGTTGAATAAATTCATGTGAAAATTGTATTTCAGATTCTAGTTATATGCCACACTTGAGAGCAAGGAGTATAATGACACCAAGATGTTTTCTGGATCATGTACTGTTCACGAATCATCGGGTCTTACAGGAAGCATGTACAGTACCTTCAGAAAGTGTTCATACCCCTTATTCCACATTTTGTTGTGTTACAGCCTGAATTCAAACTGGTTTTTAAGCTCAGCCATCTACACACAACAACCCATAATGACAAAGTGAAAACATGTTTTTTAGAAATGTTTGCACATTTATTGAAAATGAAATACAGTACCAGTCAAAAGTTTGGACACACATACTCATTCAGGGGTTTTTCTTTATTTGTACTATTTTCTACATTGTAGAATAACAGTGAAGACATCAAAACTATGAAATAACACATATGGAATCATGTAGTAACCAAATATATTTTATATTTGAGATTATTCAAAGTAGCCACCCTTTGCCTTGATGACAGCTTTGCACACACTTGGCATTCTCTCAACCAGCTTCACCTGGAATGCTTTTCCAACAGTGTTGAAGGAGTTCCCACATATGCTGAGCACTTGTTGGCTGCTTTTCCTTCACTCTGCGGTCCAACTCATCCCAAACCATCTCAATTGGGTTAAGGTCTGATGACTGTGGAGGCCAGGACATCTGATGCAGCACTCCATCACTCTCCTTCTTGGTCAAATAGCCCTTACACAGCCTGGAGATGTGTTGGGTCATTGTCCTGTTGAAAAACAAATGATAGTCCCACAAAGCACAAACGAGATGGGATGGCTTATCGCTGCAGAATGCTGTGGTAACCTTGCTGGTTAAGTGTGCCTTGAATTCTAAATAAATCACTGACAGTGTCACCAGCAAAGTACCATCACACCTTCTCCTCCATGCTTCACTTTTGGAATCACACATGCAGAGATCATCATTTCACCAACTATGCGTCTCACAAAGACTAGGTGGTTGGAACCAAAAATCTCAAATTTGGACTCATCAGACCAAAGGACAGATTTCCACCTGTCTATTGTCCATTGCTCATGTTTCTTGGCCCAAGCAAGTCTCTTCTTCTTATTGGTGTCTAGTAGTGGTTTCTTTGCAGTAATTCACCCATGAAGGTCTTGTTCACACAGTCTCCTCTGAACAGTAGATGTGTCTGTTACTTGAACTCTGTGAAGCATTTATTTAGGATGCAATTTCTGAGGCTGGTAACTGTAATTAACTTATCCTCTGCAGCAGAGGTAACTCTGGGTCTTCCTTTCCTGTGGCGGTCCTCATGAGAGCCAGTTTCATCATAGCGCTTGATGGTTTTTGCGACTGCACTCGAAGAAACTATAAAAGTTCTTGAAATGTTCCGGATTGACTGACCTTCATGTCTTAAAGTAATGATGGACTGTCGTTTCTCTTTGCTTATTTGAGCTGTTCTTTCCATAATATGGACTTGGTCTTTTACCAAATAGGGCTATCTTCTGTATACCACCCCTACCTTGTCACAACACAACTGATTGGCTCAAACGCATTAAGAAGGAAAGAAATTCCACAAATTAACTTTTAAGAAGGCACACCTGTTAATTGAAATGCATTCCAGGTGACTACCTCATGAAGCTGGTTGAGAGAATGCCAAGCGTGTGCAAAGCTGTCATCAAGGTAAAGGGTGGCTGCTTTGAAGAATATCAAATATATTTAGATTTGTTTAACACTTCTTTGGTTACTACATTATTCCATGTGTGTTATTTCATAGTTTTGATGTCTTCACTATTATTCTACAATGTAGAAAATAGAATGCATTGCATTGATATGGGCATTGGGTTGCTAAGCAGAGAAGTGTTGCACGTCATCATCACTGGCAATTCCTGTTCTAATTATGCCTGAATTTCACACATAGAACTGAGGTCACCACACAGGTGTTTCTTTCACTCTCTTCCCCAATAAAAAAAATAAGAAAACATATTAACCATTGTCTATAAATAGTGTATTACGCACAAGCTGCTGATATGACGGCAAAGGTGTTTTTGTCACTCTCTCCTTAGTTAAACCACATGTAAGATGTACATGTAAAGATGGAAACATAATATACTCATACAATAGTTGTTTGTCCTATTAGATGAAGTACAAACACAATCAACCTGAAACTAATCTAAAGCAAAAAATGTAAGAGAAATACAGTAATGGTTTACTCTCTAGGCCCTACATATCTTACTAAGCCATAACTACTCCTCCCTCTAATACTACTGATAGATTAATTATTAATGACTAATTATTACACCCTGAAACTGTGTATAATGTGTGAGTGTAGGACCAGTAAAGGCTATGGCATTGAGCCACTATTTAGCAATGTGAGTAAGAGTCAGGCCAGACAACAAAGACAACTGAGAAACTAAGATAAAGAGGCCTCCCAATTTAGGGAGGGGAGAAACTGTTATGAAAACATGGTGCAGAATATTGTGAGAACGGCAATAACTGAGTAAAGCAGGGAGTAGGATATGTGTGTGTGTGTGTGTATGTATGTGTGTATGTATGTGTGTATATGTGTGTGTGTGTGTGAACTGAAGGTCAGTAGAGCAGTTTTAGAGTGGAAAACTACAGCCCGCCTACAGAGGGAAGGGATTTCTTTTTGTATGACGTATGAGTATAAAAGATGGACTCTGAAATTGTGATGGCAGAATTCTCAATGAATAAATATCTCTGACCATGCAGACCGGGACTCTGGCCGTTACTTAAATCCCAAAAGACTTACAACCTTTTGGGAGACGCACAGAGACACTAAAATAGTTTGTTAAAAAATTCACTTAACAGCTTGGTCCTTCTGAGCCGGACTCCAATACCCTGTTTCTGTCATTCCAGGTAACTCTGAAAACCGTCGACGGGCGAATGATACATTCGTAAATAGAAAGTCCTGCCCTTTGACATTAAGGGTTAAAACAGGCCAGAGGACACCTGATTAATGACAGAGACGGTGACGGAATCCAAACCTACATTGAATCTCGGCTGCAAGGATAAGGTCAGTAGTCTTTATTCATTAACTTGGTGAAATTGATTGGAGGACTTGCTAAAATATTGAAAAGTAGCAAATTGATCAATGCGTAGCCATTTTAAGTGAAATGTGGGGTTGACTGTCAGGAATTATCAAGATTACATTGTGAGGATAGACTCCTCCGTAGAGTAGGAGATAATTCTGGGGGACTAGTCAACCTGGTGGTGGGTCCGTAATGATTCACGGTAATAGGCCATTACCAAAAGAAACTACCCGGTGTTGAAATAGAAGGAACTATTAAAAGTACACCTATGGGATGTAACCTGTAAGAGATTATTGAGCAGTCAACAAATAATCCTGGTTAAACAAATACAAAAAGTACACCAGAAGGAATTAAAATAGCATGTGTGAGAAATAGAATATTAGTAAAGTCAAAAGTCACAAACAACTGTAGATTTTGCTGTAAACTCTATCCGTTCTGGAGCCTTATAAACTCCATGTTACCGATATAACACCAATAATCATGTAAGGTTGTATACGTGTGAGACCTAATGTTTACTCAGAAGTCACATCTATGAATAATTCCAGGTGGTTGTATAGAGGAGGGAGAACCCATTCCTGTTGTATGAGACTGTCAGGAATTATCAAGATTACATTGTGGGGATCAATCCCTCTGTAAAAGTATGAGATAATTCTGGGGGACTAGTCAAGACTACATATACAGGGAGAGGTGGTTGTATAGAGGAGGGAGAACCCATTCCTGTTGTATGAGACTGTCAGGAATTATCAAGATTACATTGTGGGGATCAATCCCTCTGTAAAAGTATGAGATAATTCTGGGGGACTAGTCAAGATTACATATACAGGAAGGGGTGATTCAAGGTGTTGTTGTGTGAAGCTATTTTGAATTACTTGTTAAATTGACTTGTTATATAGAAGAGGTGGCTAAGGGATTTTTAACAGTACCAACCATGGGGGGGCAAATCCTCACAAGAGGTCCCAGAATTTACTGGGGACGAGAAATACTTGATGTAATTAAAATGGAATCCAGGGATAGAAGAAATGTCCATTATGTAACCAGGTGGAGGGAGAGGTATGGTTTTGAGGGACGTCTAGACGCAGATAAACTCGAATCCATGCTTAAACAGATACATAAGGTGTGTAAAGGAGAAATAAGCAGTGAGAGAGAGAGAGAGTAGGAGGGGGCCAGTACCCACTGATAGCCTTACCTAATCTATTAGCGGGGAATGAAAGGGGCCCCAGCAACCTTAGATGTATACAGTAATAATAATAATATGCCATTTAGCAGACAGGCCATGAACACAGAGGACGTGGCCAGAGCGGTAGAAGGAATAACCCACCCCGAAACAGGAATAGTAAGGTTTGGGCTGCCGTTAGAGGGCAGTGGGTTTCAGGGGATGCCCAGAGGACACTTTTGCCATGGGCCGATTACGGAGAATATGTTGGGAAAATAACTGAATTGTGTAATAGCCTCAGAGAGACATGCAATCCATCATGAGCAGAATAACAGACAGGACAGAGCCAAGAAAGAAGAGGAAGATGCAGAGTAACTAATTGCCACTCTGGGAGAGATGGCGGGTAGAACTAGAAACTTAGGAGAGAGAGGAGATAAGGCAGGAAGAAAAGAGAAGTGAGTGAGAGGGAAAGAGAAGTGAAGGTTGAGGTCTCCGTGCCTCCCCCAGAGCAGAGGGCAGAAAGGTTATATCCAAACTTGGCAGACCAGGCATGGAGAGAAAATCCAGATGATGAATACGTAGGGAGGAGAAGGAGAGTGCAGGGGAATAATGTTGCCCCCCCAACCGGCCCCACCTCCCTATGAGGAAGAAGGGGCTGGAGGAGGAAGGGAAGATGAAGGTGAGGAAGAGCCAGAGGTAGAGGAGTACCAGACAAGGGCAGAGAAAGTCAGACAGGAGAGAAAAGAGAGAAAAGAGAGAAGAGAGAGAGAGAGAGAAGTCCATCCCCCAGCTTTGAGCGTGAGGAAGAGGAAGATAAGGCGTGACTAGTCCTTGAGGGAGAAATAGTAGACTCTAGTGGGGGGAAGACTAAGGAACCCTTTGATCCAAATTGTGAGGTGTTTGAATTGGCTACTATTGACTTAGCACTTCAACAGGAACAGAAACCTTATTTGACATTGACAGTAATGGGTATGAAAATTAAATTCCTTTGTGATACGGGAGCCTGCAGGACAGCAACCTGTGCAACAGACAAGCCAGATGGAGTCAGGATTGATGGGGAGAAAATCATAGTGCGATCTGCATCTGGTCATCAATTTATTGAAAGGTTATCAGCCCCAATAACCCTAAAACATGACCAATCAGGATGAGAGGCAACCATACCCATCCTGATATCTAAGCTGTGTCGGGTAAATTTACTAGGACGTGATGCAATGACTAAATTGAATGTGGCTGTCATTTCCGCTGAGAGGGGAATGAAAGTACACATAGTCAGAGACAATATGGTGGTCCGTGGGGAAGGGGAGCCATGTTATTGGGATAGGCAAGATTTGTTTAGGGTGGGAATAACTGATATTCCCCGAACCTTGATGGAACTTGCTGATGATGTAGTACCAGGCCCCACTAAAATGTCCCCCGATTGTCATGAGCCTCTCACTCCACCGGGTTACCACCTTAATTTTCTTCCACTCTGCTCACCACTCTCTCTACTCAGCCTAACTAGCTCCACCTGTCCCTGCTCTGCTCTGCTCTAATTACTCTGCCAGCTGCGCTGCATTACCCACTACCTCTCCCAGTATTTAAGGCCCTGTCTTTCAGCTCTCCGGTGTCAGATCGTCTGCAAAGCTCACACCCGGAACCTGTTTGCTCGCGCTTCTGGCTCACCCTGGTTTTGTGACCCCGGACCTGCCTGATTTTTGGATACTCTTCTGCCCCAGGAGATCCAGACCTGCTTCTGCCATTACGACTCCTGACTACTCTTCAATCCCGGTAACTCTGACCAGCCTTCTGCCTTGCTACTACGAATTTTGGATTTCCCTTGAACTGTACTGCTGCCTTGTTTCATTCCGCCCTGTTGTGTCTGTGTCTCCCCCCCCCAGGACTTCTGGACCACCCACCACCGGCTTCATAGGACGCATCGCTGCCACTGGGGGGGGCACAGACCCAGCACATTGGACGGGATCCCTGTTACCCCTGGAGCCTTCATTCACTCCCTACTTCCCTTTTCCCTTAAGTTTTAATAAACTTTCTGGTGTGACGCAATTGTGGTCCTCTGGTCGTCTGTCTGAACCGTGACAGTACGATCTGACCATTATGGACTCAGCGCACACTTTCCCCGACATGGAAACCGATGAGCATGAGCAGCAGTTCCAGCAGCAGCAACAACAACTCGCCAGGATCATTCAACTCCTCACCAACCTTACCCCAGCCAGTCTGCCCACCAGCCCTGCCCCCGAGTTACCTGCCCCGGTCATTGCAGCCGCTGCTCCGGAACCCAAGATTGGAAACCCCGAGCGGTTCAACGGCGATTCAACCCAGGTCCGGCCATTCCTGACTAGCTGCCGACTTCAGTTCTCCTTGCAGCCAAGGACCTTCGCCACGGAGGGGGCTAAAGTTGGGTATGCCATCACTCACCTGACGGGCCGAGCTCGACTCTGGGGAACAGCAGAGTTCGAACGTCAAACCCCCGCATGTGCAACCTTCGACCTGTTTGCTGAGGAGATGCTGAAGGTGTTTGACCTGGATTCACCAACCGCAGAGGCGTCTCGTGAACTGTTCAGTATTCGACAAGGCAGACGTACAGTCGCAGACCATTCCATCGACTTCCGAACCCTGGCTAGACGAAGTTCTTGGAACACACCATCGTTGGTGGACGCGTTCTTCCATAGTTTGGCTGACTATATCAAGGACGAGTTGGTCTCCCATGAACTGCCTTCCACTCTTGATGAAGCCATCGCACTGACTGTCAGGATCGACAGAAGGATACAGACCCGTCGTCGTGAGAGGGGGCGCCAAGGTCCACCTACTACCGGCATTCGGAGAGATCCGACTGGGCTCCTGTCATCTACTGCCACTCACCCAGGTCAGCTTGATCAGTCTGAGCCTATGGAGATTGGGCGAGCCTCTCTCACTCCTGCAGAGCGCCAGCGCCGCTTCACCTCAAACCTCTGCCTCTATTGTGGAGGTGATGGACATCGTGTGGTAACCTGCCCTTTAAAGGGCCGAAGCTCACCGGGCATAGGGGGAGTCCGGTTGAGTTCAATGACCATCCAGTCCTCCGACCGCAAACCCCTGCTGCAAGTTCACCTCCGCCTCTCTGACTCAACTCACACCCTGGCTGCTCTGGTGGATTCTGGCGCCGAAGCCAACATAATGGACATCAAGCTGGCACGCCAACTGGGACTGGAGAACCTCCGTTTGACACCTCCTATTCCTGCCCGGGCACTGGACGGACACTTACTCGGATCGGTCACTCATGTCACGGCCCCGGTCTCGATGGGTCTGTCCGGAAACCATCAAGAAACTATCCAGTTTCACCTGCTCCCCTCTCCAGGCCAACCCCTCATCCTGGGTTACCCATGGCTCCGCCGGCACAACCCTCAGCTCGACTGGGTGACCGGGGTGATCAGGGAGTGGGGAGAGGACTGCCACCGAACCTGCCTGCTTGCTGCCGCACTACCCCCTCGGCCAGTACCTACTAACTCCGCTCCTGACCTCTCCAATGTCCCAGAATGCTACCATGGTCTCAGAGAGGTGTTTAACAAAGCAAGAGCCACATCTCTGCCCCCTCACCGACCGTACGACTGTGCCATCGACCTCCTCCCTGGAACAGCCCCTCCAAAGGGTCGTCTTTATTCGTTGTCTGCTCCTGAAAGAAGGTCCATGGAGGACTACATCAATGGCTCTCTGTCCGCAGGATTAATCCGTTCATCTTCATCTCCTGCTGGTGCTGGCTTCTTCTTTGTGGGGAAGAAGGACGGATCTCTTCGCCCCTGCATCGACTACAGGGGACTCAACGACATCACAGTGAAAAACCGTTACCCTCTGCCTCTGCTCACCTCTGCTTTTGAGTTGCTCCAGGGAGCCACTGTTTTTACCAAGTTGGATCTCAGAAACGCTTACCACCTAGTGCGGATCCGGGAGGGAGATGAATGGAAAACCGCATTCAATACACCAACAGGCCACTACGAGTATCTGGTTATGCCTTTTGGCCTCACCAATGCTCCTGCTGTGTTCCAGGCTCTAGTGAATGATGTACTGCGGGACATGTTAAACAAGTTTGTCTTCGTTTACCTGGATGACATCTTAATCTACTCCAGAAACCTGTCTGAACACACCCGCCATGTCCAGCAAGTCCTTCATCGTCTTCTGGAGAATTCCCTCTACGCCAAGGCAGAGAAATGTGAGTTTCACGTCAAGACAGTGGCCTTCCTGGGGTACATAGTGGCAGAGGGAAGTATCCAAATGGATCCTGCCAAAGTATCAGCAGTTACTTCATGGCCAGTTCCGGAGAACAGAAAGAAGCTGCAACAGTTTCTGGGGTTTGCTAACTTCTATAGAAAGTTTATCCGGAACTACAGTACCGTTGCTGCCCCTCTCACTGCTCTAACCAGCACCAAGCAACCCTTCACCTGGACCCCAGCAGCCGACAAAGCCTTCAGTACCCTCAAGGTGAGGTTCACCTCCGCTCCCATCCTCCAGATGCCTGATGTGGACCGGCAATTCATTGTGGAGGTGGACGCCTCGGATGTGGGAGTTGGTGCTGTGATTTCTCAGTGGGCTGCGGAGGATAGGAAGCTCCATCCCTGTGCCTTTTTCTCACGTCGGTTGTCCCCCTCTGAGTGCAATTACGACATAGGGAACCGTGAGCTGCTGGCTGTGAAGCTTGCCTTGGAGGAGTGGCGTCACTGGCTGGAGGGGTCCACCATTCCATTTCTCGTTTGGACCGATCATAAGAACTTGGAGTACATCCGCACGGCCAAACGGTTGAACTCCAGGCAGTCCCGCTGGGCCCTGTTCTTCACCAGGTTTAATTTCACTCTGTCATACCGGCCTGGATCACGCAACACCAAGCCAGACGCCCTCTCCCGTCAATTCCAGAAGGATGACACCCCCTCCAAGGACCCTGTGTCGATTCTGCCAAGTCCCTGCATCGTTGCAGCTCTGACCTGGGCTGTTGAGGAACAGGTGCTGGAGGCTCTCCGTAACCAGCCAGGTCCCAGCACTTGCCCAGCTGACCGCCTTTTTGTCCCCGAAGACCTGAGGTCCCAGGTCGTTCAGTGGGGACATGACTCCCGCCTAGCTTGTCACCCTGGCTCCACCCGCACTTACAACCTGCTCGCCCAGAGGTTCTGGTGGCCCTCTCTGAGGAAGGATGTACGGGAATTCGTCCAAGCCTGCCCCATCTGCAACCAACACAAGTCGTCCTGCCAGCCCCCAGCCGGATTGCTGCAGCCCCTGCCTGTGCCCAGACGTCCCTGGTCTCACATCGCCCTTGACTTTGTCACGGGGCTGCCCCCTTCAAGTGGCATGACCGTCATTCTCACCATAGTGGACCGTTTCAGCAAGATGGCACACTTCATTCCCCTCCCCAAGCTCCCAACCGCCAAGGAGACCGCCCAGGTGGTCCTGGAACACGTCTTCCGGATCCACGGACTGCCAAAGGATGTAGTTTCTGACCGTGGTCCACAATTCTCCTCCGCTTTTTGGAAGGAGTTCTGTCACCTGCTGGGAGCCACAGTCAGTCTGACTTCCGGATTCCATCCCCAATCCAATGGGCAGTCAGAGCGGGCTAATCAGGAGCTCGAGAAGGCACTGCGATGCATGACTTCACGCAACCCCCACTCCTGGTCGCAGCAATTGACATGGGTGGAGTACGCACACAATTCTCTGACCTGCTCTGCCATCGGTATGTCCCCTTTCCAATGTGTTTATGGATACCAGCCTCCTCTATTTGCCAGCCAGGAAGAGGAGGTTACTTGCCCATCTGCACTTGCTTTTGCCCGTCGATGTCGCCGCACCTGGTCACAAGCCCGAGCCACACTCCTCAGATCCGTTGCCAGCTACACTACCGGGGCCAACCGTCGGAGAATTCCTGCTCCCACCTACCATGTTGGTCAAAGGGTGTGGTTGTCATCGAAGAACCTGCCACTCAGGGTGGAGTCGCAGAAGCTGGCACCTCGGTTCATTGGCCCATTCCCTATCATAAGAGTGATTAGCCCAACTGCTGTCCGGCTCCAACTGCCTAATTCCCTGAGGGTGCACCCCACTTTCCATGTGTCTAAGATTAAGCCCATCCATGAGAGTCCGCTGGTCCCTGCTGCGCCTTGTCCTCCTCCTCCACGGCTCGTCGATGGTGGTCTGGTTTACACCGTCCGCCGCCTGCTTCGGTCCAGACGGAGGGGTAGGGGTCTCCAGTACCTCATTGACTGGGAGGGCTATGGACCTGAGGAAAGGACCTGGGTGCCAGCTAGTCGGATTGTGGATAGGACTCTCATCACCGCTTTCCACCAACGGCATCCTGATCAACCTGCAATCCGTAGGGGCCGCCCCAGAGGGGTCCCTAACCGTCCTGCCCGCTCGGCTTCCTGTCCTGTGCCTGATCCTGTCTCGGGACCTGTCCCATCTCCCGACCACGGCCCTCCGGCTTCCTCCGAGGATGAGGACGTTCACTCGGACCGTTCGGAGGAGTTCTAGCCCTCCTCCGGCTCCCCTCCTCCCGCCCGGCGTGGTGTTGCTCTTGGGACTTCTGGGGCCGTCCCTTGGGGGGGGGGTTCTGTCATGAGCCTCTCACTCCACCGGGTTACCACCTTAATTTTCTTCCACTCTGCTCACCACTCTCTCTACTCAGCCTAACTAGCTCCACCTGTCCCTGCTCTGCTCTGCTCTAATTACTCTGCCAGCTGCGCTGCATTACCCACTACCTCTCCCAGTATTTAAGGCCCTGTCTTTCAGCTCTCCGGTGTCAGATCGTCTGCAAAGCTCACACCCGGAACCTGTTTGCTCGCGCTTCTGGCTCACCCTGGTTTTGTGACCCCGGACCTGCCTGATTTTTGGATACTCTTCTGCCCCAGGAGATCCAGACCTGCTTCTGCCATTACGACTCCTGACTACTCTTCAATCCCGGTAACTCTGACCAGCCTTCTGCCTTGCTACTACGAATTTTGGATTTCCCTTGAACTGTACTGCTGCCTTGTTTCATTCCGCCCTGTTGTGTCTGTGTCTCCCCCCCCCAGGACTTCTGGACCACCCACCACCGGCTTCATAGGACGCATCGCTGCCACTGGGGGGGGCACAGACCCAGCACATTGGACGGGATCCCTGTTACCCCTGGAGCCTTCATTCACTCCCTACTTCCCTTTTCCCTTAAGTTTTAATAAACTTTCTGGTGTGACGCAATTGTGGTCCTCTGGTCGTCTGTCTGAACCGTGACACCGATGACCTACACTGTACTCTCTGGTATAACAAACACCCAGGTCCAGATGCAATCTATGAGAAAGCATTATTTAAAACCACAGAAAGGACTATAGCCTTGAAATGGTTTCACTATGACAACACCCACGCAGTAGTGGAGGTGGAAATAGGGCCCCAAAGTCAGAGACTGTTCAGGGAAATATGGAGCCCACATGTGTCCCTAGCAAAGGAGCCAGCAGAGGACTGGAAAGACATGGGCCAGTGGGTATCCAAGGGTAAGAGGATCACTGATTGGGTCAATATTGTGAGTGGCGATCAACACAGCCCATCCACAGATAGTACATTTAGATGAGAATAGCAGATGCTGAGGAGAGGAATACCTGTTGACAGAACAACAGGAGTCAGACTTAAAAGAAGTTCCAGAGCATTTGTGGTCCCGGGGTCCAGCAGACGTAGGATTAATAAAAGGGGTAATTCCAGTACAGGTGATACCCAAATCTAATCATAGGCCATATCAGAAGCAATACCCTATGTAACCAGAAGCAATACAAGGTTTGCAGTTACCAAGAGCAGATTGGGAGGGACCTTGAGGGAGGGCCAATTCCCGGGGAGATAGTGAGGCCAGAAACAAAGGTGCAGTGTCCTGGAAATCACAGTCTGTTTTGTTTTTTTCAGTTCTGCTGGGAGTACATTGGATGATGGGGTTTTGTGTTGAATTAGAGACAGTGAGACTATTAGTCAATACCTAGGAGAGAAGAGAGGTTACGGTAGCAAAGACAGACAAGAAGGAAATGGTAATAGTGGAGACAGGAGTGAGTGGAAGTGTTACAATTGTGACAAAACGGGACTTTTTGCTAGAGAATGTGAGGAACCGTGTAGTTACTGTGCAAGGAAAGGGCACCAGTTAAGAAACTGTAGGCAGAAGGGGAAGAGAGAAATCAGGAGTCCTCATGACCTGGCTGTTTGGTTGTTGTTTTTTAATTGGGGTTTTCAAATTAAAAAAAACACACCTAGTATGATGTTTATAAAGCCTTGTTGTTTCAATTTTGGGGGGTTTTCAGCAGGTCAAGGGTGATAGGTCTTAGAGGAGCACACAGTGAATTTTATGGAGTTTTTTAGGTTTTGGCTGAGTTTGGGGTATATATGATTTCTTATGAGAATGAATGTCATGAGGATTAATGAACACTTGGGATAAGTAACATTTATTAAATATTTAGAATAATGGTAATGTTTGGTATACTATGGGATGGAATTTCAATTGCCTCTGAACTCTGTTTTAACTTTCTGGTGTTAATTAATCATCCACACTGGTAAATTCTAAAGGCATGAGAGGAGGACTTTAAGATAGTTTATTTTACCAATAAATAAAAATAAGGGATGGCAATTGGATGATAAATTACCAATATTACCTAAGTGATTGTTAGGTAGGTGATAATATTGACACATGGGCAGTGACATGTGTCAAAAGGAGGGATGGATGGTAGAACAGATTAGACAACACTTTGTGGCATATGGGATTACTCATTATAAAAAAATTAGACAACACTTTGTGGCATATGGGATTACTCATTATAAAAAAATATATATATATAAAATAAAAAATGTTCAAGATGTGTTATCTGTGCTCAAAATAATCACCAGGGCAGACAAAGGGCACCTCAGGGTGAGTATCCTCCGGCTAAGTACCCTTTCCAGCAATTGGAAATGGATTTTATAGAGTTATCACGGAGTGAAGGGAAGAAATTTAGAGTAACCCCAGATAAAGATGGGTTATCCCCCTTTGAGAAAGTGTTTGGAAGACCTTACAGAATGCCACAGTTGGCAGGACCAGACAGGCAGACATAGAACTAGAGAGCACCCTAGCAGAACACGTGAGAAGGTTGTTTATTAACCACACCTGTATGTCAGAGGTTTTGTGCCCCCACAGGTGAATTAAAGGAGAAGGTGACCCACTCTATCTAACCAAGAGACTGAAGCAGGCCTGGCGGGAAGGGCCCTACCAAGTACTGCCTTTGCCAGCAGAATAGCTGAGAGATCCATCTGGGTGCATGTCACACACTGTAAAAAGGTAAAACCAGCTACACCTGACGAACAAACACAGAGTTAGGAGAAAGATCCGATCACCACTAGGGCTCGGGGGTTGGCTCCTTAACGAAGATTCCCTTACCCTGTCTGATCATCCCTGTGTGAGTTCGATAGAAGGTAAAGCAATGGGTTGGCCTCTGGCATCTGACATGTTCTCAGGGCGAGGGTGGGGATTCACAGGTCTCCCGACGGTAGGTAGCTGTCTGATTGTGGGGGCCATATTCCTAACACACACGGACCCTCCTGTTTCAGCCAGAAGTGGTAGTTAACCTAACACAAGTTGAAAAGGCATAGGAGACAGCTAGACGTAGGGAAAGGGGAAATACTAGGGACTTTAGGGAAGGACATCACCATATGTATGTCACCATGTACATCCTGGGACTATGTAGTTGCTTATACCAAGCGGGGGGGGATATGTCAATCTCCATACACAGTTTAGGGACAGGTGTAGTATTGTGAAAGTAGGGAATTATCAGAAATGGCAGTGCGACCCATATGAGGGTAGGTACTGTCTGAAAGTCTGAATTATGCTAAAACAGATTACAGACCTGACAAGTGAGATATCTTCTTCAACTGGGGCACCCTATAGAGTAAACCTCTCTGAGGGAGGTAGTGAGACAGTGCAAACTATAGACCTGAAGGAAGTAGTACAGATGGAGACGGAGTAAATAGATTTTAACCTGTGGTTGGAATGGATTCAGTATACGGTCTAAAAAGGACTGTTATGCCTGTAGGACAGCCAAACCAAGGTTAACAACTACTCCGTTCCCCTTGACAGGCTTTAACTCTCTGTCAGGTTCCATGCAAGCCACCTGGGAATGTGGTGAAAGAGTCTTGTAGTAACTTGCACTATCTGTATCCCCCGATAACAAAGTCATCCCGACCTGGGTTGCCTCAGTTTGAAGTCACAGGGGATTCTTATTATTGTTTTTCTAGGACTAGTAAGGATAGGATACAGGGTAGGGCATCTTAGCTCCTGCTCCCACACAGAGAATGTCACACCTAAAGAGACCATGACTAATCTCTCCTCTTTGTTGCAGCCAGAGGATTTTAGGAACCAAAACCAGGCCCGTGCTGACATCTGATGGTTGTGTGGTGATAACTGATTGTGAACTCACCTACATACGCAAACAATCAAACGTGTCAGAGACTGGTGAGTTGTCACGTAGAAAGTAGAACCTCCTCCCGGGATCCTTTGATGAAAGGATATATATTGATGGGATAGGAGTACCTCGAGGGGTTCCAGAAGAATTCAAAGCTAGGAATCAGATCGCAGCTGGGTTTGAATCAAGTCTTTTCTGGTGGTCAACAATTAATAAAAACGTAGATTGGATAAATTATATTTACTATAACCAGCAAAGATTTATAAACCACACTCGTGATGCAATAAAGGGATTAGCTGAGCAGACAGCGGCAACTAGCTTAATGACATGGCAGAATAGAATAGCTTTAGATATGCTTTTGGCTGAGCGGGACGGGGTTTGTGTTCTGTTTGGATCTATGTGCTGTACTTTCATCCCCAACAATACAGCACCGGACGGGTCCGTGACCAAAGCGCTTCAGGGACTCACCACGCTGGCGAACGAACTGGCTGAGAACTCTGGTATTGATAGCTCCCTAAATGGTTAGTTTGATAACATATTTGGTAAATGGAAAACTATTTTTGTAACTATTCTGGGTGAAGTTATAGCTTCTATGGGTATACTTGTTCTTTGTGGATGTTGTCTTATTCCCTGTGTCTGAGGGTTGGTGAGCAAGGCGGTTTCCCAACAGATGGTGAGATACGGCCCAATCCCGGACTCCGACTGAAGGATATGACCTACCAGGCTTGGTGGAGGACGACGACGATCCAGATAATTTGAGACTGGATGTTTTCCTAGAACTATAAATCTCTAGTTTAAAAGTTATTGTAATGATCTTTTGTGTATTAAAGTCTCGTTTTAAGTATGATGTACTAGTTACCATTGCTAAAAAGTAATGTTATGCTTTTAATCATGGGGTAACCCTGATGAACCTGTAATGTTTTAATATGCAAACCAACTTATATACTTCAATGAGTGTGATTCATTTCTATAACAACATATATTTTGTATGTGTGTAATATTTAGTCAAAGGGTGGAATTGATAGATTAATTATTAATGACTAATTATTACACCCTGAAACTGTGTATAATGTGTGAGTGTAGGACCAGTAAAGGCTATGGCATTGAGCCACTATTTAGCAATGTGAGTAAGAGTCAGGCCAGACAACAAAGACAACTGAGAAACTAAGATAAAGAGGCCTCCCAATTTAGGGAGGGGAGAAACTGTTATGAAAACATGGTGCAGAATATTGTGAGAACGGCAATAACTGAGTAAAGCAGGGAGTAGGATATGTGTGTGTGTGTGTGTATGTATGTGTGTATGCATGTGTGTATATGTGTGTGTGTGTGAACTGAAGGTCAGTAGAGCAGTTTTAGAGTGGAAAACTACAGCCCGCCTACAGAGGGAAGGGATTTCTTTTTGTATGACGTATGAGTATAAAAGATGGACTTTGAAATTGTGATGGCAGAATTCTCAATGAATAAATATCTCTGACCATGCAGACCGGGACTCTGGCCGTTACTTAAATCCCAAAAGACTTACAACCTTTTGGGAGACGCACAGAGACACTAAAATAGTTTGTTAAAAAATTCACTTAACAGCTACTCTGTGTCCTACAGTAGCTACCATATGTGTCAGAGCTGATCTAATATGAATGGTTTGGGATTAGTGTTGGAGCATACACTGTTGATGATGTAATCAGTGCATACTTATAGACCTATTGCCCTCTAGCCCAGGCTTTATTAAACCACTTCAGCGCATGAGCAGCCGCTTCCTTAATTAGAGCAGGCCTGGGGTAACTTTGGCAGTCTAGTTTCTAACCTTTCTCTGTCTGACACCTATAAATCATTTTCTAATCCCAGGCAGCTAGCACTGCAAAATCAGCAGTCATGATTAAAGGAAGAGAGACCCATAATGCAACATTCGCTGTCGCTCATAGGGTGTAAGGGAAGGAAGGCCATCGCCATCAATGTACAGGTACAGCCTGGCGCTGCTGATCTTTAGGATAATGATAATATGAGGTGAAATAGTGACTTTTCCCACCTTGCCGTTTGTTGGAAGGTAATTTAGGGGAGATTACCTCCGATACTGGGCACCATTATTGGTAAAGAGGAGACCAAGTCTACAGCACCAGTAAAAAGTTTGGACACCTACTGTCACGAATTCAGCCGAGGCTGCTCCTCCTCCTTGCTCGGGCAGGCTTCGGCGTTCGTCGTCACCGGAGTACTATCTGCCACCGATCTATGTTTCTGTGTTCTACTTGTTTTGTCTATATTGCACACACCTGGTTCTAATTACGATAATTTGTTTCCCTATTTTACCCTCTGGGTCCCTCATGGTGTTGTGCGTGATTGTTCGTTGTTTTGTTGTCATTGACATTGTGAGTCGGTATTTTCTTCCCTGCGTGGAAGATATGTTTATTTACTTGTGACAAGTAAAGTACGTCGTTGACTAAGTTCTCTGTCCTGCGCCTGACTCCGTCCTACCGCTACACACTGACGCATGACACCTACTCATTAAAGGGTTTTATTTTGACTATTTTCTACATTGTAAAATAATAATGAAGACATCAAAACTATGAAATAACACATATGTAATCATGTAGTAACCAAAAAAAGTGTTAAACAAATCAAAATATATTTTACATTTGAGATTCTTCAAAGTAGACACCCTTTGCCTTGATGACAGCTTTGCACACTCTTGGCATTCTCTCAACAAGCTTCACCTGGAATGCTTTTCCAACAGTCTTGAAGGAGTTCCCATATATGCTGAGCACTTGTTGACTGCTTTTCCTTCACTCTGCCGTCCAACTCAGCCCAAAACATCTATTAAACTCACATTGTGGAGGCCAGGACGTCTGATGCAGCACTCCATCACTCTCCTTCTTGGTCAAATAGCCCTTAAGCAGCCAGGAGGTGTGTTGGGTCATTATCCTGTTGAAAAACAAATGATAGTCCCACAAAGCGCAAACCAGATGGGATGGCGTATCGCTGCAGAATGCTGTGGTAGCCATGCTGGTTAAGTGTGCCTTGAATTCTAAATAAATCACAGACAGTGTCACCAGCAAAGGACCCCCACACCATCACACTTCCTCCTCCATGCCTCACAGTTCGACCATGAAGGCCTGATTCACGCAGTCTCCTCTGAACAGTTGATGTTGAGATGTGTCTGTTACTTGCACTCTGAAGCATTTATTTGGCTACAATTTCTGAGGCTGGTAACTCTAATGAACTTATCCTCGCAGCAGAGGTGACTCTTGGTCTTCCTTTCCTGTGGCGGTCCTCATGAGAGCCACTTTCATCATAGCGCTTGATGGTTTTTGCGACTGCACTTTCAAAGCTCTTGAAATGTTTCGGATTTACTGACCTTCATGTCTTAAAGTAATGATGGACTGTCGTTTCTCTTTGCTTATTTGAGCTGTTCTTACCATAATATGGACTTGGTCTTTTACCAAATAGGGCTATCTTCTGTATACCACCCCTACCTTGTCACAACACAACTGATTGGCTCAAACACATTAAGAAGGAAATAAATTCCACAAATTAACTTTTAAGAAGGCACACCTGTTATTTGAAATGCATTCCAGGGGACTACCTCATGAAGCTGGCTGAGAGAATGCCAAGAGTGTGCAAAGCTGTCATCAAGGCAAAGGGTGGCTACTTTGAAGAATCTCAAATATAAAATATAATTTGATTTGTTTAACACTTTTTTGGTTACTACATGATTCCATATGTGTTATTTCATAGTTTTGATGTCTTCACTATTATTCTACAATGTAGAAAATAGTAAAAATAAAGAAAAACCCTGAAATGAGTAGGTGTCCAAACTTTTGACTGGTACTGTACATATAATATTTTGCATCATGTTACTGTATATTTTGCCTGTGTATAGCCTACCATATATCATATGTATGCAGTGAGTTTGGTATGGTTAACTAAAGAATGGATTCAATGTATTCAATCACAACAGCATGATGCTGCCACTATTCCTCAGGTGGTCAAATGGCTGTCATTTCCCATCACCTTACACAGCTAATACTACAGGAAATAATAATGTCTCCATGGAGATTGCAGAGCAACAGTCCAATAGCACAGTCGATGACATTTGGCTGATCCAGCACTGCGCAAGCATCTGCCTCTCCAGTCACACACAATGTGGCCAATCTATACTCTACTTTCTCCAAGTAACTGTTCTTCTCTATGAAGTTAAGATAGAAGTAGCTGATGCTGATAGGCTAAATGGACACTAAAAAGACAATATAAAGGGTGAAAGATAGCATGTATGTCAACAACTGTCCTATAGATGTGTATGGGCGTGTGGATATGAGTGTAGGTGGGTGTGGGTGTGTGTGTCTGTGCATATGAATGGGAGTGTGAGGGAAGATGGATATGAATATGTGTAGGAGAGCAGGAGAGAATGGGTGTGTGGATACATAGGGTATATGTGACTTGCTCTAACATAATCAGTCACATTGACCCCAAAACACATTTGGAGTTTTACACAGTGCTGGAAAGACGAGAATGTTAGCTTTCTAATGCCAAACGAGTTACGGGCCATTACATGCTGTGTCATCAAACCATGTTTTTAAGAAAATCGCAGTCAAAGTTGGCAGTTACTTTTAAGATATTTATTTAAATAACTAATAACTATTTACTTAATACAAAACACAATACATGAAATCGATTGAAATGTATTTATTAGAGATGTTATTTAACATTGGAATTTATTCATAATTTATCCTCCCAAGCCTTATCTTTGAATGTAATCTGGCATGGAAAAACTATTAGCCACAACCATTATACAGTACCAGTCAAAAGTTTGGACACCTACTCAGTCAAGGGTTTTTCTTAATTTGTTATATTTTTTACATTGTAGAATAATAGTGAAGACATCAAAACTATGAAAAATCACATATGGAATCATGTAGTTGCCAAAAAAGTGTTAAACAACTCAAAATATATTTTATATTTGAGATTCTTCAAAGTAGACACCCTTTGCCTTGATGACAGCTTTGCACACTCTTGGCATTCTCTCAACAAGCTTCACCTGGAATGCTTTTCCAACAGTCTTGAAGGAGTTCCCATATATGCTGAGCACTTGTTGACTGCTTTTCCTTCACTCTGCCGTCCAACTCAGCCCAAAACATCTATTAAACTCACATTGTGGAGGCCAGGACGTCTGATGCAGCACTCCATCACTCTCCTTCTTGGTCAAATAGCCCTTAAGCAGCCAGGAGGTGTGTTGGGTCATTATCCTGTTGAAAAACAAATGATAGTCCCACAAAGCGCAAACCAGATGGGATGGCGTATCGCTGCAGAATGCTGTGGTAGCCATGCTGGTTAAGTGTGCCTTGAATTCTAAATAAATCACAGACAGTGTCACCAGCAAAGGACCCCCACACCATCACACTTCCTCCTCCATGCCTCACAGTTCGACCATGAAGGCCTGATTCACGCAGTCTCCTCTGAACAGTTGATGTTGAGATGTGTCTGTTACTTGCACTCTGAAGCATTTATTTGGCTACAATTTCTGAGGCTGGTAACTCTAATGAACTTATCCTCGCAGCAGAGGTGACTCTTGGTCTTCCTTTCCTGTGGCGGTCCTCATGAGAGCCACTTTCATCATAGCGCTTGATGGTTTTTGCGACTGCACTTTCAAAGCTCTTGAAATGTTTCGGATTTACTGACCTTCATGTCTTAAAGTAATGATGGACTGTCGTTTCTCTTTGCTTATTTGAGCTGTTCTTACCATAATATGGACTTGGTCTTTTACCAAATAGGGCTATCTTCTGTATACCACCCCTACCTTGTCACAACACAACTGATTGGCTCAAACACATTAAGAAGGAAATAAATTCCACAAATTAACTTTTAAGAAGGCACACCTGTTATTTGAAATGCATTCCAGGGGACTACCTCATGAAGCTGGCTGAGAGAATGCCAAGAGTGTGCAAAGCTGTCATCAAGGCAAAGGGTGGCTACTTTGAAGAATCTCAAATATAAAATATAATTTGATTTGTTTAACACTTTTTTGGTTACTACATGATTCCATATGTGTTATTTCATAGTTTTGATGTCTTCACTATTATTCTACAATGTAGAAAATAGTAAAAATAAAGAAAAACCCTGAAATGAGTAGGTGTCCAAACTTTTGACTGGTACTGTACATATAATATTTTGCATCATGTTACTGTATATTTTGCCTGTGTATAGCCTACCATATATCATATGTATGCAGTGAGTTTGGTATGGTTAACTAAAGAATGGATTCAATGTATTCAATCACAACAGCATGATGCTGCCACTATTCCTCAGGTGGTCAAATGGCTGTCATTTCCCATCACCTTACACAGCTAATACTACAGGAAATAATAATGTCTCCATGGAGATTGCAGAGCAACAGTCCAATAGCACAGTCGATGACATTTGGCTGATCCAGCACTGCGCAAGCATCTGCCTCTCCAGTCACACACAATGTGGCCAATCTATACTCTACTTTCTCCAAGTAACTGTTCTTCTCTATGAAGTTAAGATAGAAGTAGCTGATGCTGATAGGCTAAATGGACACTAAAAAGACAATATAAAGGGTGAAAGATAGCATGTATGTCAACAACTGTCCTATAGATGTGTATGGGCGTGTGGATATGAGTGTAGGTGGGTGTGGGTGTGTGTGTCTGTGCATATGAATGGGAGTGTGAGGGAAGATGGATATGAATATGTGTAGGAGAGCAGGAGAGAATGGGTGTGTGGATACATAGGGTATATGTGACTTGCTCTAACATAATCAGTCACATTGACCCCAAAACACATTTGGAGTTTTACACAGTGCTGGAAAGACGAGAATGTTAGCTTTCTAATGCCAAACGAGTTACGGGCCATTACATGCTGTGTCATCAAACCATGTTTTTAAGAAAATCGCAGTCAAAGTTGGCAGTTACTTTTAAGATATTTATTTAAATAACTAATAACTATTTACTTAATACAAAACACAATACATGAAATCGATTGAAATGTATTTATTAGAGATGTTATTTAACATTGGAATTTATTCATAATTTATCCTCCCAAGCCTTATCTTCGAATGTAATCTGGCATGGAAAAACTATTAGCCACAACCATTATACAGTACCAGTCAAAAGTTTGGACACCTACTCAGTCAAGGGTTTTTCTTAATTTGTTCTATTTTTTACATTGTAGAATAATAGTGAAGACATCAAAACTATGAAAAATCACATATGGAATCATGTAGTTGCCAAAAAAGTGTTAAACAACTCAAAATATATTTTATATTTGAGATTCTTCAAAGCAGCCACCCTTTGCCTTGATTACATCTTTGCGCGACTCTTGGCATTCTCTCAACCAGCTTCATGAGGTAGTCACCTGGAATGCATTTCAATTAACAGGTGTGCCTTCTTAAAAGTTAATTTGTGGAATTTCTTTCCTTCTTAATGCGTTTGAGCCAATCAGTTGTGTTGTGACAAGGTAGGGGGGGTATACAGAATATAGCCCTATTTGGTAAAAGACCAAGTCCATATTATGGCAAGAACAGCTCAAATAAGCAAAGAGAAATGACAGTCCATCATTACATTACGACATGAAGGTCAGTCAATACGAAACATGTAACGTCTATGGGATCGGTGTCCTGTATATGGGATGGTTGAGCTAACGTGCGCTAATGTGATTAGCATGACTGTTGTAAGTAACAGCAAACTTTCCAGAACATAGACATGTCTTATATGGGCAGAAAGCTTAAATTATTGTTAATCTAACTGCACTGTCCAATTTACAATAGCTATTACAGTTAAGAAATGCCATGCTATTGTTTGAGGAGAGTGCACAACAACAAAATACTTATCACGCCAACTGGTCTGATACATTCACCTCTGAAGGTAAATAATGTACTTCCATTCAGTAATCTTGCTCTGATTTGTCATCCTAAGGGTCCCAGAGATAAAATGTAGCATAGTTTTGTTTGATAAAATGTATTTTTATATTCAAATGTAGGAACTGGGTTCTACAGTTTGAACCCCTGATGTCTCTGGCTCAACACCCACCCCGCCTGGCCATCTAGATGTGTGAAAGTTAGTGTATAAGCTAATGATCCATCATGTATAACATTCCTAGGAGTGTGTAAACTTACATTTTGTATTACCATATCATCATCATACGGGGATGATTTCTGTATTTTGAAAGTTACATTTCTTGAAAACTTGATTGCTGACAAGCAAAACATTTTGGGACTATGCAACAATGGACTAATGAAACAAATACCAAAAGATAGTTTTTGGGTGGAATTTTCCTTTAAGGACTGGAAGTCAAATGTCACGCCCTGGCTCTGGGGACACTGTTATGTTGAGCCAGGGTGTGTAATTCTATGTTTGTATTTCTATGTTGGCCTGAGTGACTCCCAATCAGAAGCAACGAGTGTCAGCTGGTTGTCTCTGATTGGGAGCCATATTTAACTGTCTGTCTTTCACTTTGTGTTTGTGGTTTCTTGTTCTTATTTGGTTTGTGTTAAACCGTAGACATCACGTTTTCGTCTGTTATTTTGATCGTGTGATCATACCCTAATTAATAGAAATATGTTCACCTTCAACGCTGCGCATTGGTCTCTCCCTGACGATCGTGACAGAAGAAACCACCAGAACTGGACCAAGCAGCCTAGTGAGGAGCAGAGTGGGTGGACTTGGCAACAGTGGAGGCAGAGCTTCGACTGGGTCAAGCCGAATGAGGAGCTGAATGGCGGCGATTGGAAGCAGAAGAGCGAGAGTTGGGCGAGAATTATCGAGGCCTGGCCCACGGGGAAGAGAGACTCCCGGAAAATTTTTAGGGGGGGGGCTCACGACGTCGGACCAGCAGGAGGCCGCGATAGAGCGGTCCAGCGGGTTGCCAGAGGAGGCCGCCAGGTTACGGGGGCCACTGGTCGAAGAGGGGATGGAGGATGTAGAGGCACGGCGAGAGGTACTGGCGTGTGTTGCCAGTCCGGTCCGGCCCGTTCCAGATCCCGGTGTAGGGCCAGTGGTGTGTGTCCCCAGTACGGTCCGGTCCATTCCTGCTCCCCGCACCAAGTCAGTGGTGCGTTTCGTCAGCCCTGTCCGGCCCGGTCCTGCTCTCCGCACCAAGTCTGTGGTGCGCGTCGCCAGCCCAGTCCGGCCCATTCCTGCTCCCCGCACCAAGTCTGTGGTGCGTTTCGTCAGCCCTGTCCGGCCCGTTCCTGCTCTCCGCACCAAGTCTGTGGTGCGCGTCGCCAGCCCAGTCCGGCTCATCCAAGCTCCCCGCACCAAGTCAGTGGTGCGCTTCGTCAGCCCGGTCCGGCCCGCTCCTGCTCCCCGCACCAAGTCAGTGGTGCGTTTCGTCAGCCCGGCTCGGTCCGCTCCTGCTCCCCACACCAAGCAAGTGGTGTGCGTCGTCGGTCCGGCACGGCCCGTGCCTGTTCCACTGGTGCCTGGTCCGGCACCGGTCAGATGCGTTACGCCAGAGCTAGAGCAATCCGCTCCATCAGTGTGCAGTCCAGCTCCGGCCAGCGGGGCCAGACCGGACCAGGGGTACTTTGGGGGGTTGGAGAGGGAGTGGGGATCAGGCCCGGAGCCGGATCCGCCGCCAAGGCGGAGTGCCCACCCGGTCCCTCCCCTGTGGTATTTAGTTGGCGCGGTCAGAGTCCGCGCCTTTAGAGGGGGGTACTGTCACGCCCTGGCTCTGGGGACACTGTTATGTTGAGCAAGGGTGTGTAATTCTATGTTTGTATTTCTATGTTGGCCTGAGTGACTCCCAATCAGAGGCAACGAGTGTCAGCTGGTTGTCTCTGATTGGGAGCCATATTTAACTGTCTGTCTTTCACTTTGTGTTTGTGGTTTCTTGTTCTTATTTTGTTTGTGTTAAACCGTAGACATCACGTTTTCGTTTGTTATTTTGATCGTGTGATCATACCCTAATAAATAGAAATATGTTCACCTTCAACGCTGCGCATTGGTCTCTCCCTGACGATCGTGACATCAAATGATACCCCAGCCTAAAGAGAATGAAATAATAAAATGCTTTATTATTTTAAAAAAATATATATATATATATATATATATATATATATATATATATATTCAATCTGGCTACAGACAGAAACAGCATTGTGCAGGGACAAGATTGTAGACCTACACAAGGCTGGAATGGGCTACAAGACCATCGCCAAGCAGCTTGGTGAGAAGGTGACAACAGTTGGTGCGATTATTCGCAAATGGAAGTAACACAAAATAACTGTAAATCTCCCTCGGCCTGGGGCTCCATGCAAGATCTCACCTCGTGGAGTTGCAATGATCATGAGAACGGTGAGGAATCAGCCCAGAACTACACAGGAGGATCTTGTCAATGATCTCAAGGAAGCTGGGACCATAGTCACCAAGAAAACAATTGGTAACACACTATGCCGTGAAGGACTGAAATCCTGCAGCACCCGCAAAGTCCCCCTGCTCAAGAATGCACATATACATGCCCGTCTGAAGTTTGCCAATGAACATCTGAATGATTCAGAGGAGAACTGGGTGAAAGTGTTGTGGTCAGATGAGACCAAAATCGAGCTCTTTGGCATCAACTCAACTCGCCGTGTTTGGAGGAGGAGGAATGCTGCCTATGACCCCAAGAACACCATCCCCACCGTCAAACATGGAGGTGGAAACATTATGCTTTGGGGGTGTTTTTCTGCTAAGGGGACAGGACAACTTCACCGCATCAAAGGGACGATGGACGGGGCCATGTATCGTCAAATCTTGGGTGAGAAACTCCTTCCCTCAGCCAAGGCATTGAAAATGGATCGTGGATGGGTATTCCAGCATGACAATGACCCAAAACACACAGCCAAGGCAACAAAGGAGTGGCTCAAGAAGAGGCACATTATGTCCTGGAGTGGCCTAGCCAGTCTCCAGACCTTAATCCCATAGAAAATCTGTGGAGGGAGCTGAAGGTTCGAGTTGCCAAACGTCAGCCTCGAGACCTTAATGACTTGGAGAAGATCTGCAAAGAGGAGTGGGACAAAATCCCTCCTGAGATGTGTGCAAACCTGGTGGCCAACTACAAGAAATGTCTGACCTCTGTGATTGCCAACAAGGGTTTTGCCACCAAGTACTAAGTCATGTTTTGCAGAGGGGTCAAATACTTATTTCCATCATTAAAATGCAAATCAATTTATAACATTTTTGACATGCGTTTTTCTGGATGTTTTTGTTGTTATTCTGTCTCTCATTGTTCAAATAAACCTACCATTAAAATTATAGACTGATCATGTCTTTGTCAGTGGGCAAACATATAAAATCAGCAGGGGATCAAATACTTTTTTCCCTCACTGTATGTAAATGGTAAGTTGTGTATTGGTTTTGTACATGTAAAAAATAAATAAAAAATGAATAAAAATTTACATCCAAAAAAACTGTGGCCAATCAGTCTATAACTAATGTTCAATCAGAAGTGCATGTGATCTGGTTAATCTGCTTGTATTGACATCATTTCGACCAATTTTGCCCCACTAGGTCTAATACCTTCAAGCCAGAGGTTCTAACCCTTAACAGGCAAAAGGTCCATCATCATCCACCAGTGATGAAAGATTGATGATGCTATCCCCTACCCCTCTAGGAGACCCTGTTACTGTCTCAACTTTGACTGTTGATGGCTGCACCTCACCTAGCTACTGCTGCTCTCCCATGGAATCAGTGATTACCTACCCTCTGATTACCTGTTCTGTTCTCCCAGGCTGATTTCATCCCCCTCTTTCTCTCTTCATCCAGCTCTTTCCTCTCTTCTCTCCTGCTCCTCTAGACACATGGCATGGCACCAGCACCATAAATTCACCTATGAGAAGGAAGCCTCCTTTCCACACATAAACTGTCAGGCAGCGATGCAATCACCTCCATGCTCACCTGCTGACCCTTTGAAATGGATGAGGCTGGGGGGTGAGGCTGGGGCTGGCTGTCAAGCTGGACTGAAAGGGAAGATATAAAGCATCATTCAGCTTATAGAGTGTGTATGGATTCCCTTTGAATATGGCGTCTGTAAGAGGTGTGGAAGTCACAGAAGAGATGTAAACAAACATACAGGATGAATGCTAATAACTTGATGAGTCATACATAGGTGGTAGACAATGGATGATCCTTAGATGATAAAGATAATTTATTATCAGTCGTTTTGGCCCAGCACTAGTAGTGAAATTTGTGATACACCAGTGGAGGCTCCTCAGAGGACGAAGGGGAGGACTATCCTACGCAGTGAATTTCAGAAAAATGTAAATAGTGAAACATGAAAAAAACATATAATTTTTAGTTAAAACTATACAAAATAACCTCAACAGCACTGGTGTAGACGGAGGACATCTATTTTCCGTCCTCTTCTGGATACATTGACTTCAATACAAAACCAAGGAGGCGCATGGTTCTCACCCCCTTCCGTAGACTTACAGCAATTATGACGACTACCGGAGGACGTCCTCCAACCTGTCAGAGCTCTTTCAGAATGAACTGACACGTAAGCTAAAGCTAGCTAGCACTGCAGTGCATAAAATGTGGTGAGTAGCTTACTCAAAGAGGGAGAAAGACAATAGTTGAACAGTTAACAAATTAATTTCTTAAAAAATTAAGGAGAAGCATCAAAGAAAGAGAGCTATTTATATTTCAATAAAAAATTTACTTACATACAGTGGGGAGAACAAGTATTTGATACACTGCCGATTTTGCAGGTTTTCCTACTTACAAAGCATGTAGAGGTCTGTAATTTTTATCATAGGTACACTTCAACTGTGAGAGATGGAATCTAAAACAAAAATCCAGATAATCACATTGTATGATTTTTAAGTAATTAATTTGCATTGTATTGCATGACATAAGTATTTGATCACCTACCAACCATTAAGAATTCCGGCTCTCACAGACCTGTTAGTTTTTCTTTAAGAAGCACTCCTGTTCTCCACTCATTAACTGTATTAACTCTACCTGTTTGAACTCGTTACCTGTATAAAAGACACCTGTCCACACACTCAATCAAACAGATTCCAACATCTCCACAATGGCCAAGACCAGAGAGCTGTGTAAGGACATCAGGGATACAATTGTAGACCTGCACAAGGCTGGGATGGGCTACAGGACAATAGGCAAGCAGCTTGGTGAGAAGGCAACAACTGATGGTGCAATTATTCGAAAATGGAAGAAGTTCAAGATGACGGTCAATCACCCTCGGTCTGGGGCTCCATGCAAGATCTCACCTCGTGGGGCATCAATGATCATGAGGAAGGTGAGGGATCAGCCCAGAACTACACAGCAGGACCTGGTCAATGACCTGAAGAGAGCTGGGACCACAGTCTCAAAGAAAACCTTTAGTAACACACTACGCCGTCTAGGATTAAAATCCTGCAGCGCACGCAAGGTCCCCCTGCTCAAGCCAGCGCATGTCCAGGCCCGTCTGAAGTTTGCCAATGACCATCTGGATGATCCAGAGGAGGAATGGGAGAAGGTCATGTGGTCTGATGAGACAAAAATATAGCTTTTTGGTCTAAACTCCACTCGCCGTGTTTGGAGGAAGAAGAAGGATGAGTACAACCCCAAAAACACCATCCCAACCGTGAAGCCCACATAATCCAAGATGGCGAAGTAGTGCAGTTCTGTTTTTGTCGTGTGTCGTGTGTCTGTAAATAGCCTGTAAATACCCTGTTTTTGTTGTATTTTTGTTGTATTTTTCATACATATTTCCCTATCAGACTTTTCATCCTTCTAAAAAATATACTTTCCTGCAACCCGCCTCACTCAATGTGGAACGGATTCTATTATTGACTTACCTTTTATCTAGAATCTCCAGTTGAAACTAGCTAGCCAGCTAACTAGCTACTTGCTATTAGCCACAGTTAGCGGTATTTCACCCAGAACATTGGATTTTTTTTCTGCGGGATTAATTTAATCACTGGATATTAATCACCGGATATTCGGCCAGTCTGCACAGCACGTTATCGACCCAGAACATATCAGTTTTTCTGCCGGAATCACTGAATCACTGGACCTTTAACTCCGGATTCATCGCTACCAGCTAGCTGCAACTATATGGACGCTGTGGTCTGGCTAATCATCCTGAGCTAGGCCCATCTCCCGGCTATCCACCTCTCTGTCAACCGGACGGGACCAACTAGTGTTGACACGGAGCCCCGCCGATCCTACACGACTGGTCTGCCGACCCTCTTACTCGCTAGTGCTTTAGCAGCCTCCGAACTATCCTATTGCTGTTCACCGGACCTTATGATAACTCAGCTATACAGCTGATGTCTGCTGGACTGTTCCTTTTTACGGTACTACATCCTGTTTATGTTTAGCCTCAGCCCAAACATGGTTAGCTTATTGTTGTTTCGGTTATTTCTAATTGTACTATTTCACTGTAGATCCCCCAGCCCAGCTAAACCTGCCTTAGATAGCTCCTTTGTCCCACCCCCCATACACGCGGAGACCGACTCAATTGGTGCCTCTAGTGAAACTATCTCTTTCATTGTTACCCAACACTTAGGTTTACCTCCACTTTACTCATATCCTTCCATATCCTTGTCTGTACATAATGCCCTGAATCTTTTCTACAACACCCGGAAATCTGCCCCCTTTATTCTATGTACCCAACGCACTAGAAGACCAGTTCTTAAAGCCTTTAGCCGTATCCTTATTCTACTCCTCCTCTGTTCCTCTGGTGATGTAGAGGCTAACCCAGGCCCTGCAGCCCTCAGTATCACTTCTACTCCCCAGGCGCTATCATTTGCTGACATCTGTAATCGCAAAAGTCTTGGTTTCTTGCACGTAAATATCAGAAGTTTACTTCCTAAGTTTGAGTTATTCACTGCGTTAGCACACTCCACCAACCCTGATGTTCTAGCAGTGTCTGAATCCTGGCTCAGGAAGGCCACCAAAAATTCTGAAATTTCCATCCCCAACTATAACATTTTCCGTCTAGATAGAACTGCCAAAGGGGGTGGAGTTGCAATCTACTGTAGAGATAGCCTGCAGAGCTCTATCATACTATCCAGGTCTGTGCCCAAACAGTTTGAGCTTCTACTTCTAAAAATCCACCTTTCCATCAATAAGTCTCTCACTGTTGCCGCTTCCTACAGACCCCCCTCAGCCCCAGCTGTGCCCTGGACACCATATGTGAATTGATTGCCCCCCATTTATCCTCAGAGTTCGTACTGCTTGGTGACCTAAATTGGGATATGCTTAATACCCCGGCCATCCTACAATCCAAACTAGATGCCCTCAACCTCACGCAAATTATCAACGAACCTACCAGGTACAACCCTAAATCCGTAAACATGGGTACCCTCATAGATATCATCCTGACTAACATACCCTCTAAATACACCTCAGCTGTCTTCAACCAGGATCTCAGCGATCACTGCCTTATTGCCTGCGTCCGTAACGGGTCCGCGGTCAAACGACCACCCCTCATCACTGTCAAACGCTCCCTAAAACACTTTAGCGAGCAGGCCTTCCTAATTGACCTGGCCCAGTTATCCTGGATGGATATATATCTCATTCCATCAGTAGAGGATGCCTGGTTGTTCCTTAAAAGTAATTTCCTCTCAATCTTAAATAAACATGCCCCATTCAAAAAATACAGAACTAAGAACCGATATAGCCCCTGGTTCTCCTCAGACTTGACTGCCCTTGACCAGCACAAAAACATCCTGTGGCGTACTGCATTAGCATCAAATAGCCCCCGCGATATGCAACTTTTCAGGGAAGTTAGGAATCAATATACACAAGCAGTCAGGAAAGCAAAGGCTAACTTTTTCAAACAGAAATTTGCATCCTGTAGCACTAACTCCAAAAAGTTTTGGGACACTGTAAAGTCCATGGAGAATAAGAGCACTTCCTCCCAGTTGCCCACTGCACTGAGGCTAGGAAACACTATCACCACCGATAAATCTACAATAATCGAGAATTTCAACAAGCATTTTGCTACAGCTGGCCATGCTTTCCATCTGGCTACCACTACCCCGGCCACCAACTCTGCACCCTCCGCTGCAACTTGCCCATGCCCCCCCCCCCCCCGCTTCTCCTTCACACAAATTCAGACAGCTGACGTTTTGAAAGAGCTGCAAAATCTGGACCCCTACAAATCAGCTGGGCTAGACAATCTGGACCCTTTCTTTCTAAAACTAGCCGCCGAAATTGTCGCAACCCCTATTACTAGTCTGTTCAACCTCTCTTTCATAACGTCTGAGATCCCCAGAGATTGGAAAGCTGCCACGGTCATCCCCCTCTTCAAAGGGGGTGACACTCTAGATCCAAACTGCTACAGACCTATATCCATCCTGCTCTGCCTTTCGAAAGTATTTGAAAGCCAAGTTAACAAACAGATCACCGACCATTTCGAATACCACCGTACCTTCTCCGCTATGCAATCCGGTTTCCGAGCAGGTCATGGGTGCACTTCAGCCACGCTCAAGGTCCTAAACGATATTATAACCGCGATTGATAATAGACAGTACTGTGCAGCCGTCTTCATCGACCTGGCCAAGGCTTTCGACTCTGTCAACCACCGCATTCTTATTGGCAGACTAAATAGCCTTAGTTTCTCAAATGACTGCCTCGCCTGGTTCACCAACTACTTCTCAGATAGAGTTCAGTGTGTCAAATCGGAGGGCCTGTTGTCTGGACCTATGGCAGTCTCTATGGGGGTGCCACAGGGTTCAATTCTTGGGCCGACACTTTTCTCCGTGTATATCAATGATGTCGCTCTTGCTGCTGGTGACTCTCAGATCCACCTCTACGCAGACGACACCATTTTGTATACATCTGGCCCTTCATTGGACACTGTGTTAACAAACCTCCAAACGAGCTTCAATGCCATACAACACTCCTTCAGTAGCCTCCAACTGCTCTTAAACACTAGTAAAACTAAATGCATGCTTTTCAATCGAACGCTGCTGGCACCCGCCCACCCGACTAGAATCACCACTCTCGACGGGTCTGACCTAGAGTATGTGGACAACTACAAATACCTAGGTGTCTGGTTAGACTGTAAACTCTCCTTCCAGACTCACATAAAGAATCTCCTATCCAAAGTTAAATCTAGAATCGGCTTCCTATTTCGCAACAAAGCCTCCTTCACTCATGCTGCCACACATGCCCTCGTAAAACTGACTATCCTACCGATCCTTGACTTCGGCGATGTCATTTACAAAATAGCCTCCAACACTCTACTCAGCAAATTGGATGTAGTCTATCACAGTGCCATCCGTTTTGTCTCCAAAGCCCCATACACTACCCACCACTGTGACCTGTACGCTCTTGTTGGCTGGTCCTCACTACATGTTCGTCGTCAAACCCACTGGCTCCAGGCCATCTATAAATCACTGCTAGGCAAATCCCCGCCTTATCTTAGCTCATTGGTCACCATAGCAGCACCCACCCGTAGTCTGCGCTCTAGCAGGTATATCTCACTGGTCATTCCCAAAGCCAACACCTCCTTTGGCCGCCATTCCTTCCAGTTCTCTGCTGCCAATGACTGGAACGAATTGCAAAAATCTCTGAAGCTGGAGACTCTTATCTCCCTCACTAACTTTAAGCCTCAGTTGTCAGAGCACCTTACCGATCACTGCACCTGTACACAGCCCATCTGAAATTAGCCCACCCAACTACCTCATCCCTATATTGTTATTTATTTTGCTCTTTTGTACCCCAGTATCTCTATTTGCACATAATCTCTTGCACATCTAGCATTCCAGTGTTAATACTATTGTAATTATTTTGCACTATAGCCTATTTATTGCCTTACCTCCATAACTTGCTACATTTGCACACACTGTATATATATTTTCTGTTATATTTTTGACTTTATGTTTTTTTTTACCCCATAGGTAACTCTGTGTTGTTGTTTTTATCGCACTGCTTTGCTTTATCTTGGCCAGGTCGCAGTTGTAAATGAGAACTTGTTCTCAACTGGCTTACCTGGTTAAATAAAGGTGAAAACAAATAAAAAAATAAAAAAACAAAGCATGGAGGTGGAAACATCATTCTTTGGGGATGCTTTTCTGCAAAGGGGACAGGACGACTGCACCGTATTGAGGGAAGGATGGATGGGGCCATGTATCACGAGATCTTGGCCAACAACCTCCTTCCCTCAGTAAGAGCATTGAAGATGGGTCATGGCTAGGTCTTCCAGCATGAGAACGACCCGAAATACACAGCCAGGGCAACTAAGGAGTGGCTCCATAAGAAGCATCTCAAGGTCCTGGAGTGGCCTAGCCAGTCTCCAGACCTGAACCCAATAGAAAATCTTTGGAGGGAGCTGAAAGTCCGTATTGCCCAGTGACAGCCCCGAAACCTGAAGGATCTGGAGAAGGTCTGTATGGCGGAGTGGGCCAAAATCCCTGTTGCAGTGTGTGCAAACCTGGTCAAGACCTACAGGAAACGTATGATCTCTGTAATTGCAAACAAAGATTTCTGTACCAAATATTAAGTTCTGGTTTTCTGATGTATCAAATACTTATGTCATGCAATAAAATGCAAATTAATTATTAAAAAATCATACAATGTGATTTTCTGGATTTTTTTTAAATTACAGACCTCTACATGCTTTGTAAGTAGGAAAACCTGCAAAATCGGCAGTGTATCAAATACTTGTTCTCCCCACTGTAGCTAGCTAATGCAGCTAGCTAATTTAGCCTACTCAAACACCCAGCTCAAACCAAGTGGAATACTATTTGTTAGCAAGCTGGCTAAGACTATCCAACACTGGAACTCTTCCAAATCAAGGTAAGCTTTCAGTTTTATTAATTTATTGCCACCGGGTCCCGCCGGTATAACTGCTAAACTGCACACTGTACTGTTTGATTGTAGCGGGTTTACTAATGCATTAGTTATAGTAGCTATGTTGACTATGACGTTAGCTAATATGGTGACAACGATGTAGGCTGTGTGTAGCGGTTAGGGGTTATGGTATGAAGATTTGGCTTGGAGAGGTTTTTTCGCCTGGTCACCAAGCTGTTGTGTTGTACACTGAAGTCCACAAGCGAAGGGAAGAGGTGAGAGGAGGAGAGTGCATAGATGCAAGAAGGAATTATACAATGAGCAAAGTGATGTTGCTGTTTGTATGTGGCTGCTATGAAAGTGAACTGTGTGTGCGGGTAATCAGGGGTGTATTCATTCCACTGAATCTGTTGAAAAATGTTTCTTAAATGGAAGCAAACGGAACTATAGATCTACCTGAATTTGTCCAATAGCAACTCCAATTTTGGACTAATGATTACACTCTAGATCAGCTAGATGCAGGCAAGAATGAAATCAAATCAAATTTTATTGGTCACATACACATATTTAGCAGATGTTATTGCGGGTGTAGCGAAATGCTTGTGTTCCTAGCTCCAACAGTGCAGTAGTATCTAACAATTCATAACAATACACACAAATCTAAAAGTAAAAGAATGGAATTAAGAAATATATAAATATTAGGACGAGCAATGTCGGAGTGGCATAAACTAAAATAAAGTAGAATTGAATACAATATATACTGTCGTGACGTGACATTCATTAATATGATGACTGTTATTTATCGAATTAACTATGTTTAATTGTTACTCGATTAAATTAATCATATAACAATTAACTAATTAAGATTTGGGGCACCACCAAGTTGTTTATAGAGTTACCATCTCCCAAATTAAACTCTAAAAGTCTTTACCTATCAATATGTATAAAACAGTCAACGTATTAATCATTACCTCTGATCAGTCTCATTCTGAACGGTCGTAGACTTCTTGGATCTGCACGAACCCCAGCTTTACTTATGATTCAGCACTACACAAATTGGCTAAATTATTGATTTACTATCTAACTAAATAATGACACAGAATAACATACACACTTAATACATGAGGAAAAAGTCCCTAGCGGACTAACAACAACATGACTGCTTGGTTACCAAAAGAGGGAGGGGTAGAGGAGAGGGCGAGAGAGACAAAGAGAGAGTCAAACTTATCGTTGATACATTTGGAAACTACCCTCAAAGTAATCATAATACTTTGCTCAAGAACTACCGCCCGTTTGGGGTAAGAAATCATAAATGTATTTATGTGTTTGCCGTCGTCTATCTCTGTTGACACCAATCAATCCTTCTATGGGGAAAGGGTCGGTTGGTGTAAGGCTCTGGTTGTCCTGGCTTGTAATGGAGTGTTTTCAGAACAGCTACTCAGCTGTACCAGTGATTGTCTTGAGAGGGGATTTTCTCCTTCCCAACTCATGTGGTTAGTCAGAGTTTGAGCCACTTTACACGCACAGCTGCAGCCTTGCAATGTTCGGGTCTAGTCTGGGAGGTGATCTTCTTCACCTCGTGTTGAGGTTCAATGTTCCAACCATTTTCAAACGTGTAGACCACCGTCTCACGTCTTTCTGGTCTGATGTGAATTTCGTTACCAAGGCTTTTTATGCACTCTGGGTAAAAAGGGGCGTTCCATCGTGCTGACATGATCTCTGATCTCACTCGGGGCGTGGCTAGTCACATGAAAAACAATTATCACATTCCTATCTTAACAAAAATACTCTCATCATATATTTTACACAACATTTGGATGTAAACTTGACAGATGAATGTGTACACTTTCCGAGTTACAGTATTTTCTTTATACCATCCTTAATGACATCACAAAATAAAACACTGTGACATGAATATTCTTTAGATCCCCACTGACCATTCGAAACATTCGAATGTTAGAAATATTGTTCCAGTGTTTACTTTTTGGAAGTTATAGTTTTGGCTGCAAAAGTATTCTGCAGACAAAGGGCATTCCTTTAGTAATACTGAAGAGCAAGAGGGAGATTCCCCTCCTGCCTAATTTATGACAGAGTGTTAAGGTGTCAAAATCGGCTTCCTGTGACATCGGGTGCTGTAGGTGTCCTGGAGGGCAGGCAGTGTGCCCCCGGTGATGCATTGGGCAGACTGCACCACCCTCTGGAGAGCCCTGTGTTTGCTGGCAGTGCAGTTGCCACACCAGGCGGTGATACAGCCCAACAGAGTGTGCAAGGCTTTTGCAAGAGTGTGCCACTGTCTGTCACTGTCTGTCACCTTGATTACTCCAATTTGTCTCTCGACATGTGCACCTATATTATAAACTTTCATTCGTAGGCTAGGTTGTAGCATGATGAGTATCATGTAGTAGCCTTATCCTATCGATGTTACATTGAGCTGGGTGAATGGAATATCAATGACAGTCATCCAGTATGCTGTAATAGAAGTAAGGCCATGCTCATCAAAAAATATTTTCCTCCCTAATCTTAAACGGCACCAATCGCCACTGTGATACACATTATCCATTTGTTTTTAAATTGAGGTCTTGTTTCATTGCATATAAAACCCCAATGATGATAATTTTTTTGTTAAACCTTTGGTCATACATTGGAAATTATTAATGTCATATAATTGTTATGTAGTGGCCAGGGCCTAAAGGAAAAAATTGCTTTGCAAGATCTTTACAATAAAAATAGAAAACAGAAGAAGGCCTAACTGGAATATATTTGATTAGAAGACCAGACCATGACTCCCTTTATGTGCTGCTGGTCCTGCTGTGAGAGGTGGATGGTGCATGGTGTTAGCGTACATCCCAAATTTCACCATATTCCCTACATAGTGCACTACTTTTGGTCGAAAGTAGTGCACTATAGAGGGAATAGTGTTCCATTTGATATGCAGACTTGGTCCTGCTGTGAGGCTGTGAGAGTTGGACGGTCTCGGTCTCCAGTCTTGCTGCTGTTCAGAGTTTGCTGGTTGTTCCATCCCGGCTGTCTACTTGCCTTTAATTACAGACAGATCTAGAGTGGCTTCTCCATAGAGAGCTTCCCCATTTCCATCCCCTTGCCTGACTGCCTGTAAGCTGCCTGCTGCAAGCATGTCGCCTGGCCGGCCATGAAAAATCTGAGGCAAGATCACATCATCGGTAATGAAGGAAAGAAAATTACGTTGAGATGCGCAAGTCAGAGCTACAGTCGAGCCTTTAAGCAAATGTGGAAATTTGTCCCTCCACAAAGCCTTAATGAGCTTTGCATCCACAAAGTGTGATTTGTAATGGTGAAAATTCTCCATTAGCCTGTCTGAGATGCCTGTGACCCGACAGCCTTCAAAAAGTGTAAATAAAAATACAGATTCAGCTCGGCAAGCAAGGGACAATATTGCAAGGCTGTTGCTGGGTACTGCCTGTTCTAGCCTGCCTCATCGATTTAATAAATAGGAGCAATTACATGCATTTGTGTAGTGCTGTTATGTATCAGGTCTGTTGTGCTCCTTTATTCCTGGTATTGTAATTTTCTGCATCGTGAGTACAGTGCTCCTTCAATCCAACGTTTATTTTTTGGGAATACAATATGCCAAGAGGCCACTTATTCTGTACGTAAACCTTGGTAATATAAATATAAATCCTTGTTAATATAATCCTATGTTCCATTGGGATTTCTGTTTTAATTTGCCCAGGCACCATTATCTTGATCGTCCTAATTGGACAGTGTGTGCAATAATTAGTTTTTCAAATAGAGCGTTCTAAAAGGCAACAGGATAGTTTAATTAATACGTCTCATTGGGGAGCTTCCATCGGGGAGCTACCATAGATATACGCAACAGACTGTATAAAAACACCGACTTTAAACATCATGCTCGGGATCATCTGTTTATACACTGCTAAATGGCATGAATATAACATGTCGAAAAAACATACCGTCATTCATTATAATTCCGATTCAACACAGTCCATCTACTGTTAGTATACATAGTTATACTGTTAGCAAACATTATACCCCTCCATTGTGCCCCCATATCATAAAGTCGTTTTCATATGTTCTTATTTTTCTATTTTGAAGACAGTCTAATCCATTCTGGTTTTCAGATCCATTTCTCTAGTCTATCTGATTCACTGTTTCAGAATACCACTCAGTGTCAGAATCCAGTAGCCTGGCTCTTAAAGATGCAGTCCGGGATCTTAAGCACAACAAATGCGTAACATATTGTACGAATTGGATTCGTTATCATATGAATTTCACCCACACTTAAAATGTTTGCAGAACGTAACATATCATTCAAGTTCCCGAGCATCACTTTAAGTCTCTGGTCTCTCGGGGAGGAGTGTAAGCCCTAGCAGCTGTATCAGAGGGTGGGAGTGTGTTGGCAGAGACAGGCCTGAATAGGCGTGGATCTGCCATTACGGACAACACCAGCAGGCAGTCTCTCACATCCAGCTGTTACCCCCCTCTCCCTCCATTACACTGATTGACTAATGACACCACATCCTCATTCCTGACAAGCCTCACTAATCCCAGGTATGTTGGTTCGCTCTGTGTGGACGGATGCTGTGGAGGAGGAAGTATTTGCTAAGGTAAAAAACTCTGAAGGCAAATGTTTGTGTTTGAGGCAGCAAGCGTGACAATGTGTGATGGTGGGGGTCTGGACTGCCTGATTGATGTGAAATTAAACAATGTCTTTGCAGTGAACAGTAGGAGAACGGTTTCAATCAAATCAATTTCAACAAGAGCAGCTTGGCCGTCTGAGGAGAGCAGAGTCAAAAGGGTTGACCTGAGGAGAACGCCAGCCTACAGTAATCATGTGCACTACAGTGTATATATTAGGACAGAGTCACATATACAAGCAACAATGACACCAACTCTAAACTCCAAGTGACTATGACAACTTCCATTGATATGTGACTCTGTCCTAATATGGATACCGTATTTGTCCACGCAGCACCTAGCATGCTTTCTTAGAGTATGCAGAGAGGGATAATTATGCAGTTCTTATTTCATTATTTTGACTCAAACCCAAAATGAAAGCCAATTAAACACTCCCCAGGTCTCTGACTGACTCATCTACACAAATGAATGAGGACGACAGAGCTACAGTTTCTCGCTAAATCAAGTTTTCATTAAGTTGATTCTCAGTACTTTGGACTCTTAATTAAGGAATCTCTCTCAACTACTATGCCTATACATTTTAATAATGTATTCTATTCTCCTCAGGAAATAGCCTAGATTAGGCAAAGCTAAAACGGACAAACTGTCCGGATGACTACATGTCAACTCTGCATTTATGAACAACATTATCCTTAAACTGACAAAAATGCCTGTTTTCTATGCTGTCGTCAGATGTCAGTGTCATAAGAATTGATGCCAGTTCGTTCCTCAGCTGGTTAGTGAATAGACCTGGAGCTGAAGCCCCATTCAGCAGGTCTTCAAGAACCCTCCAACGGGCCTGTTTATTAATCTAATTTAACATTTCACTCCGGAGCCTGTAGTAATGATCAAATAACCTGAGTCTTAAATTCCACTTGTATTGGCAGTGGAGTGCTAAAGATCTTTTAGTGGAACAAATACATTATTGAAAAGCTGCTTCTGGGTAAAATCCCCTCGAGTGCTTGATTGACACCCTTTAGTTTTCATTGTGAGAAAAAACTAAGGAGACCTTTGATGGTTGATTAATCCATTTCCTTATAGGACGAAGAAGAGGAAGCATGCCAGGCACACTGGACACACTCCAATTTGCTTACCACCTCAACAAATCTACGAAAGCCATTTCCATCGCTATTCACACGGCCGTGACACATCTGAACAAGAGGAGCACCTATGTGAAAATGCTGTTCATTGACTACAGTTCAACATTCAACACTATTGTTCCCCCCAAACTTGACACCAAGCTCAGAGCCCTGGGTCTGGACACCCTCTGCAACTGGATCCTGGACTTCCTGACAGGGAGACCACAGGCTGTGAGGATTGGCAAAAAAACCTCCTCCAAACTGACTCTTAACACAGGGGCCCCCCAGGGGTGTGTCCTCAGTCCTCTGCAGTACTCCCTGTTCACCCACGACTGCACAGCTTTTCACGACACCAACTCCATCAAGTTTGCTGACGACACCACGGTTGTAGGACTGATAACCAACAACGATGAGTCAGCCTATAAGGAGTTGACTGTTGACTTCAGGAAGCAGAGGAGGGAACATGCCCCAATCCACATCAACGGGACTGCAGTAGAGAGAGTCACAAGTTTTAAGTTCCTCGTGTCCACATCACAGGACTTGTCATGGACCAACAACACTACCACTCTTGTCAAGAGGGCGCAACAGCATCTCTAATTCCTAAGGAGGCTGAAGAAATTCGCCATGCCGCCCCGGGTCCTCTCCAAATACTAACGCTGCACCATCGAGAGTGTCCTGACCGGTTGCATCACAGCCTGGTACGGGAATTGCTCCGTCCACAACAGCAAGGCCCTCCAGTGGGTGTTGAAGATGGCCCAGTACATCACTGGGACAGTACTCCCACCCATCCAGGACATCTACTCAAAACAGTGCCTAAGGAAGGCACCCAGCATCATCAAGGAACCCACACACCCCAGCCACGAGATGTTCTCTCCCTTACCATTGAGCATGAGGTCTGATACCAACAGGCTCAGAGACAGTTTTTATCTACAAGCCATCAGACTGCTGAACACTTGAACTGGACTGACCACCTGCTCTGATTCTCCGCACCTTAGCACACATGCACACACAACCACACAGACATACACACATATAAATGTATGCTACACACACACACACACACACTGCTGCTACCAGGCTCTTGTTAAACTTCTAAGTTTATACACTGCCCCCCATCCCCCAATACACATGTAAATATTGGACTATAAATTGTGCCTTCCTGTATTATACTTATGCTAAAATATTTGTTAAATTCTACTGTGCCATTTACTTTGTTCATATTCTTATCTTTAATTATTTATTGTTGCCATCGAGAAGGAACCTGCAAGTAAGAATTTCATTGGACAATGTATACCATGCGTATCCCATGCATACGACTAACGAAAACTTGAAACTTGAAAGCTTGTCATATTGGTGACATCTTAAAGGAAAGCTTGTCCTATATCTGACATCTTAATGATAATGAATCCCAATGGATGCATCACTGATGAATGATTTAGGGGGCAGTTACCCCAGAATTCAAATAAATCTGTAGCAGTTAATGCTAACACCAACACCTATGTTTAAAAATTGCAACAAATGTTTATGGCAAATGTTCATTGTAAGTCATTATGAAACAGAGATTGAGTGTGATTTTAAGAACAAGCTAACCATATTGACATAATGTCTGGTATGCATGTATTTGATTATGAATACATGAATAGTACGGTATACTGAGAGATTTGGAAACAGGTTGAAGAAAAGAGACTTTGCATTATTACTGTACATCAGAGTAGCTAATGACTTCGGGGAGTATACATTGCACTCCAGAGCTCTCCTGCTATCTCTCATATAGAGTAATTTCCTTTCCTACCTCGTGTAGGGATGAATAACAGTTCTTTCACTCCAATTGAGCTCCTGTATGGCCCTCCCACTTACTTACCAGTAAATGGAGAGGTACCGTCTGGGTGCCAAATAGTACCTTCTTCACTATATAGTGCATTGCTTTTACCTATAGGCCCTGGTCAAAAGTAGTGCACTATATAGGGAATAGGGTGCCATATGTAAATGAGTACATTTCACCTTGAGGCAGAGATTCCAGTAATTAAACTGTAATGATAGGAGTTTTATTGAATAACATCATTTTTCTTGCCAGGCCTTTTATGTCAGTGCTGGATGTAGCTGCAATGAACGAGCATGTCCCTGAAATATCCCGAGT
Organism: Coregonus lavaretus; assembly: GCF_964263955.1. Taxonomy (NCBI): domain Eukaryota; kingdom Metazoa; phylum Chordata; class Actinopteri; order Salmoniformes; family Salmonidae; genus Coregonus; species Coregonus lavaretus. Next base: position 32,267,739 of record NC_140005.1, on the reverse strand, counting down.
GTATTATAGGTAGTTATAACTACAGTGAGCCGAAGAGAAACCTCATTATGGAGAAGTTTATACCCGACAATGGATTGCTACGGATTATAAAATGTTTAGTTCTGGCTGTGCAATTTCATTGGTCAACTTCCATTCAAGCTGTGCTAATAATTGCAGAACACCTGTATATCATTACACTTTGATAATCAGAGACCTTGCACCTGATTTTAAGGCAAAATGGATAGGCAATATTATGTTGGATTAATTTAGTCTGGTTTCTCTGGAGGAGTGGGTGAATACTACCGGTCAAAACTTTTAGAACACCTACTCATTCAACGTTTTTTCTTTATTTGGACTCCAGGCCAAAGGACAAATTTCCACCAGTCTAATGTCCATTGCTAGTGTTTCTTGGCCCAAGCAAGTCTCTTCTTCTTATTGGTGTTCTTTAGTAGTGGTTTCTTTGCAGCAATTCGACCATGAATGCCTGATTCACACAGTCCCCTCTGAACAGTTGATGTTGAGATGTGTCTGTTACTTGAACTCTGTGAAGCATTTATTTGGGCTGCAATTTCTGAGGTTGGAAACTCTAATGAACGTATCCTCTGCAGCAGAGGTAACTCTGGGTCTTCCATTCCTGTGGCGGTCCTCATGAGAGCCAGTTTCATCATAGCACTTGATGGTTTTTGCAACTGTACTTGAAGAAACTTTCAAATTTCTTGAAATTTTCCATATTGACTGACCTTCATTTCTTCAATTAATGATGGACTGTCGTTTCTCTTTGCTTATTTGAGCTGTTCTTGCCATAATATGGACTTGGTCTTTTACCAAATAGGACTATCTTCTGTATACGAACCCACAACCCTGGCGTTACAAGCGCCATGCTCTACCAACTGAGCTACACCACCGAAACACACGTTACAGTCAATACATTGATATATAACCTCCACAATAAACAATCACACACAAAGACAAGGGGGCAGAGGGAACACGTATACAGGTACTGATGAGGGGATATGAACCAGGTGTGTGTAATAAACAAGACAAAACAAATGAAATGAGGAGCGGCAGTGGCTAGAAGGCAGCTTCGGAGGAAGTCGTGACAACTCCAATCAAGTTGTAGAAACATTACATTTACATTTTACATTTTAGTCATTTAGCAGACGCTCTTATCCAGAGCGACTTACAGTTAGTGAATACATATTTTTTTATACTGGACCCCCGTGGGAATCGAACCCACAACCCTGGCATTGCAAACGCCATGCTCTATCAACTGAGCTACATCCCTGCCGGCCATTCCCTCCCCTACCCTGGACGACGCTGGGCCAATTGTGCGCCGCCCATGAGTCTCCCGGTCGTGGCCGGCTGCGACAGAGCCTGGATGATCAATGGAAACAGGATGTGCCTGAGTTCAATTTCGAATCTCATGTAAATAAGGTATTTTTGTTTTTTATTTTTTATAAATTCCAATAAATTCTAAAAACCTGTTTTCACTTTGGCGTTATGGGGTATTGTGTGTAGATGGCAAAATATATATATATGTATTTAATCCATTTTAGAAAAAGGCTGTAACGTAACAAAATGTGAAAAAAGTCAAGGGGTCTGAATACTTTCCAAAGGCACTGTATCTATAGGCTGTTTCAACTTGGCAATTTCAAATTATTTTCTAACAACAGTTTGAATTGAGGGGTGTTCTTCCTCCTCATTAATTCACATAGAATTAGAACATTTCACTGTTGCGGACAATTTACATTTGAGGCATTAATGAGCAGGACAAACTTCTCTCTTCGACGAGAGCCCAAGCACAAACTTTTTCCTCCCTGGCACATTTTCCGGCTGGCGGCCCATTGCCTTCACTACTAATAATAACTTTGGACATGTGTGCGTGCCTATCAAAGTGCCTTATTGCTTTATCATTATAGTTTCTGTATATTGTGTTCTCGTTTCTACTGTAGCACACCGTATGTACAGTGCATTCGGAATGTATTCAGACCCCTTGACTTTTTCCACATTTTGTTACATTTGTTAGGTTCTAAATAACCAGAGTAAAAAAATCAACGGACGACCAGTAAAAATCTAACCAAGTTTATTCACCCAAAGGGTCAGACAGCTGAAAAGACAAAAACATATTCACAGACGCACTGGTATTTAACCCTTCCTATGCTGAGTCTCCTCCTCCCACATCTGGACAGCCAATACATCTCTTTGCTAGACAGAACTTTAGTGATGCCTGTTCTTTCTCACTTCATCTGACCTGACCCCGGCCCCAAATTCCTCAATCATCACTAACTCAGAGCTGTCCTGTTGACTTGTACCAGTCGGTGGCCCTCCTCCTTCCCATAGGATCCCTGATGTCTAACAATAACATGTTCTGACACAATGTAAATGTCATGCATTCCCCTCTCTCCCTCTGTGACATGATTAAGGATGTTTCAAGTTTATAAGTCAGAACCCATCACATTACAGCCTTATTCTAAAATGGATTAAATAAATGTTTTTCCTCATCAATCTACACACAATACCCCATAATGACAAAGTGAAAACAGTTTTTTAGAAATTCTTGCAAATAAAATACATTTAAAAAACCAAAAGACATTATTTACATAAGTGTTCAGTCCATTTGCTATGAGACTCGAAATTGAGCTCAGGTGCATCCTGTTTCCATTGATCATCCTTGATATTTTTCTACAACTTGATTGGAGTCCACCTGTGGTACATTCAATTGATTGGACATGATTTGGAAAGCCACACACCTGTCTATATAAGGTCCCACAGTTGACAGTGCATGTCAGAGCAAGAACCAAGCCGTGAGGTCAAAGGAATTGTCCATAAGGCTCCAAGACAGGATTGTGTCAAGGCACAGATCTGGGGAAGGTTATCAAAAAATGTCTGCAGCATGGAAGGTCCCCAAGAACACATTGGCCTCCATCATTCTTAAATGGAAGAAGTTTGGAACCACCAAGACTCTTCCTAGAGCTGGCCGCCCGGCCAAACTGAGCAATAGGGGGAGAAGGGAGGTGACCAAGAACATTTACATTTAAGTCATTTAGCAGACGCTCTAATCCAGAGCGACTTACAGTTAGTGAGTGCATACATTATTTTTAATATATATTTTTTATTTTTCATACTGGCCCCCCGTCGGAATTGAACGCACAACCCTGGCGTTGCAAACGCCATGCACTACCGACTGAGCTACATCCCTGCCAGTCATTCCCTCCCCTACCCTGGACGACGCTGGGCCAATTGTGCGCCGCCCCATGGGTCTCCCGGTAACGGCCAGCTACAACAGAGCCTGGATTCAAACCAGGATCTCTAGTGGCACAGCTAGCACTGCGATGCAGTGCCTTAGACCACTGCGCCACTCGGGAGAGACAACCATATGGTAATAAGTGGCTCTGAATGTCCTTGAGTGGCCCAGCCAGAGCCCGATCGAACGTCTCTGGAGAGACCTGAAAAGAGCTGTGCCAGCGACGCTCCCCATCCAACCTGACAGACTTTGAAAGGATCTGCAGAGAAGAATGGGAGAAACTCTCCAAATACAGGTGTGCCAAGCGTGTAGCATCATACCCAAGAAGGCTTGAGGCTGTAATCGCTGCCAAAGGTGCTTCAACAAAGTACTGAGTAAAGGGTCTGAATACTTATGTAAATGTGATATTTCTATTTTTTTATTTGTCAAGTTTTTGCTTTGTCATTATGGGGTATTGTGTGTAGGTTGATGGGGGGGGGGGGGGGGGGGGGATTTAATCCATTTTAGAATAAGGCTGTGACAAAACAAAATGTGGAAAAAATCAAGGTCTGAATACTTTCCGAATCCTCTGTTTGTATGGAGCATAATTTATTTGATTTATTCACATTTTTAAGTACTGGTGACAAATCATGCATTCCGATTCTTGCATAGATCGTAATGGACACGTGTGTAAAATACTTTTTTGAAGGTTGTGCTGATTATAATGAGCTAATGCTAAGCTAATTGCCAGCTATGTGTGGTGCCATGTTTGTTGACATCTTGCAATGCAATCTGGTTGTCACGTAAACTTCTGTCAGACCAAAGATTATTATAGCAAAACGAGGTGAAGGGATTGCTCACTCGTCTTTCAAGTAAACTTCTGGAAGTGAATGATGGTAGACGACAGACCTGCTTCAACATGCATAATGCAAATAGACCCAACTCATCTTGTAACCTCTTATCTTTGGTTGATGAGAAAAAACATACATGGCGGCACGCACAAACTACCCATCGTGAGATTACTTTCGATTTTTTAAAAGTGTTTTACTCAATTATTTAGATCACTGGTGAGGTCACCCGTCATGTGCTAAATTGTAAATAGTAATTGCTTTTAGCTAATTCATTATGGTTTCTGTCAGCCGAGAGTTAGCTAGCTAAATATGTCACTCAGTTAGCGCTACGACTAATGTAGCCTACATTTTCCGGTTTGGATGAGAATTGTGTTATGCTGTCACTACTTCTGTGAATGTCTGAACATTGTATCCAAAAATAAAACTGTAAAGACTGTTTGTGCAAAATGTTTGCGAAAAAACAGTGTGGCCAGCTCAATCGCTGACTGTTGTGTCAATCGTAACTGGATGTTCTACACACACTGGTTTGAGCGTATGCTGCAGGGACCACTGTAGAATGACTACACCCTTGTGTTTGTACATGTCAAAGGGTTAAGATACAGAATCACCCTGGGCTCTGGACCTGTATCATTTCTATACACCATCTTTTGTATATCTGTATTTAATAATGCTCCAATTGCAATAACCAGAATGTATGTAGCCCACCACTTATCCCCTATTGTACTGCTCTTATATATTAGACACCCCAATACTGTTATCTGCCCTCCCTTTGTGGAATACAGATCCCTCTTCACCAATGTTTAATTCTGTAATACATGTTTACCATTGCTATGGCTGTGCTGCAGTCAAAGGTATATGTGTATTTTTGCTTTAATTAAACAGACCATTTGCTTCAAACAATAATTTCATGTAATCTTCCCAGTGTAGCCTTTTCATTTTAGTGCTACATACACTACCGTTCAAAGGTTTGAGGTCACTTAGAAATTTACTTGTTTTCCATGAAAACATACATGAAATGATTTTGAATAGGAAATATAGCAAAATGAATAGGAAATGTAGTCATTGACAAGGTTAGAAATAATGATTTTTAATTGAAATAATAATTGTGTCATTCAAACTTTGCTTTCATCAAAGAATCCTCCATTTGCAGCAATTACAGTGAGGGAAAAAAGTATTTGATCCCCTGCTGATTTTGTATGTTTGCCCACTGACAAAGACATGATCAGTCTATAATTTTAATGGTAGGTTTATTTGAACAGTGAGAGACAGAATAACAACAAACAAATCCAGAAAAACGCATGTCAAAAATGTTATGAATTGATTTGCATTTTAATGAGGGAAATAAGTATTTGACCCCTCTGCAAAACATGACTTAGTACTTGGTGGCAAATCCCTTGTTGGCAATCACAGAGGTCAGACGTTTCTTGTAGTTGGCCACCAGGTTTGCACACATCTCAGGATGGATTTTGTCCCACTCCTCTTTGCAGACATTCTCCAAGTCATTAAGGTTTCGAGCCTGACGTTTGGCAACTCGAACCTTCAGCTCCCTCCACAGATTTTCTATGGGATTAAGGTCTGGAGACTGGCTAGGCCACTCCAGGACCTTAATGTGCTTCTTCTTGAGCCACTCCTTTGTTGCCTTGGCCGTGTGTTTTGGGTCATTGTCATTGCATACCCATCCACAACCCATTTTCAATGCCCTGGCTGAGGGAAGGAGGTTCTCACCCAAGATTTGAGGGTACATGGCCCTGTCCATCGTCTCTTTGATGCGGTGAAATTGTCCTGTCCCCTTAGCAGAAACCCCCCCCCAAACCATATGTCCATAAACCATGTTTCCACCTCCATGTTTGACGGTGGGGATGGTGTTCTTGGGGTCATAGGCAGCATTCCTCCTCCTCCAAACACGGTGAGTTGAGTTTATGCCAAAGGGCTCCATTTTGGTCTCATCTGACCACAACACTTTCACCCAGTTCTCCTCTGAACCATTCAGATGTTCATTGGCAAACTTCAGACGGGCCTTTATATGTGCTTTCTTGAGCAGGGGGACCTTGCGGGCGCTGCAGGATTTCAGTCCTTCACGGCGTAGTGTGTTACCAATTGTTTTCTTGGTGACTATGGTCCCAGCTGCCTTGAGATCATTGACAAGATCCTCCCGTGTAGTTCTGGGCTGATTCCTCACCGTTCTCATGATCATTGCAACTCCACGAGGTGAGAACTTGCATGGAGCCCCAGGCCGAGGGAGATTGCCAGTTCTTTTGTGTTTCTTCCATTTGCAAATAATCGCACCAACTGTTGTCACCTTCTCACCAAGCTGCTTGGCGATGGTCTTGTAGCCCAATCCAGCCTTGTGTAGGTCTATAATCTTGTCCCTGACATCCTTGGAGAGGTCTTTGGTCTTTTCCATTTACATTTTCGTCATTTAGCAGACGCTCTTATCCAGAGCGACTTACAAATTGGTGCATTCACCTTATGATAGCCAGTGAGACAACCACTTTACAATAGTTTATTTTTAGGGGGGAGGGGGTCAAATACTTATTTCCCTCATTAAAATGCATATCAATTTATAACATTTTTTACATTTGTTTTTCTGTTTTTTTGTTGTTGTTATTCTGTCTCTCAGTGTTCAAATAAACCTACCATTAAAATTATAGACTGATCATTTATTTGTCAGTGGGCAAACGTACAAAATCAGCAGGGGATCAAATACTTTTTTCCCTCACTGTACAGCCTTGCAGACCTTTGGCATTCTAGTTGTCAATTTGTTGAGGTAATCTGAAGAGATTTCACCCCTTGCTTCCTGAAGCACCTCCCACAAGTTGGATTGGCTTGATGGGCACTTCTTACGTACCATACGGTCAAGCTGCTCCCACAACAGCTCAATAGGGTTGAGATCCGGTGACTGTGCTGGCCTCTCCATTATAGACAGAATACCAGCTGACTGCTTCTTCCCTAAATAGTTCTTGCATAGTTTGGAGCTGTGCTTTGGGTCATTGTCCTGTTGTAGGAGGAAATTGGCTCCAATCAACCGCCGTCCACAGGGTATGGCATGGCGTTACAAAATGGAGTGATAGCCTTCCTCCTTCAAGATCCCTTTTACCCTGTACAAATCTCTCACTTCACCACCACCAAAGCACCCCCAGACCATCACATTGCCTCCACCATGCTTGATAGATGGCATCAAGCACTCCTCCAGCATCTTTTCATTAGGTCTGCGACTCACAAATGTTCTTCTTTGTGATCCGAACACCTCAAACTTCGATTCGTCTGTCCATAACACTTTTTTTCCCAATCTTCCTCTGTCCAGTGTCTGTGTTATTTTGCCCATCATAATCTTTTCTTTTTATTGGCCAGTCTGAGATATGGCTTTTTCTTTGCAACTCTGCCTAGAAGGTCAGCATCCCGTAGTCGCCTCTTCACTGTTGACGCTGAGACTGGTGTTTTGCAGGTACTATTTAATGAAGCTGCCAGTTGAGGACCTGTGAGGCGTCTGTTTCTCAAACTAGACACTCTAATGTATTTGTCCTCTTGCTCAGTTGTGCACCGGGGCCTCCCACTCCTCTTTCTATTCTGGTTAGAGCCAGTTTGCGCTGTTCTGTGAAGGGAGTAGTACACAGCGTTGTACGAGATCTTCAGTTTCTTGGCAATTTCTCACATGGAATAGCCTTCATTTCTCAGAACAAGAATAGACTGACAAAAGTTATTTGTTTCTGGCCATTTTGAGCCTGTAATCGAACCCACAATGGCAGATGCTCCAGATACTAGTCTCAAGAAGGCCAGTTTTATTTCTTCTTTAATCAGCACAACAGTTTTCAGCTGTGCTAACATAATTGCAAAAAGGGTTTTCTATTGATCAATTAGCCTATTAAAATGATAAACTTGGATTAGCAAACACAACGTGCCATTGGAACACAGGACTGATGGTTGCTGATAATGGGCCTCTGTACGCTTATGTAGATATTCCATTAAATATTAGCCGTTTCCAGCTACAATAGCCATTCACAACATTAACAATGTCTACACTGTATTTCTGATCAATTTGATGTTATTTTAAGGGATATCTAAGTGACCCCAAACTTTTGAACTGTAGTGTATATTGTCTCCTAACACAAGCCAGGAACCATATGTTCTCTTCAGCCTCCTCTTCTTTACCTTTAAATTATCTTGCCAGAGAGTAATCACACGTTTTATGTCTGGCCTAACTGAATTGTGCCAAGCATCTGTGCCATATTACCATAGCCAGATTCCATCTCCAGTCCGAATTCTGGATAGATAGCACTAATTGGCTAGTAAGTGCTGGCTCACTAAATTGCCTACTTTATCAGTGCTGAGGAAAACTTTACAGAAGCAAGGTCAGAACCCACCCACAGGCAAAGACATTCTAGGTCATTAAACTATTCAAAGGTGTTATTTTAGAGGTTTAGATTATTGACATGTTAAGGTAATCAGAGAAACTGATTGAACAGTAAATGTAAAGCACGTGTTATGGACGTCAAGCTGCTTGCTTAGCAAGGACCGCGTCCTCCTGATTCGGCTCACACCGAGGCTTGAACCCAGGACCTCTGCTTTGCTAGCACACTTGACCACCCTCCATGACAACATACCAACTGTTTGAGCTATGGAAAAATATCTAATTTGATACCTCCATTGGCAACATTTCAAGCTGTGGAGTGAGCTTACGGTACATTCTTAACTCCCTTACACTCACCCCTTCTAAACTCACTACACAGTGAGTGATCCCCGGCCGTTGAGCTGAGCCCAACTGTGCATCCGAGTCACTAGGCACCACTGTTACAGATGTCACACTGCTTGCTTAGGGGCCAATTCCGACCAAGTAAATGGAATGGAATTCCCTTTTTATGCACTTTTCTCCCTACTCGTATTCTGAGCTTGAACTTAATCATGAGAATAACATGCTATTCACCCACTATTCGTTGGGGGTGGAGATCTAATAAATGAAGGTGTGGCAGAGGTGTTTCTACAGATTACGTATTCTGACCTTGACTTAATTCCCTCAAAATTCCGCCACCTTGACGCGCGACGAACCGATGAATAAGGTCGAGCAACCTGTCGGTTCCAAGTGGAACAACATCTACTTGATTTTTTCCGATAGAAATAACACCATTCTCCATGCACTGTAATTTACAAATTGATTAGAGCTAGGTAAATGAGTAAGCAGTTTGGAAAAGGGGATTGTAAATATAAATGACAATTGTTTTAGATCTATGTTACCTTATGATTGCTGGAGACCTGTGAAACCAGTCATATGGCAGCAAACTGAAGCATATCAACCTATCACCTTTTCCACAGTGAAGTTTATGAAATGCTGGCCTTATAACTTGGGATGAAATTTGGAGACCCAAGCTATAGGCTTCTGTAGCCATGAGCAACTGACAGTACAGCGCCAAACCTACCGAGTTGATTTATAGAATGTTTTAATTATATGCCCAGACTTTTCACTGTATTTCTAACAATTTGTATCATGTTAAATATTAGCTACTAACTGTAGCCACCATTAGTTATACCCACATACATTTATAACGGTCACTGACTTTAGTGTTTTTATTTTTTTATTTTTTATTTTGTTTATTTTATTTTATTTATTGTATTATTTTTTTTGGGGGGGGAATGGATCAGCTTAATATTGCAGATAGATTGTATTGCAGATAGATTGCCAATGACCATCTGGATGATCCAGAGGAGGAATGGGAGAAGGTCATGTGGTCTGATGAGACAAAAATTGAGCTTTTTGGTCTAAATTCCACTCGACGTGTTTGGAGGAAGAAGAAGGATGAGTACAACCCCAAGAACACCATCCCAACCGTGAAGCATGGAGGTGGAAACATCATTCTTTGGGGATGCTTTTCTGCAAAGGGGACAGGACGACTGCACCGTATTGAGGGGAGGATGGATGGGGCCATGTATCGCGAGATCTTGGCCAACAACCTCCTTCCCTCAGTAAGAGCATTGAAGATGGGTCGTGGCTGGGTCTTCCAGCATGACAACGGCCCGAAACACACAGCCAGGGCAACTAAGGAGTGGCTCCGTAAGAAGCATCTCAAGGTCCTGGAGTGGCCTACCCAGTCTCCAGACCTGAACCCAATAGAAAATCTTTGGAGGGAGCTGAATGTCCGTATTGCCCAGCAACAGCCCCAAAACCTGAAGGATCTGGAGAAGGTCTGTATGGAGGAGTTGGCCAAAATCCCTGCTGCAGTGTGTGCAAACCTGGTCAAGACCTACAGGAAACGTATGATCTCTGTAATTGCAAACAAAGGTTTATGTACCAAATATTAAGTTCTGCTATTCTGATGTATCAAATAATTATGTCATGCAATAAAATGCAAATTAATTATTAAAAAATCATACAATGTGATTTTCTGGATTTTTCTTTTAGATTCCGTCTCTCACAGTTGAAGTGTACCTATGATAAAAATTACGGTACATTCTTAACTCCCTTACACTCACCCCTTCTAAACTCACTACACAGTGAGTGAACCCCGGCCGTTGAGCTGAGCCCAACTGTGCATCCGAGTCATTAGGCACCACTGTTACAGATGTCACACTGCTTGCTAAGGGGCCAATTCCGACCAAGTTAAGAGTGTGTAAATGGAATGGAATTCCCTTTTTATGCACTTTTCTCCCTACTCGTATTCTGAGCTTGAACTTAATCATGAGAATAGCATGCTATTCACCCACTATTCGTTGGGGGTGGAGATCTAATAAATGAAGGTGTGGCAGAGGTGTTTCTACAGATTACGTATTCTGACCTTGACTTAATTCCCTCATAATTCCACCACCTTGACGCGCGACGAACCGATGAATAAGGTCGAGCAACCTGTCGGTTCCAAGTGGAACAACATCTACTTGATTTTTTTCGATAGAAATAACACCATTCTCCATGCACTGTAATTTACAAATTGATTAGAGCTAGGTAAATGAGTAAGCAGTTTGGAAAAGGGGATTGTAAATATAAATGACAATTGTTTTAGATCTATGTTACCTTATGATTGCTGGAGACCTGTGAAACCAGTCATATGGCAGCAAACTGAAGCATATCAACCTATCACCTTTTCCACAGTGAAGTTTATGAAATGCTGGCCTTATAACTTGGGATGAAATTTGGAGATCCAAGCTATAGGCTTCTGTAGCCATGAGCAACTGACAGTACAGCGCCAAACCTACCGAGTTGATTTATAGAACGTTTTAATTATATGCCCAGACTTTTGACTGTATTTCTAACAATTTGTATCATGTTAAATATTAGCTACTAACTGTAGCCACCATTAGTTATACCCACATACATTTATAACGGTCACTGACTTTAGTGTTTTTATTTTTTATTTATTTTTTTGTTTATTTTATTTTATTTATTTTATTATTTTTTTTGGGGGGGGGAATGGATCAGCTTAATATTGCAGATAGATTGTATTGCAGATAGATTGCCAATGACCATCTGGATGATCCAGAGGAGGAATGGGAGAAGGTCATGTGGTCTGATGAGACAAAAATAGAGCTTTTTGGTCTAAACTCCACTCGACGTGTTTGGAGGAAGAAGAAGGATGAGTACAACCCCAAGAACACCATCCCAACCGTGCAGCATGGAGGTGGAAACATCATTCTTTGGGGATGCTTTTCTGCAAAGGGGACAGGACGACTGCACCGTATTGAGGGGAGGATGGATGGGGCCATGTATCGCGAGATCTTGGCCAACAACCTCCTTCCCTCAGTAAGAGCATTGAAGATGGGTCGTGGCTGGGTCTTCCAGCATGACAACGGCCCGAAACCCACAGCCAGGGCAACTAAGGAGTGGCTCCGTAAGAAGCATCTCAAGGTCCTGGAGTGGCCTAGCCAGTCTCCAGACCTGAACCCAATAGAAAATCTTTGGAGGGAGCTGAATGTCCGTATTGCCCAGCAACAGCCCCAAAACCTGAAGGATCTGGAGAAGGTCTGTATGGAGGAGTGGGCCAAAATCCCTGCTGCAGTGTGTGCAAACCTGGTCAAGACCTACAGGAAACGTATGATCTCTGTAATTGCAAACAAAGGTTTCTGTACCAAATATTAAGTTATGCTTTTCTGATGTATCAAATACTTATGTCATGCAATAAAATCCAAATTAATTTCTTAAAAATCATACAATGTGATTTTCTGGATTTTTATGGATAAAAATTACAGACCTCTACATGCTTTGTAAGTAGGAAAACCTGCAAAATAGGCAGTGTATCAAATACTTGTTCTCCTCACTGTATATATATAAAAAATGTTTCATTTTATTTATTATTAATTTTTTTCTCCTGAACTTCTTCTACTCTCAACCTCTCCGATCATTTTCATGATGTCCAGCCAGTTTGCTTCTATATGCCATATCTTTCTAACTGTGCTCTTTTCCAAAAGCTCCCAACATACAACCTATATACTTATTATGGACACAGTATGCTTACATTATTAGCTATCTTTGTTATTATTTGTTGTTATTTGTTTTTAGTCCCATCCTTCAACTCTATTCAATACCTCCCATCTATCTCTTAACACCATCCATATAGGATTTTTATTTGCCATATATATTTCAACCGTACTGTGATGTTTTACAAAAGTTCTGAACCTTTCTATTCTCATTGCTTCTACAGATTGTGAATTAAAAATAAACATTGTTGCTAAAAGTATTATTATATTATTGATTGATTGACTATGACTTTTCAGATCACCCAGTAATGCTATCTGCAAGGTTAGCTCCAGGTAAATATTGCAATCCTTTAGCCATTCCTGGACCTGTGTCCAAAAACAAGCTACAAATGGACAGAACCAAAACAAATGATCTAATGATTCTGTCTCTTCACAGCAAAATCTGCAGAGCTGGGAAGATTGTATCCCCCATATAAATAACATTCTATTGGTAGCAAGAATTTTATATAATAATTTAAATTGAAAGATTCTAATTTTTGAATCCGGTGTCGTTTTGCGTGTCAGTTCATAAACAGTATATTTATGCCATTTAGCAGACGCTTTTATCCAAAGCGACTTACAGTCATGCATGCATACATTTTTTTTTGTGTGTATGGGTAGTCCCGGGGATCGAACCCACTACCTTGACGTTACAAGCGCCGTGCTCTACCAGCTGAGCTACAGAGGACTATGCCATGGGATCGGTACGTCAAAGATCTCTTCCCAACTATTTTGCAATCTATATGGGACGGCTGTCAATCCTTTGGTCCTTAAGTGAAACTGATATACTTTTTTATTTATCACAGTTTTCCTTAACCAATTATGTTCTTTAATGCAAGGCCGACAGACAAGTTCCTTACTTTCTTCCCCTTCCACTTTCCTCTTCCACTTTTGCGGTAAGGCTGCAATTATTTGGTTGTAATTTTGGGTAGAGCAGACATTTCCATATGTTTTTGTTAGCTGCATGTGCGACATAACTCCACCAGTCCTACCGATGATATCATTTACGAAGATTATACCTTTTTTAAACATTCTGTCAAAAAATAAAGGTTTTTTGTCAATTAGTACATTTGAATTTAACCACAATATTTGTTGCATTATTTGTTCTGTCGTTTCTGGAGGATTAAATTGAAATTGCAACCAACTTTCTATGGCTTGTTTTAGAAATAGTGACATTTGGGAGATTATTTCCTTTTCAAATAACTGAAAGTGAGAGGTTGTAATCTGAATAAAGGGAAAAAGGCCTTTCTTGAACATTGGGTGAGACAATCTTACTAATTTGCTTGAGAACCAGTTCGGATTTAAGTATAACTTTTGTATGACTGAAGCTTTTAGTGATAGGTCTAATGCTTTAATATTTAATAATTTATGTCCTCCGAATTCATATTCATTATATAAATATGCCCTTTTAATTTTGTCTGGCTTGCCGTTCCAAATAAAATTGAATATTTTTTTCTCATATAATTTAAAAAACTGTTCGCTAGGCGTAGGCAAGACCATAAGCAAATAGGTAAACTGGGATAATACTAAAGAGTTAACCAGGGTGCTTTTTCCACAAATTGACAGGTATTTTCCTTTCCATGGTAGTAAGATCTTATCTATTTTTGCTAACTTTCTATTAAAATTTATTGAAGTGAGATCATTTATTTCCTTTGGGATATGTATTCCAAGTATATCTACATCACCATCAGACCATTTTATTGGTAAACTACATGGTAATGTAAAAATTGTATTTTTTAGTGATCCAATACGTAATATAGTACATTTGTCATAATTTGGTTGTAATCCAGAGAGGTTAGAAAATGTATCTAGATCCTCTATGAGGCTGTGGAGGGATTCTAGTTGTGGATTTAAAAGAAAACATGAATCATCAGCGTACAATGACACCTTTGTTTTTAAGCCCTGTATTTCTAATCCTCTGATATTATTATTGGATCTGATTTTAATAGCTAACATCTCGATGGCCACAATAAATAGATATGCCGATAGTGGACAACCTTGTTTCACTCATCTCTGACTTTAGTGTTAGTTTCCTTACATTTTGCATCATTCCATTACATCCTTAATTTACCTTTCTTACCTCTCTCCGTTTGTGTGGTTGTTCCTGAGGATCACTAGCAATAGTGGATCATATTAACCTTTTACTGCAGTGGGCTAAACAGGGTCACACAGCGTTTCCTGTTAGTCTTAAACAAATCTACTTTGAAACAAAAGTATACACCTCACATGGTTATGGGCTTAAAAAAAGAAGACACATGTACCATGTCAGATATAGAATTTTGAGTTTGCATTCCAATATTACACTTTATATACATCACAGAAGACTGAAATATAACAAAATCATTTGACATAGAAACACCAGATTTTCGATTTTCTTTTTTGAAATAATGTTTATTAATTATGAAAAATATTAATATAATTCCACCCATGAGGCAAATAAAGGGCGATTTGGTCATTTGACTGCAGGAAAGTGTTTTAATTACAAGTTGTGCAATGATTTTGGACAAGTAGCATATTTGAATTTTAATTCTAATTAAAGGTACACTACAGTTAAATGTACTGAAAACCCTATCGAACGAAAAATCTGTTGGCCAGCAAGTGGGAGGGTTTTCAGCGGTTGAATTAAATGTATTCAGTGCACGCAAGGGAACCAAGCCTGCCAAGCCTGTTATGCACCTGCATAAGGTAAATCTGAATACCAACTACTGATAAATGCGTAGGAAAAGCATAGGGTAGGTATACATTTCCTACGTCTGAATTGGACCGTTAGTAAGGACCGCTTCATCCTGATTTTGCTCATACCAAGGCTCTAACCCAGGACATCTGCTTTGCTAGTACACGTGACCACCCTCCTTGACAATGTACCAAATGTTTGAGCTATTGAAAAATATCTCATTTCATAGCTCCATCTCAAGCTAGCTGTGGAGTGAGCTTACAGTTCGTTCATGTGTTACACATGCACATGTTAATCTAAATGGAATTTATTTAATTATTTATCTTACCTTTATTTTACCAGATAAGTTGAATGAGAAAACATTCTCATTAATAGCACTGTTCCACTGACATGCATTTCACTGAAAAGTTTGGTAAAAATAAGCTTCTCTCTTTGGTGATCGTTGAACGCAAGTATTTGAGACTACTCTTCTATCAAAGGTTTGGTCATTCATCACAGAGTGCGTCTTGAGAAAAATGAATAAATACTTCCTTCAGTTGATTAACATGTTTTTAAGAGAGCAAAAATCATTTGACTACTTACAATAGTCCAGATAGAGCTATTTATCTAGTGTACTTCTCTCTCCACTTTACATTCTGAATGAACCCTTTCATTTGCAAGTCTCACATTACACAGGGTTGAGGAGGGTAGGCCTTTATTTGATGACTTCAAAAGGATGTTTTTTCAAGTGTCGATCACGATGAAGACAGGAAAAGCCCTTAACAGCACACACACACACACACACAGTATAGATAGGTAGGAGTGTGGTCCTGCCATGTGGCCAGAAAACAACCCCCTCTCTGCTCCTCACATATTCTTATGAGCAATTAATTCAGATCACTTGCCAAGTGAAAGGACATTATGCAAAATGTCTTGCAACTTCTGGTTTCAGGTAATCAAGACTTCTACTTGATTTGACCAATTATTCCGCCACATGATTTGCGTGACTTCCACTGATATTCTCATTAATCAGTGAATGGCAGCCAACAGAGGGAGGAGGGAGGGCTATCTTGGATATGATGCTACACACTTGGCACACCTGTATTTGGGGAGTTTCTCCCATTCTTGGTTGGATGGGGAGCGTCGCTGCACAGCTATTTTCAGGTCTCTCCACAGATGGTCGATCGGGTTCAAGTCCGGGCTCTGGCTGGGCCACTCAAGGACATTCAGAAACTTGTCCCGAAGCCACTCCTGCGTTGTCTTGGCTGTGGGCTTGGGTCGTTGTCCTGTTGGAAGGTGAACCTTCGCCCCAGTCTGAGGTCCTGAGCACTCTGGAGCAGGTTTTCATCAAAGATCTCTCTGTACATCTTTCCCTCGATCATGACTAGTCTCCCAGTCATTGGTGGAGTGCTGCAGAGATGGTTGTCCTTCTGGAAGGTTCTCCCATCTCCACAGAGGAACTCTGGAGCTCTGTCAGAGTGACCATCTGGTTTTTGGTCATCTCCCTGACCAAGGCCCTACTCCCCCGATTGCTCAGTTTGGCCGGCTCCAGGAAGAGTCTTGGTGGTTCCAAACTTCCTCCATTTAAGAATGATGGAGGCCACTTTGTTCTTGGGGACCTTCATAGCTGCAGCAATTTTTTTGGTACCCTTCCCCAGAACTGTGCCTCGACACAATCCTGTCTCAGAGCTCTACGGACAATTCCTTTGACCTCATGGCTTGGTTTTTGCTCTGACATGCACTGTCAACTGTGGGACCTTATATAGACAGGTGTGTGCCTTTCCAAATCATGTCCAATCAATTGAATTGACCACAGGTGGACTCCAATCAAGTTGTAGAAACATCAAGGATGATCAATGGAAACAGGATGCAACTGAGATCAATTTCGAGTCTCATATCAAAGGGTCTGAATACTTATGTAAATACATTTTTTTTGTTGTTGTTTTTTTTGCAAAAATGTCTAAGTGGTATTGGGGTATTCTGGGTAGATTAATGAGGGAAACATTTAATTTAATAAATTTTAGAATAAGGCTGTAACGTAACAAAATGTGGAATGTAAATACTTTATGTTAAGTTAAGGCTACTAAGCTACCAAGCTTTCTAGGACAGGACAGATATCCCGGCTGCAACTTAAATTTGTAGTTGAGCCCAACAATGGCAGCAGAGCATCACAGCACAGTACCTCTTAGATCCCCAAAAAAATAACACTCATCCCCATATTGTTATTTATTTTGCTAATTTGCACCCCAGTATCTCTATTTGCACATCATCTTTTGCACATCTATCATTCCAGTATTATACGAAATTGTAACTATTTTGCACTATGGCCTATTTATTGCCTTACCTCCATAACTTACTACATTCGCACACACTGTATATATATTTTCTGTTGTATTTTTGACTTTATGTTTTGTTTACCCCATATGTAACTCTGTGTTGTTGTTTTTATCGCACTGCTTTGCTTTATCTTGGCCAGGTCGCAGTTGTAAATGAGAACTTGTTCTCAACTGGCTTACCTGGTTAAATAAAGGTTAAATAAATAAAATAAAATAAAAATAAAAAGAGCTGGCTGCACTAAGGACTGAGGTGACAAAACTCAAACAAGAGAGGGAGGATCACACATCCCAGCTAACAGCACTGAAGGAGGAGGTGAGAAAGTTGAGGTACGACAGAACAGGCCACTCCCCCAGAGAAGCCAGCAGAACAGCTCTGTCGCACACTGGGTCTGTAAATTGTCAATGGTAGGCTTCGAGGGGACTCCTACAGTAGATTACTTTATCACTGACCTCAGCCCAGAGTCTCTCAGTGTTCACAGTCAGCCCACTGACACCCTTATCAGATCACAGCAAAATCACAGTCTACATGAACAGAGCAAAACTGAGTCATGAGAATTAAAAGACAAACAAATGTCATACTTCAATTAACAAAAATAAACTCAACATACAACAATTTCAAAGATTTTACTGAGTTACGGTTCATACAGTGCCTTGCAAAAGTATTCATCCCCCTTGGCGTTTTTTCTATTTTGTTGCATTACAACCTGTAATATAAATGGATTTCTATTTGGATTTCATGTAATGGTCATATACAAAATAGTCCAAATTGGTGAAGTGAAATGAAAAAAATTACTTATTTCAAAAAATTTGAACAAATAAATAACGGAAAAGTGGTGTGTGCATATGTATTCACCCCCTTTGCTATGAAGCCCCTAAATAACATCTGGTGCAACCAATTACCTTCAGAAGTTACAGAGTTAGTTAAATAAAGTCCAGCTGTGTGCAATCTCAGTATCACATGATCTGTCACATGATCTCAGTAGATATGCACATGTTCTGAAAGGCCCCAGAGTCTGCAACACCACTAAGCAAGGGACACCACCAAGCAAGCGGCACCATGAAGACCAAGGAACTCTCCAAACAGGTCAGGGACAAAGTTGTGGGGAAATACATATCAGGATTGGGTTATAAAAAAATATCAGAAACTTTGAACATCCCACGGAGCACCATTTAATCCATTATTAAAAAATTGAAAGAATATGGCATCACAACAAACCTGCCAAGAGACGGCCGCCCACCAAAACTCACGAACCAGGCAAGGAGGGCATTAATCAGAGAGGCAGCAAAGACACCAAAGATAACACTGAAGGAGCTGCAAAGCTCCACAGTGGAGATTGGAGTATCTGTCCATAGGACCATTTTAAGCAGTACACTCCACAGAGCAGGGCTTTATGGAAGAGTGGCCAGAAAAAAGCCATTGCTTAAAGAAAACAATAAGCAAACACGTTTGGTGTTCGCCAAAAGGCATGTGGGAGACTCCCCAAACATATGGAAGAAGGTACTCTGGTCAGATGAGACTAAAATTGAGCTTTTTGGCCATCAAGGAAAACGGTTTGTCTGGCGCAAACCCAACACCTCTCATCACCCCGAGAACACCATCCCCACAGTGAAGCATGGTGGTGTTTTTCATCGGCAGGGACTGGGAAACTGGTCAGAATTGAAGGAATGATGGATGGCGCTAAATACAGGGAAATTCTTGAGGGAAACCTGTTTCAGTCTTCCAGAGATTTGAGACTGGGACGGAGGTTCACCTTCCAGCAGGACAATGACCCTAAGCATACTGCTAAAGTAACACTCGAGTGGTTTAAGGGGAAGCATTTAAATGTCTTGGAATGGCCTAATCAAAGCCCAGACCTCAATCCAATTGAGAATCTGTGGTATGACTTAAAGATTGCTGTACACTAGCGGAACCCATCCAACTTGAAGGAGCTGGAGCAGTTTTTCCTTGAAGAATGGGCAAAAATCCCAGTGGAGGGGGGGGGGGGGGTAAATAGTTATGTACTCTCAAGTTTTACGTTTTTTTGTCTTATTTCTTGTTTGTTTCACAATAAAAAATATGTTTTATCTTCAAAGTGGTAGCCATGTTGTGTAAATCAACTGATACAAACCCCCAATAAATACATTTTAATTCCAGGTTGTAAAGCAACAAAATAGGAAAAATGCCAAGGGGGGTGAATACTTTCACAAGCCACTGTATAAGATAAATAACTGTCTTAGTGGAGCACATGATAACACCTTTGATTGGGATCTGTTTCCCTGTTTGGGGGTGTTTGAAGGATCTACATTTGTAAGTGCCATTGCATTGAGCGCAGCCATTACACTTGTAGTTTCCATCCGGTAGAGGCACAAATAGACGTTGTGCAGGGATATTTTGGGGTGGTAAATCAGAGTTTACCAATTGATCTCTGAGATTTCTGCCCTACGAAAATACGACCAATGGAGGGTCCGAAAACACATTACCGATACTGTCATCGGATCTTAGAATGTGCCAATGTTTGTGAACGATTCCCTTAATTTGTTCAGAGCACTTTGAATAGCGAGTAGTTAGAACGCAAAAATGCTTTTCTTTTCGAGACTGTACTTGAAGAGATCATGTCTCGATTTGTTTAGAATTTGCTCAATGGCAGTATTAATCTTACCATTTTTGTACCCCCTCTCCTTGAATTTACTTTGCGTCTCAGCCATTTTTCTGTCAAAATCTGATAGTTTTTTGCAAATTATTTTGAATCGACAGAATTGGCTGTAGGGCAAATTGGTTTTCAAGGGAAGCAGGTGACAACAATCAGCCCTCAACAAACTGTTACGATGAGTAGGTTTCCTGTAAAGATCAGTGTATAGAACATCATCCTCACACAAAATCAGAAGATGTGTGTCAGATTGCATAGTAAATCTCAGGTGCTCAGAACAAGAGTTAAGAAAAGCATGGAATGCCTGGAGCTGTTTTGAATCACCCCTCCATAGAAAATGTTCCATGGCTTCAATTTCACCCTTGTGTGGAATATTTGTGTTTAACGACTCAACATCAAAAGTAACTAACAAAGTATTATCAGGGAGAGGATCAAGAGATTCAATAATTGAGATCGTACTGCTGGTGTCCTTTACAAAGGAGGGGAGCTGTTCTGAGAGTGGTCTAATAAAAAAGTCAACAAATGTCGATAAAGGGGCTGTTACTGCATCAATGCCTGCTACAAAAGTGTGTCCTGGAGGTTTTGTAACATTGTGCAATTTTAGGGTGTTGAATAGCCAAAAAGTTGTAATTTTTTGGTGATTTGACCAGAACTTAAATACCCATCTAGGAGAGTTAAGATAGTGTTCTGTAATTGGGAAGAGGGGTCACTTCTGAGTTTCTTGTAAAAGGTGTTGTCAAGCAGGTGTCTATGACACTCATTTACATAAGCTGTCCTATCCATGAGTACAACCGACCCACCCTTATCAGCAGGGCGGGAAAGGACTGATGTATCGGATTGAATTGAACTGAGAGAATAAAGGCACTGAATGAGAAAGTTAAATACCCTAACCTTTAAAATAGTTATCAGACGTGAAACGGCATATGGCAGGTGTTTCATTTCAAGGTACAGTATTGTGCACAGGAAAATACCTGTTCAAGAATGCAAAACACAAGGTTGCACTTCACATCACACAGGGTATAATCCAAGCCTGGAGCTGTCACAGTCAATAAATCCCCTTGTTAACTTTCTATTCATAAACTGACACTCTCTACTATTCTTAGAAGCTACAGTAGAACCTTCCCAGACAGACCTTATCTATTGTAAATAATTAACATTGTTTTAAATATAGTTTGTTATTGTTGATTGATCCCGCAATCAAATGTGATTTATTTTATAAAGCCCTTTTTACATCAGCAGTTGTCACAAAGTGCATGCAATGCAGAAGCACAGTGGCTGAGGAAAAACTCCCTAGAAAGGCAGGAACCTAGGAAGAAACCTAGAGGAACCAGGCTCCGATGGGTGAAACCCTCAAAACCTAGTATAAGGAACCATTAGGGCTAATGAATATTGAATGATTTCATCTAACAGACCACATTGAGGTGAGGAGGTGTCACCCATAGAGTCAGAGGCTGTTTAACCAGCCCAGAAGTCAGGTAGAAAAAGATATTGACGTCCCTGCTGTGATTCATGCAAGCTGAGTTATTAGCTAGAGATGCTAAATCATAAGCTTGTTTGGTGAAATGTAAAGCTGATAGATATAGTTGAAGTCGGAAGTTTACATAAACCTTAGCCAAATACATTTAAACTCAGTTTTTCACAATTCCTGACATTTAATCCTAGTAAAAATTCCCTGTCTTAGGTCAGTTAGGATCACCACTTTATTTTAAGAATCTGAAATTTCAGAATAATAGTAGAGAGATTGATTTATTTCAGCTTTTATTTCTTTCATCACATTCCCAGTGGGTCAGAAGTTTACATACACTCAATTAGTATTTGGTAGCATTGCCTATAAATTGTTTAACTTGGGTCAAACGTTTCAGGTAGCCTTCCACAAGCTTCCCACAATAAGTTGGGTGAATTTTGGCCCATTCCTCCTGACAGAGCTGGTGTAACTGAATCAGGTTTGAAGGCCTCCTTGCTCGCACATGCTTTTTCAGTTCTGCCCACAACATTTCTATAGGATTGAGGTCAGGGCTTTGTGATGGCCACTCCAATACCTTGACTTTGTTGTCCTTAAGCCATTTTGCCACAACTTTGAAAGTATGCTTGGGGTCATTGTCCATTTGGAAGACCCATTTGCGACCCAGCTTTAACTTCCTGACTGATGTCTTGAGATGTTGCTTCAATATATCCACATAATTTTCCTTCCTCATGATGCCATCTTTTTTGTGAAGTGCACCAGTCCCTCCTGCAGCAAAGCACCCCCCAAGCAAGATACTGCCACCCCCGTGCTTCACGGTTGGGATGGTGTTCTTCGGCTTGCAAGCAGCCCCCTTTTTCCTCCAAACATAACGATGGTCATTATGGCCAAACAGTTCTATTTTTGTTTCATCAGACCAGAGGACATTTCTCAAAAAGGTACGATCTTTATCCCTATGTACAGTAGCAAAACGTAGTCTGGCATTTTTATGGCGGTTTTGGAGCAGTGGTTTCTTCCTTGCTAAGCGGCCTTTCAGGTTATGTCGATATAGGACTTGTTTTACTGTGGATATACAGTGAGGGAAAAAAGTATTTGATCCCCTGCTGATTTTGTACGTTTGCCCACTGACAAAGAAATGATCAGTCTATAAATGTAATGGTATGTTTATTTGAACAGTGAGTGACAGAATAACAACAAAAAAATCCTTAAAAAACGCATGTTAAAAATGTTATAAATTGATTTGCATTTTAATGAGGGAAATAAGTATTTGACCCCCTCTCAATCAGAAAGATTTCTGGCTCCCAGGTGTCTTTTATACAGGTAATGAGCTGAGATTAGGAGCACACTCTTAAAGGGAGTGCTCCTTATCTCAGCTTGTTACCTGTATAAAAGACACCTGTCCACAGAAGCAATCAATCAATCAGATTACAAACTCTCCACCATGGCCAAGACCAAAGAACTCTCCAAGGATGTTAGGGACAAGATTGTAGACCTACACAAGGCTGGAATGAGCTACAAGACTATCGCCAAGCAGCTTGGTGAGAAGGTGACAACAGTTGGTGCGATCATTCGCAAATGGAAGAAACACAAAAGAACTGTCAATCTCCCTCGGCCTGGGGCTCCATGCAAGATCTCACCTTGTGGAGTTGCAATGATCATGCGAACGGTGAGGAATCAGCCCAGAACTAAACGGGAGGATCTTGTCAATGATCTCAAGGCAGCTGGGACCATAGTCACCAAGAAAACAATTGGTAACACACTACGCCATGAAGGACTGAAATCCTGCAGCGCCCGCAAGGTCCCCCTCCTCTAGAAAGCACATATACAGGGCCGTCTGAAGTTTACCAATGATCATCTGAATGATTCAGAGGAAAACTGGGTGAAAGTGTTGTGGTCAGTTGAGACCAAAATCGAGCACTTTGGCATCAACTCAACTCGCCGTGTTTGGAGGAGGAGGAATGCTGCCTATGACCCCAAGAACACCATCCCCACCGTCAAACATGGAGGTGGAAACATTATGCTTTGGGGGTGTTTTTTTGCTAAGGGGACAGGACAACTTCACCGCATCAAAGGGACGATGGACGGGGCCATGTACCGTCAAATCTTGGGTGAGAACCTCCTTCCCTCAGCCAGGGCATTGAAAATGGGTCGTGGATGGGTATTCCAGCATGACAATGACCCAAAACACACGGCCAAGGCAACAAAGGAGTGGCTCAAGAAGAAGCACATTAAGGTCCTGGAGTGGCCTAGCTAGTCTCCAGACCTTAATCCCATAGAAAATCTCTGGAGGGAGCTGAAGGTTCGAGTTGCCAGACGTCAGCCTCGAAACCTTAATGACTTGGAGAAGATCTGCAAAGAGGAGTGGGACAAAATCCCTCCTGAGATGTGTGCAAACCTGGTGGCCAACTAATAGAAACGTCTGACCTCTGTGATTGCCAACAATGGTTTTGCCACCAAGTTATAAGTCATGTTTTGCAGAGGGGTCAAATACTTATTTCCATCATTAAAAATGCAAGTCAATTTATAACATTTTTGACATGCGTTTTTCTGGATTTTTTTGTTGTTATTCTGTCTCTCACTGTTCAAATAAACCTACCATTAAAATTATAGACTGATCATTTCTTTGTCAGTGGGCAAACGTACAAAATCAGCAGGGGATCAAATACTTTTTTCCCTCACTGTCGATACTTTTGTACCTGACTCCTCCAGCATCTTCACAAGGTCCTTTGCTGTTGTACTGGGATTGATTTGCTCTTTTCGCACCAAAGTACGTTAATCTCTAGGAGACAGAATGCGTCCCCTTCCTGAGCGGTATGACGGCTGCTTGGTCCCATGGAGTTTATACTTGCGTACTATTGTTTGTACAGATGAACATGGTACCTTCAGGCGTTTGGAAATTGCTCCCAAGGATGAACCAGACTTGTGGAGGTCTTCAATTGTTTTCCGGGGGTCTTGGCTGATTACTTTTGATTTTCCCATGATGTCAATCAAAGAGGCACTGAGTTTGACTGTAGGCCTAGAAATAAATCCACTGGTACACCTCTAATTGACTCAAATGATGTCAATTAGCCTATTAGAAGCTTCTAAAGCCATGACATCATTTTCTGGAATTTTCCAAGCTGTTTAAAGGCAGTCAACTTAGTGTATGTAAACTTCTGACCCACTGGAATTGTGATACAGTGATTTATAAGTGAAATAATATGTCTGTAAACAATTGTTGGAAAAATTACTTGTGTCATGCACAAAGTAGATGTCCTAACCGACTTGCCAAAACTATAGTTTGTTAACAAGACATTTGTGGAGTGGTTGAAAAACAAGTTTTAATGATTCCAACCAAAGTGTATGTAAACATCCGACTTCAACTGTATAATACATTGTTACAATGCGTTGTAAGCCTGCAAGTTTTATGCCATTTGTTTCATCTCATATTGACCCTGACTACATAACAACCATAATCAGGATTCTACTGGAGTCTACAATCTTTGGGTTCTTCGGCTGTCCCCATATGAGAACCCTTTGAAGAACCCTTTTGGTTCCAGGTAGAACCCTTTTGGGTTGCATGTAGAACCCTTTCTACAGAGGGTTCTACCTGGAACCAAAAAGGGTTATCCTATGGGGACAGCCGAAGAACCCTTTTGGAGTTAAAAACATTCTAAGAGTGTACAGTCTCCTGATCTGCCTCAGGTCAACCAAAACCCTCCTAGATTCCAATTGTCAACCCTAATCTATCAAAATATTTAGCAGTGACTGTTCTTGTTTAAAATCCTGATTATTCTTGACCAGAGACAACTTTTGTCCTGGTCCCTGAGTCGCTTTGAAATCAGTTTGGCAGTGTGCGAGACAAATTATGTAAGCACAGAAGTCTGATTCCTAACTTGCACACGTGCACACATAAATATAATTATACCAAAAATCTCCCATTGACATCAATGCATAATTTCCTTGAGTCAAAGTTTGAGTCACTCACAACACCTACGTACTGTACGGTATCTTAAACTAAGATTCAGTCTCTGTGTGCATCAGGTGTATACTGTATCGTATTACAGTCAGTTTGATAATTTCTCTGTGTGCATAAGGTGTATACTACACGGCATAATCATATAGTCAGTTAGGTCATTTTAAATAGACCGGTTTCAATTACTGTGGGACCTTTGTTCTGAGAGATCATGGTCTCTCAGTGCTCAGGGCTTCATCAGTATGCAGCTACATGGATCCACAGGGTTAGCGGCTCCTTCGAACATCATTAAAAAGAGCACAGACTGCTGCTTCGTTGACTCCGGAGACTGATTCAATTAGCCCCTGTGGACCTCCAGAGAGACAGGGAGCCAACCAGGTGTATGTGTGAGAGGAAGTGGGAAGGAAGGGGAAGGTGGTCAAATAAATCAAAATATATTGGTCACATACACATATTTAGCAGATGTTTTTGCAGGTGTAGCGAAATGCTTGTGTTCCTAGCTCCAACAGTGCAGTACTATCTAACAATTCACAATAATACACACAAATATAAAAGTAAAAGAATGGAATTAAGAAATATATAAATATTAGGATGAGCAATGTCGGAGTGGCATTGACTAGAATACAGTATATACATATGAAATTAGTAAATCAGTATGTAAACCTTATTAAAGTGACCAGGGATTCCATGTCTATGTACATAGGACAGCAGCCTCTAAGGTGCAGGGTTGAGTAACCGGGTGGTAACCGGCTATTAATGGTGCTTCTCAACTTCAGCCTGGCTCTCTGGCTGGCCTTGAGGTCCCCAGGTGGCAACACTCATGGCTTTTATTGGGCTATGCCTGCAGGCTCAGGACAGTGTTCTCTTCAGCTACCTCTCTGCTGCTCTCAGACCGACAAGACAAGGACCTGGCCTGGGGAATTGCAAAAAGTCACTGTGATTGGTGTGTGAATGGGAAGACCCTTATGGTTCACGCCATACCTCTGCGGTATAAGATAGTGAGAAAATAGACAGTTGTCCAGAAAGAGAGGGGGAGAGAGAGTGAGCGTGCACGCGCCAGAGAGAGATAATCACTGTCCACCAAAAATCTAATTGATTATCTACCAGTTGGTTGATAAGCAGCATTTGCACTAAACAACACTAGTTAAAAGCTGCAATACACTCCACATCAGAAGGCTGCACATGTTCTGATGGAGATATGCTACTCTGTCGGGTAATTCATCACAAAGACACATTAACCCATAAGACTCTAAGCCGGGGAAGGGGGGGTACTACTAAGCTATTTGGAATTGTTTTAAGAAGGTCATACCAATAATAAATTTGCTATTTAATTTAGAATTTTAAGACCCCTTGAAGTATATATATATATATACTGAAGCCCATACTGAAGAAATCAGTGACTTTCAACGTGGCACCGTCATAGCATGGCACCTTATATATATATATATATATATATATATATATATATATATATATATATATATATATATATATACCGTTTTTCAACCACTCCACAAATTTCTTGCTAACAAACTATAGTTTTGGCAAGTCGGTTAGGACATCTACTTTGTGCATGACACAAGTAATTTTTCCAACAATTGTTTACAGACAGATTATTTCACTTATAATTCACTGTATCACAATTCCAGTTGGTCAGAAGTTTACATACACTATGTTGACTGTGCATTTAAACAGCTTGGAAAATTCCAGAAAATTATATCATGGCTTTAGAAGCTTCTGATAGGCTAATTGACATCATTTGATTCAATGGAGGTGTACCGGTGGATGTATTTCAAGGCCTACCTTCAAACTCAGTGCCTCTTTGCTTGACATCATGGGAAAATCAAAAGTAATCAGCCAAGACCTCAGAAAAAGAATTGTAGACCTCCACAAGTCTGGTTCATCCTTGGGAACAATTTCCAAACGCCTGAAGGTTCCACGTTCATCTTTACAAACAATAGTACGCAAGTATAAACACCATGGGACCCCGCAGCCGTCATACCGCTCAGGAAGGAGACGCGTTCTGTCTCCTAGAGATGAACGTACTTTGGTGCAAAAAGTGCAAATCAATCCCAGAACAACAGCAAATGACCTTGTGAAGATGCTGGAGGAAATACGTACAAAAGTGTCTATAACCACAGTAAAAATGAGTCCTATATCGACATAACCTGAAAGGCCGCTCAGCAAGGAAGAAGCCACTGCTCCAAAACCACCATAAAAAAGACAGACTACGGTTTGCAACTGCACATGGGGACAAAGATCATACTTTTTGGAGAAATGTCCTCTGGTCTGATGAAACAAAAATAGAACTGTTTGGCCATAATGTTCAAATCGTTATGTTTGGAGGAAAAAGGGGGTTACTTGCAAGCCGAAGAACACCATCCCAACCTCAATCCTATAGAACATTTGTGGGCAGAACTGAAAAAGCGTGTGCGATCAAGGAGGCCTACAAACCTGACTCAGTTACACCAGCTCTGTCAGGAGGAATGGGCCAACATTCACCCAATTTATTGTGGGAAGCTTGTGGAAGGCTACTCGAAACGTTTGACCCAAGTTAAACAATTTAAAGGCAATGCTACCAAATACTAATTGAGTGTATGTAAACTGACCCAATGGGAATGTGATGAAAGAAAAAAAGCTGAAATAAATCATTCTCTCTACTATTATTCTGACATTTCACATTCTTAAAATAAAGTGTTGATCCTAACTGACCTAAAACAGGGAATATTGATTAAATGTCAGGAAATGTGAAAAACTGAGTTTAAATGTATTTGGCTAAGGTGAATGTAAACTTCCGACTTCAACTGTAAATATAAACAAATATTTGTAAAATGTTCTGGCCTTACTGCTGTTAGCCCATACAAACGCAATTAATAACAGATTCAGTACATGGAACGAATAGTCCGAAAAATTATATCGAAAGGAAGTTTGTTCTGAAGTGTCTGAGAGATATAAGAAAGATCAGGAAACATTTGTAAAAAAAAAATACATGTATTTAACCTCTTATTTTTGTCACTAAACAGTCTCAATATATACAAAAGTTCAAATTAGTACATAGCACATAGCCATGCAATCTCCATAGACAAACACTGGCAGTAGAATGACCCATACTGAAGTGCTCAGTGACTTTCAACGTGGCACCGTCATAGCATGGCACCTTTCCAACAAGTCAGTTTGTCAAATTTCTGCCCTGCTAAAGCTGCCACTAGAGCTGTTATTGTGAAGTGGAAATGTCTAGGAGCAACAACGGCTCAGCCGAGAAGTGGTAGGCCCACAAGCACACAGAACGGGACTGCCGAGTGCTGAAGCACATAGCGTGTCAAAATTGTCTGTCCTCTGTTGCAACACTCACTACCTAGTTCCAAACTGCCTCTGATAGCAACGTCAGCACAATGCGCAGTGCCAAGCGTCGGCTTGAGTGGTGTAAAGCTCACCGCCATTGGACTCTGGAGCAGTGAAAACGTGTTCTCTGGAGTGATGAATCACGCTTCACCATCTGGCAGTCCGGCGGATGAATCTGGATCAGGAGAACGCTACCTGTTCTAATGCATAGTCCAACTATAAAGTTTGGTGGAGGAGGAATAATGGTCTGGGGCTGTTTTTCATGGTTCGGTGAAGTTCCAGTGAAGGGAAGTCTTAACATTCTAGTAAACAATGACATTCTAGACGATTCTGTGCTTCCAACATTGTGACAAAAGTTTGGGGAAGGCCCTTTCCTGTTTCAGCATGACAATGCCCTTGTGCACAAAGTGAGGTCCATACAGAAATGGTTTGTCGAGATCGGTGTGGAAGAACTTGACTGGCCTGCACAGAGCCCTGACCTCAACCCCATGTCTCATGGTCTGACAAACATCGCTCTATCTCTGTTACCTTTCACCACAGATGTGGAAGTTACATAGGCAGATGCTGTGGATTGAGATGCATCCAATGCAAAAAAAAACAGATCTCTAGCTTAAACTGACAGATTTTTAAGGGGATGTTTTTATTATGCTAATTAGATCTCCTTAGGGGGTCGACCTAAGGGGGTTTTAAGAGTGAAGACATCACTGATACATTGGGATCAACCATGAGAAAAGGGAGGCTGGCATCTTTTTAAAACACATCACTGAATCACAAGTGGATGGGGAGGCTCTCCATCCTCCATCTTCTCTTTCCCTCTGCCTATAGTTAAACCACTCTCTGGTCCAAAGTACCATAACAATAACACATTACAATGTACAGTAAGCAGGGGGATTTTTGGGGGGAGAGAGGGCAAAGGACAGTTTTGTTACCACACATTTGTTGATGAGACTCTTTCTTCCAGGGAATACTGCAGGACTTGCATGTGTGCTGAAATGCATTTGAATAAACATAACAGTGGAGAGTCCACTCTCCTGCAGCCTGGCGGTGCCCTTACAAACCATGCTCTTTTCGCTCTTCTCCCGACTGTGACTCTAGGAATAAATACTTATGGGAAAGTGCCCAGCAATTTTCTTCTGGAGCTGGAATGCAAGCCCCCACCAGCCACTCAATTCCCTCCGAAATGGGAGGTAGATGGTTGCATCGGGTTCTTCGGCCAAAGTCAGGGGGACACATTTTTTAATTAATTAATTGGGCTGTGTGGATGACGAGCGGTCCCTGAATGGTTTGATGAGCAAGAAAGCGATATAAATCATATGCCATGGCTGTCTCAGTCACCAGCTCTCAACCCAATTGAACACTTTCTGGATTCTGGAGCGGCACTTGTGACAGTTTTCCACCTCCATCAACAAAACATCAAATTATGGAATTTCTTGTGGAAGAATGGTGTTGCATCTCTCCAATAGAGTTCCAGACACTAGTAGAATCCATGCCAAGGCGCATTGAAGATGTTTTCGTGGCTCGTTGTGGCCCAACACCCTATTAAGACACTTTATGTTGGTGTTTCCATTATTTTGGCATTTACCTGTATCTCACAATTCAAAATGAGATTATTGTTCAGCTAAATGATCTGCCTTCAGTTCACAGGATAATAATGCAAATAAAAACCTTACTATTCCACTAGCATTTTTCTTCTTCTTTTAAATGCTTCAGTTGCCATGGCCTTTAGGTGAATAAACAAAACACTTTATTATTTGCTTTTAAATAATGTATTATTTAATCCATGAAAGGTATTTGGAATGCCACCTGGTGAGATCCATGACACACACGCACTCACACACTAATAACAGTGATGAAAAAACAAGGGACTCCTTTAGACTCCTATTTTGAACTGTTTGCACCAAAACAAGGCCTTTTGTATGTGTATATATATTACACAGTACCAGTCAAACGTTTTGACACACCTACTCATTCAAGGGTTTTTCTTTTCTATCTTACATTGTAGAATAATAGTGAAGACATCCAAAACTATGAAATAACACATATGGAATCATGTAGTAACCAAAAAATAGCCACCCTTTGCCTTGATGACAGCTTTGCACACCCTTGGCATTCTCTCAACCAGCTTTATGAGGAAGTCACCTGGAATACATTTCTCTTTAACAGGTGTGCCTTCTTAAAATGTAATTTGTGGAATTTCTTTCCTTCCTAATGCGTTTGAACCAATCAGTTGTGTTGTGACAAGGTAGATAGCCCTATTTGGTAAAAGACCAAGTCCATATTATGGCAAGAACAGCTCAAATAAGCAAAGAGAAATTACAATCCATCATTGCTTTAAGACATAAAGGTCAGTCAATACGGAACATTTCAAGAACTTTGAAAGTTTCTTCAAGTGCAGTCGCAAAAACCATGAAGCGCTATGATGAAACTGGCTCTCATGAGGACCGCCATAGGAATGAAAGACCCAGAGTTACCTTTGCTGCAGAGGATAAGTTCATTAGAGTTATCAGCCTCAGAAATTGCAGCCCAAATAAATGCTTCACAGAGTTCAAGTAACAGACACATCTCAACATCAACTGTTCAGAGGGGACTGTGTGAATCAGGCCTTCATGGTCGAATTGCTGCAAAGAAACCACTACTAAAGGACACCAATAAGAAGCAGAGACCTGCTTGGGCCAAGAAACACAAGCAATGGACATTAGACCTGTGGAAATGTGTCCTTTGATCTGGAGTCCAAATTGGAGATTTTTGGTTCCAACCGCTGTGTCTTTGTGAGACGTGGTGTGGGTGAACGGATGATCTCTGCATGTGTAGTTCCTACCGTAAAGCACAGAGGAGGAGGTGTTGTTGTGTGGGGGTACTTTGCTGGTGACACTATCTGTTACTTATTTAGAATTCAAGGCACACGTAACCAGCATGGCTACCACAGCATTCTGCAGCGACACGCCATCCCATCTGGTTAGTGCTTAGTGGGACTATCATTTGTTTTTCAGTAGGACAAAGCCCTTACACAACCTGGAGGTGTGTTTTGGGTCAATTTGACAAAGGAGAGTGATGGAGTGCTGCATCAGATGACCTGGCCTCCACAATCACCCGACCTCAACCCAATTGAGATGGTTTGGGATGAGTTGGACCGCAGAGTGAAGGAAAGGCAACCAACAAGTGCTCAGCATATGTGTGAACTCCTTCAATACTGTTGGGAAAGCATTCCAGGTGAAGCTGGTTGAGAGAATGTCAGGAGTGTGCAAACCTGTCATCAAGGCAAATGGTGGCTATTTGAAGAATCTCAAAAATAAAATATATTTATATTTGTCTAACACTTTTTTGGTTACTACATGATTCCATATG
Source organism: Coregonus lavaretus (assembly GCF_964263955.1). Taxonomy (NCBI): domain Eukaryota; kingdom Metazoa; phylum Chordata; class Actinopteri; order Salmoniformes; family Salmonidae; genus Coregonus; species Coregonus lavaretus. Next base: position 32,235,530 of record NC_140005.1, on the reverse strand, counting down.
TGTTATTTCATAGTTTTGATGTCTTCACTATTATGCTACCATGTAAAAAATAGTAAAAATAAAGAAAAAACCCTTGAATGAGTAGTTGTGTCCAAACTTTTGACTGGTACTGTAAATGGAAAAACTAAAGCCTGTAACAGTGAGCATAAAAAGGAAAAGAATGAATCCCAAATAATGTATCAAAGACATCCTTGGGTGCTCCCTGTGCTCCTGAGATGCTTGCATGCAGTAGAAGTGGTGGAGCATCACGCACACTCTCAATATTTGATAGCACACAGGCTGTAATGGAAACCTCTGGGTGGGAATAAGTCCCCATGCAGCATAATGAAGGAGCCTGAAGTAGATCCTATGTGAAGTTTACCCTCACAAGTGCTGCATAGCCAATGATATGGCAAGGAGAGGAGCTGCTGCAGTCATATAGACATAGTCATATAGTATTACACCGTGGGGAAAAAGAGGGGATTCGTTGGAGAAAATAAGGTATGGCATTCGTTGAGTGCCTCCTTTGTTTGACAATAAATCAGTGTGATGGGGAGATATTTCCCAGCTTTCTGTGGTGAGATAGAAGTTAAAGAGGAAATGCACATAACAGGAAAAAAGCTGGCCCCTCAGGTCAAAAAACGGACACGTTATGGAAGCATGGTGTCGGTTTGACATGCACACTTGCGTCATACAGATGGTGTTATCAGATCAGTTTACCCACTGCAGGTGATGTAACCGACACGTAGACATAAAAATATGTCCAGACGGGATATAACTCTCTGGTGAAGTGGGCTTGAGAAATGTGAAGTTGATCACGGACAACACATCAAGTGCAATCAAAGGCTAAAGATAAACTAAAATGTTTTATTCCTACCTCAAGCCTAAAAATATATTGATAGTGACACCGTAAAGACTCAACTATTGTTTATTTATTTTTACCTTTATTTAACTAGGAAAGTCAGTTAAGAACAAATTCTTATTTACAATGACGGCCTACACTGGGCCAATTGTGCGCCGCCCTATGGGACTCCCAATCACGGCCGGTTGTGATACAGCCTGGAATCGAACCAGAGGGTCTGTATTGACACCTCTAGCACTGAGATGCAGTACCTTAGACCGCTGCGCCACTCGGGAGCCCAGTTTAGTATCATTTTGATTATGCGTGCACATCATGGTTCACCAGCATCCCTAAACATCTAAAGAATAAGCTACTTGAACTCCCCCCTCATACTCATCTGAAGGTCGAGCATTTTAAGCAGCTAGTCTGGCTATCTGTAGAGAAAAGGGTAGGATTAATTTAACTTAGTCTGGTCCATATAATTATTACTGACTCAGCCCACCGGTACCTGTCAAATTATTTAACGTATATTAGAGATGTCCACCAATACAACACCAGACCCAGAGACTCCTGTTTTAAATTTAAGAGTCTATCTGGTAAGAACACCTTTTTATATACCGGCGCTGTTGAGTGGAACAAACTACCACAGCAATGCAAGGCCATGCCAACCATAACTTCATTTAAAAATAATGTAAAAATCTGGCTAATGATCGAGCAATATATAAAACATTTTAATGTCTGTACGTAATGTTCTAGGCTATGACAATGTCTTCCTGTCCTTTGTTTTGTTATATGTGTTGCCAAAGTATGTTTTGTACTTTTTTTTTACCATTTATGTAAGAGGACCTCAATGGAAATACATTTTCAAACTGTTTTGTGTCATCCTCGATGATTGTAAATGCATTATTCACATCTGTGGTTGTATTGTGTTTTAAATTGTCAAGTAAATATATCTATCTACACTATATAGCTATCTATCTATCTATCTATCTATCTATCTATCTATCTATCTATCTATCTATGGCTTATTTGGTTGAAGATATGGACTTTAATCCTGAGTTAAAATATCTGTAGAATAAATTCAACCCATGGATTCAGGGAGTACAGAAAGCTTTGTGTTTATGGCTAGTTAATTAATAAGGGCACAGGGCACAGCCCAACGCTCTCAAAACAAACAATCCAAGGTGTCTCCAGGGTGTTGTTTAGTTCAGACTTTCCCTCGCATGGGAAAGCGTAGACATATTTCAGGGGGAAAGAAAAGAGCAAGACAATGATCTAATAATCGTAATTTAAGATCAAAATGCATGGGCAACAACCAGAGGGCACTCAGTAACCAAAGCAGTAATGTAATGTTCATGTACCATGATGGGCAATGATGGGTATCTCCATGGAACGAATGATGGGTATCTCTAAGGCCTGAGCGAGTGGGGGAACTCTTAGGAACAACACGATAACCAATCAAAGCTGAGGAAATACTCTAAACAGTTTTAGGCCAGGTGCCCATCTGACCACGGTGAGCTCTCATTGGTGGATCCTCTACAGTGTGTTAAATCAGAAAGGGCCCATGAACGTTTGGGAATAGAACTAGAAAGGTGCTGGCTGTGTTTGGGTAGGATGCTGGCAACATTTGTCATGATTAATTGATCATTCTATATTACTGGAACATAAACATGCTTTAAAGTTTGCACAACAACATCCACACTAAACTTCACAGCAATTGCTAAAATGTGTAACTACAATGTTGTTAGTATATTAATTACAGTGTTGTTACATAGGTATAAGAGCAACTTAATGTAACGCGTTACCACGTTGGTAAAATATTCATGTTAATTGCTGCAAGGTGAATCAAGAGCAGAAGTGTTTTTGTACTCTGACCTGGATGGAATAGACAACCTAAGCACAGTTATGCATCACTCTACTGGGCAGCATGTATATTCAGTCTAACAAAGACACAGTTAGACCTTTCTGTGATGAATTAAGATGTACCTTTCAAGGAGCTCTCTTATCTCTGAATTTAAGGTAATTGTATTTCACTGCATATTAGATATGCATGGCTAGAAGATTTCAAAACCACTGTATTAAATTGCTACCACTCTATGAGTCATTCTGACAAAGATGGCTGTCAGCAAGAATAGTCTCTCTGGGAGTTAAATCAAGAAAATAGCATCTCAAAACTAAATATTATCACTGTCAGATGTACATTTACCTTGTTTCATTTGCCTTGACCTTTACCAGAGCCATATTCAGAACACTTATTTAGTGAACACAGAGGTTGACCTCTACGTCAGTCATGGGGTTATTTATCTATCGGAGCTCACTCTTGATTTAGTCTTAACAGCGAAAGGAGGAGAGCCGGCGCCAGAACGAATCAGTTGGACGGGCTTTTGATTTCCATAGGCGTGCACGTTTTTTTCACGTCACCTTCTATGTGTGCAGGCGCTTGCTGTTGTCGTCTGAGACCAGCCACCTGGACAGCTGATGAAACTGTGGGTTTGCACAACCAAATAATTTCTGCACAAACTGTCAGGAACCATCTCAGGGAAGCTCATCTGCATGCTCGTCATCCTCACCAGGGTCTTGACCTAACTGCAGTTCGGCTTCGTAACCGACTTCAGTGGGAAAATGCTCACGTTAGATGGCCACTGGCACGCTGGAGAAGTGTGTTCTTCACGGATGAATCCCGGCTTCAACTGTACCGGGCAGATGGCAGATGTGTGGGCGAGCGGTTTGCTGATGTCAACATTGTGAACAGAGTGCCCCATGGTGGCGGTGGGGTTATGGTATGGGCAGGCAGGCATGAGCTATGGACAACAAACACAATTACATTTTAGCAATGGTAATTTGAATGCACAGAGATACCATGATGAGATCCTGAGGCCCATTGCTGTGCCAGTCATCTGCCGCCATCACCTCATGTTTCAGCATGATAATGCACGGCCCCATGTCGCAAGGATCTGTACACAATTCCTGCAAGCTGTAAATGTCCCAGTTCTTCCATGGCCTGCATACTCACCAGACATGTCACCTATTGAGCATGTTTGGGATGCTCTGGATCGACGTGTACGACAGCATGTTCCAGTTCCCGCCAATATCCAACAACTTCGCACAGCCATTGAAGAGGAGTGGGACAACATTCCACAGGTCACAATCAACAGCCTAATCAACTCTAAGTAGAGGAGATGTGTCGCGCTGCATGAGGCAAATGGTGGTCACCCCAGATACTGACTGGTTTTCTGATCCACGTCCTACTTTTTTTTAAGGTATCTGTGACCAACAGATGCATATCTGCATTCCCAGTCATGTGAAATCCATAGATTAGGGCCTAATTTATTTATTTTAATTGACTGATTTCCTTCTATGAACTGTAACTCAGTAAAATCTTTGGAATTGTTGCGTTTATATTTTTGTTCAGTATATATTATACCTATACCACCAATTTCAGCCATACTACAGTGGGGAGAACAAGTATTTGATACACTGCCGATTTTGCAGGTTTTCCTACTTACAAAGAATGCAGAGGTCTGTAATTTTTATCATAGGTACACTTCAACTGTGAGAGACGGAATCTAAAACAAAAATCCAGAAAATCATATTGTATGATTTTTAAGTAATTAATTTGCATTTTATTGCATGTTATAAGTATTTGATACATCAGAAAAGCAGAACTTAATATTTGGTACAGAAACCTTTGTTTGCAATTACAGAGATCATACGTTTCCTGTAGGTCTTGACCAGGTTTGCACACACTGCAGCAGGGATTTTGGCCCACTCCTCCATACAGACCTTCTCCAGATCCTTCAGGTTTCGGGGCTGTCACTGGGCAATACGGACTTTCAGCTCCCTCCAAAGATTTTCTATTGGGTTCAGGTCTGGAGACTGGCTAGGCCACTCCAGGACCTTGAGATGCTTCTTACGGAGCCACTCCTTAGTTGCCCTGGCTGTGTGTTTCGAGTCGTTGTCATGCTGGAAGACCCAGCCACGACCCATCTTCAATGCTCTTACTGAGGGAAGGAGGTTGTTGGCCAAGATCTCGCGATACATGGCCCCATCCATCCTCCCCTCAATACGGTGCAGTCGTCCTATCCCCTTTGCAGAAAAGTATCCCCAAAGAATGATGTTTCCACCTCCATGGTTCACGGTTGGAATGGTGTTCTTGGGGTTGTACTCATCCTTCTTCTTACTCCAAACACGGCGAGTGGAGTTTAGACCAAAAAGCTCTATTTTTGTCTCATCAGACCACATTACGTTATCCCATTCCTCCTCTGGATCATCCAGATGGTCATTGGCAAACTTCAGACGGGCCTGGACATGCGCTGGCTTGAGCAGGGGGACCTTGCGTGCGCTGCAGGATTTTAATCCATGACGGCGTAGTGTGTTACTAATGGTTTTCTTTGAGACTGTGGTCCCAGCTCTCTTCAGGTCATTGACCAGGCCCTGCCATGTAGTTCTGGGCTGATCCCTCACCTTCCTCATGATCATTGATGCCCCACGAGGTGAGATCTTGCATGGAGCCCCAGACCGAGGGTGATTGACCGTCATCTTGAACTTCTTCCATTTTCTAATAATTGCACCAACAGTTGTTGCCTTCTGACAAAGCTGCTTCCCTATTGTCCTGTAGCCCATCCTAGCCTTGTGCAGGTCTACAATTTTATCCCTGATGTCTTTACACAGCTCTTTGGTCTTAGCCATTGTGGAGAGGTTGGAGTCTGTTTGATTGAGTGTGTGGACAGGTGTCTTTTATACAGGTAACGAGTTCAAAAAGGTGCAGTTAATACAGGTAATGAGTGGAGAACAGGAGTGCTTCTTAAAGAAAAACTAACAGGTCTGTGAGAGCCGGAATTCTTACTGGTTGGTAGGTGATCAAATACTTATGTCATGCAATAAAATGCAAATTAATTACTTAAAAATCATACAATGTGATTTTCTGGATTTTTGTTTTAGATTCCGTCTCTCACAGTTGAAGTGTACCTATGATAAAAATTACAGACCTCTACATGCTTTCTAAGTAGGAAAACCTGCAAAATCGGCAGTGTATCAAATACTTGTTCTCCCCACTGTATCTATACACACTACTAGACAACACCCAAATATTTTACACTACATCAAGACAAATACTACACTATTCCAACCACACTATAAACACTAGACCCAAATTACACTACATCAACACAAGTACTACACCATTATAACCATACTATACACACTAGACCCAAATATATTACACACATTACACCTATTGTTCTGGATGTGTTTGTCTCCAGCTGCCGGCCTTATTCTATAAGCAGTCTCTTTGTTTTCTGACCTTTACCTCACCTGTCATGTGACCTCAGTAAACAGGACATTTATTTCTCTATTGGAAGAGGATGATTGATCCTGCACACCTTACAAAGCGTCTTGTGCTTTTGGTAGACTGTTCTGATTAGGAAGTCGTTGTTTGCATCGCTGAGCAGTGCCCAATAAATAATTCAATCTAATTGTTAGATGCTACCACGCCCCTCCAAATCAAAGCCAAACATGGATGCCAAGGTTTGCACGTTCACGTTCCATTCTACTTCTTGTCTGCTTCCTGTCTGCGAGGTTGATTAGCTACAACAAACAGGTGTGAAACACAGACAGGTATCCATGCAAAGCAAGAACACAACATGGAATCCATCTTTGATTTGGAGGGGTTTGGATTTAATTATGTATTGGGCACTGCTCAGCGATGCAAATGATGACTTCCTAATCAGAACTGTCTACCGATTACAGATATAGTCTCGGATGTGGAAAAAGATTTGCCAAACAAGCATAGGCATGGGTTGGCAAATAACATACAAGGTGTGTGTACAGTTGAAGTCGGAAGTTTACATACACCTTAGCCAAATACATTTAAACTCAGTTTTTCACAATTCCTGACATTTAATCCTAGTAAAAATTCCCTGTCTTAGGTCAGTAAGGATCACCACTTTATTTTAAAACTGTGTCAGAATAATAGCAGAGAGAATTATTTATTTCAGCTTTTATTTCTTTCATCACATTCCCAGTGGGTCAGAAGTTTACATACACTCCATTAGTATTTGGTAGCATTGCCTTTAAATTGTGTAACTTGGGTCAAACGTTTTGGGTAGCCTTCCACAAGCTTCCCACAATAAGTTGGGTGAATTTTGGCCCACTCCTCCTGACAGAGCTGGTGTAACTGAGTCAGGTTTGTAGGCCTCCATGCTCGCACACACTTTTCAGTTCTGCCCACAAATGTTCTATAGGATTGAGGTCAGGGCTTTGTGATGGCCACTCCAATACCTTGACTTTGTTGTCCTTAAGCCATTTTGCCACAACTTTGGAAGTATGCTTGGGGTCATTGTCCATTTGGAAAACCCATTTGCGACCAAGCTTTAACTTCCTGACTGATGTCTTGAGATGTTGCTTCAATATATCCACATAATTTTCCTTTCTCATGATGCCATCTATTTTGTGAAGTGCACCAGTCCCTCCTGCAGCAAAGCACCCCCGTGCTTCACGGTTGGGATGGTGTTCTTCGTCTTGGAAGCAGCCCCCTTTTTCCTCCAAACATAACTATGGTCATTATGGCCAAACAGTTCTATTTTTGTTTCATCAGACCAGAGTACATTTCTCCAAAAAGTACGATCTTTGTCCCCATGTGCAGTTGAAAACCGTAGTCTGGCTTTTTTCCCCCCATGATGTCAAGCAAAGAGGCACTGAGTTTGAAGGTAGGCCTTCAAATATATCCACAGGTACACCTCCAATTGACTCAAATGATGTAAATTAGCCTATCAGAAGCTTCTAAAGCCATAACATCATTTTCTGGAATTTTCCAAGCTGTTTATAGGCACAGTCAACTTCTGACCCACTGGAATTGTGATACAGTGAATTATAAGTGAAATAATCTGTCTGTAAACAATTGTTGGAAGAATTACTTGTGTCATGCACAAAGTGGATGCCCTAACTGACTTGCCAAAACTATAGTTTGTTAACAAGAAATGTATGGAGTGGTTGAAAAACAAGTTTTAATGACTCCAACCTGTATGTTATAAGACTAGACAGAGATCCAATCGATATACAAACTTCATTTAGTACCACTGGGCTAGCTGTTTAAGAGCCTTGTTTATGATGAATGGTCGTGTAGTGTGTTGTGTTGTATAGTGACTGGACATAATATTAAGCTGTTGTCTAGTTGTATGACTGGGACAATGTAAAAACCATAGAAATAAAATGTCATGGAATGGAATGCATTTTTTATAATGGCAGTTGGGGACACATCATGCTTTTACTCCTATGGATACACTTTTAAAATGGCTGTCATTTAAAATGGCTGCCAGCCCAACCTATTATTACATCATTGACGTAAATGGGGATTCTTGTTCTACTCATTCTAGTTCGGTTAGCTAAAACAGCCAAAGGTAGCCTCTCCAATGAATTAATACACAAGGCTAGCATAGTCTTGCTGAGTTCCACTCAGGTTTAAACTCGGCTATTAAACAGAATGTGATTTTAATTGCTGCAGGATTTGGTGGGACAGTGAATGGTTTGGCTGTGAACATAAGTGTCGCTTGACTAAAGTCATTATATTTTACAAGGGGTTGGAAACGGCTCAGGGAACAGAACCGAAAACTGGAAAAGTACAAAAAGATTTGAGGAACACAATCCGAACCGGGAAAGAAAGTAATCTATACTGTTCCGGAACAGAACCTTTATTTTAATAAAAGCATAGGAACAGGTTAATAAAGTGTTTTCTTTACATTCCGAGCGTTTTTTAAAAGTCCTACAAAAAAAATTAACAAAGTGTCACTCAGAAGCGTATTCCAGTGTCTGCCTGCCAGCTGTGTGTGCGTAGGCTACCTGCCCCTCCCGCTCCGAAGCATAGGCTACTGTAGCCTACTGACGTTACAAGTGTGATTCAGAAATTAGGGAGAGAGACTTTTTTGTTGAGAATAATGGATTAACTTTTTCAATGCTAGTTAAGGATACTATAGTTATCACGCTTCTAATTGGATTTATTAATTACAAAAAGGTAAGTTGTGTTTTTATTTTATTCTTGTGCCTCAATGCACACACAAGCTAGCTAGCTTGTTCTGGTCCAACGTTGAGCCATCTCTTGGAAGTTCAAAGACATTTGAAGTTCTTTTATAGAAGCCCCTTCTCCGTAGGTATATTTCTGTGGGCCTAATTCAGATAATACATGTCACAACGCGTCAAGTCAAGCCTCCTCCTCCACCCTCTCTCGCTCTCTCCCCACATGCACAATTTCAGTCGCATCTCGCGCCCTACACTTTTCTGTCCAATGGATGTAAACAACTATTATAGCTTGCCCTCTCCATAGCAAGCTGCTCTATCCACACTGATTGGTGAACTAATTTAATGTCGAGCTAAATGTAAAAATATATATATTTCAGAGGTTTAAAAAGGAACAGAAAATAACATATAAACAGTTACTTTTTTTTGGTTCAAACCGGTTCAGAACTTTATTTTGATGGTCGGAACACTGGAATGTAATGGAATAAAAAAAAAAAAGTTCTGGTCAGAACAAAACGATTGGAAAATTGTTTTGATTCCAACCCCTGTATTTTACCATTTACCGTTTCATGCTCCTTCCTTCCTGCTCTTGCTATTGACGAGAGATGCCATTGACATTTGGCAGCTGATTTGAAAGCTAAACATTTGCACTATGGAAAAGCAGGTTCGGAGGGTGGAAAGGAAATTGAAATTGGTACAGGGTCACGTCAGGTTTTGCAGCCACAGCCAGGTAATTTGAGAGTCGGCTGTGCGGTCCTGGTGTCTGAGGACACCCTTCATGCTCCTGACAGTCCCGATCCCAATTAGTGCTACTTTGAAGCGAGGGATGGGGTGGGGGAGGGGGGTAAATGTCACAGGCTGAAGAGAGAGAGAGAGAGAGAAGTGGGGCAGCTGACAAGCTCCAATTTTCACTCCTGTATTACTGTGTTTCATGGCTAGCCAAGGGACACCTGCTCCTCAAGAACACACAGAAACACACAGAGGGAGAGGGATGTTTGGAGAAAGGGAGAGATGGGGAGAGAGAAAGAGCAAGAGGAAGGAAAAAGAGAGAGCATACAGAGTTTTGTCAGCAGGAATGTCCCATACCGGTCAGCACAACTACCCCTTCCTCCCTCTCTCCCTCATCCCCCTCTCCTCTCTTTCTCTTGTCTTGTCTCTTTCTACTCCCCACTGGAGTGCGTTGATTATCACTCCAGTCATCCGTGCTGACTTTTTACATTTACACCCACCACGGGTGGGGGATACATGCTTTTCACCTGAGTCCCTGTATCAGCAAAGTAAGTGACTTTTGTTTGGGACATATTTAATCAAAAAGCCTTGGCCCCTGTGGAGGCCTACTCGTGTGTGGTTTTCCGTGCAAGGGAAGTGGTGTAGCAGCTTGGTGGACTGCATCTTGTGAGGAACAAACTGTCGTTGCTCTGTGATCATCTCACTCTCCTCTGGGATAGTGGGGAATTCTATTTTCTCACACATCTCTCTCGCTCTCACTCTTTCTCTTTATCACTCATGCTCTCAAACACTCACATAGAGTTATAAGTGAAACTGATACAGTGGTGTGTTGGGGTGGACACCTGTGTGAGTGGGTTAGCTGAGGGGAATTTAACATTCAGTGTGTCTAAAGCACTAAGCTAAGGCCTTTGATTTGAGTAGAGCTGCATAAATGCGGAAACCGACATCTCCCCTCCTACCTAAGGACATATTAAGGATCATAAGGTTAGTTAAGTATCATATCACCTCTACCTTATCTGACACCCTAGACCCACTTCAATTTGCATACCGCCCCAATAGATCCACAAACGATGCAATCGCCATCGCACTGCACACTGCCCTATCCCATCTGGACAAGAGGAATACCTATGTAAGAATGCTGTTCATTGACTATAGCTCAGCCTTCAACACCATGGTACCCTCCAAGCTCATCATTAAGCTCGGGGCCTGGGTCTTGACCCCGTCCTGTACAACTGGGTCCTGGACTTCCTGACGGTCCACCCCCAGGTGGTGAAGGTAGGAAACAACACCTCCACTTCATTGATCCTCAACACATGGGCCTCACAAGGGTGCGTGCTCAGCCCCCTCCTGTACTCCCTGTTCACCCATGACTGCGTGGCCATGCACGCCTCCAACTCAATCATCAAGTTTGCAGAAAACACAACAATAGTAGGCCTGATTACCAACAATGACTAGACAGCCTACAGGGAGGAGGTGTGAGGAAAATAACCTCTCCCTCAACGTCAACGTCAACAAAACGAAGGAGCTGATCGTGGACTTCAGGAAACAGCAGAGGGAGCATGCCCCTATCCACGTTGACGGGACCGCAGTGGAGAAGGTGAAAAGCTTCAAGTTCCTCTGCGTACACATCACTGACAATCTGAAATGGTCCACCCACACAGACCATGTGGTGAACAAGGTGCAACAATGCCTCTTCAACCTCAGGAGGCTGAAGAAATGTGTCTTGGCCCTTAAAACCCTCACAAACTTTTACAGATGCACAAATGAGAGCATCCTTTCGGGCTGTATCACCGCCTGGTACAGCAACTGCACCACCAGAGGGTGGTGCGGTCTGCCCAACGCATCACCGGGGGCACACTGCCTGCCCTCCAGGACACCTAAAACACCCGATGTCGCAGGAAGGCCAAAAATATCATCAAGGACATCAACCACCCGAGCCACGGCCTGTTCACCCCACTACCATCTAGAAGGATAGGTCAGTACAGGTGCATCAAAGCTGGGACCGAGAGACTGAAAAACAGCTTCTATCTCAAGGCCATCAGACTGTTTAATAGCGATTACCAGCCGGCTACCACCTGGTTACTCATCCTTGCACCCTAGAGGCTGCTGCCCTATATACATAGACATGGAATCACTGGTCACTTTAATAATGGAACACTAGTCACTTTAATAATGTTCACATATTTTAGCTTTACTCATCTCATATGTATATACTGTATCCTTTTCTACTGTATTTTAGTCTATGCCACTCCGACATTGCTCATCCTAATATTTCAAATATTTATATATTCCTTAATTCCATTCTTTTACTTTTAGATTGGTGTGTATTGTTGTGAATTGTTAGATACTACTGCAATGTTGGAGCTAGGAACACAAGCATTTCGCTACACCCGCAATAACATCTGCTAAATATGTGTATGTGACCAATACAATTTAATTTGATTTGAAGATTTGATTTGATATTATTCACATTCCCTCCGTCTTTCTCTCGAGCTAGGCTGGAGAAAAGGGATAGAGAAAGAAGGGGGCTGAGAGAGAGAAAGAAAGAGGGAGAGAAAGAGAAGGAGAGGGGAGGGAGAAAGAGAGGAGAGATTGGGGGGTGAGGCGGCCCTTGAAATTTTGTCTCACTTAAAGGTTTGACTTTATGAGGTTTTAATTAAGCATTATCTACCACTGTTAATTAGCCAGTATCAGCGTGGCCGTCTCTCTATTTCCACGGCAATGGTGGTGGCAGTGCTTTTGTTGTAAAGGATTTAAAGAGCTCTAATTAGCAGAGAATAGCTAATTGACCTGAATCCAATATATACTACAACGTTATTAGTATCCTGTCCTCTTCCTCTTTCACTGTCCATTCTCCTTATCACCAGTGTAGTGGTTTGAGGCATTGGTACAGTATGGTTATTAAAACAACCAGTATATCGTTATAGTGTATGGGAAAGGTGTATTAGGGGGGTCATAATATCTGATTTCATGTATAAGGATTTTACCTTGTGTGGCATTGAATACCATGTCAAAATGGCACCATCAAAGACCAAATCCTAAGCCCATTTAAAAGGAGCCAAGTCCTCACTAGCACAATTAATAAAATAGTGCAAAAGAGAACACAAAAAGGGAAAGACCTTGCTAGCACGAGGATACTATTTTAAAACAGTCTTGTATTACACTCTGTGAAATACACATTGGCTAATTACCCAATTATCGCATAGCAAGTGTTTCTTGGCAGTTTACCAATTGTTAGATTAGATAGAAAAACAGTCAAACTTAATTATATAGCAAGTAGAACTAATCTCAGAAAAACTTATTGCAAATTTGAAAAGAGTCAGAGAATGCATCTATTACGTTTTAAATCAAATCAAATGTTATTTGTCACATACACATGTTTAGCAGATGTTTATTGCGGGTATAGCGAAATGCTTATGTTTCTAGCTCCAACAGTGCAGTATATCTAACAGTTCACAACAATACACACAATACACACAACCTAAAAGTAAAATAATGGAATTAAGGAATATATAAATATTAGAAATATTAGGATGAGCAATGTCGGAGTTGCATAGACTAAAATAAAGTAGAATGGAATACAGTATATACATATGTGGTCCTCTGTAGCTCAATTGGTAGAGCATGGCGCTTGTAACGCCAGGGTAGTGGGTTACCCATACGTAAAAATGTATGCACACATGACTGTAAGTCGCTTTGGATAAAAGTGTCTGCTAAATGGCATATTATTATTATATGAGATGAGTAAAGCAAAAATATGTCAACATTATTAGAGTGACTTATGTTCCATTATTAAAGTGGCCAGTGATATCAAGTCTTTGTATATGGGGCAGCAGCCTCTAAGGTGCAGTGTTATGTAACTGGGTGGAAGCCACCTTGTGATGGCTATTTAACAGTCTGATGGCCTTGAGATAGAAGCTGTTTTTCAGTCTCTCGGTCCCAGCTTTGATGCACCTGTACTGACCTTGCCTTCTGGATGATAGCGGGGTGAACAGGCAGTGGCTCGGATGGCTGATGTCCTTGATGATCTGTTTGGCCTTCCTGTGACATCGGGTGCTGTAGGTGTCCTGGAGGGCAGGTAGTTTGCCCCCGGTGATGCGTTGGGCAGACCGCACCATCCTCTGGAGAGCCCTGCGGTTGCGGGTGGTGCAGTTACTGTACCAGGTGGTGATACAGCCCGACAGGATGCTCTCAATTGTGCATCTGTAAAATTTTGTGAGGGTTTTAGGTGCCAAGCCAAATTTCTTCAGCCTCCTGAGGTTGAAGAGGCACTGTTGCGCCTTCTTCACCACACTGTCTGTGTGGGTGGACCATTTCAGATCGTCAGTGATGTGTACAGGAAACAGCAGAGAGAGCACGCCCCTATCCACATCGACGGGACCGCTGTGGAGCAGGTGGAAAGCTTCAAGTTCCTCGACGAAGTCCACGTTCAGCTCCTGTCGACATTGAGGGAGAGGTTATTTGAGTAGAGACCGGGTAAATTATGTATTCATTGACGTTTTTTTTTTACTTTGACCTCCCAGGTCTGTTTGTCAGAGAGGAAAATGTCTGAAATCATCACTAGCTCTTTTCTCAGACCTCCTCCACCAATGAGCTTTGAGAGGAATTAATGAAACAAGGACAGAGAAAGCTAGGATTTGGCTAGTAACATTTTCAGACACAGCCCATGTTCCTTGGTGATGCTAAGTTCTAGCCAGGCAGTCAGGCCATCATCAGCTCTTTACTCTTGGTGAGAGGAACAGCATTGTTCTTGTTCTTGTTTCTGCAACTACCTCCCCCTAAAAAGCAAAGTTTGAACCTCTTGTGGCTTTGAGTCAGTGACTCTTATCACAGAGTGAAATTTTTTATTTAGAACAAGAACATTATACTACAAATGGGTGGTTGTCAGAGAGCTACTGCCCATAGATATTGTGAGACACATATGGAGGGGAGGTGCTTTGCCTGCTTTGAGCTGCACACACACTTATGCGTGCATGGGTACGGACAATATCTAATCACATTTCGACACTTTAATTACACATATGCTTGCGCTACTATGATATACCCTTACATTCCTTAGTTTATCAATCGTAGGTTACTTTATTCTGTGTCCATTTTATCTGTTATACAACACTTTGCATTCTATTCTATCAATGCTTGCATCCGAACAGGAATGTTACATGCCTGTCTGTGAGATGAGCTAGAAGTGATGAACATCAGTTTACTCTGTCTTCTCTGGCCTGTCTCTTGTGTGTGGTCGGTCAGTCCACTGAGCCTGGAGCAGTTCTGTATCTACACTGTGAACAGAGTCCATCTCTGTTTCTTTGAGGGCATGACAGCTCGTTCCTACAAGGGGGGCGTACGGACTGGTTGGGTTCTGCCCATGAAACGATGAACTGTCTATACCCCTGTCTCAGAGCCTTTAGACAATCTGCCCATCTCCAGAAATTCTTTGGCTTAATTGTTTGTAATGTGGACTCCCTGTCAGTCAGCGAGGTCGGAGGAGCAGAGAGAGAGAGAGCGAGAGATGTCAGGGGTTGTTTCATCAATCTCAATCTCTCAGGAGAACAAAAGACTAGCCATACAGACAGATTTAAATGGCTGTCACATACTTGGGAAGGACAGCTCAATTTAATTATTTGTGATGGATGAAGGCCAGTGGCAAGTGAGTGAAGCCCTCCTCTATTGATAAAGTTTGGTTTGCTGAAGCAGCTAGAATAGCAAAGATGAATGAGGAGACTTCCTTATACGCTGAAGCAGGTGTGACAGTGATGCTGCATGGCAGGCCATCATTGTAAATAAGAATTTGTTCTTAATTGACTCGCCTGGATAAATAAAGGTTAAATACACATTTTTAAAAGGATCGGATGCATGTGTGTGCTTCAGTGGTTTATGCTGGCACACACACACACACACACCGACATACATCCACTTACACACACCCTCAGATACTTGTTGAGCTTGTTACACAGTGATCTCAAGGCTATGTGGTGAGAGTACAGAGGCGAGTGGGGATTTCGTTTGAGCAGCTCATTGAGGATGCTAATGGTGAAGTCAGGCAAAAGACACTGAGATAGGGCTGTCTGAGAGACATTTACAGGCAATAAAAATTAATGATTGTGGGTGATTGAGAGACCTACATGCAGAGTAGCTTCCACTGTCAAAACTATAGGAGGAATGACAGGAAAGACACATTTCTATTTTTTTTGTTTTTGTACGTTTTGCTCAAGGGAATATATACACATCTACATTTCAACTTTAGAGTTGTAACATACTCAGAGACACTGCTGAAATGTATATTTCAACAGGTACAGTGGCTTGCGAAAGTATTCACCCCCCTTGGCATTTTTCCTATTTTGTTGGGGTTTGTATCAACACATTTACACAACATGCCTACCACTTTGAAGTTACAAATATGCTTTATTGTGAAACAAACAAGAAATAAGACAAAAAAACTGAGAACTTCAGCGTGCATAACTATTCACTATTTCCCTGTATTTAGTGCCATCCATCATTCCTTCAATTCTGACCAGTTTCCAAGACCCTGCTGATGAAAAACATTACATTTACATTTTACATTTACATTTACGTCATTTAGCAGACGCTCTTATCCAGAGCGACTTACAGTTAGTGAGTGCATACATTATTGTTATTTTTTTTTTTTTTTTTTCATACCCCCCCCATGGGAATCAAACCCACAACCCTGGCGTTGCAAACGCCATGCTCTACCAACTGAGCTACATCCCCTGCCGGCCATTCCCTCCCCTACCCTGGACGACGCTGGGCCAATTGTGCGCCGCCCCATGGGTCTCCCGGTCGGCTACGACAGAGCCTGGATACGAACCAGGATCTCTAGTGGCACAGCTAGCACTGCGATGCAGTGCCTTAGACCACTGCGCCACTCGGGAGACATCCCCACAGCATGATGCTGCCACCACCATGATTCACTGTGGGGATGGTGTTCTCGGGGTGATGAGAGGTGTTGGGTTTGCCCCAGACATAGCGTTGTCCTTGATGGCCAAAAAGCTCAATTTTAGTCTCATTTGACCAGAGTACCTTCTTCCATGTGTTTGGGGAGTCTCCCACATGCCTTTTGGCGAACACCAAACGTGTTTGCTTACTTTTTTCTTTAAGCAATGGCTTTTTTTCTGGCCACTCTTCCGTAAAGCCCAGCTCTGTGGAGTGTGCGGCTTAAAGTGGTCCTATGGACAGATACTCCAATCTCCGCTGTGGAGCTTTGCAGCTCCTTCAGGGTTATCTTTGGTCTGTTTGTTGCCTCTCTGATGAATGCCCTCCTTGCCTGGTCCGTGAGTTTTGGTGGGCGGCCCTCTCTTGGCAGGTTTGTTGTGGTGCCATATTCTTTAAATTTTTTAATAATGGATTTAATGGTGCTCCGTGGGATGTTCAAAGTTTCGGATAAAAAAATATATAACCCAACCCTGATCTTTACTTCTCCACAACTTTGTCCCTGACCTGTTTGGAGAGCTCCTTGGTCTTCATGGTGCCACTTGCTTGGTGGTGCCCCTTGCTTTTTGGTGCTGCAGACTCTGGGGCCTTTCAGAACAGGTGTATATATACTGAGATCATGTGACAGATCATGTGACACTTAGATTGCACACAGCTGGACTTTATTTAACTAATTATGTGACTTATGAAGGTAATTGGTTGCACCAGATCTTATTTAGGGTCTTCCTAGCAACGGGGGTGAATATATATGCACACACCACTTTTCTGTTATTTATTTTTTGTTTTTTCATTTCACTTCACCAATTTGGACTATTTTGTGAATGTCCATTACATGAAATCCAAATAAAATCCTTTTAAATTACAGGTTGTAATGCAACAAAATAGGAAAAACGCCAAGGGGGATGAATACTTTTGCAAGGCACTGTAGTCCCATTCATACATCTGACTGTGCAATGTTACTAATGCTAGTGACTTCTATAGGATTTATTTGCATGCATTAACATTAGTTCCTATACAGTAGTTATTCATATAAGCTCAAATTAAGAAACTGTAACACTTTGTGTCATAAATCATAAACAATACACACAAGTATTTAACAATGATTTATACAGGAACCCTTATTGTACCCTGGAATTGCATGATCCCAAATGACGATAGTATACTTATTGAGATCTGCAATACACACAGCTGGCAATCCCCACTCAACCCCTCTCCATTCCCATGGATGTCAGAGAGTTGGATGGGCACTCCATGGGCAGAGTCACCCACAATACGGTTCCTATCAACCTGTGAGTGTCAGGTAACCACAGTGAGGAGATGCAATTTCTGCTCATCGAATCTCCTCAGGTACCCGTGGTGTTGGGGTTTTCATGGTTCCAGAGGCACAATCCCCTTATCGACTGGACTGTTGGTTCTATCAAGGGTTGGAGCCCATTCTGCCACACTCATTGCCTGTAGTCGGGCACAGTCTGCCCCGCGACATCTGCGTTCTTGGAAAAAGCCTCGGACCACTGCGGAGTACCAGGACCTCCGGGAGGTTTTCAACAAGGCCCGTGCCACATCGCTTCCTCCGCATTGGCCCTATGACTGCGTCATCGACCTTCTCCCGGGCACTACACCACCTCGGGGGCGGCTTTACTCCCTGTCGGGTCCGGAGACCAAGCCGATGGAAAGGTACATTGAGGACTCCCTGGCTGCAGGAAGTATCCGTCCTTCTGCCTCCCCCGCCGGCACAGGGTTCTTCTTTGTGGAGAAGAAGAACAAAACCCTGCACCCATGTATCGACTACCGGGGCCGATACCACTCATCGCCTCAGCTTTCGAGCCTCTCCAGGGGACTATGATCTTCTTGAAGTTGGACCTTCGGAACACCTACCATCTGTTGCGGATACGGGAAGGATACAAGTGGAAGCCAGCCTTTAACACGGCTAGCGGGCACTTTGAATACCTGGTGATGCCATTCGGACTGATGAACACTCCTGCAGTGTTCCAGGCCCTGGGTAACGATGTTCTCCGTGACATGTTGAACCAGTTCGTGTTCGTCTACGACTTTTTGTTAAAGCTGAGAAATGCTAATTCCATCGCTCCACCATCTCCTTCCTACAATACATCATCGCCGCTAACCGGATGTTTGTCCCAGACTCTGCCCGTTCCCCAGTCCTGGAATGGGCTCATTCCTCCAGACTTGCCTGCCATCCTGGCGCCCGTCGGACCCTGGCCTTTGTATGACAACGTTTTTGGTGGCCCACCATGGTTCCCGACTTCTCCGTGTTTGTCGCCGCCTGCACTGTGTGTGCTCAGAATAAGACTCCGTGGCAAGCTCCGGCTGGCATCCTTCAACCACTCCCTGTTCTTCACTGCCCCTGGTCCCATATATCCCTGGACTTCGTCACTGGTCTCCCTCCATCAGATGGCAACACCACTATCCTTATGGTGGTGTATAGGTTTTCCAAAGCCGCCCATTTCATTCCCCTTCCTAAGTTACCCTCAGTTAAGGAGATGGCCCAGCTCATGATGCAGCACGTCTTCCAGATCCATGGATTTCCGGTGGACATGGTCTCTGATCGCGGTCCTCAGTTCTCGTCCCAGTTCTGGAAGGCATTCTGCACCTGGAGACGGCTCTTCGTTGCCTCGTCTCCGCCAACCCCACCACCTGGAGCCAGCAACTCGTGTGGGTGGAATACGCCCACAACAGCCTTCCCTGCTCGGCCACTGGTCTCTCGCCTTTCGAGTGTTCCATGGGATATCAGCCCCCGCTCTTCCCTGAGCAAGAGGAAGAGGTCAGCATACCCTCGGCCCAGTTGTTTGTCCGTTGCTGTCGCCATACCTGGAAGAGAGCCTGGTCCGCTCTTCTCAAGACAACCTCCAGGTATCGGCAACAGGCGGACCGCCACTGGACCCCTGCTCCCCGCTATCCTCTCGGGCAGAGGGTATGGCTGTCCACTCGGGATCTGCCCCTCCGGGTGGAGTCCCGCAAACTTTCCCCCTGTTTCATCGGCCCTTTCCCCATCTCTAAGATTCTTAGCCCCTCTGCTGTTCGTCTTCTTTTGTGCCGCACCCTCCGTATAATTCCCACTTTTCACATGTCTAGGATTAAACCTCTGTCTCACAGCCCTTTTTCTCCTAATCTGTTTCACCGGTCTTGTGCTTGTCTTCACCCCCCATCAGGTGTCTCCCATTGTCCACATTAACCCCTGTGTATTTATACCTGTGTTTTCTGTTTGTCTGTTGCCAGTTCGTCTTGTCTTGTCAAGTCTTACCAGCGTGTTTTTCCCATTTTCCAGCATCTCTAGTTTCTATTTTCTAGTCCTCCCGGTTCGGACCATTCTGCCTGCCCTGACCCTGAGCCTGCCTTCCGTTCTGTCCCTGTTTGACGTTGCCTTGGATTACTGACCTCTGCCTGCCCTTGACATGCCGCTTGCCTGCCCCCTGTTTTGTAATAAACATCTGAGATTCGAACTGCCTGCCTCCTGTGTCTGCATCTGGGTCTTATCCTGAGTCGTTTTACAAAAAATATAGTATGTATCGGAAATTAGCTAGGTTGAATTTGGTTATTTGAGTTATCTTTTCACCTGCTTTTTAAAAGAGAGGTTGGAATCAAGTATGATGCCAAGGTACTTAAAATAGGATACCACCTGGAGCTTCTCCCCTGACACATACTGTAGACATCTGGCTAAGTAGCATCAGTTGTCTTCTTTGTGAAGAACATGCAGACTGTTTTTTCTTTTCACATTGAGATGCAAACATGAGTCACTGAGCCACTTTGTAACATGGACCATTGCAGTAGTGAGGTCTTGTGCAGCTTGTTGTTTGCTCTTTGCATGCACATTTATCACTGTATCATCTGCATACATTTGAACTTCAGACCCAGTACAAACAGAAGGCAGATCATTAATGTACAGGCTGAACAGGAGGGGCCTCATTATTGACCCTTGGGGCATGCCCACATCATAGCTGAGAGTGAGCAACATCTCATTGCTCACTCTGACACACTGGGTTCTGCCTTCAAGTTATGATTTCATCCATCTCAAGGCTTCGGGGGAAAAGTTTAACTTGGACAGTTTTGTGATGAGAACCTAATGGTTGCTATAAAAATAAATAAAGAGAGTCGCACACTCTATACATAAAAACTCCCAGTAATTTATTGGATAAAACAGGCACTGTGATACCGTAACCTTGGTGTTTTACCCAATAAATTACTGGAAGTTTATATACAGTGTATAGAGTGTGCGACTCTCTTTATTTATTTTATAAAGCTTACAGTTATTTGCCGTTAGTCAGCACCTCTACACTAAATAATTTTCTCTGGGTGTGCGCCAGCTCATGCTTTTTATGAGAACCTCATGGTTAACAGTATCAAAGGCATTCCTTACGTCTAGAAACACAGCCCCAACAACGCCCCATTTGTCCATCTTGGACTTCACATTTTCCGGAAGTAAGCAGTTGGCCGTTTTTTGCTCTGAAGTCAAACTGCATGGAGTGCAATGTGAAGGGAATGTTGTGAAGTGGGCAATCAGTTGCTCTGCTAAACACTTTTCAGCAACTTTTGACAACACAGGTAGTATTTTAATGGACCTGTAGTTACTCACATCAGCAGGGTCACCTGATTTAAAGATGTGTAGTATTATGGCCGACTTCCAGGCCTTTAGAAAAACACCCCCTGACCAATAGTTGTGTTGGTGACCTTAGTAATGGGGTCAGTGAGTGACTCTTTATAGTTTTTAAGAAAGGTAAAGTCCAGCCCAAACACATCTTTGGCTTTATAGTTCTTTAGTGAGCTAATCACCATGTTCACCTCTGACTCAGAAACCTCCCTTATGGTGAAGACAGTTTGAGTGTCGTTCACTGGCGCTGAGCCCAAGACACCAGTGGAGGGCTCCTGTTTCAGTACATTGACAGAGTCAACAAAGCAGAAATTGAAGGTTGTTGCTATTTCGATTGCATCCTGTGTTAGACTCATGTTGATTTATTTTCACTCTGTCAATTAGGTTAGTATTGTGGAGTAACTACAATGTTGTTGATCCATCCTCAGCTTTTCTCCTATCACAGCCATTAAACTCTGTAACTGTTTTAAAGTCACCATTGGCTTCATGGTGAAATCCCTGAGCAGTTTCCTTCCTCTCCAGCAACTGAGTTAGGAAGGATGCCTGTATCTTTGTAGTGACTGGGTGTATTGGTACAACATCCAGCTGTGTGGAAAAAGTCAAGGGGTGTGAATACTTTCTGAAGGCACTGTACTTGTATAACTCTAATGATAGAGCTAAATGTGTGCAATTCCTTTGCATGGAAAATTGGAAATTAGTTGTTCTGGCTGTGCTTTTTAAGAGGTGATCATAATACAACCAAATTTCTTGCTTGAGAAAGTGCTCTTTGCTTTATTCTTTTTGACAATTTTAATTGAAAACAATTACAGTAAGGTACTTAATTGTTACCCAGATATTATTTGATACTGAGATAAAAACTGAGCTATGGCTACACCATGCCAATGAAATCAACGTGTTCATTTAGCAGACATCACAGGCCCTGCCCTACAGTCAACACACATATATTTTACAGTAATAATGTAATGGAATATAACAGAACAAAATAGAAAGGATATTTTTCCCAAATGGCTATTGCTGATTGTCAACAGTAGCCTATTCACATGAGGAATGCATGGAGCCAAGGTCATTCTAGGATTTATTTTTATTTTGAAACAGATACCATCCGCGTGATTTGCAGAGTTGTTTGGCTAAAATAGGTTAATTAGAAACCTTGGAATCTGCTCTTTCTGATATGGACCTCTGTAGGATGATATGGAAGTAGTCCTATTTGGTAAGCTCAGTTCTCTTCTTTGTCAATGCACGCTGCGCTGGTCATCAGTCTCTTCATTCTCTATTTGACAATTGATAATATTGTCACCCATCAGACTATTGACAATTTAATATTGTCTTTAGGCCACATCTATTATTATATATATATTTTATTATTATTATTATTATAACTTTTGTGTTTGAAATTCATTTCAATATAGTTTAGGTGTAGTTTGGAGGGGCCAGCTAGGCAGGCAACTGTTGTCTTGCAGTCAGAAAATACACTATCGTCTTATTGAAGCATTTACAGTCTATGCGCTTCTGGATCAAGCAACACATTTTCTGACTGATTACAATTTAAATTTGGTGTCCTGGGGTTTCTTATAACCTATTTTAACATCATAAATACATTCATTTAGCAATTTATTATGGAATATTTACACAATTGAAATATCAACGTTCAGCATGACTGTCATGGCCATTCTAGTAATTATGGAATTCCGACGTTCCGAGGGTTAATTAATGTACCTAAGACATTATATTGTGGGTTGTGATAGAGTAAGATAGGTGAACTAAGCCCAAAAGGCATTTATACATTATATACTGAACAAAAATATAAGCGCAACATGTAAAGTGTTGGCCCCATGTTTCATTAGCTGAAATAAAAGATCCCAGAAATGTTCCCTACTCACAAATAGCTTATTTCTCTCAAATTCTGAGAACACATTTGTTTACATCCCTGTTAGTGAGAATTTCTACTTTGCCAAGATCTTCCATCCACCTGACAGGTGTGGCATATCAAGAAGCTGATTAAACAGCATGATCATTACACAGGTGCACCTTGTGCTTGGGACAATAAAAGGCCACTCTAAAATGTGCAGTTTTGTCACAATACCACAGATGTCTCAAGTTGAGGGAGCACAGAATTGGCATCCTGACTGCAGGAATGTCCACCAGAGCTGTTGTCAGAGAATTTATTGTTAATTTCTCTACCATAAGCCACCTCCAACATAATTTTAGAGAGTTAGGGAGTACATCCAACCGATGTCATAACCTGCAGACCACGTTTAACCACACCAGTCCAAGACCTCCACATCCGGCTTCTTCATCTGCGGGATCGTATGAGGGGGTGCTGAGGAGTATTTCTGTCTGTATTAAAGCCCTTTTGTGGGGAAAAACTCATTCTGATTGGTTGGGCCTGGCTCCCCAGTGGGTGGGAAATCCATAGATTAGGGCCTAATGCATTTATTTCAATTGACTGATTTCCTTATATGAACTGTAACTCAGTAAAATCTTTGAAATTGTTGCATGTTGCGTTCATGTTTTTGTTCAGTATATTATTCAAGAATCAATGGCTATATATTATTAATTTAAAGACCAAAAATGTATATACAGTACCAATCTCAGAATGCCCCTTTAATGTGCCTCAGGCATACTGGGAGCTCTGAATGCGTTTTAATGTGTGGGGTAAATCATCAATTATTGTTGGCTTGCACTGACTAAAACGATCCATTCACTACAGCATTTTCCTGCAAATATTTCCTTGTAAAGATGTTGATAAAGACTGCATTTTACCAACACCTGTGGAAAAAAATAGTGGTAGCACTTTATAATAACTCCACGTAATAAAGCATTTATTGGATTAGTAAATAGTCTATTCATAACTTATTAATCATTACTCCCACATTTGTCAATGTTAGTAACTTAGTTATTCACACATTTATAAGCAACTTTTAAAGTGTTTTATGATTTATAAGATATTCATAAGATGTTTAATATAGGTGCTTATGAAACATTTACCTGTTGTAATAGTGTGATGTGTAACTTAAGACACCCTATGCTGAGTAAAATAACGTTTTTAGTCAGAAAATGCTAAAATAAGCGTTTCTTGGCAGTAACTTTTCTACCAATATAATATTTATATTGCACGGGTCAAATTGACCAAAATACACCCAAGTATCTGACAACAACGTCCCTGTGTTACAGTAAGCCCAAATAAGGATCCAGTGAGGAGATATGGATTTGTTTATCGTAGTTTGTGAGATCACACAGATTCATTTTCACACCCATGAGGTTCCTCTGACACATCTTGTGCAATGTTATTGGTGAATATTGACAGCAAAACACAAGCATCACGATAAACAGTCATTGGTGTGGAGAGAAAGGTCTATCCGGTTTTGAGAGGCGCTGACATTTCTTCTTCCTATAAGAATGACAATTTTTTTCCCAGAATCACAATTTATGACATACTCTGCAGGCATTTACTGGGAGACTTATTCTCTGAGGATTCGCTCCACTGCACAATGATGATGACTTAAAAGCCAGGGCTGAATGTTTTCTATATTGTTGTCCTCTATACTTCAGGGAGTGACTCATATACAGCCATGAACCTTTCCCTTTACGAATGGACATAAATATCAAATGTGATGAACAACAAAAAGGAGCACTTGTTGTTGGCATTGCCTGTGTTTATGAATCAGACCTGGACAGAAAATAGTTTTATTTTGTAGTTTTTTAGAATATACCAACTTTTCAAGTACTCTAGGTTTTCGAATATAGTTTATATACAGTTTAAACTAAAAGGCAACTATTTTCTTTGATATTCAAATACTAATCATTTTTTAAAGTAATTTGAATACTTCTCAGTAAACCAAATAATAGTTTAAGGTATTTGAATGTATTCAAGTTATTTGAAAACCCAAAAATATGTATTTGATGGCTGCCAAATCTTTGATGAAGAACCAAAAACTACAACAGTTAATTTAATTAGTTTAACTGCTGTATATGATAATAAGCACATGGTTTGGAGGGATCTTAGATATGAATCGTTATATAGCATATAGCCTAGAATTAAATACTCAAGTTACATGGAATCACATCAACATTAGAGAAGACCACTTTTGCAGCTTCAAAATGACTAACAAATATATTTTCATAATTAGTGAGACATAAGGTAATACAGTAACACTTGACATCAAGTTCTTATACATGTGTAGTAACCAGTAGCAAAGCAAGGGTAAAATCACTTCACCATATTACAACCTATGTGTTATGATAATTACATTGTTTGCTCTATAACCTGTTAGTTCATATGCCTTAACATCGTGATATACAGTGCATTCGGGAAGTATTCAGACCCCTTGACTTTTTCCACATTTTGTTATCTTACAATGTAATACATTTTTGAATAAGGCTGTAACGTAACAAAATGTGGAAAAAGTCAAGGGGTCTGAATACTTTCTGAATGCACTGTATAGGCCTAAGGCGGAGACAATAAGAAGACACAGTGGCAGAATGAATTCATCACAAAACTGGAGAGCAACATCTGTCCGGTGAAGTCAAGGAAGTTAATGTTTCCGGCATTTTCGGACTACTAAACTATTGATTTAGAACCACAGAGAGTTACCGCAACTCACAATGAAAACAGGTGCTGCCTCTCCTAATCCAGCACCATTTCAACTTTAGTCCAATCAACGTAAACTAAATATGATGTGGCTGCCCATGGTACTGATTTCAATCACCCTACTTGTAGAGAAACGGCAGCAATGCCATCCTCTTCTTTCATGTTGCCTAACTGGTCTATGACTCTGTCATACAGTACACACTTTTAGTTTTCGCTACCTGGCTAAAATGCTTGCTCACTAGCCTAACTTTGTCACGACTTCCTCTGAAGCTGCCTCCTCTCCTTGTTCGGGCAGGCTTCAGGGTTCGTCGTCACCGATCTTCTAGCCACTGCCACTCCTCATCTCATCATTCCATTTGTTTTATCTTGTTTATTACACACACCTGGTTTCAATTCCCCTCATCAGTACCTGTATAAGTGTTCCCTCTGCCCACTTGTCTTTGTGTGTGATTGTTTATTGTGAGGTTAGTTTAGCTCGGTGGAGCTCTTGTATTTTCGACCACGCCCGAAGGACGAGAGGCGGGCAAGCGTCTGGTCCAGCTGAGGCAGGGGACGAGGAACGCGCAGGACTTCGCCTTGGAGTTTCGG
This sequence comes from Coregonus lavaretus, assembly GCF_964263955.1. Taxonomy (NCBI): domain Eukaryota; kingdom Metazoa; phylum Chordata; class Actinopteri; order Salmoniformes; family Salmonidae; genus Coregonus; species Coregonus lavaretus. The sequence continues at coordinate 32,209,244 of NC_140005.1, read as the reverse complement.
ACCCTAGTGGCTGGGTAAACACAAAATGCAGTTTTGAAATGAAGTTTATTATTAAGGGAAAACAAAATCCAAAACCACATGGCCCTGTGTGAAAAAGTGATTGCCCCCTACAACCTAATAACTGGTTGGGCCACCCTTAGCAGCAACAACTGCAATCAAGCGTTTGCGATAACTTGCAATGAGTCTTTTACAGCGCTGTGGAGGAATTCTGGCCCACTCATCTTTGCAGAATTTTTGTGACTAATATTTAAATTTGTTTGATGATCTGAAACATTTAAAGTATGACAAACATGCAAACAAATAACAAATCAGGAAGGGGGCAAACACTTTTTCACACCACTGTAAGTCTAGGTATTCCATTGGTTCCCCTATCCACTCCACTGCCCATCAAAGCACTTGACAGTTGACCATTAGGGTCAGGGCTCGTTAGGGAAGTTACAGCACCAGTCACGATGGTTACCCAAAGGAACCATAGAGAGCACGTCACATTTTTTATTATTTTGTCCCCCGATTTCCCTGTCGTGTTGGGTCTTCCCTGGTTAGCACTACTCAACCCAACCTTTTCATGGCCTCAGAGGGTTCTCACGGGGTGGTAGCGAGAGTGTCAGGGTAGGTGCCTAGCTGTTTCCGTTGGTGCAACCACAGTGGAAAGTCCAGACACTTCCTCCACTGTGCGCATCCCCACCGAATACCTTGATTTGGCGCACGCATTTTCCAAAACGCAGGCGTCCAAATTACTACCTCATCAGGGCAGGGGGATTGCGTGATAAACCTACGAGTAGACGCTGTGCCTCCCAAGAGTCATGTATATCCCCTGTCGCAGGCTGAAATGGAGGCGATGGAGAAATACAGTGAGGGAAAAAAGTATTTGATCCCCTGCTGATTTTGTACGTTTGCCCACTGACAAAGACATGATCCGTCTATCATTATAATGGTAGGTGTATTTGAACAGTGAGAGACAGAATAACAACAAAATCCAGAAAAACGCATGTCAAAAATGTTATAAATTGATATGGATTTTAATGAGGGAAATAAGTATTTGACACCTCTGCAAAACATGACTTAGTACTTGGTGGCAAAACCCTTGTTGATAATCACAGAGGTCAGACGTTTCTTGTAGTTGGCCACCAGGTTTGCACACATCTCAGGAGGGATTTTGAGCCACTCCTTTGTTGCCTTGGCCATGTGTTTTGGGTCATTGTCATGCTGGAATACCCATCCACGACCCATTTTCAATGCCCTGGCTGAGGGAAGGAGGTTCTTACCCAAGACTTGACGGTACATGGCCCCGTCCATCGTCCCTTTGATGCGGTGAAGTTGTCCTGTCCCCTTAACAGAAAAACACCCCCAAAGCATAATGTTTCCCCCTCCATGTTTGACGGTGGGGATGGTGTTCTTGGGGTCATAGGCAGCATTCCTCCTACTCCAAAAACGACGAGTTGAGTTGATGCCAAAGAGCTCGATTTTGGTCTCATCTGACCACAACACTTTCACCCAGTTCTCCTCTGAATCATTCAGATGTTCGTTGGCAAACTTCAGGCGGGCCTGTATATGTGCTTTCTTGAGCAGGGGAACCTTGCGGGCGCTGCAGGATTTCAGTCCTTCACGGCGTAGTGTGTTACCAATTGTTTTCTTGGTGACTATGGTCTCAGCTGCCTTGAGATCATTGACAAGATCCTCCCGTGTAGTTCTGGGCTGATTCCTCACCGTTCTCATGATCATTGCAACTCCACGAGGTGAGATCTTGCATGGAGCCCCAGGCCGAGGGAGATTGACAGTTCTTTTGTGTTTCTTCCATTTGTGAATAATCGCACCAACTGTTGTCATCTTCTCACCAAGCTGCTTGGCCATGGTCTTGTAGCCCATTCCAGCCTTGTGTAGGTCTACAGTCTTGTCCCTGACATCCTTGGAGAGCTCTTTGGCCTTGGCCATGGTGGAGAGTTTGGAATCTGATTGATTGATTGCTTCTGTGGACAGGTGTCTTTTATACAGGTAACAAACTGAGATTAGGAGCACTCCCTTTAAGAGTGTGCTCCTAATTTCAGCTCGTTACCTGTATAAAAGACACCTGGGAGCCAGGAATCTTTCTGCTTGAGATGGGGTCAAATACTTATTTCCCTCATTAAAATGTAAATCAATTTATAACATTTTTGACATTAATTTTTCTGGATTTTGTTGTTGTTATTCTGTCTCTCACTGTTCAAATAAACATACCATTAAAAGTATAGACTGATCATTTCTTTGTCAGTGGGCAAACGTACAAAATCAGCAGGGGATCAAATACCTTTTTCCCTCACTGTACGTCTCCGAGTCCCTGTGCCAGGGGTTCAGACGTCCCTCCACTTCGCCCGCCTCCTCAAGTTTATTTTTTGTGAAGAAGAAAGACGGAGGTCTGCGCACGTGCATTGATTACCGAGCATTGAACAAGGGGACAATACATTATAGTTATCATCTGCCCCTCATCCCATCTGTGATCGAGTCAATGCATGGGGCGCGCTTTCACAAAATTAGATCTCCGGAGTGAGTATAACCTGGTGCGTGTCCGAGAGGGGGACGAATGGAATACAGCATTCAGCACAACCACGGGGCATTTCGAATACCTGGTGATGCCGTACGGTTTGATGAACGCTCCATCCGTTTTCCAGTCCTTTGTGAACAAGGTGTTTCGGGACATGCTTGGTCACGGTGTAGTGGTCTACATCGATGACATTCTGGTGTATTCCACTACGCCCGCCAAGCATGTGTCCCTGGTTCGCAAAGTGCTGGGCCGACTGTTGGAAAATGACCTGTGTCTGTTTTTCCCGCAGTCCGTCTCCTTCCTCGGATACCACATCACCACCTCCGGTGTGGAGATCGAGGGAGATTGCATTTCAGCTGTGCGTAATTGGCCGACTCCAACCACGGTAAAGAGGTGCAGCGCTTTATTGGCTTTGCCAACTACTATTGGAGGTTTATCTGGGGCTTTGGCAAGGTTGCAGCTCCCATCACATCTCTGTTGAAGGGTGGGCCGTCCAGGCTCCACTGGTCTGCTTAGGCTGACAGGGCCTTCAGTAACCTGAGGGTTCTGTTCACCTCAGCCCCGGTACTGGCCCATCCCGATCCATCACTCCCGTTCGTAGTGGAGGTGGATGCGTCCGAGGTAGGGATAGGCACTGTCCTGTCTCAACGCTCGGGCATGCCACCCAAACTCCACCCTTGTGCTTTCTTCTCCAAGAAGCTCAGCCCGGCGGAGCTGAACTATGACGTTGGTGATCGGGAGCTGTTGGCTGTAGTCAGAGCCCTGACAGTGTGGAGGCACTGGCTCGAGGGGGCGAAACACCCTTTCCTCGTCTGGACGGACCACCGTAACCTGGAGTACATCCGGGCAGCGAGGAGGCTGAACCCTCGCCAGGCCAGGTGGGCCCTATTCTTCACCTGGTTTGAGTTTACACTGTCATACATCCCGGGTACGAAGAACGTGAAGGCAGACGCGCTGTCACGACTGTACGACACATAGGAGAGGCCCATAGACAACACCCCCATACTCCCGGTCTCCTGCATTGTGGCACCGGCAGTATGGGCGATGGACGCGGACATAGAGCGGGCGTTATGCACAGAGCCATCACCACCTCAGTGTCCAGCTGGGCTGAAGTATGTGCCGTCTCTTGTCCATGACCATCTGATCTATTAGGCCCCACGTCTCCCTCCTCTGGTCACCCAGGTATCGGTCGTACAGTGCGCTGCCTGACAGGAAAGTACTGGTGGCCTACCTTGGCTAAAGACGTGAGCATGTCTCTTCCTGCTCGGTGTGCGCCCAGAGTAAGGCACCTAGGCACCTCCCAACGGGTAAGTTCCACAACGGCCATGGTCCCACCTGTGTATTGACTTTCTAACTGATCTTTCCTCTCTCAGGGTAACACTACCATCCTGGTTGTTGTGGACCGCTTTTCAAAAGTCTGCCGCCTCCTTTCTCTCCCCACAGCCCTGCAGACGGCGGAGGCCCTGTTTACTCATGTCTTCCGGCACTACGGGGTTTCAGAGGACATAGTGTCTGACCGGGGTCCCCAGTTCACATCCAGCATCTGGAAGGCGTTCATGGAACATCTGGGGGTCTCGGTCAGCCTGACCTCTGGGTTTCACCCCGAGTCTAATAGGCAGGTGGAACGGGTGAATCAAGATGTGGGTAGGTTCCTACGGTCCTACTGCCAGGACTGGCCAGGGGAGTGGTCAGTGTTCTTGCCATGGGCTGAAAATATGCCCAGAACTCTCTTCGCCACTCCTCCACTAACCTACCTCCCTTTCAATGTGTCTTAGGTTATCAGCCGGCATCCGAGCCAGACCGAAGCTCCTGTGGTGGATGACTGGTTTCGGCGCGTGGAGGCGACGTGGAATGCTGCTCACATTTACCTCCAGCGCGCCGTGCGTCGCCAGAAGGCCAACGCTGACCGCCACCGCAGTGAGGCCCAGGTTTTGTACCGGGGGATTGGATCTGGCTCTCGACCCGGAATCTGCCCCTCCACCTGCCCTGCCGGAAGCTGAGCCTGCGGTTTGTGGGGCCGTTCAAAGTCCTGAGGAGAATCAACGAGGTTACATATAGGTTACTACTCCCTCCCGATTACCGTATTAACTCCTCGTTTCATGTGTCTCTCCTCAGGCCGGTGGTGGCTGGTCCGCTCCAGGAGTATGAGGTGCGGGATGTCCCTCCACCCTCTCTGGACATCGATGGGGCCCCGGCGTACTCTGTCCGTTCCATCCTGGATTCGAGGTGTCAGGTGGGGGGCCCGGTGAGGGATATAATTGATCCCTCCCTGTTGCGGGATTTCCACCATTGCCATCCGGCTCGCCTTGCCCCATGTCCTCCTGGCCGTCCCCGAGGCCGGTGTCGGCGCACTGCTGGAGCTGCGCGTCTAGTGGTGGGGGGGTACTGTCACGACTTCCTCTGAAGCTACCTCCTCTCCTTGTTCGGGCAGGCTTCGGCATTCGTCGTCACCGGTCTTCTAGCCACTGCCGCTCCTCATCTCATCATTCCATTTGTTTTGTTTTGTTTATTACAAACACCTGGTTTAATTTCCCCTCATCAGTACCTGTATAAGTGTTCCCTCTGCCCCCTTGTCTTTGTGTGTGATTGTTTATTGTGGAGGTTAGTTTAGCTCGGTGGAGCTCTTGTATTTTGTATCGCCGGGATATTCACCCGTGTGCCTTGTTGTTTCCAGTTCGCTGTATATTTCCGCACTGGAGTGTTTGGCGCATTGCTATGTACCGCTGTGTCAATGGAATAAACCTGTTATTCTGTGATTTACCCTCCTGCGCCTGAGTCCTTCAAATCACATCACCACAAACTTCCTTTCATGGGCAACGATGCGCCAAGCCTACATCTAGCTACATGTTGAACTTCCATCCTGTCAGGCCAGGGGCACAATGTGTAAATGTATGGTTGGATCAGAATCACCATTATAGTCATTAGCCAGTATGGAGAATTAAGTAAAACCACAAGTCCAAATCCCTATCTCCATCCATGGCTAATTTAGGAATGGGACGATTTTAGCTAGCTAGCTAGCCACTGGAGGACAACAACACAACGAGATGCAACAATAAAAATGTTTTCTGTCAATGACGTTTGGATTCTGGTGATGTGACTAGTGTGAAGCCAACTCCAAAATGGCTTCCCTTGCCACTTTTTATTGGTGCTCCAGGACCATTCACTGCTGAGCTCACTCAGTTTAGCTCAACACTGATTGGCTATTATTTTAATATATTTTTGTCAAGGGAGGCCAAATGCCTGCTGGCTTTCCTTGTATTCAGTGCTACGGGTGGCAACAATGTCATACTCTTGTTGACCAGACAGCATCAGATATTTGGGCTACACATACTGAGACAGATGGGCGCTGTTTCGTTCTGTCGGATGCATTCTCCGGTGAGATACATTCAGCCTCTTGTGAATTGAAGGAAATGTATGAAACACAGAGAGACAAAAGATACATTATTTAGTGTATTTTTTCCTTCCCCTGGGATCCATGAATACGTGCCACTGGTAGTAACTTTATGATTATTACAATAGCAACATTGTTTTTTCATAGGACTTTGGAAATGGCTTTACAATTGCATAATAATGGAGTTATTACAAAAATGGAATCAGGAACACTCACTATTCTTTGTGTACAATAGTTACAAAAACTCTCAGCTCATTGCGATGCAATTATAATGCAATTACCAAAGTATTATTTAACAACATGCTAATAAAATGTTGCTCCAAAAGTAATTACATTTTATTACACAGGCACAAGAACAGTGTCATGGAAAATCTTACACAGGGACACTCGAAGTCAATCTTAAATGAATCATTGTTTATTGTCAGCACGCTGGAGAGGTTCCAACAAACTTTTTTTTTTTTTTTTTTGTCATTTAGCATACGCTCTTATCCAGAGCGACTTACAGTCAGTGAATACATATTTTTTTTTTATATTGGCCCCCCGTGGGAATCGAACCCACAACCCTGGCGTTGCAAACACCATGCTCTATCAACTGAGCTACATCCCTGCCGGCCATTCCCTCCCCTACCCTGGACGACGCTGGGCCAATTGTGCGCCGCCCATGCGTCTCCCGGTCGCGGCCGGCGGTGACAGAGCCTGGATTCGAACCAGGATCTCTAGTGGCACAGTTAGCACTGCGATGCAGTGCCTTAGACCACTGCCCCACTCAGGAGTACAACTTAATGCACCATAGTGAACGTCTGTCAGAAGCTCTAACAGGGCAGTCCCGTTAGTTCCCTTATATACTGACAAGTTATATTTGCATGATTTAACTTATTCATAATTCATAATTCATGTTTGTTTCATTCCTGTGACAACCAATACTGGGTCATGCATGTGACAGACCAATACCTCAGGCTTCTTCTCTCTAAGCTGAGACCTTAAAACTGAGATATCTTTCTCTAAACAAGGTTCTGGGCATACTGCCAAATTGCAGACACTGATAGTGAGGATTAGTTCAATCAGTCACTTGCATAAACACTGAAATTGGTTTATAGAAAAGCACAAACATAGAACATAGAAATTGGTAAATAGAAAAGCACAAACATAAACATTTCCATCACAACAGTTTAATTTTAAGTGCTACTGAGAATGCTAACAGTATCAAAATATGGCGATTCATTGTTGAAAGGAAACTAAATATCCCAAAACTGCCTTCTTGATTCAACTACAGCCAAGATATGTGGAAAATCATGTTAGTTTGTAATCTGAGTGAACTATCCCTTTAAAGATGGTATAGTGTGTGTTTGAAACAAGAACACTTACCCTCAGTTGGACAAAGAGGTTCAAAGTTGTTTTTGTTAAGCATCCAACTTGCTGTTTGCAGTGTTTGCAAATGGCTTTGAATTACTGTATTTTCAAGTATCATAAAATTAATTGCAGCTTTCAACCTTGTCAGTGTCATGTTGAAAGAGTCATAGAGTAGTTGTGCGTCACAACTTACAGTATATATACTTATCTGTACAAAATATGACTATGTAAGCCTGGGGCAATGGACATTCAGGATGGACGTTTACAAAATGTTCAGACAGAAATGCATTGTGTAGCTCAAATATGACTGTCAGATAGATTGGAATAGTATAGGAGATTGTGTGTGCTCTATTCATTATATTTATATCTTAAACATGCCGTTCCAAATACAGCCCTGCCATTAGTTGAAGGCAGCCAATCCAATAGTTTCTGAAAAGTAGTCACTTCCTGAGATCTGTATTCAAATATTTAAAAAAAAGTAGTTGCTTTCTCAGATCTGTATTCAAATAGTTTTGAAAAGTAGTACTTTGTTGGGATCTGTATTCAAAGAGTTGTAGTCACCCGGAAAAATAGTTTATTTCCACAAAGCATAGTTAAAACTATAGTTATCCCAATTGTTATTGAGGTACTTTCTGCCCAGCTACAAGGGGATAATGTGGGTGTGTTTCCGGGGGTGCAGTTGAGACTGTTCTGAAGTGATTTTACCCGACATGTGAAATGTAATGGTGCTTTGAAGTTCTTCATTCATCGGTCTTCAGCTGTCGTTCCTATTAGTTGAGAGATGTTATACTCATGTTGAATAAAAATGTGACCATAAATAATGCAAGTCTGAAAATAGCGTGATGATGGCTCAAATGTATATTTCTAAATTACTTTATCAAATTATCATCATCCATCACCACTTTTCTGAGGACAATTCCTTACATTATTGGTGCCCCATGTGAGGATGATCCCCTACTATATACAGTGGGGAGAACAAGTATTTGATACACTGCCGATTTTGCAGGTTTTCCTACTTACAAAGCATGTAGAGGTCTGTAATTTTTTATCATAGGTACACTTCAACTGTGAGAGACGGAATCTAAAACAAAAATCCAGAAAATCACATTGTATGATTTTTAAGTAATTAATTTGCATTGTATTGCATGACATAAGTATTTGATCACCTACCAACCATTAAGAATTCCGGCACTCACAGACCTGTTAGTTTTTCTTTAAGAAGCACTCCTGTTCTCCACTCATTACCTGTATTAACTCTACCTGTTTGAACTCGTTACCTGTATAAAAGACACCTGTCCACACACTCAATCAAACAGACTCCAACCTCTCCACAATGGCCAAGACCAGAGAGCTGTGTAAGGTACACTTCAACTGTGAGAGACGGAATCTAAAACAAAAATCCAGAAAATCACATTGTATGATTTTAAAGCAATTAATTTGCATTTTATTGCATGACATAAGTATTTGATACATCAGAAAAGCAGAACTTGATATTTGGTACAGAAACCTTTGTTTGCAATTATAGAGATCATATGTTTCCTGTAGGTCTTGACCAGGTTTGCACACACTGCAGCAGAGATTTTGGCCCACTCCTCCGTACAGACCTTCTCCAGATCCTTCAGGTTTCGGGGCTGTCGCTGGGCAATACGGACTTTCAGCTCCCTCCAAAGATTTTCTATTGGGTTCAGGTCTGGAGACTAGCTAAGCCACTCCAGGACCTTGAGATGCTTCTTATCGAGCCACACCTTAGTTGCTCTGGCTGTGTGTTTCGGGTCGTTGTCATGCTGGAAGACCCAGCCACGACCCATCTTCAATGCTCTTACTGAGGGAAGGAGGTTGTTGGCCAAGATCTCGCGATAAGATCTCGCGATACATGGCCCCATCCATCCTCCCCTCAATACGGTGCAGTCGTCCTGTCCCCTTTGCAGAAAAGCATCCCCAAAGAATGATGTTTCCACCTCCATGCTTCACGGTTGGGATGGTGTTCTTGGGGTTGTACTCATCCTTCTTCTTCCTCCAAACACGGCGAGTGGAGTTTAGACCAAAAAGCTCTATTTTTGTCTCATCAGACCACCATGACCTTCTCCCATTCCTTCTCTGGATCATCCAGATGGTCATTGGCAAACTTCAGACGGGCCTGTACATGCGCTGGCTTGAGCAGGGGGACCTTGCGTGCGCTGCAGGATTTTAATCCATGACGGCGTAGTGTGTTACTAATGGTTTTCTTTGAGACTGTGGTCCCAGCTCTCTTCAGGTCATTGACCAGGTCCTGCCGTGTAGTTCTGGGCTGATCCCTCACCTTCCTCATGATCATTGATGCCCCACGAGGTGAGATCTTGCATGGAGCCCCAGACCGAGGGTGATTGACCGTCATCTTGAACTTCTTCCATTTTCTAATAATTGCGCCAACAGTTGTTGCCTTCTCACCAAGCTGCTTGCCTATTGTTCTGTAGCCCATCCCAGCCTTGTGCAGGTCTACAATTTTATCCCTGATGTCCTTACACAGCTCTCTGGTCTTGGCCAGTGTGGAGAGGTTGGAGTCTGTTTGATTGAGTGTGTGGACAGGTGTCTTTTATACAGGTAACAAGTTCAAACAGGTGCAGTTAATAAAGGTAATGAGTGGAGAACAGGAGGGATTCTTAAAGAAAAACTAACAGGTCTGTGAGAGCCGGAATTCTTACTGGTTGGTAGGTGATCAAATACTTATGTCATGCAATACAATGCAAATTAATTACTTAAAAATCATACAATGTGATTTTCTGGATTTTTGTTTTAGATTCCGTCTCTCACAGTTGAAGTGTACCTATGATAAAAATTACAGACCTCTACATGCTTTGTAAGTAGGAAAACCTGCAAAATTGGCAGTGTATCAAATACTTGTTCTCCCCACTGTATATGTTTTCTTTGGAAGGTTACCTGAGGATTCCCGATCACATGGCATATTAACTTCCCCCTATTTGACATCTCCTGCTTTATCCCCTTTCACACTGATGTTTTTACACAGCCATTACTTAGAGCACTTGAGTCTAATTGTCTCATTCATGTGACACATGCCATGAGCTTGCATATTTGGGTTATCAAATGTCTTCAAAAGCCAAACCTGTAGGAGTGGATAGTGCTGGATAGAGCAGCCTGTCAGTCTGATCAGACAGGTCACCTCAGTAAACATTCAGGCCAGCATCCAGTTTGATGTTTGACTGGATTAGACTGTAGGATTATCAGTCCTAAAACAGTGTTGCATCTTCTCTGTCTCTCTGAGATCCTGTGAATGTGTTTGTGTGTGTTTGCTTGTGTGTGCGTGTGTGTGTTAGTGATGCACAGGTTGACTCATAACCCGCAGTCCCTGCGGTTATATCCAGGGACGGTTGGGTTTAGGGTCATAAAATATTGCGTGGATGAAGGGCGGGTGGGTGGCGGGCTGGTTGAATGAAGAGAAAACAATGTAAAAAGAAAAATATATATATACGTATATATTTCAAATGCACTACCAGTCAAAAGTTTGGACACACCTACTCATTCAAGGATTTTACCTTATTTTTACAATATTTAAATTGTAGAATATTAGTGAAGACATCAAAACTATGATATAAACAAATATGGAATCATATAGTAACCAAAAAAGTGTTAAACAAATCAAAATATATGTTGTATTTGAGATTCTTCCAATAGCAACCCTTTGCCTTGATGACAGCTTTGCACACTCTTGGCATTCTCTCAACCAGCTAAATGAGGTAGTCACCTGGAATGCATTTCAATTAACAGGTGAGGCTTCTTAAAAGTTAATTGTGGGATTTATTTCCTTCTTAATGTGTTTGAGCCAATCAGTTGTGTTGAGACAAGGTAAGGAGGGTATACAGAATATAGCCTTATTTGGTAAAAGACCAACTCCATATTATGGAAAGAACAGCTCAAATAAGCAAAGAGAAACGACAGTCCATCATTACTTTAAGACATGAAGGTCAGTCAATACGGAACATTTCAAGAACTTTGAAAGTTTCTTCAAGTGCAGTCGCAAAAACCATAATGCGCTATGATGAAACTGTCTCTCATGAGGACCGCTACAAGAATGGAAGACCCAGGAAGAGTTACCAGCCTCAGAAATTGCAGCCCAAATAAATGCTTCACGGAGTTCAAGTCACAGACACATCTCAACATCAACCGTTCAGAGGGGACTGTGTGAATCAGACCTTCATGGTCGAATTGCTGCAAAGAAACCACTACTAAAGGACATCAATAAGAAGAATAGACCTGCTTGGGCCAAGAAACACGAGCAATGGACATTAGACTGGTGGAAATCTGTCCTTTGGTCTGGAGTCCAAATTGGAGATTTTTGATTCCAACCGCCGTGTCTTTGTGAGACGTGGTGTGGGTGAACGGATGATCTCCGAATGTATAGTTCCCACCTTAAAGCATGGAGGAGGAGGGGTTATGGTGTGTGGGTGCTTTGCTGGTGACACTGTCAGTGATTTATTTAGAATTCAAGGCACACTTAACCAGCATGGCTACCACAGTATTCTGCAGTGATACGCCATCCCATCAGGTTTGGATTTAGTGGGACTATCATTTGTTTTTTAACAGGACAATGACCCAACACACCTCCAGGCTGTGTAAGGGCTATTTTACCAAGAAGGAGAGTGATGGAGTGCTGCATCAGATATAATATAATATAATATGCCATTTAGCAGACACTTTTATCCAGAGTGACTTACAGTCAGGTGTGCATACATTTTTACGTATGGGTGGTCCCGGGGATCGAACCCACTACCCTGGCGTTACAAGCGCCATGCTCTACCAATTGAGTTACAGAGGACCTGGCCTCCACAATCACCCAACCTCAACCCAATTGAGATGGTTTGGGATGAGTTGGACGGCAGCATATGTGGGAACTCCTTCAAGACTGTTGGAAAAGCATTCCAGGTGCAGCTGGTTGAGAGAATGCCAAGAGTGTGAAAAGCTGTCATCAAGGCACAGGGTGGCTATTTGAAGAATCTCAAATATAAAATATATTTTGATTTGTTTAACACTTTTTTGGTTACTACATGATTCCATATGTGTTATTTCATAGTTTTGATGTCTTCACTATTATTCTACAATGTAGAAAATAGTAAAAAATAATGGAAAACCCTTGAATGAGTAGGTGTGTCCAAACTATTTCCTGGTAGTGTATATAATTCTAGTGCAATTCATATCCGTAGGCTACATTGATTTTGTTTTTGTAGATATTTTTTCTACTGGCATTAGGCAATGGGTACAAGAAAGCATAAGCTTTAAGGCCTAATTGTAGCCTAACCATGCCAAATGCACGCCAATCGCCAAATGCTTTTTGGAACTTCGACAGAAAAAGTCAATCCAGTGAGGCAAAAATGACAATGTCAGAGTTTAATTCAATGAGAGAAAAGCTGTGAAATGGAGAGTTGAAAATAAAGAGAAGGGAGGGCCACGTCAAGGGAACTGCACTGTTCAGATTGGTTAAGTGGAATAGTTACTGAAATCCGGACACTGACTGTAGGCTAGGTCTATAACCTCTCACATAGCCTAATATAATATTAACTCCTGCAGAATTAATCATTTCTTGCAGTAAAATTATACACAAAATGTACATTTTGACTCAGGAACAGGAGTGGAGTAATATGATTTATTTCATTCAGCATCTTGAGTGAATGACTGCGTGGTTAGGGACCGTCTGTAAAGGTGCTATCTTTATCAGCGTCATAAAAGCTGATAATATTTCAACCACATAAAATATGCATCCAAGCCAAACTGAAATCTTATCAGAAACATGTTGGGTCATTTTCACAGCTTTACACTTCCTTAAAACCCTTCAAACTGATGTAATTTGGAAATGTTGCATGGAAAATCGTTCAAGTTTTTTTTTTGTTAGCCTATTGCATTGTCTCCCCGGTCCCTAAACATCTATGCTGCTCTGTGAGAGAAGCAGAGATGAAAGAAACAATGTTGAAGCATTCATTCTATCAATTTACGACATTCTGGTGGGGGTTTATTTAGTCTTCTAGGGCAAGTAATGACAGAAAAGAAGCTGCATGTATCTAATTATAGACAAGTTGACTAACAAATAGCCTACCAAATATTATAAATTAGAAGCAGAAATATACCTAATTAGGCTTTAAAAATCCTGACCCCTGTCAAAAAATCATTCCATCATCTCTGACAGTACAGTGCATTTTCTGTATTTGGGGGTTAGGGTCGGGTGCGGGCCTCAGATTTTCACTATATCACATATAGTCTGGTGGTTGTGGATGTGTAATTAGCAATTGAGGGTGCGTGTGAACAAACAGCACGCATCAGTACTGTGTGTGTGTATCTGTGTGTGTTGATCTATGTTTGTGTATCTACAGTATGTGTGTATACGGTATGTGTAAATACAATGTATATTGTGCCACATGTTGGTAGCATAAATACTTTGTGTTTCATTACTAAGTAGCTCTCAGACCGGGTAATTACAGGAATGGTGTGGTCTATTATTTCCCTCATCATCCTCGGTGATCTCACAGCGTCATAGTGGACAGGTTTACAATCTGTCTGACTCATTGTAATCCACCCCATGATTTGCCACTTTTGGCTAATGTGCTGCACTCATCACCAGAGTTGACTACAGTTTACAAGGCCCCTTTGGCTGACATGACCAGCTAAACAAGTTAGTATTAAGGACGTTTTTTTTACGACAAGTAGAATGCATGTAGAGTACATGCCACCAGTGTTTTTGCTGAATACTTCTGAATAGCATGTGATTATTTAAACATGCAAGCAATTTCAATATACAAAACAAATGACATTATCGTCACGTAACTAATCGCATCAAGGGTGAGCTTATAATGCCACAAAAAAAAATTAATCCCTGTAAGTAAGATTGCCATGATACATCCAGAATTCACATTTTAATACAGAGAGGGGGGGGGGGGGGATTAAGAGCCTCTTCAATGAGTGAGATTCTATTTAATTATTTATTTATTTTCTATTTGATGCTATTCTACAAGGCCAGGCCAGGCCAGTCCAAGACCTCACTATCTCCATGTACTCACAAAACTGTGTGAAAATGCCACGTGTCTATTTTTTGTAGTAAAAATGATAGAGGAAGATAAGTGTTTCCAGTTACATCATCAACCAATTAGTAGACAATGCCTACTGAAAATCGGTTAAAATCACACAATGATGTCATTGGAAACACTTAAAAGTGGCACAACCAGTTATTGAGTGTAAGGGGGCAATTACTTTTTCACACAAGGGAATTGGGTGCATAACTTTGGTAATTAAATAAATAAAATATTATCAATTTTTTTTGTTATTTGTAAACTCAGGTTTCCTTTATCTAATATTAGGTTTTGGTTGAAGATCTGATAACATTCAATATCAAAAATATGCAAAAATAGAGAAAATCAGAAAGGAGGCAAATACTTTTTCACAGCACTGTATGTGGACTAAAAATAGATAGAAGCAGAGACGAGCTCACTGCACATCTATAGATATGGAAACTAACAACAGGAACAGCATGATTCATTCTTCTGTTTTTAAAAATTAAAATATGAGCATGGTTTCTCTCAACATCAAAAGGCTTGACTCACACTATTATATTATGCTCCAGTGCTATATCAGTATATCCTAGTATATTCAATCTGTATCACTGAAGTTCAACATCACCTCCATCTACAGTGTTAGTTTACTGTCATCACGCTATATTGCTCATTGGTAAGCAAATGCTCCTGCTACCTGTCTCTCCTTAACTTGTTGACCAGTGTTTTGGCTCACAGCCCCACAATTTACTGCTTGATTCTACAGCACCAACTTGTGAGTTGATCATCTCTCGCTTGTTTAGTGTATGTGCAGCCAGGATCCATACAGTGAGCAAGTGCTCCGCTTTCTCTCTATTTGTGGTACTTGTGTGTGACTCAGGTGTGTGTTGCTTGTGTGTTTGCCATTTCATGGGCTGTGCTTGTTTCGGGAGGCAAGGTGCGAGCTGTATTTGCGAACCCACTGTAGCTTATAGCAAACTTTTAGTAAATTCCTGTCAAGAAGAGAGATATGGAAGCCCAGGTAGCCTTGCTAACATAGCTAGCCTGTAGTTTCAAATGGAGTTAGCTAACGAACGGTTTCAACGCTGCAGGAGCTGTGTTTATTTTGCTCTATTCCGGGGTAGTGTGGACCATCCAGACTTTCAAGGTAGCAACTGTTGCTCGCAGAGGACTGCAGAGGCGAAGTGGCTACTCTTAGCAGAATAGTTGTGAACTTACACAAACAAATACCGCCTACTTTCTCTTTCTCTTCTACTCCAGTAGATGGATGCCGCTCTGGCCTGATGGGATTGTCGCCGCAATGTCGTCGCTCCATAACTGACTGGCCAGGAGAAAAGTATTTCATCCCATGCTGATTTTGTACGTTTGCCCACTGACAAAGAAATGATCAGTCTATACTTTTAATGGTAGGTTTATTTGAACAGTGAGAGACAGAATAACAACGACAAAATCCAGAAAAACGCATGTCAAAAATTGTCTAACTTGATTAGCATTTTAATGAGGGAAATAAGTGTTTGACCCCCTCTCAATCAGAAAGATTTCTGGCTCCCAGGTGTCTTTTATACAGGTAACGAGCTGAGATTAGGAGCACACTCTTAAAGGGAGTGCTCCTAATCTCAGCTTGTTACCTGTATAAAAGACACCTGTCCACAGAAGCAATCAATCAATCAGATTCCAAACTCTCCACCATGGCCAAGACCAAAGAGCTCTCCAAGGATGTCAGGGACAAGATGGTAGACCTACACAAGGCTGGAATGGGCTACAAGACCATCGCCAAGCAGCTTGGTGAGAAGGTGACAACAGTTGGTGCGATTATTCGCAAATGGAAGAAACACAAAATAACTGTCAATCTCCCTCGGCCTGGGGATCCATGCAAGATCTCACCTCGTGGAGTTGCAATGATCATGAGAATGGTGAGGAATCAGCCCAGAACTAAACGGGAGGATCTTGTCAATGATCTCAAGGCAGCTGGGACCATAGTCACCAAGAAAACAATTGGTAAAACACTACGCTGTGAAGGACTGAAATCCTGCAGCGGCCACAAGGTCCCTCTGCTCAAGAAAGCACATATACATGTACGGGGTGAAAGTGTTGTGGTCAGATGAGACCAAAATGGAGCTCTTTGGCATCAACTCACCTCGCCGTGTTTGGAGGAGGAGGAATGCTGCCTATGACCCCAAGAACCCCATCCCCACCGTCAAACATGGAGGTGGAAACATTATGCTTTGGGGGTGTTTTTCTGCTAAGGGGACAGGACAACATCACCGCATCAAAGGGACGATGGACGGGGCCATGTACCGTCAAATCTTGGGTGATAACCTCCTTCCCTCAGCCAGGGCATTGAAAATGGGTCGTGGATGGGTATTCCAGCATGACAATGACCCAAAACACATGGCCAAGGCAACAAAGGAGTGGCTCAAGAAGAAGCACATTAAGGTCCTGGAGTGGCCTAGCCAGTCTCCAGACCTTAATCCCATAGAAAATCTGTGGAGGGAGCTGAAGGTTTGAGTTGCCAAACGTCAGGCTCGAAACCTTAATGACTTGGAGAAGATCTACAAAGAGGAGTGGGACAAAATCCCTCCTGAGATGTGTGCAAACCTGGTGGCCAACTACAAGAAACGTCTGACCTCTGTGATTGCCAACAAGGGTTTTGCCACCAAGTACTAAGTCATGTTTTGCAGAGGGGTCAAATACATATTTCCCTCATTAAAATGCAAATCAATTTATAACATTTTAGACATTTTTTTCTGTTTTTTTTGTTGTTATTCTGTCTCTCACTGTTCAAATAAACCTACCATTAAAATTATAGACTGATCATTTCTTTGTCAGTGGGCAAACGTACAAAATCAGCAGGGGATCAAATATTTTTTCCCTCACTGTAAAGGACTCTCAGACCATGAGAAATAAGATTATCTGGTCTGATGAAACCAAGAATTAACTATTTGGCCTGAATGCCAAGCGTCACGTCTGGAGGAAACCTGGCACCATCCCTACGGTGAAGCATGGTGGTGGCAGCATCATGCTGTGTGGATGTTTTTCAGTGGCAGCACAGGGAGATTAGTCAGCATCGAGGGAAAGATGAACTGAGCAAAGTACAGAGAGATCCTTGATGAAAACCTGCTCCAGAGCACTCAGGACCTCAGACTGGGGCGAAGGTTCACCTTCCAACAGGACAACGACCCTAAGCACACAGCCAAGACAATGCAGGAGTGGCTTCAGGACAAGTCTCTGAATGTCGTTGAGTGGCCCAGCCAGAGCCTGGATTTGAACCTGATCGAACATATCTGGAGAGACCTGAAAATAGCAGTGCAGCAACGCTCCCCATCAAACCTGACAGAGCTTGAGAGGATATGCAGAGAAGAATGGGAGAAACTCCCCAATACAGGTGTGCCAAGCTTGAAGCGTCATACCCAAGAAGACTTGAGGCTGTAATCTCTGCCAACGGTGCTTCAACAAAGTACTGAGTAAAGTGTCTGAATACTTACAGTTTGTAAATGTAATATTTCAGTTTATTTTGAATACATTTGCAAAGATTTCTAAAAACCAGTTTTTGCTTTGTCATTATGGGGTATTGTGTGCAGATTGATGAGGGGAAAAAAAACAATTTAATCCATTTTAGAATAAGGCTGTAACGTAACAAAATTTGGAAAAAGTCAAGGGGACTGAATACTTTCCGAATGCACTGTATACAAAGAAATTTCAATAGAAAAACAGGTCAAATGACATGAAATGCAGCTAGTTTGCTGTCTTAACAGCTTCTGTTTGAAGTGATTGCGTTAGCTGTGTAGTTGGCTAGCTCCGCTGAACAGTGTCCTGACGAGAGAGCACATTTTCAATGCCAATCGAAATCGCACATAATTAGCTCATTGTTATGGATGTATCCAAAACAGCTTTGGCTAGCAACCATATATGTGTTGGAACAAGGCAATATTTAATTGGTAAGCCGTTGTAGAAAGCTAATTGTACACTCGAGGTTGTGAAAAATTACTTTTTTAGCACGGCTGTGCTGATCTACGGTACTCGGCTCCACCTCGTATCTATGACCGCAGCACAGCCATGCTAAGAAAGTCGTTTGCCCTCTCATGTACAATTGCTTTAACCTTTTCACGCGTGATTTCCAAATATCTCTAACGGTCTCCCCAGCGTTATGTTATGTGCATGATTTTTTTATTTTTTATTTTTTTATATCAGATTGCACACAATGCCTGTTAATTATCTATAGGCTATGTTTCAACTTGTCAATTTCAAATTATTTTCTAACAAGTTTTATTTTCTAACAACAGTTTGAGTTGAGGTGTGTTCCACCTCCTTATTAGTTCACATAGAAGTAGCCCATTTCACTGTTGCGGACAATTTATGTTTGAGGCTTTACTGAGCCGGACAAACTTCTCTCTTCGATGAGAGCCCAAGCACTGGGATGGTTCACTCATCTTTCGAGTAAACTTCCAGAAGTGAATGAAGGGAAGTGAATGATGGTAGATGACACACCCCCTTCAACATGCATACTGCAAACAGACCAAACTCATCTTGTCTCCTCTTCTTATCTTTGGTTTGCGAAAAAACAAACATGGCGGGGCGCACAAACTACCCATCATCGGATTACTTTAGATTTTTAGACAGTGTTTTACTCAATTATTTTGATCAATGGTGAGCTCACCCGTGATGTGATGAATTGTAAATAGTACTTTTGCTATTAGCTAATTCATATGATGGTTTCTGACAGCCGAGAGTTAGCTAAATATGACCGCTTGTGTTACGTACATTTTTCCTCAGTTAGCGCTAGGACTAATGTAGCCTACATTTTCCGGTTTGGATGCTTGTGTTATACTGTCCCTACTTCTGTGAATGTCTGAACATTGCATCCAGAAATAAACTGGTCACATTCAGGACATAACTTTGTAAGGACTGTGCAAATGTTTCTGTGAAAAAACAGTTTGGCAAGCTCAAATGCTGACTGTTGCGTCAATCGTAAACTGGTCGTTCTAAATAAGCGTTCTAATTACACCAGTTTGACCATACGCTGCAGGGACCACTGTAGAATGATCACAAACGTTTGTTGGTACATGTCAAAGGGTTAATAGAACTGGACGAGCTAGCCACAATAGGCTTCCTGATAGGATTCAAAGTTGCACAGCTATTAGTAGTGTAGGGCAGCCTCCGAAGTAACTCTTCTTATCAACACTCTATGCAAATGGTTTTATTGTCATCTCAGGAATTCAGCCTTCTCTGTATTGATTTCACCAACCCCCATTGTCACACCTCTGAGAACCAGAGGTTCTGTTGTGATTACATCATGTCGGTCTGAAATCTGATTGGAGGTTAACCTTACAGTAATGCTATTGGTCAACAACTCAGATGTTGAATCGAAACTCTGATGTTATAAAACGGTCTTAGGTTAATTGTCTCTTTCTCTTATTTGTTCCTGAACTGCGGTGGTGAGATACTCACTCTTTCTTTCTTTCATGTGCTATCGGCCATGGCACAAGCCGTGGTTTCTATGTCTCTCTCTCTCTGATCCTGCCTAGAGTAGTGCCTTGTAATGCTTGTTAATGCTTTGTAACTTAAGCTTTATGCCTTGTATGTGAGTCCATTAATTTTACAGTTATTTAAGTTATTAAATAAAACTTGCTTTGATATTCGCTCCTCATAACCATTCCTTGATCTTAGTCAGCTAAATACATAATACTTGATTGCACATGATTTAGCTATAGTCTCTTGCATATTGTTATTTATCTTATGGAGTCAGATAATTCCTTTAATGGGCTAATTGCATAGTCTTATTACGGATCGCATGTGAGGTATATATAATACACATAGAGTTGAAATCGGAAGTTTACATACACATAGGTTGGAGTCATTAAAACTCGTTTTTTCAAGCACTCCACAAATTTCTTGTTAACAAACTATAGTTTTGGCAAGTCGGTTAGGACATCTACTTTGTGCATGACACAAGTAATTTTTCCAACAATTGTTTACAGACAGATTATTTCACTTATAATTCACTGTATCACAATTCCAGTGGGTCAGAAGTTTACATACACTAAGTTGACTGTGCCTTTAAACAGCTTGGAAAATTCCAGAAAGCGATGGCATGGCTTTAGAAGCTTTTGATAGGTTAATTCACATCATTTGAGTCAATTGGAGGTGTACCTGTGGATGTATTTCAAGGGATACCTTCAAACTCAGTGCCTCTTTGCTTGACATCATGGGAAAATCAAAATAAATCAGCAGAGGCCTCAGAAAAAGAACTGTAGACCTCCACAAGTCTGGTTCATCCTTGGGAGCAATTTCCAAATGCCTGAAGGTAACACGTTCATCTGTACAAACAATAGTATGCAAGTATAAACACCATGGGACCACGCAGCCATCATACCACTCAGGAAGGAGACGCGTTCTGTCACCTAGAGATGAACGTACTTTGGTTCGAAAAGTGCAAATCAATCCCAGAACAACAGAAAAGGACCTTGTGAAGATGCTGGAGGAAAGAGGTTCAAAAGTATCTATATCCACAGTAAAACGAGTCCTATATCGACATAACCTGAAAGGCCGCTCAGCAAGGAAGAAGCCACTGCTCCAAAACCGCCATAAAAAAGCCAGACTACAGTTTGCAACTGCACATGGGGACAAAGATCGTACATTTTGGAGAAATGCCTGATGAAACAAAAATAAAACTGTTTGGCCATAATGACCATTGTTATGTTTGGAGGAAAAAGGGGGTTGCTTGCAAGCTGAAGAACACCATCCCAACCGTGAAGCACGGGGGTGGCACCATCATGCTGTGGGGGTGCTTTGCTGCAGGAGGGACTGTTGTACTTCACAAAATAGATGGCATCATGAGGAAGGAAAATTATGTGGATATATTGAAGCAACATCTCAAGACATCAGTCAGGAAGGTAAAGCTTGGTCGCAAATGGGTCTTCCAAATGGACAATGACCCCAAGCATACTTCCAAAGTTGTGGCAAAATGGCTTAAGGACAACAAAGTCAAGGTATTGGAGCGGCCATCACAAAGCCCTGACCTCAATCCTATAGCAAATGTGTGGGCAGAACTGTAAAAGCATGTGCGAGCAAGGAGGCCTACAAACCTGACTCAGTTACACAAGCTCTGTCAGGAGGAATGGGCCAAAATTCAACCAACTTATTGTGGGAAGCTTGTGGAAGGCTACCCGAAACGTTTGACCGAAGGTAAACAATTTAAAGGCTATGCTACCAAATACTAATTGAGTGTATGTAAACTTCTGACCCACTGGGAATGTGATGAAAGAAATAAAAGCTGAAATAAATAATTCTCTCTACTATTATTCTGACATTTCACATTCTTAAAATAAAGTGGTGATCCTAACTGACCTTTTTACTAGGATTAAATGTCAGGAATTGTGAAAAATTGAGTTTAAATGTATTTGGCTAAGGTTTACAGTGAGGGAAAAAAGTATTTGATCCCCTGCTGATTTTGTACGTTTGCCCACTGACAAAGACATGATCAGTCTACCATTTTAATGGTAGGTTTATTTGAACAGTGAGAGACAGAATAAAAACAACAAAATCCAGAAAAACGCATTTCAAAAATGTTATAAATTGATTTGCATTTTAATGAGGGAAATAAGTATTTGACCCCTCTGCAAAACATTACTTAGTACTTGGTGGCAAAACCCTTGTTGGCAATCACAGAGGTCAGACGTTTCTTGTAGTTGGCCACCAGGTTTGCACACATCTCAGGAGGGATTTTGTCCCACTCCACTTTGCAGATCTTCTCCAAGTCATTAAGGTTTCGAGCCTGACGTTTGGCAACTCGAACCTTCAGCTCCCTCCACAGATTTTCTATGGTATTAAGGTCTGGAGAATGGCTAGGCCACTCCAGGACCTTAATGTGCTTCTTCTTGAGCCACTCCTTTGTTGCCTTGGCCGTGTGTTTTGGGTCATTGTCATGCTGGAATACCCATCCACGACCCATTTTCAATGCCCTGGCTGAGGGAAGGAGGTTCTCACCCAAGATTTGAAGGTACATGGCGCCGTCCATCGTCCCTTTGATGCGGTGAAGTTGTCCTGTCCCCTTAGCAGAAAAACACCCCCAAAGCATAATGTTTCCACCTCCATGTTTGACGGTGGGGATGGTGTTCTTAGGGTCATAGGCAGCATTCATCCTCCTCCAATTACGGCGAGTTGAGTTGATGCCAAAGAGCTCGATTTTGGTCTCATCTGACCACAACACTTTCACCCAGTTCTCCTCTGAATCATTCAGATGTTCATTGGCAAACTTCAGACGGGCCTGTATATGTGCTTTCTTGAGCAGGGGGACCTTGCGGGCACTGCAGGATTTCAGTCCTTCACGGCGTAGTGTGTTACCAATTGTTTTCTTGGTGACTATGGTCCCAGCTGCCTTGAGATCATCGACAAGATCCTCCTGTGTAGTTCTGGGCTGATTCCTCACTGTTCTCATGATCATTGCAACTCCACGAGGTGAGATCTTGCATGGAGCCCCAGGCCGAGGGAGATTGACAGTTATTTTGTGTTTCTTCCATTTGCGAATAATCGCACCAACTGTTGTCACCTCCTCACCAAGCTACTTGGCGATGGTCTTGTAGCCCATTCCAGCCTTGTGTAGGTCTACTAACTTGTCCCTGACATCCTTGGCCATGGTGGAGAGTTTGGAATCTGATTGATTGATTGCTTCTGTGGACAGGTGTCTTTTATACAGGTAACAAACTGAGATTAGGAGCATTCCCTTTAAGAGTGTGCTCCTAATCTCAGCTCGGTACCTGTATAAAAGACACCTGGGAGCCAGAAATCTTTCTGATTGAGAGGGGGTCAAATACTTATTTCCCTCAATAAAATGCAAATCAATTTATAACATTTTTGACATGCGTTTTTCAGGATTTTTTTGTTGTTATTCTGTCTCTCACTGTTCAGATAAACCTACCATTAGAATTATAGACTGATCATTTCATTGTTAGTGGGCAACATACAAAATCAGCAGGGGATCAAAAACTGTATGTAAACTTCCGACCTCAACTGTATACTGTATATCAAATATTACTGCCTTCTACAATAGAATTCAGGTAAATGTGCACAAGATTATTATTGACAATACCGCTATGCTTATGAGCACATTTAACAAAACAATAGCTTGATATCAATCTATTAATAGCGTAGGTGGAGCTAAAAACAGTGGGTTCCTTAAGGGAGCTAACAGAGCTATAAATGGAAATTTAATGAACAGGCACAGAATTACTATTTACAATACCCCTATCAACATGGGAAACTGTGGCGGAACAATATCACTGTGATTTAATGGGATTAAATTCACATTAAAGGAGCTTGATATGATCAGTCAATGCCTCAGCGCTGCCCTGTAGTGTTCGGAAAGGATGCAGGCACCCAAATGATTAGGGTGGATCGCATCCTCCTTATAGAGCATCCTCTGCTTCGAAAAGGTGTCAAGGTTGTCTACAAAAGTTACACCCAAGGCGTTGCAGTACTCACGTAGCCAGTTGTGAAGTGCTAGTAGCCTGCTAAAACGTTCACTACCTCGACCCAGTGAGGGCACAGGGCCAGAAATGTTTTGGTGTCCAGCTGTGACCACAGCTATTGGCACCTGGTTCGAGCCACCCATAACCAACGAAGCCTTATTCACCATAGAAGCCACCAGAGAGGGAGTCAGAACAGTGGACGAAAGCGCAGGTACACTACATGACCAAATGTATGTGGACCCCTGCTCGAACATCTCATTCCAAAATCATGGGCATTAATATGGAGTTGGTCCCGCCTTTGCTGCTATAACAGCCTCTACTCTTCTGGGAAGCCTTTCCGCTAGATGTTGGAACATTGCTGCGGGGACTTGCTTCCATTAAGCCACAAGAACATTAGTGAGGTCGGGCACTGATGTTGGGCGATTAGGCTTGGCTTGCAGTCGGCGCTCCAATTCATCCGAAAGGTGTTCGATGGGGTTGAGGTCAGGGCTCTCTGCAGGCCAGTCAAGTTCTTCCACACCGATATCAATAAACAATTTCTGTATGGACCTCGCTTTGTGCACGGGGGCATTGTCATGCTGAAACAGGAAAGGGCCTTCCCCAAACTGTTGCCACCAAGTTGGAAGCACAGAATTGTCTAGAATGTCATTGTATGATGTAGCATTAAGATTTCCATTCACTGGAACTAAGGGGCCTAGCCCGAACAATGAAAAACAGCCCCAGACCATTATTCCTCCTCCACCAAACTTTACAGTTGGCACTATGCATTGGGGCAGGAAGTGTTATCCTGGCATCCGCCAAACCCAGATTTGTCCGTCGGACTGCCAGATGAAGAAGTGTGATTCATCACTCCAGAGAACGCGTTTCCACTGCTCCAGAGTCCAATGGCGGTGAGCTCTACACCACTCCAGCCGGTGATCTTAGGCTTGTGTGCGGCTGCTCGGCCATGAAAACCCATTTCATGAAGCTCCCAACGAACAGTTATTGTGCTGACGTTGCTTCCAGAGGCAGTTTGGAACTCGGTAGTGAGTGTTGCAACCGAGGACAGACGATTTTATTATGCTTCAGCAATCGGTGGACCCATTCTGTGAGCTTGTGTGACCTACCACTTCGCGGCTGAGCTGTTGTTGCTCCTAGACATTTCCACTTTCCACAGAAATTTGACAAACTTACTTGTTGGAAAAGTGGCATCCTATGACGGTGCCATGTTGAAAGTCACTGAGCTCTTCAGTAAGGCCATTCTCCAATATTTGTCTATGGAGATTGCATGGTTGTGTGCTCAATTTTATACAATTCTCAGCAACGGGTGTGGCTGAAATAGCCGAATCTACTAATTTAAAGCATCCCTTGATCCTGACTAGTCTCCCAGTCCCTGCTCTTGAAAAACATCCCCACATCATGATGCTGCCACCACCATGCTTTACCGTAGGGATGGTGCCAGGTTTCCTCCAGACATGACGCTTGGCATTCAGGCCAAAGAGTTCAATCTTGGTTTTATCAGACCACAGAATCTTGTTTCTCATGATCTGAGAGTCCTTTAGGTGCATTTTGGCAAACTCCAAGCGGGCTGTCATGTGCCTTTTACTGAGTAGTGGCTTCCGTCTGGCCACTCTACAATAAAGGCCTGAGTGCTGCAGAGATGGATGTCCTTCTGAGGGTTCTCCCATCTCCACAGAGGAACTCTGGAGCTCTGTCAGAGTGACCATTGGGTTCTTGGTCACCTCCCTGACCAAGGCCCTTCTCCCCCGATTACTTAGTTTGGCCAGCGGGCCAGCTCTAGGAAGAGTCTTGGTGGTTCCAAACTTCTTTCATTTAAGAATGATGAAGGCCACTGTGTTCTTGGGGAACTTCAATGCTTCAGAATTTTTTTGGTGCCCTTCCCCAGATTTGTGCTTCGACACAATCCTGTCTCGGAGCGCTACGGACAATTCCTTTGACTTCATGCCTTGGTTTTTGCTCTGACATGCTGTGGGACCTTATATAGACAGGTGTGTGCCTTTCCAAATGATGTCCAATTATTTGAATTTACCCCAGGTGGACACCAATCAAGTTGTAGAAACATCTCAAGGATGATCAATGGAAACAGGATGCACCTGAGCTCAATTTCGAGTCTCATAGCAAAGGGTCTGAATACTTATGTAAATAAGGTATTTCTGTATTTTTTTGCAACAATTTCTAAAAACCTGTTTTCACTTTGTCATTATGGGGTATTGTGTGTAGATTGATGAGGAAATTTTTTATTGAATCCATTTCAGAATAAGGCTGTAAAGTAACAAAATGTGGAAAAAGGGAAGGGGGTTTGAATACTTTCTGAATGCATAAAAATTATGCTGATTCATGATTTTGACTGGCTGAGAAAAGATGTGCGTTCATTCTATCAGTTAGGTTGCCAGAGACGCCACCCAGTCGTGAAGTATTTTTGTTCAATATCTATGGACGTGACCCAGTCGTTCATTCTAAATGTTCCATTGCCATGCTGGCTGGCAGCGCTCTTATCCCTTGTTTGCTAGCTAGCCAACTACGGCTAACACAGTCACGTCAAACCGTGCAGCTAGAATAACAGCAAAGTCGCTGCATTTCATTTCGTTTGACCTGTTTTTCAATTTACATTTCTTTGTATATATCCATAAGAATTATGCTGATTCATGATTTCGACTGACTGAGAAAAGATGTCCGTCTCGTCCTGTTTGTGGAGATCAAATTTCAATATTGAAACAATGTCTCGCCCCATGCGTTCCTTCATGATCTATATTATTCAGAGCTTTTTTCTACTAGCTGCATACCAGACCGTTTTGGAACTTGAATTTTTCTGATCCATTTTTACCTCTCTGGCTGATAAACATACCCCCTTTCAAGTGACTTAGAGTCAAAAACGGAACTAATCCATGGTACTCTCCTGTACTTTCAGACCTCTTGATAAGAAATCAAGCCTGGGCCAAGACTAGACAAACTGTCTTTTTAGCTGATTGGCAGCTATTTAGGCAATTGAGAAATAGGTGCACTGCCTTGGTTAAACAGGCCAAATCCAAACTACTTCCTTAGCGTTATGGCAGACTCTGTTAGTGATCCCTCTAAATTCTGGAAAAACGTTAATTCACTGAAGCGGGGTAAATCATCTACTTCCCTACCTAAGCAAGTAGTTTTAGACTCCTACATCATTACTGAAAAGGCTATGATTTGTGATGCTTTTAATCACCATTTTATCTCAGCTGGTTTCCTATTTGAAAGAAATGGTGGTCATACTGGTCTTGGCCATTCAGTTGATTGTTCTTCCCACGTACAGCCTCCAGTTGCCTCGATGGAGGATCAGTCACACGTGTCTTGGGAAAAGGTAATATTTTTTGCAACTCACAGGAACAGAAGTTATTGCTGCATTATTAGCTATTGACACCAAGAAGTCGTTAGGGGCTGACAATTTGGACCTGCCTTTGCTTAAGTATGCAGTGCCCCTCATTGCTGGCTCAGTAACACATATTTTCAAAAGTATATTTCAAAAAGTACATAATGCAAAAGTGTGGAAAGCAGCTTTTGTGCTACCACTCCATAAGGGCGGGGATAGTAATAATTATCTACCCATTTCCAGGTTCCCTTGTCTTGCAAAAATACTAGAATAATTGGTCAACAAATAGCTACGTTATTTTCTATCTGTAAATGGTATTCTTAATGTTAATCAATCCGGATTCAGACATAAACATAGCACCACTACGGCTACCATGCTTGTTGTAAATTATATTGCAAATGCCTTAGATGATATAAAGAATTGTGCTGCCATGTTTGTAGACTTGTCAAAAGCTTTTGATACTGTAGACCATGTTATTCTGTTGAATAAGCTGTCCTCGATAGGGTTGGGTACTGATGCTTGCCAATGGTTTCATAATTATCTCAATGACAGAACTCAGGCCATCAAGGTAGATGGGTCAAATCTGAGTTCCTTGAGTTACATAAAGGGGTGCCCCAAGGTTCGATACTCAGCCAACTACTGTTGACAATCTATATAAATAACATTGGTAGTGCTGTAAAAAATAGATATTCATTTGTATGCAGATGATACAGTGTTGTATTCCAATGCGCCATCGGTTGGCCAAGCCTTTTCACATTTGAAGTCTGATTTTCAAGCACTGCAGTAATCACCATTGGATCTAAAGTTAGTGCTAAATGCAAACTAAACAAAATGCATGCTTTTGTCTAGGTCCCATAACCCAGATTTAAATGAATTTGTAATGACTAAAATAATGAAAATGTATGCACTCACTACTGTAAGTCGCTCTGGATAAGAGTGTCTGCTAAATGAAGGATCAACTGTGGTTTCTCCAAGAGGCTGTGGACATTTCTTAAACCTCATCAATAAAAAGTCATTGAGAGGCATTGTCCCATATTAGTGATATATTAAATATACAGTGCCTTTGGAAAGTATTCAGACCCCTTGACTTTTTCCACATTTTGTTACGTTACAGCCTTATTCTACAATTAATTAAATTGTTTTTTTCCCTCATCAATCTATACACAATACCCTATAACGACAAAGCAAAAACAGTTTTTTAGACATTTTTGCTAATTTATATTTAAAAAATAATAATAATATCACATTTACATAAGTATTCAGACCCTTTACTCAGTACTTTGTTGAAGCACCTTTGGCAGTGATTATAGCATAGAGTCTTGTTGGGTATGATTAGGACCCCTGTATTTGGGGAGTTTCTCCCACACTCAAGGATATTCAGAGACTTGTCCCGAAGCCACTCATGCATTGTCTTGGCTGTGTGCTTTGGGTCATTGTCCTGTTGGAAGGTGAACCTTCACCCCAGTCTGAGGTCCTGAGCACTCTGGAGCAAGTTTTCATCAAGGATCGCTCTGTACTTTGCTCCGTTCATCTTTGCCTCGATCCTGACTAGTATCCCAGTCCCTGGCGCTGAAAAACATCCCCACAGCATGATGTTGCCACCACCATGCTTCACTGTAGGGATGGTGCCAGGTTTCATCCAGACTTGACGCTTGGCATTCAGGCCAAAGAGTTCAATATTGGTTTTATCAGACCAGAGAATCTTGTTTCTCATAGACTGAGAGTCTTTAGGTGCCTTTTGGCAAAGTCCAAGTGGGCTGTCATGTGCCTTTTACTGAGGAGTGGCTTCCGTCTGGACACTCTACCATAAAGGCCTGATTGGTGGAGTGCTGCAGAGATGGTTGTCCTTCTGGAAGCTTCTCCCATCTCCACAGAGGAACTCTAGACCACTGTCAGAGTGACCATCGGGTTCTTGGTCACCTCCCTGACCAAGGCCCTTCACCACCGATTGCTCAGTTTGGCCGGGCGGCCAGCCCTAGGAAGAGTCTTGGTAGTTCCTAACTTCTTCCATTTAAAAATGATGGAGGCCACTGTGTTCTTGGGGACTTTCAATGCTGCAGACATTTTTTGGTACCCTTCCCAGATCTGTGCCTCGACAGAATCCTGTCTCGGAGCTCTACGGACAATTCCTTCGACCTCATGGCTTGCTTTTTGCGCTGACATGCACTGTCAACTGTGGACCTTATATAGACAGGTGTGTGCCTTTCCAAATCATGTCCAATCAATAGAATTTACCACAGGTGGACTCCAATAAAGTTGTAGAATCATCTCAAGGATGATCAATGGAAACAGGATGAACCTGAGCTCAATTTCGAGTCTCATAGCAAAGGGTCTGAATACTTATGTAAATAAGGTATTCTGTTTTTTATTTTTAATACATTTGCAAAAAAAACTCTGCCATTATTGGTTATTGTGTGTAGATTGCTGAGGATTTTGATTTATTTAATCAATTTTAGTATAAGGCTGTAACGTAACAAAATGTGGAAAAGGTCAAGTGGTCTGAATACTATCCGAAGGCACTGTAAGTGATGAAATAAGTGGTTGTGAAAAGTTGTGAGAGGGAAATAGTATCAAATTATGTTACCCTAAAGAAATCAACTTGGAGCTGAAGACAAAGCCAGATTGAGCCTCCCCAACACCGGGCCACCACAACCATTGTCTACAAGGTCATTAATTGCAAAATAAGTTGTGGGAGGAGCTCTGAAACTGTTAGCCTCAGCAGTTACCAAAATACTGCTAATTACCACCAGGGCCACCAATTTGACTTTGCACAGCACTTCAAAGCACCCAAAATACAGTACTGCTAACTAAATATGCCACTTTAATGTGAGCCTTGCATTCAGATGTAGGATCTTAATTTGAGCCAGTTTACTACTACAGCAGGAAAATAATCCTGCAGCAACAGGAAATCTGAATAATTATGTGGATTATAATTAATGGACATTTTTTTAGGGGTTGCTACATTTTCCTTAAAGGAAAATGAAGTCTGAAAGTGGAAATTACAAACTTCAGAAGCCTTTTTTAAACCTGAAATACACTACAAGTATTAAATGTCCTACATTGCAGGAAAGTTCTCCTGCAACCGGATGATCACAAAATTCTATACATTCCAGAGCATTATATATGTATTTTATCACTGTAAAATAGTAATGGTTAGACTATTTCTGTAGAGGTTTTATAGGCATGTCAGAATCTGAAATAAATCATGTAATGTTATGTTATATGAACTGTACAGTATGAATGGTTTCATTGTACTTAATAATTCATATTTGTGCAGTGGACATGAACACCCCAGAAATGAATCCTTGCTGAAAAGAGTTCATCCCCTCAACCGCTTTTCACATCAAAAACAAACTGAGCACTCAGTATCGTTTGCTGCCATTGTAATTCAAGTGTTCATCATCAAATCATCATATCTCCTCACTCAGCCAGCCAGCCAGCCAGCAAGCCAAGGTCAAACCCCTGATCCAGTACCACTTTGTGTGACCTGTTGCATTAAAGATATAATAGCTGGGACGGAGTTAGCTCAAGCATACATAGCAGAAAATTACAGGTTTGATGCCATACTAATGGTACTTCCTGACACAGTCCTCAAAAACACAGGGTCTGATGCACACAACTGGGTAGCATGAGAGAGTGGGAGGACAGACAGTTGATGAATCTTTGAGTTCATCTTGGCAAAGGTTCAGGTCTTTGTTAACTTCATAAAATAGACTACATGGAGATTGAGGATTGTAAAAATGTTTAGTCAAGGAGCTATGTGCTTGTGTAGTGGTCATGCATAATCTACTACTCAGCTGTCACAAAAGATCGACACGTGTATATCCAAATATGTCTAAACACATTACCCATCCATTTATCATTGAATAGACACTGTCAGTATGTGTGGAAGTGGCTGTGCATGTGGTTGACCCCAATGTCCCATGGGCCAACCAGCCCGGTCATTAACCTTTCTGAGTAGGTCACTGTATCATCAAGACCCAGAAATACATCTAAATGAGAGAAATCTAAATTTGCAAAGATATGAATCTTGCTTCTGACTTTTAGAGATATACTTTTGTAGCTGGTATCAACTGTAAAGCGCCAAATTGGTTCTCATTTCATCCTCAGTATGTGAATCAAACACACCACAGCCCTGAAGACAGAACAACTTTAGAGCTACATTTCCATCTACATAAGTAATGGCGTGAGAATAATAAAACTGAGTGAACAAGTTTTCAATAACATGCTTTAATTATGAGTGTAGTATACTATAACTTCACAACTAGCCATGTATTTGGGAGTATTTTACTTGATTTAACTATTCAACAGTAATTGGTATGGTTACATACCTTTTTGTTTTTACTTTAAAAGCAACTATTTTAGCCATGTACTTTAGCCAGGTTGCCAGTATTGTCATTCTATGTTAGCTAGCTTGATAATTAAACACAGGTGATGCGATTAAATAAGCAGAACTCTAAAATACATACCTAACAGTCAATGCAGCAACATGATGTAGTTTCATCAACTCTAATTATGTAGTCTCACTGGCCTGTAACTTGTTAGTTATGATAAATAGGCTCTCACTCCCCAGGGCACTCTCAAAATTGAAAAACTTAATGATTTAGTCATGATCACTCTGAAAAGATGTAAAAAGCTATTCTCAAATATCCTTTGGAATAAATATAAACACAACAAGCAACTGCAAGCACCAATTTAAGAGATACATGCAACTGGCCATGCATTAGTGGGTCCAGCAATTAGAAAGGTTTCAAACTACAGTAAATCATTGCTCTCTGAGATGTTGCAAGTGTCATTTTACAAATCCATCAAAATGAGATATTCACACATGCATTCCTCCTATAATTACTTTACGTTTCTCTCTACACTACCGGTCAAAGGTTTTAGAACACCTACTCATTCAAGGGTTTTTCTTTATTTTTATTATTTTCTACATTGTAGAATAATAGTGAAGAATTCAAAACGATGAAATAACACATATGGAATCATGTACATTTTACATTTTAGTCATTTAGCAGACGCTCTTATCCAGAGCGACTTACAGAGTGAGTGCATACATTTTCATACTGGCCCCCCGTGGGAAACGAACCCACAACCCTGGCGTTGCAAGCGCCATGCTCTACCAACTGAGCTACAGGGGACTGTAGTAACCAAAAAAGTGTTTTGTAATGAAGAAAAACCCTTGAATGAGTAGGTGTTCCAAAGCTTTTGACCGGTAGTGTAGTTCAATAAATCTGACACAATACAATACAAAGAGAGAGGAATCAATACACTACTTCTTGCTTTAGTGTCACTAATTAGTGCCAGAACTCAAACAGATGCTTGAAAAAAACTGATCTGACAATGAAGAGGAAGAAAAAATACTTCCTGGAAATTATTAATGTCACCAGATTTCATGACCTAAATGTGTATTTGCTATTTATGGGAGATGGGAGCAGGCAGGGGAGCAGAAAGGCTGCATGTAGTGTACCTTTTTAATCTATTGTGATTGTATTCACACTTGGCTGAGGAGTCACAGGAGGCCACCAGCATGTTTACAGCAGAGATGGCTGGGCAAGCCTAACTGTGAGGAAGTCATGTGCCTTTTACCAAAGAAAAAAGCAAGCAGACTGCCTGTGTGCATTCCAAATGGCACACCTATTTGCTACATAGTGCACTACTACTACCCATAGGGTAGTCTACTACCCAAGTAGTCTACTATATAGGTATTAGGGTGCCATTTGGGATGCAGACCCTGCCTTCTTCAGGATGCTTCCGCTCATCTCAGCCTATAAACTGGAGGAGGAAAGCTGCTTGGGGGGCATTAAGCAGGGAAATGCTCTGAGGTCGAGACCCAGATAAGATGAGGAATCACTCGAAGGGTCTTTAACAAAACAGATTTGTTTGGCCTACACAATAAGACATTCCTGCAAACAAGTAGGGCCCTGAAAATGAGGGAGGGGGAGAAGGAGTAGGGTGGAAGGGAGAGAAGGAGGGAGGGAGGGAGGGAGGGAGGGAGGGAGGAAGAGGAGGCACATGACTGAGTTATCTCCAGGCAGTGTTTACAACAATGCCCTAAATAGATCTTAGCTGTGTCTAACACTCAGCTAAAGGGCTGCTATACACACTTCCAAAAGGGTTCTTCAGCTGTCCCCATAGGAGAAGCCTTTTTGGTTCCAGGAAGAACCCTTTTTGGTTCCAGGTAGAACCCATTTTGGGTTCCATGTAGAACCCTCAGTGGAAAGGGTTCTACATTGAAGAACCCTCTGTGGAAAGGGTTCTAAATTGAACCCAAAAGGGTTCTACCTGGAACCAAAAAGGTTTCAAAAAGAGTTATTCAAACCAAAAAGGGTTATATTGGGACAGCCGAAGAACCCTTTTAGGTTTTAAATAGCTAATTGTTTTCTAAGAGTGTAGGGGTTTCACTGGCCGTTTGCATGCGTCTTTTGTGTCCAGGCCAGGGACGGCCTGTTCAATAGGGCGATATGGGCGACGCACTGCCAAACGGGAAAAGGAAGGGATTTTTTTTCTAATCAATTATATCACGGCAACAGTAGTTATCAGTGTTGTAATCTATACGTCTGATCTGCCACAGTGCCACACTGCCACTAAATGTCGAATCAGGCTAAAGTCGTGCTTCAAATGGCTCCACCCCCTTTTGGGGCGATTTCAGTCAGATTGAAAATCGCCCAGAACTTCTGTCATAGACTCCCTTGTAAAATCTATTTTTTTCAAATTTCAGAGCCTTCAATACAATCTCAATGGGTGTCTGTGGGCTTGCACTTACGCGCTTTCGTCATACGTTACGTAACCATGAACGTAACTGAGAAAAGAGTGGATTGTTTGAAAGAAGTTCCTTTTTGTCGTCGAACAAATGAAGATAAATTGGCAACGAAACAATTAGGACCTCCCAGACCAAATTTAATAATTCAACAGGTTTCTACTAAAGGCGGAAAGTCCTACACCCGAGGATTTTCCAAAAATTGGTACGAACGAAAAAAGACATTGCCACTCACTCAACTGGATGACGAGGGATACAGGCTAGCTGTCCGCCGCCACAACGATGAGGTTAGTGTTGATAATCACAAGTTTACTGGATGTGGATATGGTGTAATAAAGGCAGTTTATTCAGAGGTAAATATATCTGGAATCGCGTTCACGGACCCGTTCGTCAAACTCTTAGGGAGCTATAAATTAAGCCCCATTACTTACCATATCAGATAAGAGAAATTGCTGCAGCTACATATATTTTACATCCTGGCCCTACATAGTTCACTATTTGCATCACTTACCAAAATATTACATGTGGTCATATATGCTTGGAAAGTGGAGATGCCATAGAACGTCAAAAAAGTAAACATTGCTGGAGACACATTGCCGTTTTGGAGAAGACATCGCGTTTGCTAGCGAAGAGATTTGTTGTGGCAAATGAACTTGGGCTGGGAATTGCCAGGAACCTCACGATAAGATATATGCATCAGCATTGCGAGTCTCATGATTCTATACGTATTGCGATTCGATACTGTGATGTTATTGCGCACCATATGTCTGTTGCAGAGGGATCAGAAAGCCATGAGAACGAGTTTTGATCAGTCATGGAAATAAAAGTGCTGAAAACAAATTGGCTCCCAATGTGAAAAGATTGAGAACAAGCTATGAAGGAACAATAATGGTGTTTTGGTGCAGGTACAGCCAACTAGCGCTAAAATATTGCGATATTGTCAATACAGTATATCGTAAAGTATCACTATGTAACTCGATTTCTTTCACCCCAATCCCTCAAATTAACGGTAAATAACTGAATTGTTTGCCCCACATTTAGCTAAGATGATTAGCTAGCCAGCTAAAATGTTTTAGTTAGTTAGCAGTCGCATCTACAATAGTTTACTGTCAATAACATGTCTCCAAAAATGACGTGGTGTCTCCAATTGTGTTGACATTTTACAATTGCAATGCGCATCCATGAGTATCCACTTTCTGTAGCTCAGCTGGTAGAGCATGGTGCTTGTAACGCCAAGGTAGTGGGTTCGATCCCCGGGACCACCCATACACAAAAATGTATGCACGCATGACTGTAAGTCGCTTTGGATAAAAGCGTCTGCTGAATGGCATATTATTATTATTATTATCTGAAGAGAGCCCCGAAACATTGTGTGCAGACATTTTATGCAATAAATGAAGTAGGTTCAATCTAGTAGTTCTGATCTTCTGATTGGTCCTGATGAGTTGGGCGAGGTCCCCTGCAGGCTACTGTCACTGTTGCATTGGCTCTGAGTCGGGTTCTCTGTCTTCAAATGTTCAGCCTAAGAGAGGGGATTTTTGTGTGTGTGTGTGTGTGTGTGTGTTTAACAGTGATGATGTGTGTGTGTGTGTTTAACAGTGATGATGTGTGTGTGTGTGTGTTTGTGTGTGTGTGTGTCCTCAGAGCAAGAACTCGTGAGTTGGAAGAACTGAGAGGCCTATGGCGTGGGTGTTGTCCTTGGCCACCTGCTGACAAGGCTGACAAGATAGGACCCTTTTGTCCATTGTTATTGGATAGGAACAGAACTTATAACCAGCTCCTGACCTAAATAGATCTTAGCACAACATTTTACTCAACATATCATATTCCATATTCACTATAACAAATATATTTACTACGACATTAGCAAGAACCGCCACATCCTCAGCCGGCTAATCCAGTGTGTGAAGTTTTGCGGAGTGTTTGAGTTAGCTTTGCGAGGCAAAGATGAAACTGAGGGCTCCACCAACCCTGGTAAGCCAACACTTTTGAGATCAGTCAATAAATGCTTCTGGTATTGACTTATATGCTGCCCCTGTCTTCATGTTGTTGCTGGACATATCTTTTTTTAAATGTGTGTAGGTCACCTAAATCATCAGAAAAATTGCCCCTCCTGAGAATTTTTTCAGGAGCCGCCACTGGTCCAGGCTAAATGTACCTGTTGGGCCTCAGAAGTGAGAAGGTTGATAGGGTCTTTCTTGTATTTCCCACCGTCATTGTATTTTACAGTACGCTGTTCTATTCAACATTACATTTACATTCACTTTTACATTTTAGTCATTTAGCAGACGCTCTTATGCAGAGCAACTTACAGTTAGTGAGTGCATACATTATTTTTTTTCATACTGGCCCCCCGTGGGAGGACAAAACCATTTGTCAACCCAGCCGTTCATGTCTTGAAAGGTAGGAGGCTATAACTTTCAATTTACCTGTTAAGAAGGCCACATCAGCCCATTTGCTTCCAATTCAACTACACCTGTCCTCATATGCCCGGTAATCCAAAAGGATCCTTGAATCCTTCAAACTTTGGAATACCGGTCTCTTAATTCTTGAAGCGAAAAGATGGTAATAGTGGTCATGATCGCTGACGTTGCGTTAAACTGAAGGCTCTGCTTTTGATCAGGTTGAGATCATTAAGGTTTGAAAATTGCTTCAAATGTTCTTCTTACTGAGTAAGAAGATAATTGATCTATGCGACTGACAACCACTCTGGGGCTGGTTTAGAATTTGGTATGTGTGAGTTTGACATCTGTCACATGACATTAATGCAGATTAATGCTCTTCCTGAACAGAGATTGTGACAGCTGTCTTCTCCCAAGCTGATTTATCACCAGGTGCAGTGCATTTCCACACTTAACTTCCCCCCATCGTGTTCCCTTTAGCTCCACAGTGCTCCATCTTGGTGTCATTTCGGGGGATACAATCTTAGACCTTAACAAACGTTTACCCCCTTGAATAGTCAAATCAAATCAAATCAAATCAAATCAAATCAAATGTTATTGGTCACATGCGCCGAATACAACAGGTGCAGACATTACAGTGAAATGCTTACTTACAGCCCTTAACCAACAGTGCATTTAGTTTTATCCACACTTGTACTTTGGAGCTGCGGTAATATTTTAAATTGCACCCTCAAGTTGAGAAAAAGGAATGGGGAATGTTCCCGGGTTCTTAGTTGGAAAATATATTGAAGGGAGAGGTTCTTGACACCTTGTGGTCCATTAGTCACATAATTGACATGCATAATAAAAACATGGCTAAAATCTGATATAGGAATTAGTATAGTAGATTCAGTGGTTTTTGGCTAACCAAGAAGACATTTAGACATAAGTGTAGCTTATTAAATATGTTACTGTATGCCTGATATATGAACCAATATTAAGTTTATTAGCTACATACAGTATAAACCATTCACAAACGTATGTTGTATGTTAAAAGGTTGGCTGGACATCTTGTTGTCTAGATTGCAGACATGAAATTGTCCACTTCTCTGTTCTGGAAGGATATATGGCAACATTGTGAAACCTCCTCAGCCTCTGTCTGACATTGGCCCGTCTCAGGTGGAAAACTCTGCCAGGGACCAGTCTTAATGACTGTCCTTGGGGAGCATGAAAGCCACCCCATAATGTCTGAGCCCAGCAAACCAAAATTGGTTCTGTGAAAGTTCCCAGAACATTTGTTAGGTTGCAGCAAATGTCCTCATAACACAAAAACGGTCCAGTCGAGCTGATGATTATACAATGTTTGTATAAAACATTCACCTGATGTTGCAAGAACATTCCCAGAACACATTTTGTCTGTTCTTTAAAGGTTCCCAGAATGTTTCATTCGGTTGTGGGAACAGTCTGGAGGGAACATTGTGGGGACATCACAAAAGATGTCCAGTTACATTTACATTTATGTCATTTAGCAGACGCTCTTATCCAGAGCGACTTACAGTGTGCGGATGGTTTACAATGTTTCTTTTAGGGTGCAAAAAACATTCACCTGATGTTACAAGAACATTCCCCGAACACATTTTTTATGTTCTTTATAAGTTCCTAAAACATTTATTTAGGTTGTGGGAACATTGTGGGGATATGACAAGAGATAGGTTCCCAAAACACTAAGGGGCCGATTCCGACCCAAATGAAGTGTGCGTAAATGGAACGTAATTCACTTTTTATGCACTTTTCTCTGAGCTTGAACTTAATCATGAGAATAGCATGCTATTCACCCGCTATTCGTTTTGGGTGGAGATCAGGTAAATGAAGGTGTGGCAAAGGTGTGTCTACAGAAACTCTGTATTCTGATCTTGACTTAATTCCCTAATAATTCCACCACCTTTACATGCAATGAAACAATGAATAAGGCTTAACGACCTGTCAGCTCCAAGTGGAAAAACATATTTTTTTCCAAAAGAAATAACATAATTCTCCATGCACTGTAATTTACAAATTGATAAGAGCTATTGATAAGACCTACAGTGGTTCTTCCTTTAAAAGTTGCATCATACAACAGCACAGCTTGCTGGGTGCTGCGGAATGGTATGGCATGTTGGAGTGCATGACGTCAAAGTATTTTACTGTCAGCCATTGTTGCCATTAATGCTAGTTCGACCACCAGAGGGCATCGTTGAGAAGCTAAATTATTGAAATTACATGGAGCTGTAGGCCTAAGAGTCCTGTTTACTGTAGCTGTTTTAGCGTAACTTACTTATTGGCATAAAGGCCTACTTCAAGATACAGTATATCAATCAATTATTCATTCATTAGTGCATGTCATCCCACAGCATACAAGTCATCCATGTCTTTAAATAAGTCAGTAAATACAGTATTTGTTGTGCTGTTTATACTGTTAGAAATGTAGCTTAATTAAATTGATTAATATTATGGTGTTTCTATTCCAAGAAAAACGGAAATGCATTTCACAGTAGCCTATGTAGGCCTCAGGGTTTCCGTTAGGAAAATATGGCTCTGTAAAATGTGACCGGTCGGGAGTAGGTCTAGGCTACTAAGCAACTGCGAGTGAAGAGCAAAATAACCCTAACATTTCCACACCCTAATTGTAGGCTAACCAATACCCAAACAGAGATTCATTTAAAATAAAAATCTGATTGATTTATCAAGACCAGTCCCCATGCTTGTCTCAAAGCAGCGTGAAATGGTGCTGAAATAGTTGACCACACGTTGGTAGGCTATTGCTTCAAATCCTACCTGGCGAGTAGGAGCATTGGGCCAGTAACAGAAAGGTTGCTGGATTTAATCCCTTTAGCTGACAAGGTAAACCCACTGTTCCCCAGGCGCCGATGACGTGGATGTCGATTAAGGCGGCCCCCTTGGGTTAAATGCGGAAGACACATTTCAGTTGAATGCATTCACTTGTACAACTGACTAGGTATCCCCCTTTCCCTTCCCTATTATAACAATTGGATGACTTTGGGTGTTTCAGTAAGCAACAATTTGTTGCCTTCGATGGCATTAGCCTACTTTATTCCAATATTTCTGTCAGTCAGTGATATTTATTCCCATAGTAATTTGTTATGGATCCAGATGTGGTTAGAAACCAGTGCATGTGGTGGGCTATGCAAAGAGATTGGTGAAGTGACATGCATTGCAAACACGATTAATACATTTAAAGTCCCTAAACTCGGCAAGAGTCTATTGTCCTGCTGATAGCCCATCAAGGGTGGATGGTTTCTTTGTATTCCAATTTATTGGAAAGGCTGCTAAACCATTTACACCTGGACCACAGCGTTGTTACGTACTTACAGTACAGTGCACTTTCACTCCATTCTCCGCCTGAATCTATGCCACCAGATTATTATTTATATTGTTGTTATCTCTTCGGTAACATTCCACAAGTATTTGTAATAAATAAAACACCTACATTAAATAGGTCAGGTCTTGAAAATATGTGAAACCTTTTTTTAAATCTGTGCTTAGTAGTGGAGGCTTTATGGCTTAACTATCAACTTGTTAAATTAGGAGACATCACTTGCAATATATTCAGTCAACACATATATTTTAAGAATATAATGGAATATAACAGACCATTTTCATTTCTCTTACATGTAAAAACCTTACAGTGTACAGTGAGGTAAAAAAGTATTTGATCCCCTGCTGATTTTGTACGTATGCCCACTGACAAAGACATGATCAGTCTATAATTTCAATGGTAGGTTTATTTGAACAGTGAGAGACAGAATAACAAACAAAAAATCCAGAAAAACGCATGTCAAATTTTTTATAAATGCATTTGTATTTTAATGAGGGAAATAAGTATTTGACCCCTCTGCAAAACATGACTTAGTACTTGGTGGCAAAAACCCTTGTTGGCAATCACAGAGGTCAGACGTTTCTTGTAGTTGGCCACCAGGTTTGCACACATCTCAGGACTGATTTTGTTCCACTCCTCTTTGCAGATCTTCTCCAAGTCATTAAGGTTTCGAGGCTGACGTTTGGCAACTAGAACCTTCAGCTCCCTCCAAATATTTTCTATGGGATTAAGGTCTGGAGACTGGCTAGGCCACTCCAGGACCTTAATGTGCTTCTTCTTGAGCCACTCCTTTGTTGCCTTGGCCGTGTGTTTTGGGTCATTGTCATGCTGGAATACCCATCCACAACCCATTTTCAATGCCCTGGCTGAGGGAAGGAGGTTCTCACCCAAGATTTGACGGTACATCCATCGTCCCTTTGATGCAGTGAAGTTGTCCTGTCCCCTTAGCAGAAAAACACCCCCAAAGCATAATGTTTCCACCTCCATGTTTGATGGGGATGGTGTTCTTGGGGTCATAGGCAGCATTCCTCCTCCTCCAAACACGGCGAGTTGAGTTGATAACAAAGAGCTCGACACTTTCACCCAGTTCTCCTCTGAATCATTCAGATTTTCATTGGCAAACTTCAGACGGCCCTGTATATGTGCTTTCTTGAGCAGAGGGACCTTGCGGGTGCTGAAGGATTTCAGTCCTTCACAGCGTAGTGTGTTACCAATTGTTTTCTTGGTGACTATGGTCCAAGCTGCCTTGAGATCATTGACAAGATCCTCTCGTGTAGTTCTGGGCTGATTCCTTACCGTTCTCATGATCATTGCAACTCCACGAGGTAAGATCTTGCATGGAGCCCCAGGCCGAGGGAGATTGACAGTTATTTAGTTTTTCTTCCATTTGCGAATAATCGCACCAACTGTTGTCACCTTCTCACCAAGCTGCTTGGCGATGGTCTTGTAGCCCATTCCAGCCTTGTGTAGGTCTACAATCTTGTCCCTGACATCCTTGGAGAGCTCTTTGGTCTAGGCCATGGTGGAGAGTTTGGAATCTG
Source organism: Coregonus lavaretus (assembly GCF_964263955.1). NCBI lineage: Eukaryota > Metazoa > Chordata > Actinopteri > Salmoniformes > Salmonidae > Coregonus > Coregonus lavaretus. The sequence goes on along the minus strand of NC_140005.1, from coordinate 32,168,092 downwards.
ATTGATTGATTGCTTCTGTGGACAGGTGTCTTTTATACAGGTAACAAACTGAGATTAGGAGCACTCCCTTTAAGAGTGTGCTCCTAATCTCAGCTCAATACCTGTATAAAAGACACCAGGGAGCCAGAAATCTTTCTGATTGAGAGGGGGTGAAATACTTATTTCCCTAATTAAAATGCTAATCAATTTATAACATTTTTGACATGCGTTTTTCTGGATTTTTCTGTTGTTATTCTGTCTCTTACTGTTCAAATAAACCTACCATTAAAATTATAGACTCATCATTTCTTTGTCAGTGGGCAAACAAACAAAATCAGCAGGGGATCAAATACTTTTTCCTTCACTGTAGCTCAGTTGGTAGAGCATTGCGCTTGCAACGCCAGGGTTGTGGGTTTGATTCCCACGGGGGCCCAGTATAAAAATAATAATGTATGCACCCACTAACTGTAAGTCGCTCTGGATAAGAGCGTCTGCTAAATGACTAAAAATGTTAAAACATTTAACAACAGTTTTAGTAAGTAATAAGCTATGGTCCAGTTACAGCTTCTTCTGACAAAGTAGAAACAAAATACATTTATTTTTTTGATTGTGCGCGCAGGACAGAGGAAGAGCAATTCTTACACTATTGTTCTAAATTCAATCACGCTCTTCTTCTTCATCCTCATCATTCCGTTCATTCAAATTCAATTGTAACTCCAAATCGCTTTTGCATGTGCTCCAAGGGGATAACTTGAAATAACATGATATAGGTCAATGAAATAATCGAAAGGAAAAATGTAATTATGTATTAGCCTAGTGGATATAAGTATTTTAGGCACATCATGTGAATTAAGCTCATGTAAATAATTGTCAAAAGGGCAAGAGATACTGTTACATGACAAACAGGTGCTGTTAGATTACAATATAATGTATCTGCCAGTTTGGAACAGTGTAAACAATACTAAATAAAGTATAAGTAATGCCAGAGAGTATGTTCTAATGAAAGAAATTGAAAAGCCTTTAATACAGCATAGCAAAGTTTAAAAACAGCCGGATTTGTGAAATTGCTTTATCTGACATTTTGCGGTTGCATGAGGCTTGGTGATCACAGAATAAGTAGGATATTAAACAAACACTCAAATAGGAAACAGAAGCAGGAACAGCATAGGGCTGAGCGACTCACTCATTCCTGATTTTAGAGTACTTAAGCATCGAATACATTGCAAGTTTGCCCTTTTTCGGCCATTAGGCTACACTTTACAATAGGACTCAACTCTGACTATCGGTAGTCCAAACTGTTGCTATTAGACTATTCTTTTGTAAATTAATGGAGGTGTGAATGTTTCAGTCAGTCTCTCTCCTATCGTACTAGAGTCCTGCAAAAAGCAAAAAAAATCTGCTGGCGGTGGTCCCGGAGTTGAGAGAGAACTTGGGTAAATACAATGGCGCAATTACACTTGACATGTGGATTGACGATTTTCGAAAAATAGGATACTTGTGCCTGACAGCCCATTACATAAAAGAAGAGTGGAAGTTATCCACCACGGAGTGGGACAGTGCAGCTTAAAACTGAAGATAACAATAGGCCAGCTATTGTGAAAGAATACTTGTGGATCTTGTTGATTTCCTCTATCGCTTCAAGAGGCCTACTGTCCACCTGGTAATTGTGTGGTTCCAAAGGATAAAGCGTCACCTTCAGATGGATCTGTGGTTTCAGAGAGAAGCCAGCTGTGAGACTGCGACCAGGCACGTTGGATGACATCCTTTTCCTGCACAGCAATTTGAAGAAATCCAGTGATGAATGGACTGTTTTTGAAGTTATTGTTTTAGAATATTTATTTGTTGTCTAATATTAGAAGGCTCTTTAAAGCGATTTGAGTTGTCAATGTGCCACATTGCATTGTGAAATATATATATATATATATATATATATATATATATATATATATATATATATATATATATATATATATATATATATATATATATCTGTTCTTAATTCATGACATGGTTTATTTTTAGTAAAATGTTGAATAGACATCCAGACAAATTAATGAATGCAGGAAAATAGGAATAATAGCCTACTCTCTGTAGTCATAAAAACAATTAGGCTAAATAACTTGATATTATTTTGTTGAGTAACGGATCGGCTCTTGGAACTCATTAAGAGGCGGCTTCTATCTTCAATATAATCATTCATTCAGAAGGTCAAACCCATAGGTCTTAGATCTGCAGTAAATTAAATTAGATTACCAGGTTCATTTTTCATTAGGTTATAATAACCCATGCCTTCTGGGAATGTTATAAAGTCCAAAAGTTATGGGTGGAGTTAGACATTTGGCTGTCAGAAGTATTACATTGGAAATGATCTTTGAATCCGTCTGTCTGCATATTTCAAGACATGGCATATAAGGGTGCAGTGAGATGGGATCATCTTGAAAAAAACGTATCCTTAAAAACAGAAAATCAACCAATGTCAGCCTTTAAATGCTTTATTATCCAAATGTTGAAAGTGTGTGTGAGCGATGGAGAGAAACTAAATGGTGCAGTTTGAGGCCATGTGGCGGAGAGTGACGCGGGCGCTGGAGATGGTGGTGTGAGCAGGTGGGTCTGGGCAGGTGTGATGTAGTTGTCGTTTGTATGTGTATGTTTTGTATTGTCTTAAAATATAAAATAAAATCTTACAAAAAAAATAGATAAGGAAAAATGACAAGCTCGCAACATGCATCTGATTGTTTATTATGAATAGGATTTATTTGATTTATTTTGTTTACATTCATCATTGTAACCACAATGTTACAAATAATTGAACACACACAACATGAGCAGATTAACTTCGTCAAAATATTTATTTATTAAAGACTATCAGAAATAATGTTGGTAATTATTTATTTGGTATCCAAAGCCACCAATGAGTGAGTCACTCAGCTTTATGCTGACAAATATAGCTTTATGCTGCGAAAAAGCCGACTAAATGTGACCGACCGGCTCGATTCGGTCTCATGTAGCATAATTTGAAATTGTGTTTTTTACATTGGATAAAAGTAGAGACTCAGAGCTAGAAAATTGTATATTATACACTACAGTTGAGGAACTATGGGAAAGTAATTCTGCTTTGAATGTTGATAAACTTGTACCCTCACTTTTGAGACAATGGCCTTTGAATGTTTTGGTACACCCACTAGAGAGCTCTTCTTTGTCTACACCCATTCACCCATCGTTCACATCCTCTTAAGCTATAGCCCCGCCCGTAAACTCAGAGCGTTGTCAGATTGTCTGTTCGTAAATTCAGAGGGTTTCGATCTCAGGGGGTACAGAGCGCACACTGGACGCTCTGGCCGAGGAGTATGGTTGATCTGAACGTTCTGTCCTAACAACAGCAGTCAAGCATCCAAGCTAATGTTGGCTAGCTTGCTAGCTACTTCCAGACACAAATGAGAGAACACCTCACTCTGACCATTTTATTCGCCCTAGCAGAGCTGGTTAGGTTGTTTTTATGTTATCCAGAGCATTGGTGACTGCAACTGTGCTGCTGGCAACAATTTAATTACGCTTTTTTGCCAACGTTTACTGACACCGGCCATATTCAATGGGTGTTGAGCGTTTGTAAATTTGTCAGTTATTCTGCGCTCTTTTACCAGCTACTTCTATCAACAGTTGTTGCATTGACATCATGAACATTCTATTGAAATGGTTACTTGCATAGTGGAGTCTTTTGTTAAGACATGTAGCTAGCTAGCTAGCTAACAGTACACTTTAAATTGAAATGAAAACGACTTTCTGTCAAAATTAGAAATTAGAAAAGCTAGCTAGACTATCTTACCCGTGCTCTGAAATCGAAGTAGATAGCCAGAGCGAATTTACCAGCTATGTCTATCAACAGTTGTCGTAGTGACATTCTATTGAAATGGATACTTTCATAGTGGAGTCTTTTTGTTAAGACATGTAGCTAGCCAGCTAGCTAAACAATTAACCATAATCCCAACTCATGACGTTACTACCATGCATGAATCTACAGGTAGCTAACCAACCATGTTCAATGTTAGCTAGCTAACATTTGGCTATAACTAGCAAAGCAAATGGCTCTGAGATATGAATAATAAGATCATACACAAAACGTAGCTAGTGAGCCAGCAAGCTAACGTTAGCTAGCTATCTAACAGTACACTTTAACTTGAAATGAAAATGACTTTCTGTCAAAATTTGAAATGTGTAATATCTGTAAATGTAGCTAGCTAGACTATCTTTGTCACACCCTGGCTCTGGGGACTCTATATGTTGAGCCAGGGTGTGTAGATTCTATGTGTTCTAGTTCTGTGTTATAGTTCTATGTGTTATATTTCTATGTTGGCCAGATTGGTTCCCAATCAGAGGCAACGAGTGTCAGCTGTTGCTGGTTGTCTCTGATTGGGAACCATATTTAAACAGTCTGTTTTTCCCTTAGTGTTTGTGGGATCTTGTTTCCGTTTGGTTTGTTCCTTGTTGGTTGTGTTAAACCGTAGGACTGCACGTTTCGTTTTGTTGTTTTGTTGTTCATATTATCACTGAAGATAATAAAGTTTAAGTATGTTTGCAACTAACGCTGCGCATTGGTCTACTCCGTCTAACGATCGTGACAATCTTACCCGTATGCATCATGGTTGGATGCTTCTCCCTGTCACAGATGCCATGGTTGCCCGTCTAAGGCTGAGTTTGAAGATGTAATCCGGAGACAGGTGTATTCTCCATCTCCTTAGCTATCATACTCTAATTCCACTGATTTCAAAACTCGGTCCTCCAGAAAGTGGAGAGCAACACTTATGCAGTTCTACTAAGCTATATATATTTTTTTTAAAGCCGCGTTAGACATGATTACCTACACATACTGACCAGCTCAAATAGACAGAAGCGTGCTATATGGCAGACCAATCCGAACTCAGCTCTCGGCATGTCCAGTCCACTCATTATCTCAGTCAATCATGGCTAGCGGGACGGTTGCTGTCTTCTTCTGTGGCTAAACCAACTAGGCTCGTAATTTAACAATTGTATTAATCTTTACAGATGGCATACAAGTGTGTTATTAAGGCACATGAAAGTTCACGTTTCAGAAGGCATTTCTGCCAAAAAGCGCATTTTTTGATTTTTTAAAAAGGTTTACGTTCAAATGGCTCTCCTGTAAAGAAGTGACCCTCGACATACGCAGAGTTTCCTGAAACGAGTCACAAAAAGCGCAAAACAAATCTATTATATTGCCTAAATAAAGTAGTACATTTCATTAAAAAAATGAAGTAGCTCAGGTCTTGAAAATATGGGCAACCTTTTTCCCCTCCCTATCCTCGCTGGACTCTATTTTATTCGGTTTCTTCTTCACATCAGCAAAGAAGGACTCCATGTTTCAGAAACTCACTTAATATAGAGGGGCTATCACTCTTTCACACTGTGGTAAATAAAGACAGTTTGTTATTTATAATTATTTCAGTCTGTTTTTAGAGGGAAGGAAACTAAAAGCCCACCGTGCCTATTTTTTGAAAATCGTCAGTCCACATGTCAAGTGTAATTGCGCCCTTGTATTTACCCAAGTTCTCTCTCAACTCTGGGACCACCAGCCAGCGATTTTTTTTTTGCCTGATGCAGGACTCTCTGGCACTAGAGTCCTGCATCAGGCAAAAAAAACATTCACACCTCCATTAATTTACAAAAAGATAGTCAATTTGTGCCACAGTTCAGCTAGATCAGCGTTCTAACTTCCCCTTGTGATAGTGTGGTGCAATGACAGAATGACGCAATTTACCACAATCTGCCACCATCTACAACAAATGGTCGCGGCATAAGCTCAAAACGTTTAATTGCGGAACAACTATAGGTAAATGAGTAACCATTTGGATAAGGGGATTGTAAATATATAAAAGTCTATTGTTTTATATCTATTTTACGTTATGATCTCTGGAGACAAATGTAAAACCAGTCATATGGCAGCAAACTGAAGCATATGAACATTTAACTTTTTCCACAGTTGAGTTTATGAAATGCTGGCCTTATAACCTGCAAGGATGACATTTGGAGACCCAAGCTATAGGCTTCTGTAGCGCAAATTACCGTTTGGCGCCAAACCTACTGAGTTGATGAAGGATTTTTAGAATGTTGTAATTATATGCACAGACATTTCACTGTATTTTGTACAATGTGTATTGTGTTAAATACATTTTTTTAAATTTATTTATTTATTGCGTCACATATACCAGATAGGTGCAGTGAAATGTGTTGTTTTGGTCAGCCATAGTAGTACATAACCCCTGGAGCAAATGAGGGTTATTATGTTTTTCTAAATTTTTATAAATTAATTAAAAATGAAAAGCTGAAATGTCTTGAGTCAATAAGTATTCAACCCCTTTGTTATAGCAAGCCTAAATAAGTTCAGGGGTAAATATTTGCATGATTTTTTACATGATTATTGAATGACAACCTCATCTCTGTACCCTATACATACAATTATCTGTAAGGTCCCTCACTCGAGCACTGAATTTCAAACAGAGATGCAACCACAAACACCAGGGAGGTTTTCCAATGCCAGTCTCATTCGTTTTACAATCAGGACATACAGTCGTGGTCAAAAGTTTTGAGAATGACACAAATACTAATTTTCACAAAGTCTGCTGCCTCAGTTTTGATGATGTCAATTTGCACATACTCCAGAATGTCATGAAGAGTGATCAGATGAATTGCAATTAATTGCAATGTCCCTCTTTGCCATGAAAATGAACTTAATCCCCCAAAAACGTTTCCACTGCATTTCAGCACTGCCACAAAAGGACCAACTGCCATCATGTCAGTGATTCTCTCATTAACACAGGTGAGAGTGTTGACGAGGACAAGGTGATAGAGTTAGAATAACAGATTGGAAGCTTTAAAAGGAGGGTGGTGCTTGAAATCATTGTTCTTCCTCTGTTAACCATGGTTACCTGCAAGGAAACACGTGCCGTCATCATTGCTTTGCACAAAAAGGGCTTTACAGGGAAGGATATTGCTGCTAGTAAGATTGCACCTAAATCAACCATTTATCGGAACATCAAGAACTTCAAGGAGAGAGGTTCAATTGTTGTGAAGAAGGCGTCCGGGCGCCCAAGAAAGTCCAGCAAGCGCCAGGACGGTCTCCTAAAGTTGATTCAGCTGCGGGATCGGGGCACCACCAGTGCAGAGCTTGCTCAGGAATGGCAGCAGGCAGATGTGAGTGCATCTGCACGCACAGTGAGGCGAAGACTTTTGGAGGATGGCCTGGTGTCAAGAAGGGCAACAAAGAAGCCACTTCTCTCCAGGAAAAACATCAGTGACAGACTGATATTCTGCAAAAGGTACAGGGATTGGATTGCTGTGCTGAGGACTGTGGTAAAGTCATGTTCTCTGATGAATCCCCTTTCCGATTGTTTGGGGCATCCGGAAAACACCTTGTCCGGAGAAGACAAGGTAAGCGCTACCATCAGTCCTGTGTCATGCCAACAGTAAAGCATCCTGAGGTCATTCATGTGTGGGGTTGCTTCTCAGCCAAGGGAGTGGGCTCACTCACAATTTTGCCTAAGAACACAGCCATGAATAAGGAATGGTACCAACACATCCTCCGAGAGCAACTTCTCCCGACCATCCATGAACAGTTTGGTGACGACCAATGTCTTTTCCAGCATGATGGAGCACCTTGCCATAAGGCAAAAGTGATAACGAAGTGGCTCGGGGAACAAAACATCGACATTTTGGGTCCATGGCCAGGAAACTCCCCAGACCTTAATCCCATTTGGAACTTGTGGTCGATCCTCAAGAGGCGGGTGGACAAACAAAACCCCACAAATTCTGACAAACTCCAAGCATTGATTATGCAAGAATGGGCTGCCATCAGTCAGGATGTGGCCCAGAAGTTAATTGACAGCATGCCAGGGCAGATTGCAGATGTCTTGAAAAAGAAGGGTCAACACTGCAAATATTGACTCTTTGCATAAACTTAATGTAATTGTCAATAAAAGCTTTTGACACTTATGGAATGCTTATAATTATACTTCAGTATACCATAGTAACATCTGACAAAAATATCTCATAACACTGAAGCAGCGAACTTTGTGAAGACCAATACTTGTGTCATTCTCAAAACTTTTGACCACGACTGTAGAACAGTTTCTGAGTTATTAAAATGTTACCATCCTCTTCATATGTTGTGTACTTGTAACACTGTATTTTATTTATTCTTCATCACATGTCGAAAGTCTTATGAAATGTGACTTTAGTCAAAAAAAGTTGTTACTGACTAGTTGGATATTCATTTCCCACTGAGCAAACAATTTCGGTACTTATAGCATTCATATGAATTCATTTGTATAAATTTTTTCCTGAGATCTGTATTCAAATATTTTAAAAAGTAGTTGCTTTCTCAGATCTGTATTCAAATATACTGAACAAAAATATAAACACAACATGTAAAGTGTTGTCCCATGTTTCATGAACTGAAATAAAAGAGTCCATACACACAAAAAGCTTATTTCTCTCAAATGTTGTGCACAAATTTGTTTACATACCTGTTAGTGAGCATTTATCCTTTGCCAAGATAATCCATTCACCTGACAGGTGTGGTATATCAAGAAGCTGATTAAACAGCATGATCATTACACAGTTACTCCTTGTGCTGGGGACAATAATAGGCCACTCTAAAATGTGCAATTTTGTCACACAACACAATGCCACCGATGTCTCAAGTTTTGAGGGAGTATGCAATTGGCATGCTGACTGCAGGAATGTCCACCAGAGCTGTTGCCAGAGAATTGAATGTTCATTTCTCTACCATAAGACGATTCCAATGTCGTTTTAAAGAATTTTGCAGTACGTCCAACCGGCCTTACAACCGTAGACAAGTTTAACCACGCCAGCCCAAGACCAACACATCCGGCTTCTTCACCTGCGGGATCGTCGTCCTCACCAGGGTCTTGACCTGACTGCAGTCCGGCGTCAATATCCTGCAACTTCGCACAGCCATTGAAGAGGAGTGGGACAACATTCCACAGGCCACTATCAACAGCCTGATCAACTTTGCATGAGGCAAATGGTGGTCACACCAGATACTGCCTGGTTTTCTGATCCATGGCCCTAACCTTTTTTTAAAGGTATCTTTGACCAACAGATACATATCTGTATTCCCAGTCATGTGATATCCATAGATTCGGACCTAATTAATTCATTTCAATTAACTGATTACCTTATATGAACTGTAACTCAGTAAAATCTTTGAAATGTTGCATGTTGCGTTTATATTTTTGTTCAGTGTAGTTAAAGAAACGAGGTACTTCCTGAGATCTATATTTAAGCATTTAACAAAATGATTGACTCTATTCAAATAGTTTTGAAAAGTAATCACTTTCTGAGATCTGTATTCAAATAGTTTAAAAACGTAGCAATTTTTTTGGGGGGGGGATCTGTATTCAACTATTTGAATACAGATCCCCAAAAATGGCAACTTTTAAAAACTATTTGAATACAGATGTCAGAAAGTTGTAGTCACCTCCAAAGTAACTGTTTGTTCCCTGTAATTTGTTTTACTTTCCACAAAGTATAGTTAAAACTATAGCTTTCCCAGAACTGTTCCTTACATCCTCCTCTTTCAGGGAGCCAGCCTCATTCTCATCTCCTAGTCCCAGCCCCCTATCTCCATCCCTATCCCCCATCTCCATCCCCATTCCCATCCCCAGCCCATCCCCCTAACGTCAGCCTGGCCTCCTCTCTTTCTGTAAGATGCTTCCTGCAAGATGCTTCCTGCATGGTTGTTAGGCAGTGAAGATGTCAGTCATCCAGCTCTCTCTCTCTCTCTGCAGTAGAAGAAATGGCTTTGAGATTCCAGGCACACCAGGCCCGTTTGCATGCCATGCTGTCTCTGATGTGGCCGATTTCCCTACTGAGGGATGGCAGGGATGAGGATGCCTAGCGAGCTGGAGTTGAGTGCCAACCTATGTTCCCCAAGAGCACTTCTCTGACAATGAGTGGATTGCATGTGGGTGCCTTTAATGCTAGTGTGAACTGGTGTGTGTACTTTAAATATGCCATTCACTTTTGAGTGTCCCTGATGGCGCAATTATTGCACAACATGAGTCAACAGGATTCATGTCAATAAACTATGCTGATGGGACTATGCTCAAAAGACAATATGTTTTCTGACACTTTTTTCTATAAACAAATAAGCACATTATTGTGTTTTCTGTCTCTTGAAATGTTCTTCACATTTTGAACTAGCATTAGTTATTTCTAATTCTCTCAATTCCCTCCAAAATAGAAGCACTCCTGGACAGAACAATAATTAAATGAGTTCATGGGTGCATGAACGATTCCAGAGGTAAGCTCTCTCCCGCCATCCTCCCCTCGGCCACCCCAGCCAGCTCCTGAGCTCCACTGTGTATTACCTCAGGTCCGATGGTAATCTTCACCTTTGGCTTTGTGAAAGCGATAAGATGAGAGGGCCCAGGCGAGGGGGAGGTTCAGAGAGAGTTCACCTACAAATAAAGATAAAGAGGCTGGATAATTAGATAAGACACAGGACAAACCTACTAGCCAGGTCCCTTTAATGAAAACATTTTCAATGCCACTTTCCTCCTGAGAGGCTCTGACAGTCCGTTGAACAGGCACTGTGAATAGAATAGACCAACAGAACCCGAGCACTCATTCTCTCTCAGCTGACTCTCAATAGCACTCCTGGGGGAGCCTGGAGCCTGTATACAGCTGACCCTGTCCACTGCTCTGCTCTGCACACAAATACACTATAGACGTGAGGGAAGCAGAGAGGGTCAAATTCTCATAGATAGATGCCCATTAGAGACACATCTTTTCATAATTTTCTACGTGATATCATTTATGATTGACACCACCATATATTGAGTACACTTATGGGTGACACATTTTGTCCCACTTGCCCCTCTACTCTCTATAAAGGGCACCTTTAAAGGACAAAAAAAAAATATATATATATATATATATACAGAACTCCCATTCAGCATTATATGTGATTTTGAAAGTCTGAAGAAAGCTTCAGTCAGTGATTCATAGAACATTACATTTAGAGACTTGTCACTTTGACATGAGGAAAGCTTTGCCCACTTTACGTCAGAGTATCAAATGTTGTGACAATCATGTTACCATTGATGTCAGAATGAATTCTTTAGCATAAACCTCAAAGCCAAGTCTTTTGTAATAGAGGAAGTGTTATCCCTCATCTATATGTATGTAATGATCCAGCTTTCACTTTCTTCTCATTTCTTTGTTAGTCACATTACAGGAAGCTCAAATACAGTTTTTCACTATATGCAGAAAGGATGTATATTTTACCCCAAGATTTTACCTTCATCCTGAACCACCATATAGTATCTGGTTGAAATTCCTTTGCCTCCAGCTTTTCTAAGTTGTCAGGTTTGTTGAAGGCCTTGTCTTGCACCAAATATGAGAAAGCAGCAGGGACTCTGGAATAAGAGGGACTGGGGAAAGAATTTCACCGTCAACACACCGACATGTGGCGTGAAGTGTGGGGTTTCATAGTGTGGCTGATGATGGTCAGAAATATGTGGACACTCTCAGAGGAGGCCAGTAAGCTTGTGTGTGGGTATGTAAAACATAGGACATGTTGTTTACTGTGACCTTCTACATGTGTCATGGCTCTGGCTGAGGTGTGCTTGCAAGTCATTTTACACATCAACACACACAATGTACAGTAGGAAAAGAACAGTAAGCTTTTCGATAGCAGAAGGCATCAAAGCCAGAAGCATGTATTGCCTTTGCACTCTGCCACAGACTGACTCCCCCATTGCACATCATCCTGTTAACTTATTTATCTTAATTTGTTTTTATTCATTCATCTCTACAAATATACAGTAGTTATAATGTAGCATATAGTATTTATAGTATAGTCCAGGGCTCTCCAACCCTGCTCCTGTAGAGCTACCGCCCTGTGGGTTTTTGCTCCAACCCTAATCTAGCGCACCTGATTCTAATAATTAGCTGGTTGATAAGCTGAATCAGGTTAGTTACAACTGGGGTTGGAGTGAAAACCTACAGGAGGCTAGCTCTCCAGGAACAGGGTTAGAGAGCCCTGGTATAGTCTGTAGTTTTTAGCTTCAGTGCCCATAGTTTACGAGGATTGTGTAAATCCTGTGTCTATATATTTTGTCTATTGTCTGTCTGTTTATTGTCTGTCTGTTATTGTCTGTCTGTAACTATGTAGCAGCACCATTTCACAGAGTCAAATTCCTGTACAAGCTAATATATTTAGTGAATGAATGTGATTCTGATTCTTCTGAATAGACCATGAAAGCATTTTAGTAGATTTATAGATAATACAGTTGTATATAGCGGACAGAGGGTGAATCTTGCATATAGCTAAAGAAACTGTCCAAGTCCATTAAGATGAAATAGCAGGTCAAAACAAGGGTTTAAAATCTAGTGAGAAAGTCCATTTTAAAAGCAATTTAAGTCTGGCCAAAAACCATAAGCATAAATATAACATGAAATGCAATATGCTATTTTTAACTCACCCTGAATTAATAGAAGAGAAGTTAACCTCTTAAGGATCGGACCCTTTTTTATAATTGTCGCCTAAAATGACATACCCAAATATAACTGCCTGTGGCTCAGGACCTGAAGCAAGGATATGCATATTCTTGATACCATTTGAAAGGAAACACTTTGAAGTTTGTGGAAATGTGAAATTAATGTAGGAGAATATTACACATTAGATCTGGTAAAAGATAATACAAACCAAAAAACATGAGTTTTTTTTATTATTTTTTTATCTTTGAAATGCAAGAGAAAAGCCACAATATTATATAATATTGTAGTTTAGGCACAATTTAGTTTTTGGCCACTAGATGGCAGCAGTGTGTGTGCAAAGTTTCAGATTGATCCAGTGAAGCATTGCAATACTGGACTATTTTGTATTAAGGCTGCCCAAATGTGCCGAATTGGTCAATTGATACATTTTCAAGTGCATAACTATAGAGAACATACAAAAATGATATGGTAATACAAAATGTAAGTTTACACACTCCAAGGAATGCCATACATGATGGATCATTAGCTTATACACTAACTTTCACACATCGAGATGGCTGGGCGGGGTGGGTGTGTAGCCAGAGACAGCAGGGTTTCAAACTGTAGAACCCAGTTCCTACATTTGAATATAAACATGTATGTTATTTAAAAATATATATGCTACATTTTATCTCTGTGACCCTCAGGATGACAAATCAGAGCAAGATTACTGAATGTAAGTACATTAGTTACCTTCAGAGGTGAATGTATCAAACCAGTTGCCGTGATACTTTTTGTTGTTGTTGTGCACTCTCCTCAAACAATAGCATGGTCTTTTTTCACTGTAATAGCTACTACTGTAACTACTACTGGACAGTGCAGTTAGATTAACAAGACTTTAAGCTTTCTGCCCATATAAGACATGTCTATGTCGTGGAAAGTCTGCTGTTACTTACAACAGTCATGCTAATCACATTAGCGCATGTTAGCTCAACGTCCCGTATACGGGACACCGATCCCATAGAGGTTAACATCATTTACAATGAGCAAAGCTTCAGCATATAATTATTCTATATCCTTTATTACAATATATTGGCATTGATTGAAGCTCAATGTTAAATTCATAATATCTACCATCATATCATATCTCAGCCAATATGACACCAATCTCGATGAAAATAAACTTGATTAGAGGTATACAACACACTCCCTGCCTCTCATCCATCATGTGCCGTCCGTCTGTTACCGTGAAGCACATACCGGATTTTAACAGGGTCGTTATCTAGGTAGCTATCTAACATTAGCTTGCATGTCCAAAGTCCAGCAACTAGCCTCTGTAGCTAGCTAACACCAATCAGCTGAACACTAGCTAGCAAACAAACAGGCAAAGAAAGGTAGCTAGCTAGCCAATTAATGTGATTTTGTTTTGATTAGCTAGGTAACTAGCTTCCTAGCTAGCTAACATAACATTATACGAGTCAGATAAGAGCTAACGTTGGCTAGGTAGCTAAGCAACAAGCAAGGAAAGCTAGTTATATTTAGCCAAGTAAGGTTTTTCATATAAGGCTGAATTCATCAGGCTATCAAGAGCACAAACAAATATGCACAAATAATATAGCAGAAGTCCTTGGCTGCTATGATAGCCAGTTAAAGTTAGCTAGGTAACGTTAGCCAACATAATACTGTAACGTTAGCTAACGCATATGACCAATTCATGCACCACAATAGCTAATTTCCCCCCAACATCGGACACCCCCTAACTTCGGACACTCTCTAGCGGTTGGAGGACTAAATCACCTTGAGCTCAACATTTAAATGGACTCGAAAATAACGGTACGTTTTGCGACTAAAGACACCCTTCTAGCTAGCTGACCACCGATTTTCAGTGCAATTTATGTATGTTAAGTTAGGTTTTCAAAAAAGTTATATATGTACACATTTTGTGGGACACGCTGCATATTGTAACATTCGACTGCGCGACAGACCACACATCCTTTAATATCCAACTTTTTACCTCTGAAATATAGCTAACGGATTGTCTAATGTTGCTAGCTTAGTTGCTAAATGTTGATAGAACTGCTAAGACAGCAAATAGGAAAGAAATTGTAAGCGTTAGATAATACATATCACGAAAACAGCTGAATGTTGTCAAGCTTTACCGTATAAAAATTGGAGTCCTCTGACGGGGGCATTTTGCACAATCTGCAAAAATGTATTTGGAACTTTGAACCATGAACTTTTTGACACCTATCACTGTTGGCTATGTTTCATCTTACAACAGCTACATAGAGGCAGTATTTAGTCAAATGTTACAATGCATGCATCAATATTAAACTAATTGGGACACTTTTCATTACAGATAACATCAAACAAAAAACGTGGGTACACTTTCAGTTATTATGAAAACTTTCATGACCTTTCAATGCCTTAGCTTTGAAATGTAAATGGTTATACATATTCAGATTGAGTTATCTTTCTAAAATGTGTATAGTATACCATGTTATTTAGCTACATGTATTTACCACCACAGCATGGAGAAAGTCAAGAGGAAGCAGTGGAGTGAAGTGGACATGTTCCATGCCATGGAGGACTGTGGGGCAGGGATGGCTATCCGCCAAGGTTAGGCATCTTTTGTTTTTAGGAGATTACCAAGTGTATGTGAATTTTATCTGCTAGTAACAGTTTTCTTTTCTTATCTATCAAGGTGCATGGTGTACCTCGGCAGACCCTGGTGGACAGTCTGAGAGGCCGGGTGACCCATGGTTGTCGCAGTGGACCACCCGCATTGCTTGCACCAGAGGATGAAAATTCTCTGGTGCAGTACTGTATCTACTGTGCCAGCCATGGGTTCCCCTTCACCAGACAGAGGCTGATGAAATACGCTGACAAAATACGCAGGTATTTGGTGTTCTATGTGTTTATGTATGTAGATTGCTGGACTGAATGTTCTCAATGTGTGTGATGTAAATGTGTATGTGTATGGTGATGCCAAAACTTTCATCCTGGATGCACAATTATATATTCTATTCTATTGTAGGTTTCGGCACCCATGGGAAACAATCCCACCACTGGGAAATGTTCAGGAGGAGGCACAAGAACCTGAGCATGAGGAGGCTGGACACCCTGAACAGTGGGAGAGCTGAGTGTGCCACACGTCCGACGATGGACACCTTCTTCACTTCTTATGAGTAGCACTTGGAGGAGAGTGGGTTGAGGGAGAAACCCAGACAAATCTATAACTGTGTTGAGTCTGCGTTTCGTAGCAACCAGAGCAGGCACAAAGTGCTGGCTCCCCGGGGCGTAAAACATATGTACCAGCAGGCTCCGGGGACCAAGGAGCACATCACAGTGCTGGCCTGCTTCAACGCAGCTGGGGAGGACGTCCCCCCATTTATCATCTACCCCAAGTGTTTCCCCAGTGGCCACTACACACTGGGAGACCCCCCCAAGCCACTGAAGGGTCCTGTTTAATGCCGTCTCGGTCCCTACCGGGTCCCACCACCGCCTCTCCTGGAACCAGCAGCACTGTGCCGTCCATCAGCACCTCCTCCCCAGTGACCACAGGAGGATCCTCAGCCCCTGCTCCAGTCCCAGCCCTAGCTCTAGAAGAGGGGGGGCTGATAGCGAAGGACCTGGGGCACATCCTCACTGTCCTGAAGTATCGGCTAGACCGATACAGAAGACTCCCTGTGGTTCACATGCCTCACCGGGGAGGTATACACGTGCCAGTGGCAGGAGAGGGTTGAGAAGGAGAGGACCGAGGCAGAGGAGAAAGAGCGTCGGGCAGCCCTCAGAACACAGAGGGCACAGGAGAGGGCTGCCATGGATGAGACCATTGACGCCATCGCCTCTGCTGGACCTCCTGCTGGAACCACTCCTGACAGCTGCATCACCACTGCCAGTGCCTCCCAGTGTGCAACACCTGTAGGAGCCGCCGGATTCCCCAGCTGCAGAAGAAGGCCACGTGCCTGCTCTCCCGGCCACACCATCATTGGCCCCTCAACCCCACCATTACAAACACCAGCTCCTCCAAGCCATCGTCGGCGGTTTTGTCCACCACCACCACGATGCACACCACCCCACCCTGTCTGTCACCACCAACAAGGCCTCCTCTGGACCAACTGCCTCCTCCGTCTCCCCTGGTCACACCACCATAGCAGCCTTGTCTGGGGTCCCTGCCCCCTGCAATTTGAATACAGCCACCTCCACAGGTAAACACATGTTAAATTACGAAAAAATGACTGTTTGTTATCTGTTTTATAAAACAGCAATATAAAAAAAAAATCTCTCTTTACATACAGTGAGGGAAAAAAGTATTTGATCCCCTGCTGATTTTGTATGTTTGCCTACTGACAAAGACATGATCAGTCTATAATTTTAATGGTAGGTGTATTTGAACAGTGAGAGACAGAATAACAACAACAAAAAAATCCAGAAAAACGCATGTCAAAAATGTTATAAATTGATATGCATTTTAATGAGGGAAATAATTATTTGTAATAAGTATTATGTGACTTCTGTCAGCACTGATTCCACTGCAGGTGTGTGCAGTCGGATCCAGAGGTAGCGGTGGAGCTGGATTTTTATTGTGATTTTTGTGACAATATAGGGATGGAGGTCGAGATTTAATTGTTTGTTTTGTTTGTGTTCATATGAAAATATTTATTTGTACCAAAAAATACATGTCTAAAATATAATATATATATTTATTCAACCCATCTTGTGTATTTCTTCCTTTACTTTCCAAGTGCATCTCTCCAACAGTGTTTTCATTGTTTATGTCAATGCACATTACTGAAATTAAAGTTTTATTTTATGTAAATTATTCATACTCATTTATATTTCAGTATTCAACTGTTATCTACTTTCTCAAAACATAAGATTAATCTGTAAATACAATTATGAGACATTATTTGGTTACAACACTGAATATTTTGTCCACAGGAGGGCGCAATGGGCTACGCAATGAAAAGTTGACAGGCAAGTCATAATTTTTTACCGGAAGGCTAGCCAACTAGTCAACTATCTAGTAAACACTTCGGATACGAGGTTGGTGTCTCTTTTAAAAACAAAATTTACTGAGCTAGTACTGTGTAGCTCAGTTGGTAGAGCATGGTGTTTACAACGCCAGGGTTGTGGGTTCGTTTCCCACGGGGGACCAGTATTAAAAAATCCATGTATGCTCTGGATAAGAGTGTCTGCAAAATGTAAATGTAAATATATCTTGTAATTGAACAAAATAGTAAGGTGGCCAATAACTAAACCGCTTATCAAAAAGCTGATAATAGTAGTATTTATGCTCATTGCTAACCCGTTAGCTAACATTTTTACGACACCAATAATCACAAAACTTTGATGGCTTGATCACAAGTTAACACTGTTGAAGGTAATATATTTCTTAAATGCTGTTGAATATGCCGATAATACGGGGTTCCACGCTATATCATACATCCTTCCACAAAACATAGCTAGCTAGCTAAATAGGTTCACAGCAGGATCAAAGTCATCGCCAAACTTTGGAAACTGTCACACTGCTAGCTAGCTACCTTACAAAGCATGCAATGGGCATTGCAAAGGTAGGCTAAACATTTTTGCTAAGAGTATTATTATGTTATTGGTTGATTGACTATGACTTTTCAAATCACCCAGCAGTGATATTTGCAGAGTTAGCTCCAGGTAAATGTTGCAATGCTTCAGCCATTCCTGGACCTGTGACCAAAAACAAGCTACATATGGGCAGGACCAAAACTGGCCTCATTTTGTGTATCTGTTCTGAAACCATGTGCCATGGAATCGGTTAATCGAAAATCTCTTCCCAACTATTTCGCAATCTACAGTGCATTCGGAAAGTATTCAGACCTCTTCCCTTTTTCCACATTTTGTTACGTTACAGCCTTATTCTAAAATTGATTAAAAAAACTATTTTCCCTCATCAATCTACACACAATACCCCATAATAACAAAGCATAAACATTTGCTAATTTATAACAAATAAAAAACAGAAATACTTTATTCACGTAAGTATCCAGACCCTTTGCTATGAGACTCGAAATTGAGCTCAGGTGCATCCTGTTTCCATTGATCATCGTTGAGATTTTCTATTACTTGATTTTAGTCCACCTGTGGTAAATTCAATTGATTGGACATGATTTGGAAAGGCACAAACCTGTCTATAGAAGGTCCCACAGTTGACAGTGCATGTCATAGCAAAAACCAAGCCAAGAGGTCGAAGGAATTGCCCGTAGAGCTCTGAGACAGGATTGTGTCGAGGCACAGATCTGGGGAAAGATTATCTGGTCTAATGAAACCAAGATTGAACTCTTTGGCCTGAATGCCAAGCCTCACGTCTGGAGGAAACCTGGCACCATCCCTACGGTGAAGCATGGTGGTGGCAGCATCATGCTGTGGGGATGTTTTTCAGCGGCAGGGACTGGGAGACTAGTCAGGATCGAGGCAAAGATGAATGGAGCAAAGTACAGAGAGATCCTTGATGAAAACCTGCTCCAGAGTGCTCAGTACCTCAGACTGGGGCTCAACTTCCAACAGCACAACAACCCTAAGCACACAGCCAAGAAAATGCAGGAGTGGCTTCGGGACAAGTCTCTGAATATCCTTGAGTGGCCCAGCCAGAGCCCGGACTTGAACCCGATCAAACATCTCTGGAGAGACCTGAAAATAGCTGTGCAGCGACGCTCCCCATCCAACCTGGCAGAGCTTGAGAGGATCTGCAAAGAAGAATGGGATATTTCTCCAAATACAGGTTAACCAAGCGTGTAGCGTCATACCCAAGAAGACTCAAGGCTGTAATCGCTGCCAAAGGTGCTTCAACAAAGTACTGAGTAAAGGGTCTGAATACTTATGTAAATGTGATATTTCTGTTTATAATTTTTATAAATCTGCAAAAATTCTAAAAACCTATTTTTGGTTTGTCATTATGGAGTATTGTGTGTAGATTGATGAGGGGAGAAAACAATTTCATCCATGTTAGAATAAGGCTGTAACATAACAAAATATGGAAAACGTCAAGGGGTCTGAATACTTTCCGAATGCGCTCTATATGGCACAGCTGTCAATTTTTTGGTCCTTAAATGAAACTGGTATACTTTTTTTTCATCACAATTTTCTTTAACCAATCTTGGTCTTTAATGTAGGGCCAATGGACAAGTTTATTACTTTCTGCCCCTTCCACTTGCCTCTTCCATGTTTGTGGTAATGCTGCAATTAGTTGGTTGTAAATGTTGGGTAGAGCAGACATTTCCATATATTTTTGTTAGCTGCATGTGTGGCATAACTCCACCAGTCCTAATTATGATATCATTTACAAAGACTATACCGTTTTTAAACATTTTTCCAAAAATAATGGTTTTTTATCATTTAGTATATTTGAGTTTAACCATAATATTTGTTGTAGTATTTGTTCTGTCATTTCTGGTGGATTAAACTGAAATTGCAACCAAATGTCTATGGCTTCTTTTAAAAATAGTGATATTTTGGAGATGATTTCATTTTCAAATAACCGAAAGTGAGAGGTTGTAATCTGAATAAAGGGGAAAAAGGCCATTCTTGAACATGGGGTGAGACAATCTTACTAATCTGATAGAGAACCAGTTTGGATTTAAGTATAAATTTTGTATGACTGAAGCCTTTAGTGAGAGGTCTAATGATTTAATATTTAATCATTTCTGCCCTCCGAATTCATATTCATTATATAAATAGGCCGGTTTAATTTTGTCTTTATTTTTTTATTTATTTCACCTTTATTTAACCAGGTAAGCCAGTTGAGAACAAGTTCTCTAGTTGTCTGGCTTACCGTTCCAAATAAAATGGAATAGTTTTTGTTCATATAATTTATAAAACAAGTCGCTAGGTGTAGGCAAGGCCCTAAGCAAATACGTAAACTTGGATATGACTAAAGAGTTAATCAGGGTGATTTTTCCACAAATAGAAAAGTATTTTCCTTTCCATGGTAGCAAGATCTTATCTATTTTTGCAAACTTTCTATTAAAATGTATTGTTGTGAGATCATTTCTTTCTTTGGTGATATGAATGCTGAGTATGTCCACTTCACCGTTTTATTGGTAAACTACACGGTAATGTAAAAGTTGTATTTTAAAAAAATTTCATACGTAATACAGTACACTTATCATAATTTGGTTGTAATTATTTAGAAAAAATATTTAGATACACTTTGAGGCAGTGGAGAGATCCAAATTGTGGATTTTAAAGAAAACATGAATCATCAGCGTACAATGACACCTTTGTTTTTAAGCCCTGGATTTCTAACCCCTTGATATTATTGTTGGATCTGATGTTAATAGCTCACATTTTGATGCCCATAATAAATAAATATGACGATAGTGGACAACCTTGTTTTACTACTCTTGACAGTTTAATACTTTCTGAGAAGTAGCCATTATTTACTATTTTACACATATTTATTTATTATTGTTTTACCTTTATTTAACTAGGCAAGTCAGTTAAGAACAAATTCTTATTTACAATGACGGCCTACACCGGCCAAACCCGGACGACACTGGGCCAATTGTGCGCCGCCCTATGGGACTCCCAATCACAGCCGGTTGTGATAGAGCCTGGAATCGAACCAGGGGGTCTGTAGTGACGCCTCAAGCACTTAGATGCAGTGCCTTAGACCTCAGCGCCACTCGGGAGCCCATAGGGTTACAATACGTAACTTTAACCCTTTGTATAAGAGATTCTCCAAAATGGAAATATTCCAGTCGTACTTTATCAAAATCCTTTTCAAAGTCATCTATGAATACTAGGCCTGGTTTCTCCGATTTTTCATAGTGTTCTATTGTTTCCCGTGCTTGTCTTATACTATATCCAATGTATTATCCATGTAAAAAAAACTTTCTGATTAGGATTAATAATATCCGACAATACCTTTTTAATTCTATGCATTTTTTGTCTAATTTTTGCATTACAACACTGAAGTGTAAGGGGCCTCCAATTTTCTTCATGGACTGTGTAACACCCTGGCTCTGGGACTCTATATGTTGAGCCAGGGTGTGTTCTTTCTATGTGGTGTATTTCTATGTTGGGAGTTCTAGTTTGTTTATTTCTATGTTGGCCCGAGTTACTCCCAATCAGAGGCAACGAGTGTCAGCTTTTGGCTGGTTGTCTCTGATTGGGAGCCATATTTAAACTGTCTGTTTTTCCCTTTGTGTTTGTGGGTTCTTGTTCCGTGTTGGTCTATGTTACCTAGGACGTTACGAGTCGTTTGTTGTTTTTGTTTACTGTCCGTGTTTATCGCTAATGATAAATAAACATGTTCGTTCATCACGCTGCGCCTTGGTCCTCCTCTCTTAACGACGATCGTGACAGACTGGATCTTTATATTTACCACTTGGGTCCTGTTTCAGTAATAATGAAATCAGACCTTCTTGTTGAGTACCTGATAATCTACCATTTTTATAGGAGCGGTTAAAACATGCTAATAGCGGTCCTATGAGTACATCAAAAAAAGATGTGGTATACCTCAACTGGTATGCCATCCAGCACTGGAGTTTTCCCAGACTTAAAGGAGCATCAAGAAGTTCCTCCTCTGTGATTTGGCCTTCACATGAGTCTTTCTGTACAGCTGTTAATTTTACATTATTAATAGACAAAAAATCCTTACAATTAACTTTGGTTAGTGGAGATTAAGGAGACTGAAATTAAAACATATGCTTAAAGTACTTTGCTTCCTCTTTCAAAATATTGTTTGGTGATTCATGGGTTACTCCGTCATTGGTAACAAGTTTCAGTAAATTATTTTTGGTAGAATTTCTATGTTGATTTGGTGCATTTTCCCCCATATTCCATACAGTTCGCTGTATTTTTTATAATATATTACACTTCATATTTCTTGAATAAGTTCCTTCATTTATTTTAGTTTTTCCTCTAAGGTATTCTGTGCCTCTATGGTAAAGTTTTTATTGCTATCTATCTGTAACATTAGTCCCTCTATTCCCTTTGTTAATATGAACTATTTTGACCTACATTTATTTTGTTTTAAAGATGAGTCTGAAATTGCATGGCCTCTGAAGGCACATTTAAAAGTGTCCCATACAATAAGGAGATCTGCTATACCTATGTCATGTCGGAAAAAGTCTGTTATAAATTATTTTGTCCTTGTTAAATACAAGTTGTCACCCAACAGGCTTTGATTAAATTTCCAATATCCTCGCCACATGGAAATTCTGTATATGCCAATTATTACATTCTGTCCCCTATCTCACTAGGTCAGGATATTTAAGCCTCCATATATCCACTAGTTCCAATATATCCATGATATTTGTGATTTCCTTCAGTGCACTAGGGTGATAGTTTCTAGTGTGATTTCCTTTACGGTCCATTGAGGTATTTAAAACCTTATTATAATCTCCTACCATAATAATAGAGTATTGTATTGCTTGTAGGCTTGATAAATCAAAGAAGAGTGGATCATCATTATTTGGACCGTATAGATTAATGAGCGAAATCGGTTTATGGTCCAATAACATATTTAAAATAATCCATCTACCTTGCGGATCTGTTTGAACTATTTGCACATTCGGATCAAAATGATTGTTAATTAATATCATCACCCCTTTTGAGTTTCTTTGCCCATGGGAGTATATTTCACCCCCTGTAAACAATAAATATTATATTCCTTATTTTTCAGACAGGAAAATACTGATAGTCTTCTCTTATTATCTGCCAAGCCATTACAATTATAACTGGATACACTTATTTCACCATTTACCATAATGAGATACAAGTTTCAATTCTATTTATCATAATATATGTTTGTAAACTTACCATTAAAAAGTACCATAATGATTGAGTATCCATATAGCTGTACCATGGTACAGTGGGGAAAAAAAGTATTTAGTCACCAACCAATTGTGCAAGTTCTCCCACTTAAAAAGATGAGAGAGGCCTGTAATTTTCATCATAGGTACACGTCAACTATGACAGACAAAATGAGAAAAAAAAATTCAGAAAATCACATTGTATGATATTTAATGAATTTATTTGCAAATTATGGTGGAAAATAAGTATTTGGTCAATAACAAAAGTTTCTCAATACTTTGTTATATACCCTTTGTTGGCAATGACACAGGTCAAATATTTTCTGTAAGTCTTCACAAGGTTTTCACACACTGTTGCTGGTATTTTGGCCCATTCCTCCATGCAGATCTCCTCTAGAGCAGTGATGTTTTGGGGCTGTCGCTGGGCAACACAGACTTTCAACTCCCTCCAAAGATTTTCTATGGGGTTGAGATCTGGAGACTGGCAAGGCCACTCCAGGACCTTGAAATGCTTCTTATGAAGCCACTCCTTCGTTGCCCGGGCGGTGTGTTTGGGATCATTGTCATGCTGAAAGACCCAGCCACGTTCCATCTTCAATGCCCTTGCTGATGGAAGGAGGTTTTCACTCAAAATCTCACGATACATGGCCCCATTCATTCTTTCCTTTACACGGATCAGTCGTCCTGGTCCCTTTGCAGAAAAACAGCCCCAAAGCATGATGTTTCCACCCCCATACTTCACAGTAGGTATGGTGTTCTTTGGATGCAACTCAGCATTCTTTGTCCTCCAAACACGACGAGTTGAGTTTTTACCAAAAAGTTATATTTTGGTTTCATCTGGCCATATGACATTCTCCCAATCCTCTTCTGGATCATCCAAATGCACTCTAGCAAACTTCAGACGGGCCTGGACATGTACTGGCTTAAGCAGGGGTACACGTCTTGCACTGCAGGATTTGAGTCCCTGGCGGCGTAGTGTGTTACTGATGGTAGGCTTTGTTACTTTGGTCCCAGCTCTCTGCAGGTCATTCACTAGGTCCCCCCGTGTGGTTCTGGGATTTTTGCTCACCGTTCTTGTGATCATTTTGACCCCACGGGGTGAGATCTTGCGTGGAGCCCCAGATCGAGGGAGATTATCAGTGGTCTTGTATGTCTTCCATTTCCTAATAATTGCTCCCACAGTTGATTTCTTCAAACCAAGCTGCTTACCTATTGGAGATTCAGTCTTCCCAGCCTGGTGCAGGTCTACAATTTTGTTTCTGGTGTCCTTTGACAGCTCTTTGGTCTTGGCCATAGTGGAGTTTGGAGTGTGACTGTTTGAGGTTGTGGACAGGTGTCTTTTATACTGATAACAAGTTCAAACAGGTGCCATTAATACAGGTAACGAGTGGAGGACAGAGGAGCCTCTTAAAGAAGAAGTTACAGATTTTTAAGTAAATCATTTGCATTCTATTGCATGACATAAGTATTTGATACATCAGAAAAGCAGAACTTAATATTTGGTATAGAAACCTTTGTTTGCAATTACAGAGATCATACGTTTCTGTAGGTCTTGACCAGGTTTGCACACACTGCAGCAGGGATTTTGGCCCACTTCTCCATACAGACCTTCTCCAGATCCTTCAGGTTTCGGGGCTGTCGCTGGGCAATGCAGACTTTCAGCTCCCTCCAAAGATGTTCAATTGGGTTCAGGTCTGGAGACTGGCTAGGCCACTCCAGGACCTTGAGATGCTTCTTACGGAGCCACTCCTTAGTTGCCCTGGCTGTGTGTTTCGGGTCGTTGTCATGCTGGAAGACCCAGCCACGACCCATCTTCAATGCTCTTACTGAGGGAAGGTTGTTGGCCAAGATCTCGCGATACATGGCCCCCTCCATCCTCCCCTCAATACGGTGTAGTCGTCCTGTCCCCTTTGCAAAAAAAACATCCCCAAAGAATGATGTTTCCACCTCCATGCTTCACGGTTGTGATGGTGTTCTTGGGGTTGTACTCATCCTTCTTCTTCCTCCAAACATGGCGGGTGGAGTTTAGACCAAAAAGCTCTATTTTTGTCTCATCAGATCACATGACCTTCTCCCATTCCTCCTCTGGATCATCCAGATGGTCATTGGCAAACTTCAGATGGGCCTGGACATGCGCTGGCTTGAGCAGGGGGACCTTTCGTGCGCTGCAGGATTTTAATCCATGACGGCGTAGTGTGTTACTAATGGTTTTCTTTGAGACTGTGGTCCCAGCTCTCTTCAGGTCATTGACCAGGTCCTGAAGTATAGTTCTGGGCTGATCCCTCACCTTCCTCATGATCATTGATGCCCCACGAGGTGAGATCTTGCATGGAGCCCCAGACCGAGGGTGATTGACCGTCATCTTGAACTTCTTCCATTTTCTAATAATTGCGCCAACAGTTGTTGCCTTCTCACCAAGCTGCTTGCCTATTGTCCTGTAGCCCATCCCAGCCTTGTGCAGGTCTACAATTTTATCCCTGATGTCCTTACACAGCTCTCTGGTCTTGGCCATTGTGGAGAGGTTGGAGTCTGTTTGATTCAATGTGTGGACAGGTGTCTTTTATACAGGTAACAAGTTCAAACAGGTGCAGTTAATACAGGTAATGAGTGGAGAACAGGAGGGCTTCTTAAAGAAAAACTAACAGGTCTGTTCAACAGTTGTTCAATCCCCAAGCCCAACTTAAGAGAAGACTTGATGTGCAAATGCATATAGCTGAAATTGAGCAAGAATGGGGAGATTTGATTAACCAATGTCAAGTGCTAGCTGATGGAGCTCAGATTCACCCTCCTACTCTGACACACACACGATGGTCCCCCGTTGTAACCATTTTCCCAATCATTTCTGTGCAGTCTGACATTTTGATTATTTTGTGCCACCAGGGCCACAATAATTTCCCCCCTCTCTGATTGTCCTAGTGTGACCCCTCTCCAAGGGTTACTTCAGCTTGTGTTGCAAGCACTGCCACTACCTGGGTGGGGGCACCCCACCGGAATTCCCACTGGCTAGGTACAAGGTTGTCAAGGTTCTCATTAGCAGCTTTGAGAAATGCCTTGTATATTATGCTCACCCATCCGGGGGCTTTGGCTTTGTTGGACCAACACTGCCAGGCAGGCTCAGACTCTTGAGGGGGCAGTACTGCTTTAGTGGGTCTCTGACCATGTTCATCTTTCTGTCTTGGCTGCGTATAGGCTACTTGCAGTACGGCTAAAATACAGATAAGGACTTCTCCTTAGTGTGTGGGTCGCTTAGGTGGGTGTATAGGGTATAGGGTTGGAGACTGTTCCATCATGATAAGACAATAAATAAATAAACTATATTTATAATTTATTTAAAAATGTATATCCCATATCTGCACAAAATTGAAAGCTCTCTCTGTCACAACTTCTGCTCGCAGACACACATGGGCCCTGGCATTTGCAACCATTTTCCTTTTTCACTCACTTACAGTATATTTGAAGATGTATTATTTCAATAATTATCAACAAATTGCTTTGTTTAGAAACAGTAAGCTAGTTATGAACTGTATATAGTCAATGGTTGAACCCCAAACGCACATGTAAACAGAGTCTCAGTTCAGTTGTGCACTGCAAGTGTGCAAATGCATGCTAGTATCTGTCACGGTTTCGGCCGAGACTGCTCCTCCTCCTGGTTCGGGCAGGCTTCGGCATTCGCCGTCCCCGGAGTACTAGCTGCCACCGTTGTATGTTTCGGGGTGTGATTGCTTTAGTCTGTCTTGTACACCTGTGTCTGTTTGTGTTCTGATTACGTGTCCTATAAGTTCCCTGTTTTGTGTTAGTTAGATTGTGTGTTGTTGTTTGCCTGTCGTGCGGAGCTGTGTGTTTGCGCTCTGTTAGTTTTGTTTATTGTTTTACGCATGTTACGTAATTCCCTCGCCTCCATTTGTTTTCGAGGTCGTGTATTGTTTTGTTGCACTTTGGACTAGTAAAGTCTTTTGGACGAATCCTCTGTGTCCTGCACCTGACTCCTCCACCGCATCCACATCGGTTCTTCTGACAGAACAACACACCCACTATGGAGTCAGCAGGAGCAGCGGCGGCACCCAAGTCGCTGGAAGAACGGATCAGCTATCAAGACACCATGATCCGGCAACTTGGGGCCGCCATGGACGAGGTGTCCAACACTCTGCGCCGGTTGGTGACTGGAGAGGTGCCCACGCCTTCGTACTCCATCCCATCACCAACGGCCAGTCCTCCTCTCTCAGCACCGGAATCCAGTGGCATTCGGCTCTCGCTCCCGAGGGCATATGACGGTTCTGCAGCCGGGTGTCAGGGGTTCCTCCTGCAGGTGGAACTCTACCTGGCTACCATACACCCAGCGCCCTCGGGATACGAGAGCGTCTCCGCCCTCATCTCCTGTCTATCCGGCAAGGCGTTG
This sequence comes from Coregonus lavaretus, assembly GCF_964263955.1. Classification (NCBI taxonomy): domain Eukaryota; kingdom Metazoa; phylum Chordata; class Actinopteri; order Salmoniformes; family Salmonidae; genus Coregonus; species Coregonus lavaretus. The sequence continues at coordinate 32,140,405 of NC_140005.1, read as the reverse complement.
GAGTGGGCCAACGCCGAATGGAGAGGAATAGACGCCGCTACCATCACCTACGCGGAGTTCTCCCGTCTGTTCCACCTCCGACAGGGGAAGAGGAGCGCACAGGAGTTCGCACTGGAGTTCCGGACGCTAGCGGCGGATGCGGGGTGGAATGAGAGGGCCCTCATCGACCATTACCGGTGCAGCCTACGAGAGGACGTTCGTCGTGAGCTGGCCTGCAGGGACACCAACCTATCATTCGACCAGTTAGTGGACATCTCCATACGTCTCGACACCCTGCTGGCTACCCGCGGACGTCCCAAGTGGGGGCCGACCATTCCACCCTCCAGCACCTCCGAGCCGATTCCCATGGAGCTCGGGGGTGCTGGCGCTAGAGAGAGGAGGAGAGAGAACCCGAGGGGGGCCACCCCCTGCGCCAACTGTGGCCGTGGAGGACACACCGCGGCCAGGTGCTGGGGAGGGTCTTCTGGGAGAGGGGACAACAGATCACGCACTGGGGAGTCATTTCAGGTGAGTAGGCGCCCCACTTACCCAGAGCTTTCTGTTGGTCACATGAGTATTCCTGTGAGATTTCCACAGGTGGCACCTCATTCCCAGCATAAGGCGCTAGTAGATTCAGGCGCAGCTGGGAATTTTATTGATCGGGCATTTTGTCATAGGTTTGGAAATCCCCTTCGGCCGGTAGAAGCCCCCTTTCCTGTCCACGCCTTAGACAGCCGGCCGTTGGGGTCGGGGCTGATGAGAGAAGTCACAGCACCACTTACTATGATGACGCAGGGGGGTCATGAGGAGATCATTCAGTTTTATCTGATTGACTCTCCTGCGTACCCCGTGGTGTTGGGGCTTCCCTGGTTAAGCACCCATGATCCTACCATTGCGTGGCAACAGAGGGCTCTTATGGAGTGGTCTGCCCAGTGTGTAGGGAGATGTCTAGGTGTTTCCTTAGGGGCGACCTCGGTTGAGAGTCCGAACCAAGTGCCCGCAATGCGCATTCCCCCTGAGTATGAGGACTTAGCACTCGTGTTCAGCAAAACGAGGGCAACACGGCTACCACCTCATAGACAGGGGGACTGTGCGATAAATCTCCAAACAGGAGCGGCTCTTCCGCGGAGCCGTGTGTATCCCCTGTCTCAAGAGGAGACAGCGGCTATGGAGACTTACATAGCCGAGTCCTTGGCACAGGGATACATACGGTCCTCCACTTCCCCGGTTTCCTCGAGTTTCTTCTTTGTGAAGAAGAAGGACGGGGGTTTGCGCCCGTGTATTGATTACCGTAGTCTCAATCAGATCACGGTTAAGTACAGTTACCCTCTTCCACTGATTGCGACTATGACGGAGTCATTACGCGGAGCGCAGTTCTTCACAAAGTTGGATCTCAGGAGCGCGTACAATCTGGTGCGCATTAGGGAGGGGGATGAATGGAAAACGGCATTTAGCACCACCTCGGGTCATTACGAGTATCTCGTCATGCCATACGGGCTAATGAATGCTCCTTCAGTCTTCCAATCCTTTGTTGACGAGATTTTCCGGGACATGCATGGGCAGGGTGTGGTAGTGTACATCGACGACATCCTAGTGTACTCTTCTACACGAGCCGAGCATGTAGCCCTGGTGCGCCGAGTGTTGAGAAGACTGTTGGAGCATGACTTGTATGTCAAGGCAGAGAAATGCCTGTTCTTCCAGGAGTCCGTCTCCTTTTTGGGTTATCGGTTGTCCGCGTCTGGTGTGGAGATAGAGGTAGACCGTGTGTCGGCCGTGCGTAATTGGCAAACTCCAACCACTGTAAAAGAGGTGCAGCAGTTCTTGGGTTTTGCTAATTACTACCGGAGGTTTATTCGGGGCTTTGGACAGGTTGCAGCTCCCATTACGTCCCTGCTAAAGGGGGGTCCGGTTTGTCTGCAGTGGTCAGCTGAGGCGGACAGGGCATTTGTCAAACTGAAGAACCTGTTCACCTCGGCCCCGGTGCTGGCGCATCCGGATCCCTCTTTACCATTCCAAGTAGAGGTAGACGCGTCCGAGACCGGTATTGGGGCAGTCCTGTCACAACGGTCCGGCACGCCACCTAAGCTCCGCCCCTGTGCGTTCTACTCTAAGAAACTCAGCTCGGCGGAGCGCAATTATGACGTTGGGGACAGGGAGCTGTTAGCTGTAGTCCAGGCCCTAAAGGTGTGGAGGCATTGGCTTGAGGGGGCTCAACACCCTTTCCTCATTCTGACCGATCACCGTAACCTGGAGTACATCCGGGCAGCTAGGAGATTGAACCCTTGTCAGGCTAGGTGGAACATGTTCCTGACCCGGTTTGTTTTTAAGATCACATACATCCCAGGGTCCCAGAACGGTAAGGCAGACGCCCTGTCCCGGCGGTATGACACAGAGGAGAGGTACATTGAGCCCACTTCCATACTGCCGGAGTCTTGTCTGGTGGCTCCGGTGGTATGGGAGGTCGATGCGGAAATCGAGCGGGCACTGCGTGCCGACCCTACTCCCCCCGAGTGTCCTGTGGGGCGGAAGTACGTTCCGCTCGAGGTTCGTGATCGTCTTATTTATTGGGCTCATACATCACCCTCCTCTGGACATCCAGGTATTGGCCGGACAATGCACTGCCTTAGCGTGAAATACTGGTGGCCAACGTTAGCTAAGGATGTGAGGGTTTATGTCTCCTCCTGCTCGGTGTGCGCCCAGTGTAAGGCGCCTAGACATTTGCCCAGGGGTAAGTTACATCCCCTGCCCGTTCCACAACGACCATGGTCCCACCTCTCGGTGGATTTTGTGACCGACCTACCCCCTTCCCAGGGGAATACCACCATTTTGGTCGTTGTGGATCGGTTTTCCAAGGCCTGTCGTCTCCTCCCAATGCCGGGTCTCCCTACTGCCCTACAGACCGCCGAGGCCCTGTTTACCCACGTGTTCCGGCACTATGGGGTCCCCGAGGATATTGTGTCTGACCGAGGTCCCCAGTTTACCTCCAGAGTCTGGGGGGGCGTTCATGGAACGCTTGGGGGTCTCGGTGAGCCTTACCTCGGGGTACCACCCAGAGAGCAATGGGCAGGTTGAACGAGTCAACCAGGATGTGGGTAGGTTTTTGAGGTCCTATTGCCGGGAACGGCCGGAGGAGTGGTCCAGGTATATCCCCTGGGCAGAGATGGCCCAGAACTCTCTCCGCCACTCCTCCACCGGTTTATTACCTTTCCAGTGTGTTTTAGGGTATCAGCCGGTCCTGGCACCGTGGCACGAGAGCCGGATCGAGGCTCCTGCGGTGGACGAGTGGATTCGGCGCTCGGAGGAGACGTGGGACGCTGCCCATGTCCATCTGCAGCGGGCCATCCGTCAACAAAAGGCGAGCGCCGATCGCCACCGCAGTGAGGGACCGGTGTATGCACCGGGAGATCGAGTCTGGCTCTCGACTCGAAACCTGCCCCTCCGCCTGCCCTGCCGGAAGCTGGGTCGGCGGTTTGTGGGGCCCTTCAAAGTCCTGAGAAGATTGAACGCGGTGTGTTACAGGTTACAACTGCCTATTGAGTACAAAAGTATTAACCCCTTGTTCCATGTGTCTCTTCTCAGGCCGGTGGTAGCTGGCCCACTCCAAGAAGATGAGATAGGAGAGACCCCTCCACCCCCTTTGGACATCGAGGGGGCCCCGGCGTACAGGGTCCGGACCATCTTGGACTCGAGGCGCCGGATGAGTGGTCTCCAGTATCTCGTGGAGTGGGAGGGGTACGGTCCGGAGGAGCGGTGCTGGGTGCCTAGGAGGGACATCCTCGATCCATCCCTCCTGACTGAGTTCCACCGTGGGCATCCCACGCGCCCGGGTCCGCGTCCTCCTGGCCGTCCCCGAGGCCGGGGTCGGCGCACGGCTGGAGCCGCGCGTCAAGGGGGGGGTACTGTCACGGTTTCGGCCGAGACTGCTCCTCCTACTGGTTCGGGCAGGCTTCGGCGTTCGCCGTCCCCGGAGTACTAGCTACCACCGTTGTATGTTTCGGGGTGTGATTGCTTTAGTCTGTCTTGTACACCTGTGTCTGTTTGTGTTCTGATTACGTGTCCTATAAGTTCCCTGTTTTGTGTTAGTTAGATTGTGTGTTGTTGTTTGCCTGTCGTGCGGAGCTGTGTGTTTGCGCTCTGTTAGTTTTGTTTATTGTTTTACGCATGTTACGTAATTCCCTCGCCTCCATTTGTTTTCGAGGTCGTGTATTGTTTTGTTGCACTTTGGACTAGTAAAGTCTTTTGGACGAACCCTCTGTGTCCTGCGCCTGACTCCTCCACCACATCCACATCGGTTCTTCTGACAGTATCAGACATCTTACCAGACTCAACTAACAGAATAAAATGTAGAATATATTCCAGCTCTGCTGCCTTCTTGTCATTATTATAATCATCATTTTTGCTGACTGATTAAGACCGTTTCATGTTACTATTCAGTGTGTTCCCAGAAAATCTGAATTCGCCATCCACAAATAAAAAGTATTCAGGGGGTGTGGGGGCTGCACAAGGCGCACCCAGGTAAAACAACATCAGAATCATTGAGGGGGTTCAATTAATCTCTTCCGGGCGCCCTGTAGGTGTGTTTTGGCATATAGGCATGCCATGCCTACGGTCAGGGGCGCAACATTGGTTTCAGAAGTGGGGGGGGCATAATATATATTTTTAGGGGGTAGATCAGCTTTAATATTGCAGATATATTGTGGCTTCCATCAATGTAATTGTCTGCATCATTTCCAATCCCCCATTTATATTTTTTGTAAATATATATACAGTACCAGTCAAAAGTTTGGACACACCTACTCATTCCAGGGTTTTTCTTTATTTTCACTATGTTCTACATTGTAGAATAATAGTGAAGACATCAAAACTATGAAATAACACATATGGAATCATGTAGTAACCAAAAAAGTGTTCAACAAATCAAAATATATTTTATATTTGAGATTCTTCAAAGTAGCCACCATTTGCCTTTTTATTTTTTTTATTTTTTATTTAACCTTTATTTAACTAGGCAAGTCAGTTAAGAACAAATTCTTATTTACAATGACGGCCTACCCCGGCCAAGCCCGGACGACGCTGGGCCAATTGTGCGCCGCCCTATGGGACTCCCAATCAAGGCCGGATTATGATACAGCCTGGAATCGAGCCAGGGTCTGTAGTTACGCCTCTAGCACTGAGATGCAGTGCCTTAGACCGCTGCGCCACTCGGGAGCCTTGATGATAGCTTTGCACATTCTTGCAGTCTCAACCAGCTTCACCTGGAATGCTTTTCCAACAGTCTTGAAGGAGTTCCCACATATGCGGAGCACTTGTTGGCTGCTTTTCCTTCACTCTGCGGTCCAACTCATCCCAAAAGATCTCAATGCAGCACTCCATCACTCTCCTTTTTGGTCAAATAGCCCTTACATAGCATGGAGGTGTGTTGGGTCAAAGCCTCTATCAACTCTTGATACAGTTTGGAAATCAACTTTGGAGGTTTGTCAGACTGCCTTAAAATAACATACGGCTTGTCCAGTGTTTGCTGGACAGAGCGAATAAAGTGTTGTATCTGCAAAAATTCACCTCACTTCTGTCACAGACTGGTCTTCCCTGGCTGCCTGACTCTGCTGAGACCCCTGTCACCATCTGATCCTCCTAAAATGAGGCATGACAAATAATTACCTTGGTGTACATTTATACATTATATTATCCAATAATAGAATCAATGGTTCAATAACTGAAATGACCATAATGCCCAGATCCCAGACTGTGGCTTTAAGCTTAAGCTGCTGTCCTGTAGCTACTGTAGGTCTACCCATCAATTCAAGATGGAACTTTATATAATTCACTGAATATACTGCAAAATTCACCTGAGGTCCGTAGACTGGCTGTCTAACCCTGCCGGGACCCCTGTCACCATCTGATCCTGCTAATACATGATGAGCATAGTGTTGTGTACTGACGTGCGGGTCCCGACAGAGGTCATTGCGGCGCGGTCTGCATTTTTTATGCTGCATGCGGGAGCGGCCGGTCAGACAGATTACTTTGGGATGAAAATATTTTTGTTGTCCCGCACATTATTTTGCTTTGTATGCGTTAGCCTACCTACTGTATTAAAAGCCCATATTTTTTGCATTATTCACACACTCAGAATTCGCTGCTTCAACTTCAGTAGCCTACCTCTCCTAGTTGAGGGTGAGAGTTCAAGTGCGCCTAGTATGTGTTGTCTCATTGAAATAGAGTAGGCTGCCTACATGGGCGGAGAATCACATGGATATGAAATGAACTTAAATATGATTAGACTGTAGTTTACTAGTGTCTGTAAATAAATATTGATAATGAAAAGAAGTGGAGGGCACTCAACCAACGTGAGTTGAAGTGCAATCTAAAAAAGTAATCATGATTTAGAAGGAACAGGCACAACGTGCACATAGGTTAGGCTACTATGGTGAGCTAGCATTGTGCCTTTTCAATTTAAATAAGTATGGATTACCCATTTATTTGTCTCTGCCTGCAAATTGTCCTCCTAAAAGGTAGGCTATATCCTATAGGACTATGCAAAACGTAGCAAGTGTCGCTGTCATCATTCTTGCTGCTTACAGTTCAGTAGCCTGCGAGATCAGGTGTGCATGTGGTCTCAATTACATAGAGTAGGCTATAGCCTATGTATACATGGGTGGAGAAGCACAGGGACAGTTATCTTTTCAAGGAAATGTACTTCCTAAATAGGCCTATGATTAGGCTATAGTTTACTACATTGCCTTGAAAAAGGCCTAAATATTGATCACCATACTTCTCTGTCTGAAAATCTTCACACTCCTAAAAGGTAGGCTATAAAAATAGCTCAAGAGAAAGTGAAAGTCTCTCCAACTCTGCTTTCTTCAAACTACATCTAGCATATTGGCTAATATAGCCCAGTAATACAATTTAAGGACCATTTCTTAAGTTATTTTTGCGCATTTGATATTGCCTATAGGGCGCTAAATTGCTGGGACCATGGCTGGCAAGTGAGCTGCGTCACATACGCCTAAAATAACATTGCGGGACTGTGGTTGGGTTTGGGACCAGTTCTTGCGGTAGCGGGTGGGAGTCTAACAGAAAGCCAGTGGGTGCGGGCGGGAGTGGGATGAAGAAATCGGTCCGTGCAGACCTCTACTGTGCACCATGACAGTGAAGCCTATATAACGTTAGAGCTGTTTATTACTGTGTCAGTGTGAAAAGTAGGGAATTAGTTAGGGAAACTGACAGATCAATAATGTTACATTGACATACTGACTAATACAACTCACATTGCACTGAAAAAACATCAGAATATCAATCTTCAATTGTTTGGCTGATGGTTTCATCATTTGATTCAGGTCTAGTTTGATTGAGGCAAAAATAATAGCTAATGTAAGCCAACTTTTGGCCAGCTCTCTCTCTAACTGTACATCAACTGATGAAAGCTTGCCAAGTTCATTTACTTCTGAAACGTGACACTACAAAGGCTACAAAACATTTTCATACAAACAACTGCTGTTAGATAGTAATAATAGCATTCGTTTGCTTCCGTTTAAGAAAAGTTTTTCAACAGAATTGGCGGAATGAATACACCCTGATCACACATAAACACAATTCACTTTCATAGCAGCCAAGTTGTATTCCTTCTCGCATTTCTATGCGCTCTCCTCCTCTAACCTTTCTTCTTCGATTGTGGACTTCAATGCAAAACACATCAGCTGTCTGTGACCAGGCGAAAAAACCTTTCCAAGCCAAACCATATCATGACCGCTAACCGCTACACACAGCCTACATCATTGTCACCATATTAGCTAAAGTAACATCATAGTTAAAATAGCTAATAGAACTAACACGTTAGTAAACCCGCTAATCATGCAGTACAGTCAGTAAGCAGTTTAGCACTTATACCGGCGGGCCCCGGTAGCAATAAATTAGTAAACCCAAAAGCTTACCTTGACTTGTAAGAGTTCCAGTGTTGGATAGTCATCGCCAGCAAGCTAACATAGCATCCCTCTGTTTGGAGATGGGTTTCTGAGTAGGCTAAACTAGCTAGGTGCATTTGCTAGCTAGGTATTTGAAAGAGAAAGGGAAAGAAAATGATGAAATCTCTCTCTCTCTCTCTCTCTCTCTCTAGCTTCAAAACTGTTCAACTTTTGTCATTCTCTCTCTTTGAGTCAACTACTCACCACATTTTATGCACTGCAGTGCTAGCTAGCTTTAGCTTACGCTTTCAGTACTAGATTCTCTGATCCTTTGATTGGGTGGACAACATGTCAGTTCATGCTGCAAGAGCTCTGATAGGTTGGAGGACGTTCTCCGGAAGTTGTCATAGTTACTGTGTGAGTTTATGGAAGGGGGTGAGAACCATGAGCCTTCTAGGTTTTATATTGAAGTCAATGTACTCAGAGGAGGAAGGAAGCTAGCTGCCCTCCGGTTACACCATGGTTCTACCCTACAGTTTGCTGTTGAGGCTACTGTAGACCTTCATTGCAAAACAGTGTGTTTTAATAAATTATTTGGTGACGTGAATATATTTAGTATAGTTTTATCTAAAAAGGCTAACTTTTAAATTGTTTAACTATTTTTATTTTTATGAAATTCATTGAGGAGGATGGTCCTCTCCTTTCTTCTCTGAGAGGCCTCCACTGCAGTACACTATCAATACTTAAAATGTATGTTCTGCTCCAAATCTGTGAGTACTCCTATCTGTTTTCATATTTTTACTGCCATTTATAAATGTGGGTATGTAAGCTCTTTTACTGGAGTTGGACGGCTGTGTATAGAATTACTAAGAATATTTGTAGGTAAAGGATTTAGAGCACCTATCCAATGTCAGATTTGGAAATATGTACATCATTTTTCTTAAAAGTGTTTTGTACTTGTCTAATGACTTTGTATTTTACTGGTGTTTCTCAGCAGTGTTTGTATCAGGACTTACCAAAATTGCTCTTGACAATCCACAGGTTTATGCATGTTTTTTTGTTTTTTATTCAAGCCCAGTGCTGTTCAGCTGTTCATCGAGACCATGAATAGTAGAATGTGGTAGAACTGGGCTTGAACAAAAAAGCCTGCATAAACCTGTAGCTTGTTGAGCAATTGTGGCCATCCATGAATTGTATTTACAAAGTTGACTATATCTGACGAATGTACATTTGGTTGTACATTTTATATTTAGTGATAACTCACTTTTGTTTACAGGTAATGTAGTACTAGGCCTTTCTTCAGTAAACTTTAAGGTATATTTTAATGTAAATAGTTAATGGATACATGTTGATTATTTGTGTGTTTCCCGGGAACTTGCTGGATTGTCTTAAGAGAGATCAGGGATTTTCTTTTCTCCAGTTTACTCCATATTGGCTTACATGGGTTTCTGGTTTTTCGCTTCTCTCTGGAAAATCAGCTGTTAATATTAAATAAATACTTACAACTACATTATTTATGTTGCCATTTCTTATTATTGTTTACTTTTACTTAACTTTTATTGCTGAGTTATGCTGTATTATAATGTTGTATAATAATGTTGCATAATCCCCTTCCGGCGTAAAAACCATTAAAAAATAAAATAATAATAATAAATTAAGTGAGAAGTAGACATTGGTCTGAAGCCGAAAAATAAAGGAAATTCACATGAGCACCACAATCCCTATTCCACCCATGCTCTACCAAGGTTTTCCAGCACACAGCTTTGATCTACTACAGTAGCTACAGTATGTTGGTATTGTACTTCAAAATATGTGTAGGCAGGTTGCTTAGGATTCAAACCTTCTCAAACAGGCTAATTCATACTCTTAGATGAGGTGCCTACCTCTCACTTAAAATGTAGCTTTTTGTTTTTAATAATTGTATCCATCACTGAACATGTACTTTGATAGCAATTTAACCCATATAATTCTCATTCAGCCTCATTGGCTTTCTCATTTGCCTCTTGAAAGTAATAAGTACAGAGTATAAATATAGTGGTTGAGAATCATTGAGGACACGTTTGCCTTTAACATGGGGTTTATTAACATCTCACATAGTACCTGGACAAATTCTGAAATTTGTTCAATCAGAGATAATTGCAAAAGGGGATGAGAAACCAGTGATACAACAGCAAGACAAATGCAATGAAGTGGAATGTAATGGAAAAAGTGGCACATTGAATGTGTCATAACTGATATAGCAATATGTGTTGAAAAGGTTTTCTATTCCATGGGGTAGTTTGAATTCTTAAGTTATTCACTTCTTCCAGAGTATCTGGTTGTATCATGATTTTTTTTACTGTCACTAATAAAGTAAATGGGAGTAACATCTTATTGGTTTACTGTCTGTGAAAGGTTTAAGAATTGTTAATAAAATTAATGTTACATTTCATGTACTTTGAAAAAAGGAAAATTCATGTGTGAAGTGTTCAATTGACCATATCTTGTATTGCAAAATGTGCTTTTGCTAATTACTGATGATTCTTCATAAAATTAAGTGTGTTAAGGTGGTATATTAGCTGGACAAGAAGAGGGCTGAATTGCCACTCGTAATAAAAGAGCAACTTCAAACAGTATTAACTTACATTTTCTTTTATCATTACTATATTATAAGTATTACTATATCATTACTATTTTTAATTAAATTGCTTTTTGATCTGTGTAGTTAAACTGCAATTACACGGTCTCCCCTGAAGTATTTTTGATTTCCCTGCAATCAAGATTGAACCTGCATCAGAGGTATCATGCCAATAGGGGGCACACGGGCACGTGCCACCACATATTTTTTCTGTTTTTTTATTTTTCCTATGTGAAATTAATTACTAAACTTAGTTTTTAAGCCCACGTTTTATCATAATTATTTATAAAAAGGATCTGTCAGCAGGATTTTACGGAGGGGGCACACTGACTGGACCTGGTAAAATAGTACCCCCCCCCCCCCTTTTTCTCAATAGTAAGTGGTTCCTTCGCCGGTGCACAACGGAGCAGTGTCGAGTGACACACACAGCATTCAATTTGAACTGCCGGTGACAGGCAGGACTCGCAGGAGGTATGTTTGTAAGTGAATTTGATCAAGCTATGTAGCCTATTGATTCCTTCTTGATGAATAAATAAAATTGAAACGTTTTGTATTTTCCCTGTAATACTAGCCACCTTGCAATGTTATGAAGTTTGCTTTAGCTAGCCAGCTAGATAGGTTCCCAATCTCCCAACCTCATAACTAGCTACCAAGCCATTTCAAGCTATCAATCAAGTTAGAGTAGCTTGTCTAATAATCTTAGCTGGCATGCCTGCAGGCAAGGTTGCTAGACTTTTGAAAATACTAAAATTGCTTTAATTCTTGGGTTATGATATTAACGAAAAGGACTAGGGTGGACTGCATCTTAGGCTAGGTTGAGGAGTGATATTGCCACTATGGAACATTGGTCAGGATACAGGAATGATGGTTGAAGACACGGTTTCCAGTTCAGGGTATTTATTAACTAACTATAAAAAGGCACAGCACAAGGACACAGGAGCACATGGGGAATCGACGGAAGTTACAGAATAGCTTGTAAGGCCGGTAGGTAGGGTTGTGTGGTACAAATTGTGATAGGAGGTTGTGGTTCTGGAGGATAGAAAAGCTAGATATCGCCCCTCATGTAAAGTATCAGAAGCCACTGGAGTACCTGACTCATGGTGTAAAGTATACAAATAGATGGACAATATTAGCTCAGATTTTACTTTCTCTGGAAGAGAGGCCTAACCGGGATAAAAAGCCTCAAATAGGGAAACCCCTCTAAGAATCTGAAGACATTTATTCCATGAGACTTTCTAAGAAACTCCTGAAACAAACTCTGCATGCCTGTGTCAGGCAACAAAGTTGACCCATCAAATCTACCTGACTTTATGAGCATGCATGTTCTTAGAATCAATGGGAAAGCTACAGTTCCATTTTCTTAAAAACACTAGAGCTACAAAATATGAAAATTGAAAAGTTGAACTTCAGCAAGTAGCTCTTTAGTGTGGACACCTAAGCTGGACTGGCAGCTAACTGCTTCCCCGCTTGGAGAAATGTCTGCTAATACCACTGTAATGCTGATAAATGATGCTGCTCTGGCAGAGGATAGCATCATCAGCAGTATCCCCAGCTCGCCTCGCTTGCAGTTTATAAAACGCTTTACCCCTTTCCACAGATGCCAACACATACTTGTTGCCCGTTCATTACGAGCAGCAGCGTTGAGTAAAATTATACAATTAGACTCATTAAGACATTCAAATTCACAATAACAACTTTTTGCAAGAATAAACAACATTAAAGTTATTGTGATGTGCCGTGAGGATAGATCATGAAGATATATGCATGTTCTCTCTGCAATCGTTTTTCTTAATCTACTGAACATCTATCATCTTTACGTCAGTTTCCTCATGATGCATGATTTAGGTTTTTATATAAATTACTTAATTTACATGTGGCTGTAGGTTTTTTGGTACCTTATCTATATGTGTAAAAAATACATATTATGGACTAACAAATAGCTACTAGTAACATAGCTACTACATGTTATACTCTCTTAAGTAAAAAAATGGTGATATCTAGAACCAATAAGGGTTCTTCGGCTGTCCCCATAGGAGAACCCTTTGAAGAACCCTTTTTGGTTCCAGGTTGAACCATTTTGGTTCCAGGTAGTACCCTTTTGTGTTCCATGTAGAACCCTTTCCACGGAGGGTTCTACATGGAACCCAAAAGAGTTCTACCTGGAACCCAAAAGAGTTCTACCTGGAGCCAAAAAGGGTTCTCCTATGGGGACAGCCGAATAACCTTTTTGCAACTTTTTTTTCTAAGAGTGTAGTTTGTCATCATGAGATTCTAAAAGCCCTACCATTTACAAACTTCACAGTAACTTTTCTGCATTCCACTAAGGCTGCTGCCTCCCGAAAGTTAGTCAGGTGTAAAATGGAAAGGTATCACAGCGTTCCACTACATAATGGCACTGGTGCTTAATCTCATCAGATAACCTGACAGAGAAATTGATCGGAGATGAGGTTACCTAGGTAATGAACTGTGTCTGTACACCCTACAGCTGACTCCCAGAGTCCATTTTCTTTTACTGTGTTTGAGATGGGTTTCTTTTCTGGGGGGAAACATCACTCAACTGTAATATTTTTCTGTATTAATTATACTTTGCTTCAGAGGAAACTTTCATCTAGGGCCAAGGCTATATTGTATTCTTGTCCCTTTCCTCCCAAGTTTGTTGTAATTTGAATATATTTTTTGGCAGATGTAAGACTGGTCTCTAAGAAAGGCCTTTATAATAAGCGGTCAACAGTAAACACTTCATTGCATCCCATTTGTTCTTGTTTTGTCTATAAGCACAAAATCCGTTGAACTTTGGCTGGACTGACCACGGGGCCACTACACTGGGTCGACTGGCCTCCGCGTCAGTGTAAAACATCTTTACAAACCAGGCAAATAGATTTATATAAAAGGGGATATATCAAAACATAAGGAGCTAGGGCAGCATGAGGTAGAGGAGCTTGGGCAGCTAGAAGAGCCCTCCTCCCTAACTGCAGTGTGTCAGTGGTTCATGGTTAATCTGGCACAGCCTCTGAATGACTCACATTTAAAGTACAAGAGTAGAGAGGGGCATAGGGGCATGACCATGGTTGCAAAGTTTTAGGGACAGATCGCAATTTACTGGGGGGGGATGTGTGTTCCAAAATAGGGATGGGTTGTCAAAATTATTTATTTGTTTTGGTGAGGGTTGTGTGGTTTTGTATTGGGCACAGGGGAGGGTAGTGCATTTTTTCCCTGGTTTACATTCGCTCTTTTGCAGGTTTTACTATACAATTGCTTCCATCCTAGACAAATTTCCTCATCTGCTTACAATGCGCCTCCCCTATATCAAGGTGTTTTGGTATATCCCTTTTGCACTACGCTTTTCCATGTGCTAACTTTTACTATACCACAGGTCAGTATAGTCTACCAGTCTAATGGTCTATCGTGCCCTCTATCACCATTCATAGTGACAATAGTTGTAGGTGGATCTTTTGTCCGGATCTGCAATATGCTACCAATCATCCCACACATAAAAACATTCAAAGCTGCATACATTTTTTATATGAATCGACAAGAACAAATAGGAATAGCTGATAGGCAGCAAAGAGGCCATGTGCATCAGTGTGCATGAACAGTAAAGACATGAGACACACAGCTCAAAAATCTCCCCAATTGATCTTGTTTTGGGACGGTACAATTATTCTACCTAGACTAGCATACAATACCACAATGCAATGAATTATTTCATTATTGTTTTCAAGTGAGTACAACAGACTTTAAATGTACCCAATCACTTTTCTCCCGGGTAACCCAGTATTTCCCACCCAAAACACTTTTTTTTTTTATTCTAAAGCTTATTAATATGTCTGGATTTGATTAGAGCTTTGATCAGCAAGAACATTAAAGTCTGATGTTATTTGAGAATGATGAGCCATACATTAAATACATACATTCAATGAGCCCTACATTAAAGACATTTTATGAGCCTAAACCCAAAAAAGCACAAATGATTGTGCCGTTATCCAATGCATAGCCTATGATATAGGCTACCGCACATTACGCATGACAGGAAAACATAAAAGCCCATAGCTATGTTCAAAAATAAGATGACCCCCGAAAGACAGCTGGAGATGTCTCAATTAGACGTGCATTCAGTCCTTATATTACTGTAGCATATGCCGCAGCAAATGTAGGGACCACAATGGAAATAAGTCCCTGACTTTATTGTGCAATCCCGGTCACTTTAAGATTATTTGTGTATATATGTATTATTTATATTTTTCTCCCCAATTTCGTGATTACAATCTTGTCTCATCGCTGCAACTCCCCAGCTGGCTCGGGAGAGGCGAAGGTCAAATCATGCCCGGCCCGCCACAAGGAGTCGCTAGAGCGCGATGAGCCAAGTAAAGCCCCCCAGGCCAAACCCTCCCCTAACACAGATAACGCTGGGCCAATTGTGCGCCGCAGTAAGGGACTCCAGGTCACGGCCGGTAATAACACAGCCTGGGATCGAACCCCTGGCTGTAGTGACGCCGCAACAATGCGATGCAGTGCCTTAGAACGCTGCGCCACTCGGGAGGCCATATATGTATTTTTTTTATTGACAAATAAAATCAATCAATCAAACCAAACTGTGCAGAGGCAATTTGATGAATGGAAAGAGACATCTGTTACAAAACACCAAAAAGTTTAATGACATTCAGAGATTGTCGCGCCAAGCCTTCGATACTGGGTAAGTTTGCAAGGTAGGGAGGGATGTGTTTTCTGTTTGTTGAGATTGACATAGTCTATTTATTGTGGTGATGAAAACGCAAACCCTGTCGGTATGTTGTGTTTATTGGTTGTGTGGTGCATTGGCACAGAAATCTGTTGATGGAAAATTCGTTGCATATATTTTATATAATTATAAATATTGCATCAAAATGTTGAATATCGGATTTCCCCCTAGCTGATCATTAAGTAATGAAACAGACAGGGAGCGTGAGCTCCTCTGTGGTGGTCGGCGAACCATCAACCCTCTGGCCCTGCGTAGCATCGACTGTGCCACAAAAGCAAAGTAGATATCCACATGTAATGTATAAACACAGGGTCGCTACAGTTATTGCTATTTGTGGTCGTAAACATTCTTTTGAGTTAATTCAATGAGGGGGGAGGGTGCTCAATTTATTTTACAGTACAAGAGGAGGGTCATGTGAAATATGTTTTACGTTGGGGTGGGGGGTGCATTCCACATACAGTGAGGGAAAAAAGTATTTGATCCCCTGCTGATTTTGTATGTTTGCCCACTGACAAAGACATGATCAGTCTATAATTTTAATGGTAGGTTTATTTGAACAGTGAGAGACAGAATAACAACAACAAAATCCAGAAAAACGCATGTCAAAAATGTTATAAATTGATTTGCATTTTAATGAGGGAAATAAGTATTTGACCCCTCTGCAAAACATGACTTAGTACTTGGTGGCAAAACCCTTGTTGGCAATCACAGAGGTCAGACGTTTCTTGTAGTTGGCCACCAGGTTTGCACACATCTCAGGAGGGATTTTGTCCCACTCCTCTTTGCAGATCTTCTCCAAGTCATTAAGGTTTCGAGGGTGACGTTTGGCAACTCGAACCTTCAGCTCCCTCCACAGATTTTCTATGGGATTAAGGTCTGGAGACTGGCTAGGCCACTCCAGGACCTTAATGTGCTTCTTCTTGAGCCACTCCTTTGTTGCCTTGGCCGTGTGTTTTGGGTCATTGTCATGCTGGAATACCCATCCACGACCCATTTTCAATGCCCTGGCTGAGGTAAGGAGGTTCTCACCCAAGATTTGACGGTACATGGCCCTGTCCATCGTCCCTTTGATGCAGTGAAGTTGTCCTGTCCCCTTAGCAGAAAAACACCCCCAAAGCATAATGTTTCCACCTCCATGTTTGACGGTGGGGATGGTGTTCTTGGGGTCATAGGCAGCATTCCTCCTACTCCAAACACGGCGAGTTGAGTTGATGGCAAAGAGCTCGATTTTGGTCTCATCTGACCACAACACTTTCACCCAGTTCTCCTCTGAATCATTCAGATGTTCATTGGCAAACTTCAGACGGGCCTGTATATGTGCTTTCTTGAGCAGGGGGACCTTGCGGGCGCTGCAGGATTTCAGTCCTTCACGGCGTAGTGTGTTACCAATTGTTTTCTTGGTGACTATGGTCCCAGCAGCTGCCTTGAGATCATTGACAAGATCCTCCCGTGTAGTTCTGGGCTGATTCCTCACTGTTCTCATGATCATTGCAACTCCACGAGGTGAGATCTTGCATGGATACCCAGGCTGAGGGAGATTGACAGTTCTTTTGTGTTTCTTCCATTTACGAATAATCGCACCAACTGTCACCTTCTCACCAAGCTGCTTGGCGATGGTCTTGTAGCCCATTCCAGCCTTGTGTAGGTCTACAATCTTGTCCCTGACATCCTTGGAGAGCTCTTTGGTCTTGGCCATGGTGGAGAGTTTGGAATCTGATTGATTGATTGCTTCTATGGACAGGTGTCTTTTATACAGGCAACAAGCTGAGATTAGGAGCACTCCCTTTAAGAGTGTGCTCCTAATCTCAGCTCGTTACCTGTATAAAAGACACCTGGGAGCCAGAAATCTTTCTGATTGAGAGGGGGTCAAATACTTATTTCCCTCATTAAAATGTAAAAATCAATTTATAACATTTTTGACATGCGTTTTTCTGGATTTTTTGGTTGTTATTCTGTCTCTCACTGTTCAAATAAACCTACCATTAAAATTCTAGACTGATCATTTCTTTGTCAGTGGGCAAACGCACAAAATCAGCGGGGGATCAAATACTTTTTTCCCTCACTGTACTCTACAATGGACACTCACCAGGAGACCATTATTGGGTTTCAAGCCAAGGCACCACACAGTCCAGTGAAGTTATTTAACCTTCATGCATCAAGTAGAATCCCTACCTCTCCTCTGCTCTCTCCTCAGACTGGAGGAAAAAGTTGCCTCTCACACATGGACTCCCCCTCACCCTCTCACCCTCTCACCCCTTGGATGGAGGAGATACAGACTGTATAGTGGGGAATAGCTGCCCCTACGACCCTTACCCTTCCTCACCCTCCCACCCCCTGGGAGAGGATAGAGACAGGCTATATGAATTCTCCACCTGGTCAGAGGTGATTAGAGAGATGTGGTCTCAGAGCTGATGTTTGGAGCAGTGTCCTGCTGTGCCCCTCCATCTTGCTTATCCTCTGATGTCCTCACCACATAATTGGTGACCCATGCGTGATTAATAGGCACTGAGGCATCCATAATGGAAATTGCAGATGTACAATCTTAATTTGATCACTATTTTGTTGCTGAGAATTTTCCTGTACAGCAGGAAGTGCAAACTTGTAGTGTATTCAAGGTTTAAAAAGGCTACTAAATATAGCCATTTCCACTTGTCAGACTTGATTTGCCCTAATGAAAAATGTATCAACCCCTAGAAAAAGAAATCCATTCATTATAATCCACATAATAAATCGCAAACTAGTTAAAATTAAGATCCTACATCTCTACAGTACAGGGAGACAGACCAGTAGGAGCACCTCTCACACACGTCTATCTGTAACACTAAGTGACCAGAGCAGCTGGTTAAAAGTGTATATGCCTAAGAGGAAAAAAGTAAAGAGAGCAATTCAGGCTTGTGATATGATCATCACTAGAGTTAGAGTAAGATACATTGGGGAGAACAAGTATTTGATACACTGCCGATTTTGCAGGTTTTCCTACTTACAAAGCATGTAGAGGTCTGTAATTTTTATCATAGGTACACTTCAACTGTGAGAGACAGAATCTAAAACAAAAATCAAGAAAATCACATTGTATGATTTTAAGTAATTAATTTGCATAAGTATTTGATCACCTACCAACCAGTAAGAATTCCGGCTCTCACAGACCTGATAGTTTTTCTTTAAGAAGCCCTCCTGTTCTCCACTCATTACCTGTATTAACTGCACCTGTTTGAACTCGTTACCTGTATAAAAGACACCTGTCCACACACTCAATCAAACAGACTCCAACCTCTCCACAATGGCCAAGACCAGAGAGCTGTGTAAGGACATCAGGGATAAAATTGTAAACCTGCACAAGGCTGGGATGGGCTACAGGACAATAGGCAAGCAGCTTGGTGAGAAGGCAACAACTGTTGGCGCAATTATTAGAAAATGGAAGAAGTTCAAGATGACGGTCAATCACCCTCGGTCTGGGGCTCCATGCAAGATCTCACCTCGTGGGGCATCAATGATCATGAGGAAGGTGAGGGATCAGCCCAGAACTACACGGCAGGACCTGGTCAATGACCTGAAGAGAGCTGGGACCACAGTCTAAAAAAAACACATTAGTAACACACTACGCTGTCATGGATTAAAATCCTGCAGCGCACGCAAGGTCCCCCTGCTCAAGCCAGCGCATGTCCAGGCCCATCTGAAGTTTGCCAATGACCATCTGGATGATCCAGAGGAGGAATGGGAGAAGGTAAAGTGGTCTGATGAGACAAAAATTTAGCTTTTTGGTCTAAACTCCACTCGCCGTGTTTGGAGGAAGAAGAAGGTTGAGTACAACCCCAAGAACACCATCCCAACCGTGAAGCATGGAGGTGGAAACATCATTCTTTGGGGATGCTTTTCTGCAAAGGGGACAGGACGACTGCACCGTATTGAGGGGAGGATGGATGGGGCCATGTATCGCGAGATCTTGGCCAACAACCTCCTTCCCTCAGTAAGAGCATTGAAGATGGGTCGTGGCTGGGTCTTCCAGCATGACAACGACCCGAAACACACAGCCAGGGCAACTAAGGAGTGGCTCCGTAAGAAGCATATCAAGGTCCTGGAGTGGCCTAGCCAGTCTCCAGACCTGAACCCAATAGAAAATCTTTGGAGGGAGCTGAAAGTCCGTATTGCCCAGCGACAGCCCCGAAACCTGAAGGATCTGGAGAAGGTCTGTATGGAGGAGTGGGCCAAAATCCCTGCTGCAGTGTTTGCAAACCTGGTCAAGACCTACAGGAAACGTATGATCTCTGTAATTGCAAACAAAGGTTTCTGTACCAAATATAAAGTTTTGCTTTTCTGATGTATCAAATAGTAATGTCATGCAATAAAATGCAAATTAATTACTTTAAAATCATACAATGTGATTTTCTGGATTTTTGTTTTAGATTCCGTCTCTCACAGTTGAAGTGTGCCTATGATAAAAATTACAGACCTCTACATGCTTTGTAAGTAGGAAAACCTGCAAAATCGGCAGTGTATCAAATACTTGTTCTCCCCACTGTATATGGCTCTATTGTCAAACCAAACCATTCTGCAGTTTTATTCACACATATTTACAATACACTAGTATTCGATTGGACTGTTACATATCTCTGGATGATAGCAAAGTAGGCTTATAGTTTTAACAGTATCCTTTGACAGGCATAGAGTAACAGCTACAATAGTAACAAACAGTAGAAAACAGCCTTGGTATTGTAACAAAAGCAGGCTGTCCCTGAAAAGTGTCTATGACTGTACACAATCCTCTGTTTTATGTGCCACAATGTTCATCCATTTGGAGGGAATTGCATAGGCCCATTCATGAGGTATTATTCTGGCTCTTAAACTTAACTCTGAGTACCTAAGGGTACATCTCAAGGATGCACATTTACAGCCAAACCACTCAAGCAGATCAAACGACAGCCATAGAAAGCACAAATAAGACAAAGATGAACAAAGCAGCTTTTCCCTCGTCTTTTTCTATTGTTATTTTTTTTACCAATGTCATTCGGTCCCCTTCATGTTCCTATTACGAGGTCATTTCACAACCCTGAACAAGAGTGATTGATCAGGTTCCCAGGATTTATCAATCTATTCCTAATTTATGTGGCAGCCAATTCCCTTGGGGCTGGTGGTAAGCATACTCCATTTAAATGTCGGAGTCATTACAGAAATCTATAAATCTAGCCAGATTAAGTCCTCGATATTATTCATGTGGTACCTGAGGAGGTGTGGAACAGGAGGGCTGTGTGGTTTTACTATTCCTTCTCCAGCGAATAAGAGGATATTCAAGATGAAGGAAAAAACACCTAAAATGACTGAGGGCTTTTTCACATAAGAAATTTGGTACCCTGGTTCGGTTTCCTGGAGCGTTTGAGAGAATTCTACAAAAAACTGTTTCAAGGTGCAATTAGAAAGACGGACATTCTGCATGATGTTAACGAGCTAGCTTGTTTACAACGGGCAAAGAAGTTCAGTGCGACTTGCGCTGCAGCGTCACAATACCTGGTACTCTGGTCCTGGATCTTGGACCCGCTACTCACGCATGTCCAGGATTCGTTTCAGCCAGGGTTCGTTTGCGTTTCACACATGCTTTATAGTGTGGATCAAGGTACCAAATGCTCCAGGATCCGGATCATAAGAGGATATGTGAAAGCGCCCTGAGATCTCAAAACCGTGTTATAAATCTTATCAGCTCGAGTAAAATACCCCAGTGAGGAAAATATGAGGTCAAATGAAGTAATAACATTGTCATTCATAGTTAGATTTCTACACCTGGTCTTTGTTGTAGTCTGTTGTATTTTGCAGGAAATATACAGTTTTTTTTGTGTGAGTCACACCATACAGTAAGGCTGTGAAACTCAGATACCCAGTTTGGTAGAAGACTCCAGTTAGGACAATCTGTGCAACAGAGATCAAACGAAGTCAAAACAGAGATAACTAGCTCTTCATTGTCATTTCACAGGAAATACAGTGTGTTTTTGTGTGAGCCATAGAGTAATGTTGTGAAATGTGAAACTCAGAAAACCAGTTTCGCTCCTCTTCCTGGGAAAGTGTAGTGACAGCTTGAGATCCTTCAAAGCCTATTAGATACTTGAAAATCTATTTGTGATTAGCATAAACAGATGTTCTGTTTGAGAAGGAGGGGTAGTATTTCCCAATTCACTTGAAATGGATTTTCCAATCCACAGGACCTTCGTTGTTTAGTTGATGTGGAAAACACTGTACCATACATTTATTCTTTGGAATAAGAAGAACATATGCCAGACATCAGCCTGAGTTCACTATGCACCCTGGAGTTTATATGAAATGTTGCTGACACCAGCTATTTCTCGGTTTATTTTCCACAGCAGCAATAACATTGTTATGTCTCTTGAACCTGGAGAATAGTACCACATTATATTTCTAAGTTCAAGGCCACACATGTAACTTGTTAGTTGAAGACTGTTATGTTTACCACTCTGCTGGGTTAGGTCTCGTTAGAGATTAGCTACGCCACTACTTAACCACCCGCTATATTGTAGCCTAGAAGGCAGCAGCTGTGGATAAAGGCAGGTGCATCACAGTGCACCAGATGTTTGTTATTACTGCATGCGTTATCTACGGTACACGTTCCCCTGGAGGAAGATGTATGAGTTGCTCTGAAGAGCTGAAGCTTATCGCACCACCAGCAGGTCCCTCCTGTACAGTACAACGCAATGTGTGTCTCTTAGTCCTAGAGAGTTTGCTGCTCATTTAAACATGTTATGTTAATGAAGTTCAACCAAATTGAAGATTACACAAGCCATGTAGGCTCTGTTGCTTTAGTGAAGCAGTAAGATCAAAGTTAAGGATTATCTTCACCTGTGTGTTAAGTTCAACAGCGTTCCTCTTGTAGATGCCCCCGAGGTATCTCCTGTAGATTCCAAATAATTGGATAGGTATAAGCAATATGTTAGTTGATCCACCTTTCCCTCTGAAAGGCTAGGTGGAATTTATAACATTGTACTGCTTACACGTATCCAATCCTTTCAGATCTACACAAGTGCCCATTGGCCAGGGACTAGGGGTTGTTTCTGGATATTGCCCTACACTGCCTAGTGGGTAGGGGTTGGGGTTGTTTCTGGATACTCCATTATAGTGCGAATTGGGTAGGGGTTAGGTGTTAGGTGCTGGACAGTGCCCTAGGGACTAGGGGTTGCTTGTTTATAGACAGTGCCCTAGTTTTTAGGGACTCTGGGGTTGTTTCTTTTCAACTAATTTATTTACTTACTTAATTAACAAAAGGCACAGCCCACTGAGTGGCGCAGTGGTCTAAGGCACTGCATCGCAGTGATAGCTGTGCCACTAGAGATCCTGGTTTGGATCCAGGCTCTGTCGTAGCCGGCCGCGACCGGGAGATCCATGGGTTGCCGCACAATTGGCCTAGAGTAGGGAATGGCCGGCAGGGATGTAGCTCAGTTGGTAGAGCATGGTGTTTGCAATGCCATGGTTGTGGGTTCAATTCCCATGGGGGGCCAGTATGAAAAATAAAAAAATATTGTATCCTCTGGATAAGAGCGTCTGCTAAATAACTAAAATGTAATAGGTTGTCCAAGTTAGAGCACTGCATGGGCATGAATTTTAAGTCCTACCCATGCCTGTGACATTCAGGCCCTACACTACCCAGGTTTGATTTCTTCTGCCAAATTTAAAGCCTGGCCCTGCCTGAAACCCCAAATAAGAAATAACTGCGCTCTGCTCATGGTGGCTCTGAGTCTGAGTATCCATAGCAACGGCTCTGCTTGAGCTGCTCTGCTCAATGAAGAGACATGAGAGAGCAGTTAGCTATTAGCAATTTTTTGTCACTCTAAACTCAGACAAAACTCAAGGAACATTATTATTTTCTTCTGTGAAATAATTTCTCCTGTCTTATATTTGACGAGGTTGAAAGACCTCTGACACCATGTTATGATCGTAGTCAGATATGACTGTACTGCACAGCAGAGAACGAGCAAATGGCTCAGCTTCAAAATGTTTGAGATCAATTTAGTGATATCCGAGCCCTGCCCGTACCATAGTTATTGATGAAAAAACAGGCCATACCTGGCCCTAACCAGATGTATAATGTCGGGGCCTGTCGGGCTCGGGTCGGGTAGCAGAGCTCTAGTCCAGGTGTGCTCTGACATAGCACAAGTGTGTGTACATTACTGTATTTATATGTGGGATATGTTTCTTCAACAGGAAAAGTTCAAACATCGCTGGAGTACATCTTTAAGTGACTAGGGGTGGTTTCTGGACAGCAACTTAGCCTCTAGTGTCCCTGCTAGGTGAGGCCATGGGCCAAATGTACGCAGTGTGCCACAGAGAGTGCATGTTAATCCCTGTGTTTTTATCCTATCGGTTCCCAGTGTAAATGACTTGCAGGATATTAAAGACAAAGGGAGGGTGGGATTGTTGCTCTGAGCGCTTAGGGGAAATCAAATGAGTCATTATCATTTTAATGCAGGCTTACTGTTGGAGCTGTGAAATTCAAGAGACATGTAGCTTCATATCCATTCCTCCCCACTATCTGTCGGATCATCTTGTGTTGTCAAATAGGAAGGCTGCATTATCAGAATGTGATTTTTTTTTGTGAAACACTATAATTCCACTATTACCGAAGATATAAGACCATCTCCGGTGACCTTCTCCCTTACCTCACCTCGCTGATCAACTCATCCTTGACCGCTGGCTATGTCCCTTCCGTCTTCAAGAGAGCGAGAGTTGCACCCCTTCTCAAAAAACCAACACTCGATCCCTCTGATGTCAACAACTACAGACCAGTATCCCTTCTTTCTTTTCTCTCCAAAACTATTGAGCGTGCCGTCTTTAGCCAACTCTCTTGCTATCTCTCTCAGAATTACCTTCTTGATCCAAACCAGTCAGGTTTCAAGACTGGTCATTCAACTGAGACTGCTCTTCTCTGTGTCACGGAGGCTCTCCGCACTGCTAAAGCTAACTCTCTCTCCTCTGCTCTTGTCCTTCTAGACCTGTCTGCTGCCTTTGATACTGTGAACCATCAGATCCTCCTCTCCACCCTCTCCGAGCTGGGCATCTCCGGCGCGGCTCACTCTTGGATTGCGTCCTACCTGACCGGTCGCTCCTACCAAGTGGCGTGGCGAGAAGCTGTCTCCGCACCACGTGCTCTCACCACTGGTGTCCCCCAGGGCTCAGTTCTAGGCCCTCTCCTATTCTCGCTATACACCAAGTCACTTGGCTCTGTCATATCCTCACATGGCCTCTCCTATCATTGCTACGCTGACGACACACAACTAATCTTCTCCTTTCCCCCTTCTGATAACCAGGTGGCGAATCGCATCTCTGCATGTCTGGCAGACATATCAGTATGGATGACGGATCACCACCTCAAGCTGAACCTCGGCAAGACGGAGCTGCTCTTCCTCCCGGGGAAGGACCCGTTCCATGATCTCGCCATCACGGTTGACAACTCCGTTGTGTCCTCCTCCCAGAGTGCGAAGAGCCTTGGCGTGACCCTGGACAACACCCTGTTGTTCTCCGCTAACATCAAGGCGGTGACCCGATCCTGTAGGTTCATGCTCTACAACATTCGGAGAGTACGACCCTGCCTTACACAGGAAGCGGCACAGGTCCTAATCCAGGCACTTGTCATCTCCTGTCTGGATTACTGCAACTCGCTGTTGGCTGGGCTCCCTGCCTGTGCCATTAAACCCCTACAACTCATCCAGAATGCCGCAGCCCGTCTGGTGTTCAACCTTCCCAAGTTCTCTCACGTCACCCCGCTCCTCCGCACACTCCACTGGCTTCCAGTTGAAGCTCGCATCTGCTACAAGACCATGGTGCTTGCCTACGGAGCTGTGAGGGGAACGGCACCTCCGTACCTTCAGGCTCTGATCAGTCCCTACACCCAAACGAGGGCACTGCGTTCATCCACCTCTGGCCTGCTGGCTCCCCTACCTCAGCGGAAGCATAGTTCCCGCTCAGCCCAGTCAAAACTGTTCGCTGCTCTGGCACCCCAATGGTGGAACAAGCTCCCTCACGACGCCAGGACAGCGGAGTCACTCACCACCTTCCGGAGACATTTGAAACCCCACCTCTTTAAGGAATACCTGGGATAGGATAAAGTAATCCTTCTACCCCCCCCCCCCCCCACTGGCTATAGGGTGAATGCACCTATTTGTAAGTCGCTCTGGATAAGAGCGACTGCTAAATGACGTAAATGTAAATGTAAATATATTATGGATATTTTCTGAAATTACAATGCAAAAACTTCAACATGTAGCTCCTTTAAGCAAATTATTATTTTTTTACTTGAGAAAATGAGACACAGCATGACATTTAGAGGGACGATCGCAGAGGCAGATCAAACCCTTCTCATGGTGTTGCTATCCACTCTGCCTTTCCACTGCACTTGCTGAGTGATTGCATTATTTAAAAAAATGTCCACATCATTATTTACCTGCAAGTTTAATTATGCCTTCCTAGATGAACTTAGCATGAAAAATACCCTACTTTCCCCAGTTAATTTAACATAAATTATAATAGACTTTCCTGATGCAGATTAGCTATTTTATGGGCATTTCCCGGGGTATATGATTGTTCAGAATGAGGGTGGGGCGGAGGGGACCTCCATATAAAATACAATGATGCCCAATCGCATTGATTAAGAGTAAGCACTGGATGTATGGTGTCCATATTAGGACAACTTCAGACTCAAACACCAACTTCCTGTGACCCTGAGGCTGTCCTAATATGGACATTGTAAGGGTGGAACATAAACTCTTCAAACCGAAAAAGAGAAACAGGAGAAATATAAACATATAAAATGTGTCATTATTGAAAATATCTCAATCTTGAGGTTAATTTGCACATTATTAAGTCGATCTGTACCTTGTCTATATCTGTAACACAGCTTTAGTTCCGCATCAGTTGTTTGCATCAGCAACATCCATTCTGTTAAAAGGCATCCTCCGCTCTCTTTTGTGCTCTTTAATGTATTTCAGTGATGAAAAGCCCTGTGCTTTCCTGTGTGTGTATGCCTGCCACTGGGCCTCCTCCCAGCCCACTCTAGAAGGGCCCAAGGGTATTAATTAAAATATGACAGGCCCGTTGTGTTGTTGTGAAAATAAGGTTAATTTAATCACAGTCAGAAAGGTCAGCATGTGATCGTACTCAACGGGGTCTCAGGGCAATTCGTATTATTCTGTATGTAAATCTGTAACGTTACGTTAAGTTACATTATGAATAGAATAGCGGTCGACAATATCATACAAATTAGACAACATATAGTATCATACGTCTTACCCGTTCGTACAATAGCATACGAATTGGATGATGTAACTTAGCATCGTTTGGAGGATGTATAGTATTGTATGTCTTTATCTGAGACCAGGTTGCTTGATGCACTGTTACAACAAAGGAGAATTAGGGGGAGAATTTACGTTGGTTAGGGGAACTAACAACAAAGGTTAGGAGAATTAAAACGAAAAAGGTTTGCTGAATTTATGTAGCAGGTTAGGTGAAATGGGATAAGTTTAGAATAATGGTTAGAGGAAGGGTTAGCTAAAATGCTACAGTTGTCCCCGACTCGACTCAAATATGCAACCATTGGATTGCTAGACTGTCGCGGATTACGCCCACCCATCCTCAGCAACTAACCTGCTTTCATTTCTGTCTCAAGTAACTAGACCATTAATAGGTATCATACATCTTGGAGGTGCTCAGAAATTCGGAAAGTATATTTCGCATGGCTCTGAGACCGCTGTCATACTCAGAATCTAAATAAGCCTAGCTATCTTTAACTAATTTATTTCCAGACAGGCAAAATTAGAGAGGATCAGACTCGTGCTGTTTAAAAGAGACTTGGCCCTGAGAGACACTGAGACCCGCTCTACCCCCCTAGGACCATGCCTCAGGACTACCTGGCCTGATGACTCCTTGCTGTCCCCAGTCCACCTGGTCGTTCTGCTGCTCCAGTTTCAACTCTTCTGCCTGCGGCTATGGAACCCTGACCTGTTCACCGGACGTGCTACCTTGTCCCAGACCTGCTGTTTTCAACTCTCTCTCTCTAAATGCCCGGCTATGAAAAGCCAAGTGACATCTACTCCTGATGTACTGACCTATTGCAACCTCTACAACCACTGTGATTATTATTTGACCCTGCTGGTCATCTATGAACGTTTGAACATCTTGGAGAAAAATCTGGCCTTAATGGCCATGTACTGTTATAATCTCCACACGGCACAGCCAGAAGGGGACTGGCCAACCCTCAGAGCCTGGGCCCAGATTCACAAAACACTTCTTACGCAAAAACGTTAAAAAAAAGTTCATAAGATAGTTCGTAAGTGCAATTCCTCAACAATATCTTAAGATTGAATGATTTTCTTACAAACTTCTCAAATATCTTCTAGGCAACTGTTTTAGATAGCTATTTAGCTAGCAATGGCAATCGTGTTAGCATATTTCTTACTGATATTACTGTTCTAAAACATGTTCTTGGTTTTTAAAATAATCAATACTGAAACTTTCAGATGAAGTTTGTGAGTGAATAAAAAATATATACATTGCTTTCATGAGCTTTTTCTCTCACTGCCCTGAGTTTAAGGCAAAGGTTTAGCTGTCTTGGAATTAAGAACATTTCCAAGAACTTTGTATTGAAGAATCTAATTTCTTCTTAATTTATAATAGCGCAATTGTCACGATCGTTTACGAAGGAGAAGGACCAAGGCGCAGCGTGATATGCATTCATATTTATTTCACGACTAAACACACGACAAAACAACAAACGAAACGTGACGTCCAAGGTAGACAAATAACATACCTCACACGGAACAAGATCCCACACCCCACTAGTGCCAACAGGCTACCTAAGTATGGTCCCCAATCAGAGACAACGAGCTACAGCTGCCTCTGATTGGGAACCACCCTGGCCAACATAGATCTAAACGATCTAGAAACTAACCCAACACAGAAAATGCACACCCTGACTCAAAAAATACAAGTCCCTAGAGTCAGGGCATGACAGTACCCCCCCCCCAAAGGTGCGGACTCCGACCGCGCCACATAAACCTAACAGGGTAGGGGCCGGGTGGGCATTCCGCCTCGGAGGCGGATCCTGCTCCGGGTGTAATAATAATAATATAATAATAATATGCCATTTAGCAGACGCTTTTATCCAAAGCGACTTACAGTCATGCGTGCATACATTTTTTTTGTGTATGGGTGGTGCCGGGGATCGAACCCACTACCTTGGCGTTACAAGCGCCATGCTCTACCAGCTGAGCTACGTTTCTGGATGGGTGTGACCACCACTTACTCTCCACCTCCCCGTTGCGCCCCTGGTCTGGTCTGGACCTTGGCGCGCTGCTTCCTCTCTCCTTCCTCCCACGAAGTACCACGCCCTGTCTGGACCCTGGTGTGGGAGACCCCGAACCTGGAGTGGGGCTGACGTCTGGGTCTGGACTGGAACCGCTGACTGGAGCTGGACCCGACGACGGTGGATCGAACTGCTCTGGCTCCGGGTGGAACCGCTGACCGGAACTGGATCAGGCACCGGTGGAGCGGACTGCACTGGCTCCGGAGTGGAGCCGCTGACCGGAGCTGGACTGGACCCCGGTGGAGCGGATTGCTCTGGCTCCGGAGTGGAGCAGCTGACCGGTGCCGGACCAGGCACCGGTGGAACAGGCACGGGCCGTGCCGGACGGGACACATGCACCACTGGCTTGGTGCGGGGAGCAGGAACGGGCCGGACTGGGCTGACGACGCGCACCCCTGGCTTGGTGCGGGGAGCAGGAACGGGCCGGACTGGGCTGACGACACGCACCACTGGCTTGGTGCGGGGAGCAGGAACGGGCCGTACCGGACTGGCGACGCGCACCACTGGCCTGGTGCAGGGAGCAGGAACGGGCCGGACTGGGCTGACGACGCGCACCACTGGCTTGGTGCGGGGAGCAGAAACGGGCCGTACCGGACTGGCGACGCGCACCACTGGCCTGGTGCGGGGAGCAGGAACGGGCCGGGCCGGGCTGGCGACGCGCACCACTGGCTTGGTGCGAGGGACAGGAACAGGTCGGACCGGGCTGGCGACGCGCACCACTGACTTGGTGCGAGGGACAGGAACAGGCCGGACCGGGCTGGCGATGCGCACCACTGGCTTGATGCGAGGAGCAGGAACGGGCCGAACCATACTGGGAACACCCACCACTGACTTAGTGCGGGAATCAGGAACGGGCCGGACCGGACTGGCGACACGCACCACTTGATTGGTGCGAGGAGCTGGACTGGGTTCCTTCATTAACCCCCGCTCCTTCTGCTGCCTAACCAGCTCCTCTCGCCGTGCCTCTACACTTTCCTTCTGTTCCCTCTGAACCAATGACCCCCTTAATCTGGCGGCCTCCTCTGCTAAACGGCTGAACCGCTTTATCGCGGCCTCCTGCTGCTTCGTCGTCCACGGCGTGAGCCCCCCCCTAAAAATGTTTTGGGCTTGTCTCTCCCCCGTGATCATGGCCTCCATCCCTCTTGCCAGACTCTCGCTCATCTCCTCCCAAGTCCATCCTCTCTCCTCGTCACGCTGCTTGATCCAGGCTTGGTGGGATCTTCTGTCACGATCGTTTACGAAGGATAAGGACCAAGGCGCAGCGTGATATGCATTCATATTTATTTCACGACTAAACACACGACAAAACAACAAACGAAACGTGACGTCCAAGGTAGATAAATAACATACCTCACACGGAACAAGATCCCACACCCACTAGTGCCAACAGGCTACCTAAGTATGGTCCCCAATCAGAGACAACGAGCTACAGCTGCCTCTGATTGGGAACCACCCTGGCCAACATAGATCTAAACGATCTAGAAACTAACCCAACACAGAAAATACACACCCTGACTCAACAAATACAAGTCCCTAGAGTCAGGGCGTGACAGCAAGAACATTTCCAATAACCTTTTTGAGGAATAGCAACTTTGCTTAACTTTCTTCTTAAGTCTACAGTTAATGAAAAAATGCCAGTTTTTGTGAATCTGGGCCCTGGTTCCTTTCTAGGTTTCTTCCTAGGTTTCTGCCTTTCTAGGGAGTTTTTCCTAGCCACGTGCTTCTACATCTGCATTGCTTGCTGTTTGGGGTTTTAGGCTGGGTTTCTGTATATGTAAAAAGGGCTTTATAAATAAATGTGATTGATTGATTGACCTCATCCCTACCTCATCTCTCTCCCTCTCTGTCTTTCTCCCTTTCTCTCCCTCTCCCCCCCTCTCGCTCTCTCGCTCTCTCGCTCTCTCTCTCTCTCTCTCTCTCTCTCTCTCTCTCTCTCTCTCTCTCTCTCTCTCTCTCTCTCTCTCTCTCTCTCTCTCTCTCTCTCTCTCTCTCTCTCTCTCTCTCTCTCTCTCTCTCTCTCTCTCTCTCTCTCTCTCTCTCTCTCTCTCTCTCTCTCTCTCTCTCTCTCCCCTCTCACTCCTGAAAGTGTCTGCTCATGTCTGGCCTGGCTGTCATATTGCATTAATGCCCCTGAAAGGCAGAAGCACTCATCTCTGCTGACAGAGACCTGGACAGGGAGAAGTGCTGTGTGACTGAGTGTTGGACCCCCAGTGAAAAGGCATCAGCCCCACTGGGATAGAATGGATTGTTTTCCCTCTATTGGTCCACACTGCTGGCACCACACTCTTACCAACTGAACCACAGGCAGGATCAACACACTCCTTGTACAGCCATGCAGTTATTTTTTTATTTTTTATTTCACCTTTATTTAACCAGGTAAACCAGTTGAGAACAAGTTCTCATTTACAACTGCGACCTGGCCAAGATAAAGCAAAGCAGTGCGATAAAAACAACAACACAGAGTTACATATGGGGTAAAACAAAACAAAGTCAAAAATACAACAGAAATACATATAATATACAGTGTGCAAATTTAGCAAGTTATGGAGGTAAGGCAATAAAATAGGCTATAGTGCAAAATAATTACAATTTAGTATTAACACTGGAATGATGTGCAAGAGATGATGTGCAAATAGAGATACTGGGGTACAAATGAGCAAAATAAATAACAATATAGGGATGAGGTAGTTGGGCGGGCTAATTTAAGATGGGCTGTGTACAGGTGCAGTGATCGGTAAGGTGCTCTGACAACTGATGCTTAAAGTTAGTGAGGGAGATAAGTGTCTCCAGCTTCAGAGATTTTTGCAATTTGTTCCAGTCATTGGCAGCAGAGAACTGGAAGGAATTGCGGCCAAAGGAGGTGTTAAAGTCAGACTGGCATTTGAAATATAAATCACAGGTATGAAGTTCTCTCTTCTTCAACAATAAATAAAAACAGCACTATGTGATACATGTTGGTAACAATATCATCAAAAATAAAGTAGCCACAAGATGCACAATCAGAATGAAAAGTCCCCACCCTCAGCTCACTCCCATGGCACCTGAAGATGCCAACTTCAGCAAGGCTTAGAAGAGAGGAGTTAGAGAAGAGGAAGAGCTGGTAATTAGACAGGCAGTGGAGCTAGTTTTTTATTGGGTTTGCCTTTCTTTCTGACATTTGCAGTCTGTGCATTTGGTTCCAGCAGGCTTCAGGAGGTGCAGGTGATGCTCGTTACGAGTGGAATAACAAACACAGTTCATTCTTACACTGACGCATGCAGAGAAAGCAATAACTATATACTTCTCTTCTCTACTCTTCTGGATAAAAAGGAAAAATACTATGTAGACACATCATCTATGCAGTTAATGTACGTACGTACGCCCACACCTTGCATAAGTAATTATTCCTTAATTTTTGAGGCATCAAAGGCTCAGAGTGCTACTTATTACTGTAATAGCTCTTTAGAGAGGATCTCTGAGGATAAAACTAACCCAAAACATCAACAATCCAAGGATAGGAGAACAACAACAGTATATCACACGTTAATTTAACAACCCTCACACAAGAAGACAGAAAAATAACTGGCTTAATGGGAATTTGATGCATACCAAAAAGTATTTTCCAGACTTTTCTGTGTTTTGACATCCTCTCCTCTGGCATTTAGCCAGTCAAAATATCAGACCTGTTTTGGATTTCAGAAAAACATGAACCATCTTTATGTTGCCAAGTCTATATTTGTTTTATGTGCAAGTGAGCTGTTTGAGCACTCTGACCATTGAGTGAGGCTAAATTCAGCACAGCTCTGCATCTACATCAAGGTCTGGTGGGCTTGCATTGCGTGGGCTTCTAGGCCTTGTAAATGCCATGTTGAGAGAGATCTCTCTCTGCTTTGAGAAAAAGGGCCAGGGGCCAATATTAAGGGCCAGGAGCTAAAACATTTTTAATTTATCTTGCTCATACCGAACTTGAACACTCCTGCAGGGGCGGTGTGTTCATTAGGGCGATATGGGCGACGCACTGCCAAACGGGAAAAGGAAGGGATTTTTTTTCTAATCAATTATATCACGGCAACAGTAGTTATCAGTGTTCTAATCTAGACGTCTGATCTGCCACTAAATGTCCAATCAGGCTAAAGTCGTGCTTCAAATGGCCCCGCCCGTTTTGGGGCGATTTCAGTCAGGTTGAAAATCGCCCCAGAAGTCTCTCATAGACTCTCATGTAAAATCTTTCTTTTTTCAAATATCAGAGCTTTCAATACAATCTCTATGGGTTCCGGGAGGGCTTGCACTTACGCGCTTTCGTCATACGTAACATAACCATGAATATAACTAAGAAAAGAGCGGGTAGCAGCGTCAATCAATTCGTACTACTGTCAAGATGGCTAGCGTTCAGTGCAACTCGATTGTCTCTTTGAAAGAAGTTCTTTTTTGTCGGCGAACAAATCAAGATAAATTGGCAACGAAACAATTAGGACCTCCCAGACCTAATTTAATAATTCAACAGGTTTCTACTAAAGGGGGAAAGTCCTACACCCGAGGATTTTCCAAAAATTGGTACGAACGAAAAACCTGGCTAGCAGGCTGCGATGTAGCTAATGCAGTCTTCTGCTACCCCTGCTTACTCTTTCACCCTGAAGGCGGCACGGCAGACAGCACCGCTTGGACAGCGACTGGTGTAACGGACATGCACCATCTTTCAGAAAAGATTAAGAAACATGAGCTGTCAAAGACCCACATGGATAGCTGTTTGAGATTGTCTGCTTTGGGGAGAGTGAACATTGCCACTCAACTGGATGAGGGATACAGGCTAGCTGTCCGCCGCCACAACGATGAGGTTAGCAAGAACCGCCACATCCTCAGCCGGCTAATCCAGTGTGTGAAGTTTTGCGGAGTGTTTGAGTTAGCTTTGCGAGGCAAAGATGAAACTGAGGGCTCCACCAACCCTGGTATTTTTCTTGGACTTGTCAACTTTGTGGCACAATTAGATGAGGTGTTTGATGACCATCTTAAAAATGCTAAAGTTTTCAAGGGCACATCAAAGACCATTCAAAACGAGCTACTGGAGTGTATGCTAGCGGTCATGAGGGAACATATTGTGGAGGAGGTGAAGTCGGCGAACTTCGTAGCTATCCAAGTTGACGAGACCACGGACGTTTCTACACAGACACAGCTGGTGCTTGTGCTGAGGTACATAGATAGCAACCACAAAGTGCAGGAGCGCTTTTTTGAGTTCCTTCCCATCTCGGAATGCATTGCTATGCACATCAGCTGAATTTGATCATGCAGCAAGCTACTTCTCGCATCAAAAAAGTGAACATTTTCTTTTCCGATCTGAGCGGGATTGCAACTTTTTTTTCCCGGTCACCCAAACGCACCAGCATTCTTGACCAGACTGTTGCACGAAGACTGCCCAGACCTTCATCCACACGGTGGAACTTCAACAGCAGAGTCGTGAACACTGTCTACGAGAATCGAGACGACCTCATAGAATGTTTTGAAGCCATCCGGACGGGTTCATTGGGTTCATTTGACCAGCCCACCGTGAGAGAGGCATCTGGCTACGTGAGGATGCTACATGATGAAGATTTTATTTTTTTCCTGGGGCTTTTTCACAAAATCATGCCCCACGTCGACATTCTGTACCAGAAGCTACAGAAGAAGGACATCGATGCTGTCTTCATCAAACGTGCCCTCGACAGCTTCACAAGCAGTGTGCAGGCCATAAGGTAAGATTAAACAATATCATTCGATCTTTCTCAAAGCAGAGCTTTATTTGAAAATGTATGCATGAAAGGAGACTGCATTTGTGTTTGAAATTACATTATTCTCATTATATATGGCCAGTGGTGT
Organism: Coregonus lavaretus; assembly: GCF_964263955.1. Taxonomy (NCBI): domain Eukaryota; kingdom Metazoa; phylum Chordata; class Actinopteri; order Salmoniformes; family Salmonidae; genus Coregonus; species Coregonus lavaretus. Next base: position 32,105,993 of record NC_140005.1, on the reverse strand, counting down.
AATCTAGCTTATTTTATATACTATGTGTACTGTACAGTGGTGCTCATAAGTGTATGAACACATTCCAAAGTTGACTAAAAAGAGGAATAAAAAAATAAAAAAATCATCTTTTGGAAATTGATCTTAATGACTTAATTAAAAAAGTTGGAAAATCAAACCTTTAAGGACACCAATTTTCTTTTCTTTTTTATTCCTCTTTTTAGTCAACTTTAGCATAAGCTTATGAGCACCACTGTATACTGTGCTGAACATCCAGGCTATGTGAGACACAAAGGCTAACTTAAACACTAAAGACTTTATGCATCCCTGCCCATTTTAAGTGGAACTGAAGTTTGTACTATACATGGATACATTGCATATACCTGTGCATCACATAGACAACAATACTGTACAAAGCCAACAAACACATTGGTCTGTTTGCCTTCAGGGACTCCTCTCAACAGCAGCTGCAAGAAGCAACAGGAGCCAAAAGACCCAGAACAGCTTTGAGAGAAGAGGAGAAGCAGAGGCTGTCTGAAGAGGTCTGCAACACCATCCTGGATCACACCAAAGAAAGGTTCTCTTTCTCTGGCCACCTTGTGAGTGCTACCTTACTGCAAGCAGACATGTTTGAAAGGTACTGCCATTCATTTCCTGATGAGGCTCTGAATGCCACTGTGAATGCATACCCCATGCTGAGCAAGGCAAAGCTCAAGACTGAACTATCTCTGATCTATGAGAATCCTGAATTCAAGGGCTGCTGTGGTGCACTGGCACTGTACCAGGTTCTCATGAGCTACAACCTCCAGGAGACGTTCTCTGAGACTGTGACTCTGTTGAACATCCTCATAACTACTCCCATGACAACAGCTGAAGCTGAGAGATGTTTCTCAACTTTGACACGAGTTAAGACATTCCTGCGAAATTCAATGGGCCAGGAACGTCTGAATGCACTGGCCATGCTTTCCATGGAGAGGGAACTAGTCCTCAGCATGCCTGATTTCAATGAGAAAGTCATTGACCGCTTTGCTGCATTGAAAGAGAGAAGAGAACAGTTTCAGTACAAGTAATGTAGCCTCTCTCTCTCTTTGTCCCTCCCTGTCTGTCTCTTTAACACACACACACGCCCAAATCAGTTCACAGTTGATGTTGTTTAAAATAGTTATTTTTCATTTTTTTTAAAGTAAAAAAAAAAAAACTAATCTGTTCATGTTCATTTTTACAAATCTATACAATTGGCCAGAATATGGTTGTTCATATTTACAAATCTATACAATTGGCCAGAATATGGTTGTTCATTTTTACAAAGCCATACAGATAGCTGTGTTTACCTTTTCTAGAAATTATTTTCAAATTCTGTTTTCAGGCAAAATGTCTATCACTGTTCATTTTCACAAATCTATACAAGAGGGCAGAATATGGAAGTCTATAAAAATGTCTTATTACCAATAACTTGCATCAATGTTTTCAGTAGCCTCTATCAAAAGCTCCTGCTTGCTTGTTGTGAATTATGCTCAGGTGCACATATTTCCAATTCAACCATGAGGCCTTTTTGAAGCAAGTAATGTGTATATCAGTATTGACTTATATGCTGCCCCTGTCTTCATGTTGTTGCTGGACATATCTTTTTTAAAATGTGTGTAGGTCACCTAAATCATCAGAAAAATTGCCCCCCCCTGAGAATTTTTTCAGGAGCCGCCACTGCACTCCTGATAAGGGCCATGGCCTCTGCTTGCTTCACTAGCTATGAGAGAGGGCTCAAATGTGTGTGAAACACTCCATTTGTATTCCACATTTGTTGATATGAAATATTCTCATTTTGTGTTTCAAGGGCCTGTGCATTCCCATATTTCATGCTTCATGAAATACATTTAACAAAATGCATATTGTTTGACTCTTTTAAAATATACAGAACAAAAATATAAACGTAACATGCAACAATTTCCAAGATTTTACTGAGTTACAGTTCATATAAGAAAGTCAGTCAATTTAAATAAATAACTTAGGCCCTAATCTATGGATTTCACATGACTGGGAATACAGATACGCCTCTGTTGGTCACAGGTACCTTAAAAAAAAGGTTGTTGATAGTGGCCTGTGGAATGTTGTCCCACTCCTCTTCAATTGCTTTGCGAAGTTGCTGGATATTGGCGGGAACTGGAACACGCTGTCATACATGTCGATCCAGAGCATCCCAAACATGCTCAATGGGTGACATGTCTGGTGAGTATGCAGGCCATGGAAGAACTGGGACATTTTCAGCTTCCAGGAATTGTGTACAGATCCTTACGACATGGGGCCATGCATTATCATGCTGAAACATGAGGTGATGGCAGTGGATGAATGGCACGACAATGGGCCTCAGGATCTCGTCACGGTATCTCTCTGCATTCAAATTGCCATCGATAAAATGCAATTGTGTTCGTTGTCCATTGCTTATGCCTGCCCATACCATAACCCCACCGTCACCATGGGGCTCTCTAACTTCAGCAAACCGCTCGCCCACACAACGCTCCCATCTGCCCGGTACAGTTGAAATTGGGATTCATCCGTGAAGAGCACACTTCTACAGCGTGCCAGTGGCCATCGAAGGTGACCATTTGCCCAATGAAGTCGGTTACGACGCCGAACTGCAGTCAGGTCAAGACCCTGGTGAGGACGACGAGCACGCAGATGAGCTTCCCTGAGACGGTTTCTGACAGTTTGGCAGAACCTCTTCGGTTGTGCAAACCCACAGTTTCATCAGCTGTCCAGGTGGCTGGTCTCAGACCATCCCGCAGGTGAAGAAGTCGGATGTGGAGCTCCTGGGCTGGTGTGGTTACACATGGTCTGTGGTTTGAGGCCGGCTGGACGTACTGCCAAATTCTCTAAAACGACGTTGGAGGCGGCTTATGGTAGAGAAATGGACATTCAATATCCTGGCAACAGCTCTGGTGGATATTCCTGCAGTCAGCGTGCCAATTGCACGCTCCCTCAAAACTTGAGACATCTGTGGCACTGTGTTGTGTGACAAAACTACACATTTTAGAGTGGCCTTTTATTGTCCCCAGCACAAGGTGCACCTGTGCAATGATCATGCTTTTTAATCAGCTTCTTGTTATGCCACTCCTGTCAGGTGGATGGATTATCTTGGCAAAGGAGAAGTGCTCACTAAGAGGGATACAAACAAATTTGTACACAAAATTTGAGAGAAATAAGCTTTTGTGAGTATGGAACATTTCTGGGATCTTTTATTTCAGCTCATGAAACATGGTACAAACACTTTACATTTTGCTTGTATATTTTTGTTCAGTATTGGTATTGGTATTTTATTAGGATCCCCATTAGCTTTTGCCAAAACAGCAGCTACTCTTCCTGGGGTCCACACATAACTTTTTTTTCTTTTTTTCTGTATTATGACATAATACAGAACATTAATAGACAAGAACAGCTCAAGGACAGAACTACATACATTTAAAAACGGCACACACAGCCTACATATCAATACATACACACAAAATATCTAGGTCAAATAGGGGAAAGGCGTTGTGCTGTGAGGTGTTGCTTTATCTCTTTTTTGAAACCAGGTTTGCTGTTCATTTTAGCAATATGAGATGGAAGGGAGTTCCATGAAATAATGGCTCTATATAATACTGTACGCTTTTCTTGAATTTGTTCGGAATTTGTATACGTTATACAGTGAATATTCTAGACATATAATTAGTTTGAATGACTTAAAACTGGACTACATTAGATTTACTGACACCCGTATGTCAAAACGTAGACAGAAAACGGGCAGAACCATTTTACTTGGAAAGATTGGTTACATTTACAGTACCAGCAACTTGGGATGTGATTTACTATTATGACGTGACATAAATGTTACAATGTGACACAGATTTGCAATGATCCATCAGCACAGATCTGGTTGCCTCGGTCATGGTTAAAAATAACAGGATAGCACTATAACGGATTTGCTAAAATTAGCGGTTAACATCAGAAAATCCTACATAAATCCTTGTATCCATTGGACTCCTAGGCAGATGATCAAAAGACTGTATTTTAGCCTGGCAATTGCTCTTAATACCACTCTGCTCACACAACAGACAGTAAAGGATGGAATGAGAGAGAGGGGGATAGAGAGAGGGAGTGAGAGTGTGTGTGTGTGTGTGTGTGAGAGAAAAAGTACTGTACTGTGAGACATATACACTCTTAGAAAAAAGGTGATATCTAGAACCTTAAAGGGTTATTTGGCTGTCCCCATAGGAGAACCCTTTTTGGTTGTAGGTAGAAACCTTTTGCTACAGAGGGTTTTACATGGAACCCGAAAGGGTTCTACCTGGAACCAAAAAGGGTTCTACCTTGAACCAAAAAGGGTATTCCTATGGGTACAGCTGAAGAACCCTTTTGGAACCCTTTTTTTCTAAGACTCTAGGTCACAGTAAATAAGGGTGTCTCCCAAGCAATTAAGTAATTCATTAATAATGAATTGATGTTGTGTGTCCAGACGCTCCTGGCAGTTCAGTTGGCTGAGCCAAGCCAAGCAGAGCAGCAGGCATCACAGACACAGCACTGACTGCACTAGGGCGACTGAAGTCACTGTGCATTGAAACCCTCTACACGTATCTCCCTCAGTCACATTCAGATTCCAGCTGTCGCTGAGATCAAAGACCCCATTCTAACTTGTAGGCTGAAAAAAAGAGGCAAGAGACATTTTAATCAATATTTCCTTTTAATCTGAGAGAGATGGCATGACACAACTCCCATCCATAAAGACACTGCTTCTGCTTCTGAGTCACAATGTATGCCATTGGTGGGATCAGAGACTGAAACCTGACACAAAATCTCTGCCAGTTGAGAACCCTTCTCACTCCTCTATATGTCAATCATAACATATTTCATAGACATTCATGACCCCAAGACTACATGCAAAACCTGGGGATATGTATAGCTTTGTTGTTTGAATCGCAGATTACCCCATTAACTGTCCCTTTTCCATGAAATGGAAACTAACCCATATTTACAGTAGACAAAAAAACAGTTTGCATCCTGATATTTTACTAGACACTCTTATTCAGTGCAACTTACAGGAGCAATTAGGGTTAAATGCCTTGCACAAGGGTACATCGACAGACTTTTCACCTAGTTGGCTCAGAGATTCGAACCAGCAACCTTTCCGATACAGGCCCAACGCTCTTAACCGCTAAGCTACCGTGCCGCCCATCAGAGTGTCCCTTGTTAAGATTTGTTTGTACTGTAAGTAGACTATTCTGTTCTGTCTGTGTTACATTTACACTGACTCACAACAGGTTAAAGTGAATGGATAAATGGGTAGAATTCATGGAATATAGATTATCTTGACAGCCCATACCACAGTGAACACTGCTCTAAAGCCAACAGCCAAGATATCAAAAAGATGTATGAAGCCTCTGATACTGTCTGTCTCACTCGCCTGACTCCCTATAGCAGGCTTCATCCCCCTCCTTCCCATCCTCTTTCTTTGACAGCAGAGATTGATCCTGATTGCTCAAGCATCACTTTCAGTGTTGTAACCTTTTACTATACACACTGCATGATGGGAACTGGCATACTATACTGTCCATCCACTGGTCTGTAAATGCATGAGTGTTTTTGCAAATGTCAAATCAAATCAAATTTTATTTGCCACATGCGTCGAATACAACAGGTGTAGACATTACAGTGAAATGCTTACTTACACGCCCTTAACCAACAATGGATTTTTTAAATAATTTGTAAAAAATAAAGTGTTAAGTAAAAAAATAAAATAATCAAATAACTAAAGAGCAGCAGTAAAATAAAATAACAGTAGGGAGGCTATATACAGGGGGGTCCTGGCGCAGAGTCAATGTACGCGGGCACCGGCTAGTCGAGGTAATTGAGGTAATATGTATATGTGGGTAGAGTTAAAGTGACTATGCATACATAATACAGAGTAGCAGCAGCGTAAAAGAGGGGAGAGGGGGTGGGGGGGGCAGTGCAAATAGTCCGGGTAGCAATTATTAGCTGTTCAGGAGTCTTATAGCTTGTGGGTAGAAGCTGTTGAGAAGCCTTTTGGACCTAGACATGGCGCTCCGGTACCGCTTTCCATATGGTAGCAGAGAGAACAGTCTATGACTAGGGTGGCTGGAGTCTTTGACAATTTTTAGGGCCTTCCTCTGACACCGCCTGGTATAGAGGTCCTGGATGGCAGGAAGCTTGGCCCCAGTGATGTACTGGGCCGTACGCACTACCCTCTGTAGTGACTTGCAGTCGGAGGCCGAGCAGTTGCCATACCAGGTGGTGATGCAACCAGTCAGGATGCTCTCGATGGTGCAGCTGTAGAACTTTTTGAGGATCTGAGGACCCATGCCAAATCTTTTGTCTCCTGAAGGGGAATAGGCTTTGTCGTGCCCTCTTCACGACTGTCTTGGTGTGTTTGGACCATGATAGTTCGTTGGTGATGTGGACACCAAGGAACTTGAAGCTCTCAACCTGTTCCACTACAGCCCCGTTGATGAGAATGGGGGCGTGCTCAGTCCTCTTTTTTTTCCTGTAGTCCACAATCATCTCCTTTGTCTTGATCACGTTGAGGGAGAGGTTGTTATCCTGGCACCACATGGCCAGGTCTCTGACCTCCTCCCTATAGGCTGTCTCATCGTTGTCGGTGATCAGGCCTACCACTGTTGTGTCGTCGGCAAACTTAATGATGGTGTTGGAGTCGTGCCTGGCCATGCAGTCATGGGTGAACAGGGAGTACAGGAGGGGACTGACCACGCACCCCTGAGGGGCCCCCGTGTTGAGGATCAGCGTGGCAGATGTGTTGTTACCTACCCTTTTCACCTGGGGGCGGCCCGTCAGGAAGTCCAGGATCCAGTTGCAGAGGAAGGTGTTTAGTCCCAGGATCCTTAGCTTAGTGATGAGCTTTGAGGGCACTATGGTGTTGAACGCTGAGCTGTAGTCAATGAACAGCATTCTCATGTAGGTGTTCCTCTTGTCCAGGTGGGAAAGGGCAGTGTGGAGTGCAAGAGAGATTGCATTATCTGTGGATATGTTGGGGCGGTATGCAAATTGGAGTGGGTCTAGGGTTTCTGGGATAATGGTGTTGATGTGAGCCATGACCAGCCTTTCAAAGCACTTCATGGCTACAGACGTGAGTGCTACGGGTCGGTGGTCATTTAGGCAGGTTATCTTAGTGTCCTTGGGCACAGGGACTATGGTGGTCTGCTTGAAACATGTTGGTATTACAGACTCAGTCAGGGACATGTTGAAAATGTCAGTGAAGACACTTGCCAGTTGGTCAGCACATGCTTGAAGTACATGTCCTGGTAATCCGTCTGGCCCTGCGGCCTTGTGAATGTTGACCTGCTTAAAAGTCTTACTCACATCGGCTACAGAGAGCGTGATCACATAGTCATCCGGAACAGCTGGTGCTCTCATGCATGCTTCAGTGTTGCTTGCCTCGAAGCGAGCATAGAAGTGATTTTGCTCGTCTGGTAGGCTTGTGTCACTGGGCAGCTCGCGGCTGTGCTTCCTTTTGTAGTCTGTAATAGTTTTCAAGCCCTGCCACATCCGACGAGTGTCAGAGCCGGTGTAGTACAATTCAATCTTAGTCCGGTATTGACTCTTTGCCTGTTTGATGGTTCGTCGGAGGGCATAGTGGGATTTCTTATAAGCGTCCGGGTTAGAGTCCCGCTCCTTGAAAGCAGCAGCTCTACCCTTTAGCTCAGTGCGGATGTTGCCTGTAATCCAAAGCTTCTGGTTGGGGTATGTACGTACGGTCACTGTGGGGACGACATCATCAATGCACTTATTGATGAAGCCAATGACTGATGTGGTGTACTCCTTAATACTATCAGAAGAATCCCGGAACATATTCCAGTCTGTGCTAGCAAAACAGTCCTTTAGCTTAGCATCTGCATCATCTGACCACTTTTTTATTAACCGAGTCACTGGTGCTTCAGGAGGATAGAGTTATGGTCAGATTTGCCAAATGGAGGGCGAGGGAGAGCTTTGTATGCGTCTCTGTGTGTGGAGTAAAGGTGGTTTAGAGTTTTTTTTCCTCTGGTTGCACATTTAACATGCTGGTAGAAATTAGGTAGAACGGATTTAAGTTTCCCTGCATTAAAGTCCCCGGCCACTAGGAGCGCTGCCTCTGGATTTTCCTGTTTACTTATGGCCTTATACAGCTCATTGAGTGCAATCTTAATGCCAGCATCGGTTTGTGGTGGTAGATAGACAGCTACGAAAAATATAGATAAAGTCTCTTGGTAAATAGCGTGGTCTACAGCTTATCATGAGATACTCTACCTCAGGTGAGCAAAACCTCCAGACTTCCTTAGTATTAGATTTTGTGCACCAGCTGTTGTTTACAAATATACACAGACCGCCACCCCTTGTCTTACCGCAGTCAGCCGTTCTATCCTGCCGATGTAGCGTATATCCCATCAGCTATATGTTGTCCATGTCGTCGTTCAGCCACGACTCTGTGAAACATAAGATATTACAGTTTTTAATGTCCCGTTGGTAGGATAACCGTAATCTTAGGTCATCCAATTTGTTCTCAAATGATTGAATATTGGCTAATAGGATTGATGGAAGAGGCCGTTTACTCGCTCGCCGTCGGATCCTTACAAGGCACCCCGACCTACGTCCACGATATCTCCGTCTCTTTCTCATGCGAATGACAGGGATTTGGGCCTTGTCGGGTGTCTGTAGGATATCCTTCGCGTCCGGCTCGTTGAAGAACAAATCTTCATCCAATACGAGGTGAGTAATCGCTGTCCTGATATCCAGAAGCTCTTTTTGGTCATAAGAGACGGTGGCAGAAACATTATGTACAGAATAAATTACAAATAATGTGAAAAAACACACATAATAGTACAATTGGTTAGAGGGCTGTAAAACGGCAGCCATTTCTAATACAGTATAGCAGTGAGCAACAGCCATCCACTCTATTGATTTTTCTAAGAAACTACTGGACATTGACAGTATGCTAGTACACTATACGTAGTGTTAGTACATTTACATTTTTAGTCATTTAGCAGACGCTCTTATCCAGAGCGACTACTAGTTTAGTGAGTGCATACATTATTTGTATTTATTTTTCATACTGGCCCCCCGTGGGAATCGAACCCACAACCCTGGCGTTGCAAACACCATGCTCTACCAAGTAAGCTACATCCCTGCCGGCCATTCCCTCCCCTACCCTGGACCAATTGTGCACCGCCCCATGGGTCTCCCGGTCGCGGCCGGCTACGACCGAGCCTGGATTCAAACCAGGATCTCTAGTGGCACAGCTAGCACTGCGATGCAGTGCGCCACACGGGAGATTAGTACTAGTAGTAGACCTACTAGAGTAATATTTGTAGAGTGGTGGAAATGGCGTTTACGTTGATATATGTACTTGTGTTGTTGAAAAACATTCCCATTTAACCAATTTATGATGCCTGGAGTGAAGTTAGAGTGCCATTGTTGGAGGAAAAACAGATCATTGTAATTGTTAACTGATTCCTCAGGCAAAAATATACTGGACATGATGCTAAAATGTTAGCATTTGGAAACTGTGCCAGCCACTACCAGGGAAACTAACCCAAAGCATGGATTGCTGTTATACCTTGTACATTTGAGTGGGTTTACTCTGCTGTATCTATTTCCAGTCACACTTCAGGGGCACATAGTGTGTATGGGAGTATGTGTGTGTATGTCTGTGTGAGTGAGCGTGCATGCGTGTGTGTGTTTCCATGGAATATGCGTGAGGGGGTGTAGGGGTGTTTGTTAGGTTCATAAACTGTAAACACCAGTGTAGGGCAGAAGTAAAAACAGGAAAACCACCGTAGCATACAGTATATTTATCTTTTTACATACATTTCTCTATCACATACTGGTAGGCTATATAGCAAAGTCAAATGAGGTTACACATCAGAGTAACTAGCATGGTTTTTCCAGGAACAAAATGCGAAGTAGGAATTGGTGACATACCCTTAGACACCGCACTTACAGTACCTGTGAGACATCGAATTATATATATTTTTTAAATACTCTCCAACTCTCACTCTTACAAATTGCAAATTGAAGAACATTGTTAGAAAATACATATATGTTAAGTCATTTTCATACGAGTGGCGTAATCTATCCTATTCACACTTTGATTCCACACCAATTGTATTACATTTCATTTCATCCTTATTTTACCCAATACCCAATACCAATCATCCATGCATATAATTATGATTATGTGGCAGTGGAGCAAAAGGTTAATAAAAGGAGTCCCTTGATTAAAATTTTTAAATGAACAACTCCTTATAAAATGTCTGACACACTTCTTATAAATAATTCAAAGCACTTGTCGTACCTCCAGGGCAGGTTTATAGAAAACTGCAATTAAGAGCATGTTAGTGTAGCAAAACGGCTGACTAGGACGGGCAGGGCCAGCACTAAGGAAGAAAGGGTAAGACTCTGAAATTCAGACGCCCTTAATCCCTTACTCCTATGCTAGCTCAGCATTTGTATTATCCACCATGACACATAAGTTATGGTCAAGCTTATAAACAAACACTACAAACTAACGTCTTATGCTTCGATCACACCGATAGCATCATTGCATTTTGGTACACCAGAAGTACATTCATTTCCAATGGAACGCTGCGTTTGCCTTGCAGCATTGCGTTGCGACAAACTGTATGCGTAGACGGCTTGACAGAAATGGTAGCAGAAGGTGAACTTTTAACTTTTGTTGCACACATATCCAGATAATGCAGCATACCATTTTGTGCGATGACACTGTAGGTGTGATCGAGGCGTTGCACATTACCAAAACACAGTCAGAATATTAGAGTTGATTTGTGTCTTCAATGATTAGACTGCCGAAGGCTAACATTCTCCAGACTTGGCCAGCTGGGTATTTTTTTAAGTGAATTTAAATAGATTCCCACACCAAGGATCTCTTAGCTATACAACATAATGACTTTGGTAATAAGCCAAATCGTGTGCTGCCCTTAGAGTAGGACCACACTAGTGTTACGATTTAATTAGCTTAAAAATATAAACTATCTGACCCCAGGACCTTGTATCATATTTGTTAATAAGGATACAGAATAACTTTATTTCTCTCCCTGAAGTAATTGTTTATTCTCCTTATCGAACCAGTGTTGTCCTAATCACAGTACTAATTTGCTCTATTTGCTAACAGCATTTGGTCAGTGGTAGCCAGCTAAACTATGTTTCCCCATCTCTAGCTTTTGTTGTTGTTTTTCATAGGTCTGCCATTCAGTTATTATTCAGCTCTTTCATTAAAGTTAGCTGAAAACAAAGTCCGGACTCTGTTGGAATGGTCACTGTTTTCTCTGAACTTTGCAGGTAGGCTACTAGTGTTTGATTTCCACATAGCACTTGTGTTTCACTCTAAAAGTCAAAGGTTCCCACCACGTGTTTATAATGCTGTGATCCTTATGGGAGGATGCATCTCCTGGAAGCTTCAGATTTGATGTTCTTTTCCTTGCTTGGAGGATGACAAAATCATCTCAGAACCATTTAATTATTTAATAGAGAGAGACCATGATTAGCTCTACCTGCTGCACTGAGAGAGGAATACACTGAGGTCTAGTAAATAGTATTTTGTGGCATCATGGCTCCGGTGTGGTCTGCAAGGCTTGTATACAAGCCAATGTGAGAGGAATAGATCAAAGCTCCATGATGGTACTAGTCTTTCAGACGCCCTACACAGAAAACACAAGAGTTAGGGGAACTACTTTCAATCCCGGTCACTTTCGTAGATTAAAACTACTTTTGAGAAAACTTGACAAATCTAAAGGCACTGTAATAAATGCGAAATAACACTATAAGACACATGTAATAGCACGTATGCATTGTTGTGGTGTACAAGTTCTGCGTTTGCAATTACTACACATTATTCAAGACATTGACCTAAATGTATAACCCTTGTCTTCCCTATCTTTAGCAGTCTTCCTTTGAAGTTGTGCCTAGTTATTGTTTGGTTTTAGAGAGTTGCGTCACCAATGTTCCCTCAAATGTTTTACACCACTGAGCAAATTTCAGGTCTGCTGAGCGCAAACTTGAACATTGTGTAAATTCTGTGCAACTTCCAGCGTGTTTACTGTGAATACTGAGGCTGTACCCACTTTAAGTTAAAGTTTCAGACAGTGGTCAATTAGGCTACTGTGGCTATTTGATCATAATGTAGGCCTATCAAAGTGGCCTATCATCAAAAACAATGGAGGAAATGGATTCCATAACATTTCACCATGGAAATAGCTGTTCTATAATTCAGCGTACAGTAGCAACCAATGTGTGGTGTTCAGTGTAGGCTTGCATTCCATGAGACTTTTTGAGAAAAAAACATGAAGGGCTTAATACGAACATGTCCAGACAAGGAGGTGACTGAAAATGCTGTTGTGTTGTTTGATGCAAGAAACCACTTTACAAAATAAAATTCATTATTATTCCCATACCATTATTATAGAGAATCAGACAAATGATGCTACCCTCTGCCTATTGGCTACTTAGCTTATTCAAGCCTGTCAAAAAATACAACAATGCCCCTTTAAGACAAAAAAAAAGCTATTTACCTGACTCGCTTTTCAAAGATGTACACGTTTTGTGCTTTTGTAGGAAGCAATCACTCCCCCATTGCTGACTACAAATGATCTACAGCTGGGCTAATAACTCACTAACTAACAAAGGATATGAACAAATGGGCACACGTAGTTACATGCAGCTCCCGCTTTGATCTCAAAACAAGCGCTTCTACTCGCGACCGCTCATGCTGTAAACACAGTCCAGTTCAAAGTGAATGGCACAGATCCATATATGGCAATGGGCTATTTGCATATAGGCCTACTCTAGCTGTGATTGGTTACTCGATGTGTTCTGCCTATAACAAAATCTCTTGCATAGTTCGTTTTGTTTCGGTATTTTGCATTGAAAGCAGCGAATATTGAGTTGATTCGATCACAATTCCCACAGTAAAGGGAAATGTATATAGTGTTAATTAACTAAGGGGGAAAACTAGAAAGTTGAGTGAAGTTCAATCTCATGCTTCTCTGCGCAGACTGATATTTATTTTTGCTTGGCAGTCCAGGGGGAGCTGCGCGCCCGCGCATGGGCGCAGTTTAGAGGGAACATTGTGCGTCACCGTTGGAACACTGCTGTGCGTCACCTTTGGAACACTGCTGTCATTGTGCTAAATAAGAAAAGTAAACAACAGTAGGACCCATGCATTTTTAACACCTACTGTGCCTGCTTCACGCCCTCCAGGAGCGTGGCTGTAGTTGCAGATGGATTCTGGGGCTTGGTGGTGGGATTTCAGCAGAGCGTGATGAAGATGTAGATGTACTTAAGTGGGGGCACCGACTGTCTGTCCTGAGCTGACCTCATTGCTTCCATGATCTACATGTACAGTGTGCCAACAGAGAACCCCTGTCTATGTGGATGAAGACACAAGAGCCACCAAAAAGAACTTGGTATATCTTCATTGAGTGTTGTTTTTCAGCGTCCATATACACTGAGTATACCAAACATTAGGAACACATTCATAATATTGAGTTGCACCCCCCCCCCCCCCCCCCCCCCCAATGCTTCCCACAGTTGTGTCAAGTTGGCTGGATGTTCTTTGGGTGGTGGACCATTCTTGATACACACAGGAAACTGATGAGCATGAAAAACCTACATAGCAGCGTTGCAGTTCTTGACACAAACCGGTGCGCCTGGCACCTACTACCATACACCGTTCAAAGGCACTTAAATATTTTGTCTTGCCCATTCACCTTCTGAATGGCACACATACACAATCCATGTCTCAATTGTCTCAAGGCTTAAAAATCCTTATTTAACCTGTCTCCTCCCCTTCATCTACACTGATTGAAGTGGATTTAACAAATGGCATCAATAAGGGATAATAGCTTTCACCTGGATTCACCTGGTCAGTCTATGTCATGGAAAGAACAGGTGTTCTTAATGTTTTGTATACTCAGTGTATCTATCGAGTGTCTCAGCGTAGGAGTGCTGATCTAGGATTAGATCCCCATGTCCATTTAATATTATTCGCTGTGATCTATAATGTAAAACTGATCCTAAATCAGCATTCCTCAGCACTTGATACATACAGTGCATTCGGAAAGTATTCAGACCCCTTTACTTTTTCCACATTTTGTTAGGTTACAGTCTTAATCTAAAATTGATTAAATCGTTTTTTCCCCTCATCAATCTACACACAATACCGCATAATGACAAAGCAAAAGCAGGCTTTTTGATTTTTTTGCAAATGTATTAAAAATATAAATATTCAGACCTTTACTCAGTACTTTGTTGAAGCACCTTTGGCAGTGATTACAGCCTTGAGTCTTCTTTAGTATGATGCTACAAGCTTGGCACACCTGTATTTGGGGAATTTCTCCCTTTCTTCTCTGCAGATCCTCTCAAGCTCTGTCAGGTTGGATGGGGAGCGTCGCTGATCAGCTATTTTCAGGTCTCTCTAGAGATGTTAGATCGGGTTCAAGTCCGGGATCTGGCTGGGCCACCCAAGGACATTCAGAGACTTGTCCCGAAGCCACTCCTGAGTTGTTTTGGCTGTGTGCTTAGGGTCGTTGTCCTGTTGGAAGGTAAACCTTTGCCCCAGGCTGAGGTCCTGAGCGCTCTGCAGAAGGTTTTCATCAAGGATCTCTGTACTTTGCTCCGTTCATCTTTCCCTCGAGCCTGACTAGTCTCCCAGTACCTGCCGCTGAAAAACATCCCCACAGTATGATGCTGCAACCATCATGCTTCACCATAGGGATGGTGCCATGTTTCCTCCAGACGTGACGCTTGTCATTCAGGCCAAAGAGTTCAATCTTGGTTTCATCAGACCAGATAATCTTGTTTCTCATGGTCTGAGAGTCCTTTAGGTGCCTTTTGGTAAACTCCAAACGAGCTGTCATGTGCCTTTTACATTTTATTTTAGTCATTTAGCAGACGCTCTTATCCAGAGCGACTTACAGTTAGTGAATACATATTTTTTTATACTGTCCCCCCGTGAGAATCGAACCCGCAACCCTGGCGTTGCAAACGCCATGCTCTATCAACTGAGCTACATCCCTGCCGGCCATTCCCTCCCCTACCCTGGACGACGCTGGGCCAATTGTGCGCCGCCCATGAGTCTCCCGGTCGCGGCCGGCTGCGACAGAGCCTGGATTCGAACCAGGATCTCTAGTGGCACAGTTAGCACTGCGATGCAGTGCCTTTTACTGAGGAGTGGCTTCCGTCTGGCCACTCAACCATAATGGCCTGATTGGTGGATTGCTGCAGAGATGGTTGTCCTTCTGGAAGGTTCTCCCATCTCCACAGAGGAACTCTGGAGCTCTGTCAGAGTGACCATTGAGTTCTTGGTCACCTCCCTGACTAAGGCCCTTCTCCCCCAATTGCTCAGTTTGGCCGGGCGGCCAGCTCTAGGAAGAGTCTTGGTGGTTCCAAACTTCTTCCAAGCAGTGGGGCTTCCTGGTCTAACCCTTTTAAGCCGTGTAGCTTCAGCTTCACGCTTCCTGGTCTTCTTGGTCTAACCATTTTAAGCCGTGTAGCTTCAGCATCACGCTTCCTGGTCTGGTAGAAATTCAACCATTTGCAACATCCGGTTTATATCGTAATCTGCTTGGTCTGAGGTGAATTTCGTCACGAGGGGTTTCATACTTGAGTAGAAAAGGGCCGTTTCAACATGTGTGTGCTCATCTGGGCATGACCACTGACTGATAACAAATCAATATGGAAACAATCATCTCATCTAAAAAAAAAATCTAGAATGCTAAAATCACTTTTTTATCTTCTTTTTTTTATACAACAATTAGATGCAAACCTCATAACTGGGAAGTGTACACCCCCAGAGATTCAGTTATGTTGTTCCACCGTCTTTAATGACATCACAACATAATAACACATTTGACATGATTGTTCTTTAAGTCGCCACCGACCATTTCCCAAATTCTTTGAAGTATGAATATTGTTTCATTATCTACTTTTGGATGTTGGAGTCTTGGCGGGAAAACTTCCATTGTTCCACAGGGAAATTCCCTCTCCTAATACTGCATGGCACAGAAAATAATGTTTCTGCAAGGAATTTACAACCGGTCATATAACTGGCCCCCAGGAAAGGGGGTGTTCAAACATTTGCCTTGCCGGCATCTTTGATCCTCAACCCATGAGGGCAAGTCATGACAGTATTGTGTGTAGATTGATGAGGGAACATTTTTATTTAATCAATTTTGAAATAAGGCTGTAACGTAACAAAATGTGGAAAAAGTCAAGGGGTCTGAATACTTTCCGAATGCACTGTATGGCCCTGTCCTCAACCTCATCCTGCCTCTCAAAGTTCCTTAGTTCTTTGTATGTCTGAATGTTGTGTATCTGCAGGGAAATCTTATTTTACTGCCAAATTATTTTACATGGAATACATAATGACCTGACACACATGTTCTGTTATCAGTGAGACACAAGCTAACTGATGCATTAAATTGCTCAGTCTGCGGGTTGGTGCTTTAATGCCAGCATTTTCATTTTTAAAACTGCGGCATACACCCCACACTGGATCCCTGCCAACGCAGTGACTCAATCTTCGTTAGCACCTCGCAGTGTCTGCCTGAAGGCCTCTGCTGCCTCTGCCTTTGTCCCCAGCAGATCTAACACTGAAATACCTACAAAGAAAAGGCCTTGATAAGGAATTGGAGAACTAACACCCGTTAGCAATCAGAGTCAGCCATTTTTCCCCCAGTCAAAAGGTGTTCCTAATCAGGGCTCAGCATTGTTCTCGTTTGTGACTCTTAGCATCACTACCGTCCGTCGCTGAGTGATTGCACTCTGATTCAGCCTTGTTCTGTGTGTACGTCTCCAGTCTCTCTCTCACGTTCTTCTCCCTCTCTCTCTCTCAGTCTCACCATTTCTTTTATCATAATGAAGGTGGACATTTTATACCTTTTTTAGACCTACAGTGCCTTCAGAAAATATTCATACCCCTTGACTTATTCCACATTTTGTTGTGTTACAGCCTGAATTCAAAATAGATTATATTGATTTTTTTCTCACCCATCTACACATCTACAATTCCCCATAATGACAAAGTGAAAGCATTTTTATGTTTCGCTAATTTATTGAAAATGGAATACAGAAATATATAAATTACATAAGTATTCACACCCCTGAGTCAATACTTTGTAGAAGCACCTTTGGCGGCGATTACAGCTTTAAGTTGTCTTTGGTATGTCTGTATCAGCTTTGCACATCTGGATTTTGAGATTTTCTCCCATTCTTCCTTGCAGATTTTCTTAAGCTCTGTTAAATCAGATATGAAGCGGCGGTGAACAGCAATCATCAAGTCTTTCCACAGATTTTCTATGGGATTCAAATCAGGGCTTTGGTTAGGCCACTCAAGAACTTTCACATTCTTGTTTTGAAGCCATTCCAGCATTGCTTTGGCTGTATGCTTGGGGTCATTGTCCTGTTGGAATGTAAATCTTCAACACAGTATTAGGTAGTTTGCACTCTGAAGCAGGTTCTCAACATGGATTTGCCTGTATTTGGCTCCAGTCATTGTTCCCTCTATCCTTACCAGTCTCCCAGTCCCTGCCGCTGAAAGTCCCATGATGCTGCCACCACCATGCTTCACAGTAGGGATGGTGTTAGACGGATGATGAGCTGCTGTTAACCTGTGGCGACTCGGACTAGGCTGGATGCCATGACCTACGTAGGCAAGAGATTAGAAACGGATTCTGATCAATTGGAGAAATTGTAACATAATCTTAATTTCACTACTCCCATTAAAATGCATGTAATGACTGTCACGCCTACTCCCTCTCTCCTGCTCCGGCGCTCGACGTTGCCGGTCTACTAACCACCGGTCATGGCAACCCACATTACGCAAACCTGGCAACCATCATTGCGCACACCTGCTCCCATCATTACGCACACCTGGACTTCATCATCACCCTGATTACTCTCCCTTTATTTAGCCCTCAGTAGCCTCAGTCTTCAGGCAGTAGTGGTTTTGTTTACGTTCAGTACGCTACTCCTGTTTTGATTATCTTAATGTTTCTTATTATTAAACTCACCTTCTGCACCTGCTTACTGACTCCCTGCGTATATGTTATAGAATACTGCCTCAAGATATGGAAGCAGCAGAAGTTAAGGATATCTCCCAGATGGTCGACGAACAGGAACACCTACTCCGTCAACACCACGACCAGCTGGCTCAACTGGGTACGGTAATGGATAAAGTCCTCCGCGTTCTCCACCACCTCGATAACACCCGAGAGGATTCATCTCCAACTAGCGGAGGATCCTCTACCATGAGTCGTCCCAGCAAGCCAGTCCCCCAGCCCATCCAGCAGTCCGCCCAGGTCAGCGATGCTCTATTGTCCCTTCCGGACAAATATGACAGGACTCCATCGAAATGCCGTGGCTTCCTACTCCAGTGCTCTCTCTATTTCGCCCATCAGACAGGAGCCCTCTCCACCGAGAGGTCCAAGGTTGCCACAGTCATTTCCCTGCTGACCAGACAGGCTTTGGAATGGGCTACAGCCATCTGGGAGAGAGGAGATGAGGAGCTGTGTTCCTATGAGAGGTTCATGGCTCTGTTCAGGGCGGTGAGGGAGGTGAGTGACTACTCCAACTCCAGCATGGTGCCCAGACCGCTGCGGAGTACGCCCTCACCTTCCGGAATGTGGCAGCCTCCAGCAGATGGAATGAGCCGGCGCTCCGCACCTTATTCCGAAGAGGATTGCGCGAAGATGTCCAGACAGAGTTGGCGTGTCGGGACGACAACCTTTCCTTGATAACCTTCTTTGAGAGCGCCGGCACCCCCCTCGTCTCTCACCTTCCTCCTTTGGCCATCCTGAAACAGAGCCTGAACCCATGGAGGTAGGGGCCACACACCTCCCCGCGGCAGAGCGGCGTCGCCAGACACAGTTGGGGCTCCGTTCCTATTGTGGTCAGGAGGGGCACCAGCTTCAGCGGTGTCCGGTGCGTTCCCAGGACAGAGAGGAGGCCCAGTGATCATCCATCTCCCGGGGTAGGCGTGAGTATTCCATCATCATCTCTTTCCGCCAAACCCTTTCTGGTTTCCATTTCACTGGCTGTCTGTCCCTCATGTGTTGTCTCTACAGCTCTAGCGGACTCCGGCGCCGCGGGGAATTTCATCGACCAGGCCCTTGCCTCCTCCCTGAACATGACCTCATACCCGCTCTCCTCTCCTTTTCCGGTCCAAGCACTGGATAGTCGACCATTGGGATACGGCACAATAACGCACATCACATCACAGCACCACTCACTCTCACAGTGGAACCCATGCATCAAGAAAGCCTTCCCTTCCTCATCATCAATGCACCAATACACAAAGTCATTATTGGCCTCCCGTGGCTCCAACGTCATGACCCCACCATCTCATGGTCGAGGATGAAAATCACTGACTGGGCACCCGAATGCCGGAGGACCTGCTTTCCCTTCCCCTGTGGTTGAGAGTCCTGTGGTTGCCCCCCAGCCCAACATCCCGGAGGTATACTAGTATCTCCGGGAGGTTTTCTCCAAGACCCGCGCCACCTGTCTCCCTCCTCATCGCCCCTGTGACTGTGCCATCGACCTGCTTGCAGGCTCTGCACCTCCGCATCTACCCTCTGTCGGTAGCTGAAACCAAGGCTATGGAGGAGTACATTCAGGAGGCTCTCCAACAGGTTTCATCAGCACGTCCACCTCTCCTGCATCGGCAGGCTTCTTCTTCGTGGCCAAGAAGGACGGGGGTCTATGCCCGTGCATCAATTACAGAGGCCTCAATTCCATCACCACCAAGTACCACTACCCTCTCCCGTTGGTGCCGGCCGCGATCGAACAGCTCCGCGGGGCCCGTTTCTTTAAACCAAATTGGACCTGCGGAGTGCAGTCTGAGCCGCATCCGGGAGGGGGATGAATGGAAAATGGCAGTAAGCATGATGTCTGGCCATTACAAGTACTTGGTGATGCCTTATGGATTAGCCAATGCTCCATCAGTGTTCCAGGCATTCGTTAACAAGGTGTTCCGGGACATGCTCGGGCGCAAGATGGTCGTGTATATCAACGACATCCTGTTCTACTCAGCCACCTTGGAGGATCACATCACCCACGTCAGAGTAGTCCTGGAACGCCTCCTGGATAATCACCTGTGAAACCGCTGTCTCCTTCTTAGGATACCAGATCAGTCCAAAGAGAGTGATGATGGATGAGAGGAAGGTCGATGCAGTTAGGTCATGGCCAGTCCCAATCACCATAAAGGGGCTACAACGTTTTTTGGGGTTTGCCAACTTCTACCGCTGCTTTATTAGGAACTTCAGCTCCATTGCCTCTCCTCTCACCTCTCTCCTCAAGGGTGGTTCCCATAAGTTGGTGTGGAGTCTTGCAGCCAATGAGGCCTTCCGTATACTGAAGGAACGTTTCACCTCCGCCCCGTTGCTGAAACACCCAGATCCTACGCTGCCCTTCGTGGTGGAGGTGCATGCTTCAGAAGTGGGTGTGAGGGCCGTCCTGTCTCAACGTCAAGGTAACCCACAGAAATTGTATCCCATGTGCATACTACAAAAAAAACAGTCTCCAGCAGAGAGGAACTATGACATCGGTGACCAGGAGCTCTTGGCGGTGAAGTTGGCATTAGAGGAGTGGAGACACTGGCTGGAGGGCGCCAAGGACCCATTTCTTATCCTCACCGACCATCGGAACCTGGAATACATACAGACAGCGAGGTGGCTGAACCCGCGCCAAGCAAGGTGCGCCCTTTTCTTCACTAGATTCAACTTCACCTTGTCAAATCGCCCAGGTTCAAAGAACATCAAAGCTGATGCCCTGTCCCATCTCTACGATTCGGGAGAGGTTCCTGTCCTGAGTGCACCCACCATTCCGCCCTCCCGAGTCATTGCCCCTGTGCTTTGGGACGTACAGTTGAAGTCGGAGGTTTACATACACTTAGAATGGAGTCATTAAAACTCATTTTTCAACCACTCCACAAATGTCGTATTAACAAACTATAGTTTTGGCAAGTCGGTTAGGACATCTACTTTGTGCATGACACGAGTCATTTTTCCAACAATTATTTACAGACAGATTATTTCACTTATAATTCACTGTATCACAATTCCAGTGGGTCACAAGTTTACATACACTAATTTGACTGTGCCTTTAAATAGCTTGGAAAATTCCAGAAAATGATGTCATGGCTTTAGAAGCTTCTGATAGGCTAATTGACATCATTTGAGTCAATTGGAGGTGTACCTGTGGATGTATTTCAATGCCTACCTTCAAACTCAGTGCCTCTTTGCTTGACATCATGGGAAAATCAAAAGAAATCAGCCAAGACCTCAGAAAAAAAATTGGTTCATCCTTGGGAGCAATTTCCAAATGTCTGAAGGTACCACGTTCATCTGTACAAACAATAGTACGCAAGTATAAACACCATGGGACCACGCAGCCGTCATACCGCTCAGGAAGGAGACGTGTTCTGTCTCCTAGAGATGAACGTACTTTGGTGCAAAAAGTGCAAATCAATCCCACAACAACAGCAAAGGACCTTGTGAAGATGCTGGAGGAAACAGGTACAAATGTATCTATATCCACAGTAAAACGAGTCCTATATCGACATAACCTGAAAGGCCGCTCAGCAAGGAAGAAGCCACTGCTCCAAAACCTCCATAAAAAAGCCAGACTACGGTTTGCAACTGCACATGGGGACAAAGATTGTACCTTTTGGAGAAATGTCCTCTGGTCTGATGAAACAAAAATAGAACTGTTTGGCCATAATGACCATCGTTATGTTTGGAGGAAAAATGGGGTTGCTTGCAAGCCGAAGAACACCATCCCAACCGTGAAGCATGGGGGTGGCAGCATCATGCTGTGGGGGTGCTTTGCTGCAGGAGGGACAGGTGCACCTCACAAAATAGATGACATCATGAGGAAGGAAATTGAAGTGGATATATTGAAGCAACATCTCAAGACATCAGTCAGGAAGTTAATGCTTGGTCGCAAATGGGTCTTCCTAATGGACAATGACCCCAAGCATACTTCCAAAGTTGTGGCAAAATGGCTTAAGGACAACAAAGTC
This sequence comes from Coregonus lavaretus, assembly GCF_964263955.1. Classification (NCBI taxonomy): domain Eukaryota; kingdom Metazoa; phylum Chordata; class Actinopteri; order Salmoniformes; family Salmonidae; genus Coregonus; species Coregonus lavaretus. The sequence goes on along the minus strand of NC_140005.1, from coordinate 32,083,945 downwards.
AAGGTATTGGAGTGGCCATCACAAAGCCCTGACCTCAATTCTATAGAACATTTGTGGGCAGAACTGAAAAAGCGTGTGCGAGCAAGGAGGCCTACAAACCTGACTCAGTTACACCAGCTCTGTCAGGAGGAATGGGCCAAAATTCACCCAACTTATTGTGGGAAGCTTGTGGAAGGCTACCTGAAACGTTTGACCCAAGTTAAACAATTTAAAGGCAATGCTACCAAATACTAATTGAGTGTATGTAAACTTCTGACCCACTGGGAATGTGATGAAAGAAATAAAAGCTGAAATAAATCATTCTCTCTACTATTATTCTGACATTTCATATTCTTAAAATAAAGTGTTGATCCTAACTGACCTAAGAAAGGGAATTTTTACTAGGATTAAATGTCAGGAATTGTGAAAAACTAAGTTTAAATGTATTTGGCTATGTTTTATGTAAACTTCCAACTTCAACTGTAGATGTGGACATTCGCCAGGCTCTTGAGATGGAACATGCGCCTGCTACCTTTCTTTCATATCGAACCTACGTTCCCACAGGGATAAGGGATAGGCTACTGACCTGGGCACACACATCTCTCGTCGCTGGACACCCAGGTATCACCCACACTATTCAATCTATCTCCGGAAAGTACTCGTGGCCCACCTTGGCGCAGGACGTTGCTCGCTATGCCAACTCCTGCTCCGTATGTACCCAAACTAAATCTCCCCGGCAAGCTTCAGCAGGGAAACTCCTTCCACTTCCCGTGCCTCAGCGGCCTTGGTCTTATCTGTTCATTGATTTTGTCACTGATTTCCCCTCTTCTGAGGGTTTCACTACTCTTATGGTTGTTGTGGACCGATTCTCTACATCCTACCATTTTATCCCTCTCTCTGGTCTCCCTACCGCTCTCCAGGTCGCTGAGGCACTGTTACAGCAGGTCTTCCGGCAATATGGCCTTCCGAAGGTCTCCGAATGTGGCCCCCAGTTCACGTCACAGGTATGGAAAGCCTTCATGGAGAAGCTGGAGGTCACGGTCAGCCTCACTTCTGGGTACCGGCCTCAGTCTAACGGGTAGGTGGAGAGGATGAGCCAGGAGCTGGGGAGGTTCCTTAGGAGTCACTGCCAGGACCGGCAAGGGGAGTGGGCCCGGTTCCTTCCCTGGGCAGAGTATGCCCAGAATTCACTGCGTCACTCCTCCACCGGGCTGACCCTCTTCCAGTGTGTCCTGGGGTATCAGCCAGCCCTGGCTCCGTGGACCCCGAGCCAGACCAAAGCTCCTGTGGTGGACGAGTGGTTCAGGCGCGCAGAGGAGGTTTGGAATGATGCCCATGTGAGGCTCCAGCGCGCCGTCCGCCACCAGAATGAGCAGGCGGACTGTCACCGCAGTGAGGCTCCTGTGTTCCATCGTGGTGATCGCGTCTGGCTCTCCACCAGGAACCTCCCGCTCCGCCTGCCCTGTAGGAAGCTGAGCCCCCGGTTTGTGTGGCCATTTCAGGCTATCAATCAAGTTAGAGTAGCTAGCTTGTCTAACTACAGTATCTTAGCTGGCATGCAAGCAATTATTAAATGTACTGAATAAGACACGTTCCTTTCAATCTTTTACCCCGATTTCAGCAGAGATGCAGAAAAGCATATTTAGTTTCAAAAATTTTTTTTACACCAGCTCAAGAGGTATGCTTAGATATGCAGAAAAACAAAACAAAAATTTTAACATAGAATTAAGCATAATGATTATGGCTGTAGATTGCAGGAAAAAGCTGTTTGAAAAATGTTAAATTCTCCTACCACCCCCTAGCCATACTCACATAATTGTGCCACCTCAGATTTTTGGGGTGCATGACGCCCCTGCCCAAAATAGTTCTACCTGGAACCAAAAAGTGTTCTCCTATGGGGACAGCCAAAGAACCCTTTTGGAACCCTTTTTTCTAAGAGTGTAGTGTAGTCCTTTTGACCAGGCCCCATAGGACTCTGGTCAAAAGTAGTGCACTATATAGGGAATAGAGTGCCATTTCAGATGCAGACAGAGACTACAGTGAGGTCAAATGGCTGAGGTGCTATTTCAGGAAGCCAGTCAGTCAGGTGTCTTTCTGAATTTGTCGCTGTTTGCTGCGCCCTCACACCCTGTCTGCTGTAATTCTCACTGTCTCACTGTATCGTTCTGGCCATGGATGGTATTAATAGTCTGAACATCAAGGTCAGTTTGGCATCAAAGAAGAAAGTCATTGTATGAGCATATCTCATATCTCAACTGATATCTTAAGTGAACTTGGTGTGATTTAACAAATGCGGTGTTCATGCAGGTGCCTAATAAGTGTTCAATGCAGGTATTTTTAGTAACTCTAAACTGTAGGTGTCCAATGTGTATCAGTGGAGGCTGGTGACTTGAAAAATGGAGGAGGATGGGAGACCTACGGTATAGGCGCGGAACGCACGGAGACGACAAAGTGTGTTTAAAAAATCATCAAAGACTTATTATTTTAACCTAAAGCATTTAATAAAGACATTTATAGTACAATATTATGGGGAATGGGAATGAGAGGGCTATTTACACAGTGTTGGGAAGGGATCACAGCAGTGATTGAATGAGGGTATGAGGCATGAGTTGAGGTGTTCGAGGCTTGACTTCAGTGCAGGACAGGATTTGACTGGGAAGACAAAAAACAATAACACAACACACTACACAGTTAGTCCAAGCAAGCAGTAAAATCATTGATGTGTAATAATGTGATTGTGTTTGTGTATGTGATTGACTCTACATACAGTAATGAGAGATTAGATAGGGGTACTCACAGTGCTTGGAAAGGAAACATTCAATGTGCCAGTGGTGAGCGGGCACATGAGACGTGGCTTCAGTTCATGTCAGGAGAGAGTTGACAATGGTAGTGGAGTGGTCATCACCTATTAAATCAGAGAACAGGAGGGGACTTAGCTGTAAATACAAAGAGCAGATACATTGCATTATAGCTGCGGCATCGTAGGTTTGAACAACAAGTTTCTCCATGAAGTTAAACTCAGACATCTCAAAATTCACAAATTCAAACACAGACTGCGCCTCTCGCTCAATTGACACATCAAAGTAGCCCAAGAAACGTTCCTGAATAAAGCCCTGATCATCCACATACCTGACAATAACTGACAACTGCAAGCAGACTGGTGGCACCATAGGTCCCAGAGTGGTGGGGCAATTTTCACCCACTGGGGCCCAGAGTTTTTCCTTATCTGTTAACCTAACCAGGAAAACTCTGGACCCTATGAGGTATGACAGTGATTAATCAGTTGTAAAAAGGTTTTATAAGGGCTATGATGGGACCAGTTATTCCTAATCAGGTCACATGGTTTGGACTATAAATACATAACGTTACCAATTAATTACCCTGACCAAATGGACAGCGCACATAGGCTGTATGCAGCTGCTCTTATTGGTAGCCTAAAGTTGATCAGACTGAAGAACTGTCTCGTTTTCATCCCATACAGCATGTCAGATCTCTAATGTTTAGGTGTAGCCTAGGCTGCTGCAACATTTATATAATGAGTTTTTGCTTGTGTCTGTCCAGAGTGATTATGTGTTATCATCTTTGCTAAATAATGCGTCAACCTCTCTCTTTAATCTAACTTTTAATGGAGGATGCGATGGAAGCTATCAAATCATTCTGAATTGATTTCGACATCCTAGAAAAGACAGTAGAAAGTTCCATATGTTCATCAAGTAAAGCATCGTAACCGTAGTTGCACTTGTTAGCGGAACTTTCCCTCTCGTCGTGAACTCTAAAAGCCAATTCTTGCATCCCCAAAAATGCAGTGGTGTTGATAAGCCGCTTGAGAACATCCCTGTTGCTTCCTACTTTCTCGTTGTGTTGCGCAGTTTGAATACGCAGACCTTCGTCATGATCTATACAGCTTTTTCCCAGAAGCTTGAATCTGATGTGGGCATTTATATGCTCCCTACTTTTGTTTTGAACGATCGATGTTCTTCAGGTCATTGTAGCCCCGTTTCGCCCAAGACTCACTTTCCAAAAAGCAGGCAAGGTCTGTCACACCCTGATCTGTTTTACCTATCTTTGTGATTGTCTCCAACCCCCTCCAGGTGTCGCCCATCTTCCCCATTATCCCCAGTGTATTTATACCTGTGTTCTCTGTTTGGCTGTTGCCAATTCGTTTTGTTCGTCAAGCCTACCAGCGTTTTTCCCCTTGCTCCTGTCTTTTCTAATGTTCCTGTTTTCTAGTTTTCCTGGTTTTGACCATTCTGCCTGCCCTGACCCTGAGCCTGCCTGCCGTCTTGTACCTTGTCCCACCACACTGGATTACTGACCTCTGCCTGCCCTGCCACTGAGACTGCATGCCGTTCTGTACCTTTTGGACTCTGATCTGGATTACGGACCTCTGCCTGCCCTTGACCTGTCGTTATGCCTGCCCCCTGTTCTAGTAATAAACTTTTGTTTTGCATCTGGGTCTTCCCTAAAACGTGATAAGGACAGCAATACAGGCGGCTTGATGAAAGGCTCCCTGTTAACCAGCTATACTTTTGATACCAATTGGTATTGAATGCCCTCACCTTTTCATCCTTCTTCATGAAACTGATCTCAGGCAGAGGTCGACCCTCGGTTTTAATTTGTCAACAAAATTTGCAGTAGTGTTGGTGGCGAAAACTGCACACACGAGCTGGTAGCTAGGTAGCTACTGCTATTTGCTACTGAAGTTAGCAAGGAAAATTGAAATAAATTGCACTAACTGGACACAAAAATAAAGTTACAAAACCAAGAAAACAATTTATAATCTATCTCCTCCATCTCCTGTAATTTTGAAGAAACTAATTTGAATTGAATAAATTCCAAAAAATGCTCAACTACCACTTTTCAATCTCTATCCAATAATGTCACAGCCTCACCAGGCTTCTCAACACATAGAACCCAACCCCAATACAACACACTAGGTTCATTCTGTGATCCTAATCCTATGATTGGATGGACAACATGTCAATTCATACTGCAAAAGCTTTGATTGGTTGGAGGTCATCCTCCGGAAGTGGTCATAATTACCATGTAGGTCTATGGAAGGAGGTGAGGCCTACGAGTCTCCTAGGTTTTGTATTGAAGTCAATGTACCCAGAAGACAGAAGCTAGCTGTCCTCCGGCTACACCATGGTGCTATCCCAGAGAGTGCTGTTGAAGTTACTATAGACCTTCATTGCAAAACAGTGTGTTTTAATCAATTATTTCATGACATATGAATATATTTAGTATAGTTTTATCTAAAAAGGATCACTTTCTTAGTGTTTCACTATTTTTATTTTTATGAAATTTCACTGATATGTATGTTAGGCACATTCGTCAACACAGGTCAAACTCCTAAAGAGTTCAAGTGTGTGTGAATCCATCTCTGTTGTCATCATTGAAACAAACAAATGAAAGACTCGTACAAATAAAATGGCAGTCTAAAGTGATTCATCATAACTGGCAAAGAGCTTCCCCATTATTTAACGGAAAGTGCTTTACAGACCTGGGCAGAAATTAGTTTTATTTAGTAGTTTATTTAAATATACCAACTTTTCAAATACTGGAGGTAGTCGAATATCAGATTTTTGGGGTGTTTGTATCATTTGATTTACACAACATGCCTACCACTTTGAAGATGCAAAATATTTATTTTTGTGAAACAAACAAGAAATAAGACAAAAAAACTGAAAACTTGAGCGTGCATAACTATTCACCCCACCAAAGTCAATACTTTGTAGCGCCACCTTTTGCAGCAATTACAGCTGCAAGTCTCTTGGGGTATGTCTCTATAAGCATGGCACATCTAACCACTGGGATTTTTGCCCATTCTTCAAGGCAAAACTGCTCCAGCTCCTTCAAGTTGGATGGGTTCTGCTGGTGTACAGCGATCTTTAAGTCATACCACAGATTCTCAATTGGATTGAGGTCTGGGCTTTCACTAGGCCATTCCAAGACATTTAAATGTTTCCCCTTAAACCACTCGAGTGTTGCTTTAGCAGTATGCTTAGGGTCATTGTCCTGCTGGAAGGTGAACCTCCGTCCCAGTCTCAAATCTCTGGAAGACTGAAACAGGTTTCCCTCAAGACTTTCCCTGTATTTAGCGCCATACATCATTCCTTCAATTCTAACCAGTTTCCCAGTCCCTGCCGATGAAAAACATCACCACAGCGTGATGCTGCCACCACCATGCTTCACTGTGGGGATGGTGTTCTCGGGGTGATGAGAGGTGTTGGGTTTGCGCCAGACATAGCGTTTTCCTTGATGGCCAAAAAGCTCAATTTTAGTCTCATCTGACCAGAGTGCCTTCTTCCATATGTTTGGGGAGTCTCCCACATACCTTTGGCGATTTTATTCTTTAAGCAATGGCTTTTTTCTGGCCACTCTTCCGTAAAGCCCAGCTCTGTGGAGTGTATGGCTTAAAGTTGTCCTATGGACAGATAGTCTAATCTTTGCTGTGGAGCTTTGCAGCTCCTTCAGGGTTATCTTTGGTCTCTTTGTTGCCTCTCTGATTAATGCCCTCCTTGCCTGGTCCGTGAGTTTTGGTGGGCGGCAATCGCTTGGCAGGTTTGTTGTGGTGCCATATTCTTTCCATTTTTAACAATGGATTTAATGGTGCTCCGTGGGATGTTCAAAGTTTCTGATCTTTTTTTATAACCCAATCCTGATCTGTACTTCTCCACAACTTTGTCCCTGACCTGTTTGGAGAGCTCCTTAGTCTTCATGGTGCCACTTGCTTGGTGGTGCCCCTTGCTTAGTGGTGTTGCAGACTCTGGGGCCTAAACTGAGATCATGTGACAGATCATGTGACACTTAGATTGCACATAGGTGGACTTTATTTATTTATGTGACTTCTGAAGGTAATTGGTTGCACCAGATCTTATTTAGGGGCTTCATAGCAAAGGGGTGAATACATATGCATGTACCACTTTTCCGTTATTTATTTTTGAGAATTTTTTTAAACAAGTTATTTTTTTCATTTCACTTTACCAATTTGGACTACTTTGTGTATGTCCATTACATGAAATCCAAAATAAAAATCCATTTAAATTACAGGTTGTAATGCAACAAAATAGGAAAAACGCCAAGTGGGATGAATAATTTTGCAAGGCACTGTAAATAACTCTAAATTAAACATATAGGAGTACCTGTTTCTTGGTTAATCGCTCAACACAGAATAGCCGCATGTGCGCAGTCCCTCAAATCATTTGGAGAAAATATCCTTTCTATTTTATTCAGCTATGTTCAATTGTATTCTTCATACTATAAAATAACATAAAAGAATGCCATGGAATTCTAAGCAAATCTTGTCTGCTAAATGAACTAGTGTAGGCCACAGCCATATGGCATAGCCAGATCAGGGCCTAACATAAGGACAACTCAGAGTATGCTATTCTGTTCTTCTGAAATAGACTATATTTTCTTCATATCATGTTTCTTTAGACCTGTCTAAAATAAATAATGGATTTATTGTGATGGTGTAGGCTATATTACTTGGATTTATTATATTTTTTTAAATGTAGATGTTCCAAAGGGCTGCATCAGCGGCTTGTAGGCTATGTGTGGAAGCCAGGAGATGCTAAATGTGTTTATGTTAATTAACGTTCAATTACTGTGACACCGGCAGTTATTTGCTTGACAATCACCGACTGACACAATTTCATGACCGCAACAGCCCTAACCACGCTCTAAGTTGGTTAGGTCACTCATTTTGCCCATACCTGCTATATATAGTAAGCCATGGCCACGTGACTCACTGTCTGTAGGAGCAACCTTTTTCGTAAATGGGGTGTACCTATTAAACTGGCCACTGAGTGTATGTGATCGTATACAAATGTAAGTAAGGTTTGAAATGATAACGTTTTAATCAAATAAGATATTTGTTTGAGCTTCTTGCGGTCAATTTGCAGTCTACAAATGATTTGTAATTATGTTCTTGCCCCCTGACCATCCGATGAAGAAAAACTTGGCCCGAGGCTGAATCTAGTTAATGATCCCTGGCCTATAGCCTATCATTAAATACATGAGGAATATGGAATCACCTCAACATTAGAGTAGACCACTTTTTCAGCTTCAAAATGACAAAGAAATATATTTTCATAGTGAGTGACAAAAGGTAATACAGTAACAATTGACATCAAGTTCTTATACATACAGTGGGGAAAAAAAGTATTTAGTCAGCCACCAATTGTGCATGTTCTCCCACTTAAAAAGATGAGAGAGGCCTGTAATTTTCATCATATGTACACGTCAACTATGACAGACAAAATGAGGGAAAAAAATCCAGAAAATCACATTGTAGGATTTTTAATGAATTTATTTGCAAATTATGGTGGAAAATAAGTATTTGGTCACCTACAAACAAGCAAGATTTCTGGCTCTCACAGACCTGTAACTTCTTCTTTAAGAGGCTCCTCTGTCCTCCACTCGTTACCTGTATTAATGGCACCTGTTTGAACTTGTTATCAGTATAAAAGACACCTGTCCACAACCTCAAACAGTCACACTCCAAACTCCACTATGGCCAAGACCAAAGAGCTGTCAAAGGACACCAGAAACAAAATTGTAGACCTGCACCAGGCTGGGAAGACTGAATCTGCAATAGGTAAGCAGCTTGGTTTGAAGAAATCAACTGTGGGAGCAATTATTAGGAAATGGAAGACATACAAGACCACTGATAATCTCCCTCGATCTGGGGCTCCATGCAAGATCTCACCCCGTGGGGTCAAAATGATCACAAGAACGGTGAGCAGAAATCCCAGAACCACACGGGGGGACCTAGTGAATGTCCTGCAGAGAGCTGGGACCAAAGTAACAAAGCCTACCATCAGTAACACACTACGCCGCCAGGGACTCAAATCCTGCAGTGCCAGACGTGTTCCCCTGCTTAAGCCAGTACATGTCCAGGCCCGTCTGAAGTTTGCTAGAGTGCATTTGGATGATCCAGAAGAGGATTGGGAGAATGTCATATGGTCAGATGAAACCAAAATATAACTTTTTGGTAAAAACTCAACTCGTCGTGTTTGGAGGACAAAGAATGCTGAGTTGCATCCAAAGAACACCATACCTACTGTGAAGCATGGGGGTGGAAACATCATGCTTTGGGGCTGTTTTTCTGCAAAGGGACCAGGACGACTGATCCGTGTAAAGGAAAGAATGAATGGGGCCATGTATCGTGAGATTTTGAGTGAAAACCTCCTTCCATCAGCAAGGGCATTGAAGATGAAACGTGGCTGGGTCTTTCAGCATGACAATGATCCCAAACACACCGCCCGGGCAACGAAGGAGTGGCTTCGTAAGAAGCATTTCAAGGTCCTGGAGTGGCCTAGCCAGTCTCCAGATCTCAACCCCATAGAAAATCTTTGGAGGGAGTTGAAAGTCCGTGTTGCCCAGCGACAGCCCCAAAACATCACTGCTCTAGAGGAGATCTGCATGGAGGAATGGGCCAAAATACCAGCAACAGTGTGTGAAAACCTTGTGAAGACTTACAGAAAACGTTTGACCTGTGTCATTGCCAACAAAGGGTATATAACAAAGTATTGAGAAACTTTTGTTATTGACCAAATACTTATTTTCCACCATAATTTGCAAATAAATTCATTAAAAATCCTACAATGAGATTTTCTGGATTTTTTTTTCTCATTTTGTCTGTCATAGTTGACGTGTACCTATGATGAAAATTACAGGCCTCTCTCATCTTTTTAAGTGGGAGAACTTGCACAATTGGTGGCTGACCAAATACATTTTTTCCCCAATGTATGTAGTAACTTTGATTACAATAGCTACATTGTTACATTTGACTTTGTAAATTGCTTTATAATTGTATAATAAGAGTTATTACATAAGTGGAAGAAGGAAAAGTGACTATTCCTCTTGTGTACAGTAGTTCAAAAACTCTCAGCTCATTGCTATGCAATTAAATGCAATTACCAAATTTGCTAATAAAATGTTACTCCAAAAGTAATTACAGTTTTATTACACAGACACAAGAACAGTTTAATATTAAGTGTTACTGAGAATGCTAACAGTAACAAAATATGGCTATTAAGTGTCGAAAGAAAACAAAATAAAAAAAAAACTGCCGTCTTAAATCAACTACAGCCAAGGTAGATGGAAAACCATGTTAGTTTGTATTCTAAGTAAACTACACCTTTAAAGATGGTATAGTGTGTAGTTTGAAACAAAAACACTTCGCCTCAGATGGACAAAGAGTTTCGATGATGTTTTTGCTAAGCATCCAACTTGCTGTTTGCAATGTTTGCAAATGGCTTTTAATTACTCTGTAGTATGTTCAGGAATCATAATACAGTGCCTTGCAAAAGTATTCATCCCCCTTAGGCATTTTTCCTATTTTGTTGCATTACAACCTGTAACTTAAATGGATTTTTATTTGGATTTCATGTAATGGACATACACAAAATCGTCCAAATTGGTGAAGTGAAAAAATAAATTATTTCAAAGAAATTCAAAAAAATAAATAACGGAAAAGTGGTGCGTGCATATGTATTCACCCCCTTTGCTATGAAGCCCCTAAATAAGATCTGGTGCAACCAATTACCTTCAGAAGTCACATCATTAGTTAAATAAAGTCCACCTATGTGCAATCTAAGTGTCACATGATCTCAGTATATATACACCTGCTCTGAAAGTCCCCAGAGTCTGCAACACCACTAAGCAAGGGGCACAACCAAGCAAACGGCACCATGAAGACCAATGAGCTCTCCAAACAGGTCAGGGACAAAGTTGTGGAGAAGTACAGATCAGGGTTGGGTTATAAAAAAAGATCCGCAACTTTGAACATCCCACGTAGCACCATTAAATCCATTATAAAAAAATTGAAAGAATATGACACCACAACAAACCTGCCAAGGGAGGGCCGCCCACCAAAACTCACGGACCAGGCAAGGAGGTCATTAATCAGAGAGGCAACAAAGAGACCAAAGATAACCCTGAAGGAGCTGCAAAGCTCCACAGCAGAGAATGGAGTATCTGTCCATAGGACCACTTTAAGCCGTACACTCCACAGAGTTGGGCTTTACGGAAGAGTGGCCAGAAAAAGCTATTGCTTAAAGAAAAAAATAAGCAAACACGTTTCATGTTCACCAAAAGGCATGTGGGAGACTCCCCAAACATATGGAAGAAGGTACTCTGGTCAGATTAGACTAAAATTGAGATTTTTGGCCATCAAGGAAAACACTATGTCTGGCGCAAACCCAACACCTCTCATCACCCCGAGAACACCATCCCCACAGTAAAGCATGGTGGTGGCAGCATCATAGGGCGGCAGGTAGCTTATTGGTTAAGAGCGTTGTGCCAGTAACCGAAAGGTTGCTGGTTCTAATCCCGAGCCGACTAGGTGAAAAATCTGTTGATGTTTTTTATCAGCAGGGACTGGGAAACTGGTCAGAATTGAAGGAATGATAGATGGCGCTAAATACAGGGAAAGTCTTGAGGGAAACCTGTTTCAGTCTTCCAGAGATTTGAGACTGGGACGGAGGTTCACCTTCCAGCAGGGCAATGACCCTAAGCATACTGCTAAAGCAACACTTGAGTGGTTTAAGGGGAAACATTTAAATGTCTTGGAATGGCCTAGTCAAAGCCCAGTCCTCAATCCAATTGAGAATCTGTGGTATGACTTAAAGATTGCTGTACACCAGCGGAACCCATCCAACTTGAAGGAGCTGGAGCAGTTTTGCCTTGAAGAATGGGCAAAAATCCCAGTGGCTAGATGTGCCAAGCTTATAGAGACATACCCCAAGAGACTTGCAGCTGTAATTGCTGCAAAAGGTGGCTCTACAAACTATTGACTTTGGGGGGGGGGGTGAAAAGTTATGCATGCTCAAGTTTTCATTTTTTTTTCTTCTTATTTATTGTTTGTTTCACAATAAAAACATTTTGGAATCTTCAAAGTGGTAGACATGTTGTGTAAATCAAATGATACAAACCCCAAAAAATCTATTTTAATTCCAGGTTGTAAGGAAACAAAATAGGAAAAATGCCAAGGGGGGTGAATGCTTTTGCAAGCCACTGTATTTATTGAAGCTTTCAACCTTGTCAGTGCATGTTGGAAGAGTCATACCGCAGTTGAGCATCACAACTTATTGATACTTATCTGTACAAAATATCATTGGGTAATTGGTTTGACTTGATATTGTACACCTGAGGCAATGGGCATTCAGGAGAATGGACACTTACAGAATGTTCCGATAGAAAAGTATTGTGTAGATCAAATATAACTGTCAGATAGATTGGAATAGTATAGGAGATTGTGTGTGCTCTATTCATTCTATTTATATCTTCAACATGCCGTTCCAGATACAACCCTGATGGGCTCCATCTAAGTGCTTGAGGCTTCACCACAGACCCCCTGGTTCGATTCCAGGCTGTATCACAACCGGCCGTGATTGGGAGTCCCATAGGGCAGCGCACAATTGGCCCAGCGTCGTCCGGGTTTGGCCGGTGTAGGCTGTCATTGAAATTAAGAATTTGTTCTTAACTGACTTGCCTAGTAAAATAAAATAAAAATAAATTAGTTGAAGGCAGCCAACCCAATAGTTTCTGAAAAGTAGTCACTTCCTGAGATCTGTATTCAATTTTTCTTTTTAACTAGTTGCTTTCTCAGGTCTGTTTTCAAATAGTTTTAAAAAGTAGTTACTTTCTGAGATCTGTATTGAAATAGTTTAGAAAAAATGTCATTTTCTGAGATCTGTATTAAAATAGTTTTATAAAGTATATGAACCCACAATGTCCTCCCCGGATAAGCACTTTCAATAATGAGCAGTAGGTCGTCATTGTCAGAATTACACCATCTTCATCTTGGACTCTGCATGGTGTGTTTCTGTTAGTGAACGGATGCGGCATTACAGTGGCATTACTTCTTACAATGATACTGTGGGCTCTATTTTCGGCTGGCGTTAAGGCAGCGCTAGTGTCAAACGCACGTTAGTTTGCAATTTTGTCATGTAAAAACTGGCGCACTGGCATTTTCCAATTTACCTGTCTAACATCAGCACCCTTGCACTCAGATGGGAGGGGTGGAAATATTTGAGGTGTGTCCTTAAAAACATGATTGAAAGTGCTAATTTCATGCAGCGCTGGTAGAGATATTTAAGACCAACCAAAAGCTGGCATTAACAGTAACGCAGTTGGTTATGGCATGAATTTTGACATTGGAAACGCAGCCTATCCAGCCATGATGCACACTGCCCATATGCGCATGGAACAAAATGTGATTTGGTGCCTGTATACTTCTTATTTAGAAACATAAAACACTCATGTTTTTTCCCCCATTTAGTTTTATTTGATTAAAAACCAAGCATAGCCTCCCCTCCTCTCAATTAAGTCTGTTTTCTTTTTGTCCTGCCCAATGTAATAAAGTACGCTAGACAAGACCGTGGATAAAGTGTTTGGCTCGTGAGACGCTTGGAAATAAATCTTAAACACCAAAGCTTAATTAAAATATCAATTTTGAGAGGAGCAAAACAGTGAGCTGACGTTCCCTTTTTATGTATGTATTGTAGGCAGGCCTACATTATTTTAGCCATGCTTTGGACGTGCTTGAAACCCCCTCCATGACGTAGGATTCATATGTCCATGCCCATCATGAAACGAGAGATGAGAACCTTGGTGAACACAGGTGAACCTCATATATACAGTGAGGGGAAAAAGTATTTGATCCCCTGCTTATTTTGTACGTTTGCCCACTGATAAATAAATTATCAGTCTATCATTTTAATGGTAGGTTTATTTGAACAGTGAGAGACAGAATAACAACAAAAAAATCCAGAAAAACGCATGTCAAAAATGTTATAAATTGATTTGCATTTTAATGAGGGAAATAAGTATTTGACCCCCTCTCAATCAGAAAGATTTCTGGCTCCCAGGTGTCTTTTATACAGGTAACGAGCTGAGATTAGGAGCACACTCTTAAAGGGAAGAAATGGAAGAAACACAAAATAACTGTCAATCTCCCTCGGCTTTGGGCTCCATGCAAGATCTCACCTTGTGGAGTTGCAATGATCATGAGAACGGTACGGAATCAGCCCAGAACTACACGGGAGGATCTTGTCAATGATCTCAATGCAGCTGGGACCATAGTCACCAAGAAAATAATTGGTAACACACTACGCCATGAAGGACTGAATCCTGCAGCGCCCACAAGGTCCCCCTGCTCAAGAGAGCACATATACAGGCCCGTCTGAAGTTTGCCAATGAACATCTGAATGATTAAGAGGAGAACTGGGTGAAAGTGTTGTGGTCAGATGAGACCAAAATCGAGCTCTTTGGCATCAACTCAACTCGCTGTGTTTGGAGGAGGAGGAATGCTGCCTATGACCCCAAGAACACCATCCCCACCGTCAAACATGGAGGTGGAAACATTATGCTTTGGAGGTGTTTTTCTGCTAAGGGGACAGGACAACTTCACTGCATCAAAGGCGACGATGGACGGGGCCATGTACCGTCAAATCTTGGGTGAGAACCTCCTTCCCTCAGCAAGGGCATTGAAAAAGGGTCGGGATGGGTATTCCAGCAAGACAAAGACCCAAAACACACGGCCAAGGCAACAAAGGAGTGGCTCAAGAAGAAGCACATTAAGGTCCTGGAGTGGCCTAGCCAGTCTCCAGACCTTAATCCCATAGAAAATCTGTGGAGGGAGCTGAAGGTTTGAGTTGCCAAACGTCAGCCTCGAAACCTTCATGACTTGGAGAAGATCTGCAAAGAGGAGTGGGACAAAATCCCTCCTGAGATGTGTGCAAACCTGGTGGCCAACTACAAGAAACGTCTGACCTCTGTGATTGCCAACAAGGGTTTTGCCACCAAGTACTAAGTCATGTTTTGCAGAGGGGTCAAATACTTATTTCCTTCATTAAAATGCAAATCAATTTATAACATTTTTGACATGCATTTTTCTGGATTTTTTTGTTGTTATTCTGTCTCTCACTGTTCAAATAAACCTACCATTAAAATTATAGACTGATCATGTCTTTGTCAGTGGGAAAACGTACAAAATCAGCAGGGGATCAAATACTTTTTTCCCTCACTGTAGAAGTTATTTTACTGTAACAATTGTTTCTTTTCCGTTTCATATTTTTTAAACCTAAGCCCTCCATAGGCTACCCTTACCCCAGGGCTACTATAATGAAGGCTGGTTCAACAGCAATGCATCCTGTCTTTTTTTATGCAGGCTATTTTATGATACTGTATCATCACATTTTACATGTATTTATTGTTGTTGAAAAAACGTATTAGAATTACTCACTGTCCTGGTTTTATGGTGAGAATGTCCATGGCACGCATGCACTTTAACTTCTGCAGAAGTGTGAATGCGATCTGTAAGATGGTTCCAATATGTAAATGCTATGCATATATTTCCACATTGAAGCTATGCAATTACTTAGAACAATGTGGACTGCAAACAGGTTCAAGTTAAAATATTTAGCAAAGATGGGATAGGTCTTCATTTTGTTATTTTGTTTCTGTAAGCTGTTTAACAAACTATAACGGACTAACATTGGAATTGGAGTTGATTCCAAAAGGCAATACATAAAAGACAGTATATACACAACTCGGAGCAACCACATATTTAGCCATGGAGCACGTTCTGATTGGCCAGTGAGGGCCAAGCCTCGACACACCCACGACTTGTTTATTCATCAAAACCCAGAAACTGCGCCGATAATTGTGGTTGTGAAAATAGCAAATAATATTTCTGACACACCCCCGAACCTGTAGCGCTACCGCCGGCGCTTAGATTGACCACTGTGTCAGGTTTGTTAAAACAGAGCCCTGTGACTCGCATGTACAGCACAGCTGTTGGCTTCACACAAGTGAGAAGCCAATCAAGGAAGGTTTTCTTTCTTCTATTTTTCTCTCAATAGCTTTTGGCTGTATTACATAATGGCAGGTACACATATTATTATTGAGAGGTATGATATAATGGTTTGAGAGTGTAAAGTCACAATTGTATAACCTCAATGAATAAATATTGTAAAGAGGGCCAAGGTGAGTTAGTTTTATGTTAACCTTGCACCACCATCACAATTCTTCTCCATACATTACCATTTGCAATATAAGAAAGTATTTTCTCTACACCTGCCATAGAGAAATTTTCTCATTATTGTCAACCTTTTTTTATTTTCCTTCAAGCCAATGGATTTACATTCAACTTACATGAATGTAGAAGGGATCACTTTTTAATTTTCAATGACAGTTCTTCTGCAGCAATATGAATACAATTTCCATAAATTTTCATAACCTTTCATGGCAGTAAATCCACATTACATTTTCTTTAAGAGAATTAGAGGAGGTCTGTCTCTCTCCTTTATGGTGCATCAGCTGTCATCAGTGTTGGGATTTGGGTCAAGGTTTCTTGGCAAGTGATAGAAGGACAAGATAAAATAATGTGGACACGATTCGATTCCCTGCAGCAATCTTTACTGCAAGTCTTCCTTTAATCAAATAGAGAATATTGCATGTTCTGGGGGTTTCGAGAGGCTCCCAAAGCATCCGCTGGAGTTTCTCCTCTGTGGCTTACCAAAAACTGTGCAACACATTTCTGGCAAAATGCTTTTGGGGTCTTGCCAAAAATTACTGAATTTTTTTAATAGAGTACATACACTAGAGAAGGGCCCTGTTCCTGAAATGCATGAGGAACACACTGTGGGTGCAAAATAAAAATCTTAGAGCCAAAAAGTTCCATAATACAATTTCTCATAAACTGTTTTGGCCTTAGGACTTACAAGTAAGAACTTTGTTGGAACACTGTTTCCATTTAAATCAGGTGACTGCTAAGTGTCTTGGTGTCTTTCCCCAAGTACGGCAGGGAAGTACAGTTCACCCTGCATTAGGTATACCAAATCTTTTTGGGGAGTTTTTGGAAACAGGGACAATGGTGGTACAAAATAAGAGATTGTTTCTTCTATGCAAATGTTGTTGATCAGTAGAATAAAATAAGTCCAAAATGGAAGGGAATCTGCAGCCCCATGGAAATCAGCCAAAACAAGCTCAATAATTAAATGCATGCTCACACTCCTATTGAATATGCATTCACCTGTATTGAGAATAGGTCCTGATTTACCCAGTTTATCAATAGAGATTTACTATTCAAATAAATGATTACCATTATGTGGTTATATAGTTAGACTGTAAAAACAATGTCAAATTAATTGTATAATTTATTCGATAATGCATACATGGCTGTCAGAAAAACAGACATAACATTCTTTTCATATGTAATGATATTGAACTCAAAAGATCTGTTTGGATCAAGTGCTATTCTGTGACTTTGGCTAATACCCCTTATTTTTTGCCGTGGTATCATTTTGGTATTGTTTTGGTATCAAGTATCGTGATGGAATCGAATATTGTGATACTAAACCTGGTATCATGACAACACTACCCTGCATTGATGTTGATAAGTGAAGGTAGGTTTCTACCATATTGATTTCAGTTATCCAACCAAGTCAGGTCAATAATTACCTCAAGGAAGGGAGGAAGGAAGGATGCATTTTGAAGTTATTCAAACATGGCGATTTTCTCTGAAATCATGGTTTCTGAGGCTTATTTGCTGCTGTCTGTGCAACTAAATTGTCCCTCTATGATGTCCTTGTGTGCTGGTACACCATGAGTGAGAACCTTGTTCAGGAAATTGCCCTGTGTTGTTAGCATGGCTGACCTAGCAGTACTGCCCTAAGGTGGAGCTGTTGAGGGGAGACATCCTTCCTGAGACTGAGTTGCTTCATGCCTGGGTCCTGATCTGTCACTACTGATTAAAATGAACAGTCTCTGTGGAGGTGGCAGGTCTGATGTATGAGACCAGACAGGTATGGGTTGAACATGTGAAAACAGGATGGGAAGAAGGGCATTAAGAAAGATATGACCAACTATTGAACTGCTTTTGTGAAAGTGGTCCACTGCACTGTGCAGATACCAATCTCCCTGTGCCCCTTTGTCAACTAGTAGTGTTGTAAACTGCACCCTCTCTCAGGGAAGCGCACATCAAACTCGGCCATTTATACTCATCCAACTCATGAGTGGGCACTGCTAATGTATCTCTATGGCAGCACCCAATTGGGGGTTAATGCTGCCTGGACCTCCCAGAACATGCTGTGATTGCGCGCTGTTCCAATGACTTCACTAACCCACCAGAATCTATGAGCTCACGCCAATCTCACACAGCCAAATCAGCATAAAAAGAGATCAATGAGGGCTGCCCCCGAGGCTGAAACAGTTGCATTTGAGAGAGCTGCCTTACTCAATGAAAATTTAACAAAACACCTATACAATGGGAAAGCGACCATGTTTGCTTTATTAGCTAAAGCAATTTAAAAATAAAATGAAATTGTTTGCTAACTGATATGATATTATGTTGTGACATGAATTCATGCCAGATATTACATGCAAAACAGCACCACCTCTTGCCCTGAATGACATGTCGCAACTTTATGTTCCACAACATATACCCACTTTTTCCATTTGTCTTCTTCTTCTTAAAATATTAGCATCTTGTAATGAGTTGCCAGTTGTGGAAGGTTTTGAAAAGCAGACCCTTTGACACCCCCCCCCCCCCCCCCCCCCCCAGAACAGAGCATATGATGTTTACAGAGAGACACACGCCACAATATTTCTCTCATGCGTGAAACATTCATTTCTATTCTTTCTTTAGAACGGAGATTGAGATCAGTGACTGCTTGTGAGACAATTCTCTAGTCTGAAGGTTCTGTCCTTCAATATTGGAGAAACATTACATTTTAATCAGTAATACCGCCCACCCGCTGCCAAAGTATTCAATATGATATCTGGTATTTAGAGCCAACTCAGGCAGAGGCAAAGATATGCATTTCCAAATATAATGGGTATAGTAGTCATATACAGTATATACAGTCGTCTGACTATTATAAAACTTAATTTAGAATGTAAAATATTCATGTTATATTAGATTTCCTTCAGACATTTTATCTTCAATGCAAGCAAAATGATCACAAAATGGTGTTTATTCCTCTGCAGTTGACAGGTTTGGAAAATGGCTGTGGTCCTTTATGGCTCAGTTGGTAGAGCATGGCACTTGCACCGCCAGGTTGGTGGGATTGATTCCCAGAGCCACCCATATGTAAAACGTATGCACGCATGACTGTAAGTCGCTTTGGATAAAAGTGTCTGCAAAATGGCATATATTATTATAATATTATAGCTCAGGAGCTCTGATGTATTCCAGGATTGGGCAGACATACAATGGAAGTGATCTTTACACGGTCCACTTGACAGTTCACTGGATATCTGCGCGTGACTATAATTTAATCTGATGACTCTGGACTAGACAGGACAAACCCTCTTATGGTTCATGGAACACTGTATGAGGGGGATCAAATCTTCCTGTAGTGATGTCTCGAGGAGCAGAAGGTAGAAGCCCCATCATCTGGCGGGTTTAAGACAGAGAGCCATATTTTCCCTCAGGGCCACAGGTCCCCCAGGGGTCAGGCTGATATTGGCATTGACAATTCACAGAAGAAGAAAAGAATCGAACAAGGACAAGTTTGTCTATTTTTGTGTGCAAGTCACCCTCTTTTTTGACTAGTGCACAGAAATTCTCCATTCTCAACTCACCACTCTCTCAAACCTTATCTTTGAATAGCATTAAAGGGCATTACTGGAGGGAATCATAGGCAGTGTTGTGCAGTAAAGAAGGGACCCTACAGTATTCCTTATATAGTGCACTACTAATAGGGTGCCATTTCAGACACAGCCTATGAGAAAGTAAACACAAAGAGATGGCCTCAGATGGAAAGTCACCACTGTGTGCATGTTAAGAAGCATATTAGGTGTCTTTACCCAGCGCTAATGGACCTCTTCACCTGACGTGTTGGTCTGGCTGTTATAGCTCTATGGTCTATAATATGAAATGGAGTAAGAGGTATGCATTTATGGTAGGTAGAGATGTTCTGTATACATAGCTTTTTACTCACCTTACTATGCTTTCAAGCATCTAAAAGCACAACCAAATTCTAATGGAAAATCATTGTCATATTTTTGGTTTAGTTGTCACCCAAATGTCTATCACTGCGCTTAAAACCAGTTAAAAGCACAGCAAAGTAAAAATGGGAATACAATGTCTGTCACGCCCTGGCTCTGGGGACTATGTTATGTTGAGCCAGGGTGTGTAAGTCTATGTTTGTATATCTATGTTGGCCTGAGTGACTCCCAATCAGAGGCAACGAGTGTCAGCTGGTTGTCTCTGATTGGGAGCCATATTTAACTGTCGGTCTTTTCACTTTGTGTTTGTGGTTTCTTGTTCCGTGTTCGGTCATTGATACCGTGGACGTCACGAGTCGTGTTTTGTTTTGTATTTTGACGCTTTAACTAATTAAAGTCATGTTTGTTCATCACGCTGCGCCTTGGTCTACTCCTTACCTCGACCTTGACAATGTCAGATATTTTATTTAAATATAACATGTGTTATCACTGTGCATCATCTAATAGCAGAACCAAATGACCTGGATTGCAATTGAGATTATATTAAAAGTACATGGTGCAAGTGTTCAATGCCGTTTGAGATTCTGTGTTGATTATTACAGCAGTTGTGAAGATCTCCACAGACCTGCGATGACCAATGCAAAACATTTAAATATTTAGCTTCGATTTTTTACTTAACACTTATTTTTCAAAAAAATGCATTGTTGGTTAAGGGCTTGTCAGTAAGCATTTAACTGTAAGCATTTCACCTGTTCTATTCATCACATGTGACAGATTTGATTTGTTTTGGTTTGATTTGGCAAGTGTATATAGATTGTGTATACGCTTGTCTCCCACATGAATCTTCTCTTTGTGCCAGATTGGGTTCAAATGCCTTCTGTTGAATTTTTCTGTATTTATCCGTGTATGTTATGTATGTATGTACAGTACCAGTCAAAAGTTTGGACACACCTACTCATTCAAGTTTTTTTGTTGTTTTTTAAAAAGTATTTTCTACATTGTAGAATAATAGTGAAGACATCAAAACTATGAAATAACACATATGGAATAATATAGTAATGTCACGGTCGTTAACGGAAGATACGGACCAAGGCGCAGCGTGATAAGCGTACATTTTATTAAGTACTTAACACGACACAAAACAACAAACAAATGATACGTGAAGTCCTAGGTTACACAAAACAAACCTTTACGGAACAAGATCCCACACCGACTAGTGCCAAACAGGCTGCCTAAGTATGGTCCCCAATCAGAGACAACGAGATACAGCTGCCTCTGATTGGGAACCACCCTGGCCAACATAGATCTAAACGATCTAGCACATCAACATAGAAAATATAACACAGAAACTACACACCCTGGCTCAACATTTCAGAGTCCCCAGAGCCAGGGTGTGACAAGTAACCCAAAAAGTGTTAAACAAATAAAAATATATTTGAGATTTGAGATTCTTCTAATAGCCACCCTTTGCCTTGATGACAGCTTTGCACACTCTTGGCATTCTCTCAACCAGCTTCATGAGGTAGTCACCTGGAATGCATTTCAATTAACAGGTGTGCCTTCTTAAAAGTTAATTTGTGGGATTTCTTTCCCCTTCTTAATGCGTTTGAGACAATCAGTTGTGTTGTGACATGGTAAGGGGGTATACAGAAGATAGCCCTATTAGGAAAAAGACCAAGTCCAAATTATGGCAAGAACAGCTCAAATAAGCAAAGAGAAACGACAGTCCATCATTACTTTAAGACATGAAGGTCAGTCAATACGGAACATTTCAAGAACTTTGAAAGTTTCTTCAAGTGCAGTCACAAAAACCACCAAGCACTATGATGAAACTGGCTCTCATGAGGACCGCCACAGGAATGACCCAGAGTTAACTCTGCTGCAGAGGATATGTTCATTAGAGTTAACTGCACCTCAGATTGCAGCCCAAATAAATGCTTCACAGAGTTCAAGTAACAGACATCTCAACATCAACTGTTCAGAGGACACAGCGTGAATCAGGTCTTTCATGGTCAAATTTCTGCAAAGAAACCACTACTAAAGGACACCAATAAGAAGAAGAGACTTGCTTGGGCCAAGAAACACGAGCAATAGACATTAGACCAGTGAAAATGTGTCCTTTGGTCTGATGAGTCCAAATTGGAGATTGTTGGTTCCAACCGCCGTGTCTTTGTGAGACGCAGAGTAGGGCCCCGTGTAGCTCAGTTGGTAGAGCATGGCGCTTGCAACGCCAGGGTTGTGGGTTCGATTGACACGGGGGGCCAGTATGAAAATATATGCACTCACTAACTGTAAGTGGCTCTGGATAAGAGCGTCTGCTAAATGACTAAAATGTAAAGAATGTAGGTGAACGGATGATCTCTGCATGTGTGGTTCCCCTGTGAAGCATGGAGGAGGAGGTGTGATGGTATGGGGGTGCTGTGCTGGTGACACTGTCTGTGATTTATTTAGAATTCAAGGCAAACTTAACCAGAATGGCTACCACAGCATTCTGCAGCGGTACGCCATCCCATCTGGTTTGCACTTAGTGGGACTATCATTTGTTTTTCAATAGGACAATTACCCAAAACACAACTCCAGGCTGTAAAGGAGAGTGATGGTGCTGCATCAGACAATCACCCGACCTCAACCCAATTGAGATGGTTTGGGATGAGTTGGACCGCAGAGTGAAGGAAAAGCAGCCAACAAGTGCTCAGCATATGTGGGAACTCCTTCAAGACTGTTGGAAAAGCATTCCTCATGAAGCTGGTTGCGAGAATGCCAAGAGTGTGCACAGCTGTCATCAAGGCGAAGGGTGGCTACTTTGAAGAATCTCAAATATGAAATCTATTTTGATTTGTTTAACACTTTTTTGGTTACTACATGATTCCATATGTCTTATATCATAGTTTTGATGTCTTCACTATTATTCTACAATGTAGAAAATAGTAAAAATAAAGAAAAACCCTTGAATGAGTAGGTGTTCTAAAACCTTTGACCGGTAGCGTAGTGCCTTGAAAAGGTATTCATCCCCCTTGACGTTTTTCCTATTTTGTTGCATTACAACGTGTAATTTAAATGGATTTTTATTTGGACTTCATGTAATGGACATACACAAAATAGTCCAAATTGGTGAAGTGAAATGAAAAAAATAACTTGTTTCAAAAAATTATAAAAAATAAATAACGGAAAAGGGGTGCGTGCATATGTATTCACCCCCTTTGCTATGAACACCCTAAATACGATCTGGTGCAACCAATTACCTTCAGAAGTCACATAATTAGTTAAATAAAGACCACCTGTGTGCAATCTAAGTGTCACATGATCTGTCACATGATCTCAGTATATATACACCTGTTCTGAAAGGCCCCAGAGTCTGCAACACCACTCAGCAAGGGGCACCACTAAGCAAGCGGCACCATGAAGACCAATGAGCTCTCCAAACAGGTCATGGACAAAGTTGTGGAGAAGTACAGATCAGGATTGGGTTATAAAAAAAGATCAGAAACTTTGAACATCCCACGGAGCACCATTAAATCCATTATAAAAAAATTGAAAGAATATGGCACCCCAATAAACCTTCCAAGAGAGTGCCGCCCACCAAAACCCACGGACCAGGCAAGGAGGGCATTAATCAGAGAGGCAACAAACAGACCAAAGATAACCCTGAAGGAGCTGCAAAGCTCCACAGTGGAGATTGGAGTATCTGTCCATAGGACCACTTTAAGCCGTACACTCCATAGAGCTGGGCTTTACGGAAGAGTGGCCAGAAAAAAGCCATTGCTTAAAGAAAAAAATAAGCAAAAATTTTTGATGTTCGCCAAAGGCATATGGAAGAAGGTACTCTGGTCAGATTAGACTAAAATATAGCTTTTTGGCCATCAAGGAAATGTCTGGCGCAAACCCAACACCTCTCATCTTTTACATTACATCCACATCATTTAGCAGACGCTCTTATCCAGAGCGACTTACAAATTGGTGCATTCAATTTATGATAGCCAGTGGGACAACCACCTTTTTTTATGGGGGGTGGGGGAAGAAGGATTACTTTATACTATTCCAGGTATTCCTTAAAGAGGTAGGGTTTCAAGTGTCTCCGAAAGGTGGTCAGTGACTCCGCTGTCCTGGCGTCGTGGGGGAGCTTGTTCCACCATTGGGGTGCCAGAGAAGCGAATAGCTTTGACTGGGCTGAGCGGGAACTGTGCTTCCGTAGAGGTAGGGGAGCTAGCAGGCCAGAGGTGGATGAACATAGTGCCCTCGTTTGGGTGTAGGTTCTCATCACCCCGAGAACACCATCCCCACAGTGAAGCATGGTGGTGGCAGCATCATGCTGTGGGGATGTTTTTCATCGGCAGGGACTGGGAAACTGGTCAGAATTGAAGGAATGATGGATGGCGCTAAATACAGGGAAATTCTTGAGGGAAACCTGTTTCAGTCTTCCAGCGTTTTGAGACTGGGACGGAGGTTCACCTTCCAGCAGGACAATGACCCTAAGCATACTGCTAAAGCAACACTCGAGTGGTTTAAGGGGAAACATTTAAATGTCTTGGAATGGCCTAGTCAAAGCCCAGACCTCATTCCAATTGAGAATCTGTGGTATGATTTAATGATCGCTGCACACCAGCGGAACCCATCCAACTTGAAGGAGCTGGAGCAGTTTTGCCTTGAATAATGGGCAAAAATCCCAGTGGCTAGATGTGCCAAGCTTATAGAGACATACCCCAAGTGACTTGCAGCTGTAATTGCTGCAAAAGGTGTCTCTACAAAGTATTGACTTTGGGGGGGATGAATAGTTATGCACGCTCAAGTTCAGTTTTTTTGTCTTATTTCTTGTTTGTTTCACAATAAAAAATATTTTTGCATCTTGAAAGTGGTAGGCATGCTGTGTAAATCAAATGATATAAACCCCCAAAAAATCCAATTTAATTCCAGGTTGTAAGGCAAAAGAATTGGAAAAATGCCAAGGGTGGGTGAATACTTTTGCAAGCAGTATTTACAGTGTGGAAAAAAAGTATTTAGTCAGCCACCAATTGTGCAAGTTCTCCCACTTAAAAAGATGAGAGAGGCCTGTAATTTTCATCATAGGTACACGTCAACTATGACAGACAAATTGAGGAAAAGAAATCCGGAAAATCACATTGTAGGATTTTTAATGAATTTATTTGCAAATTATGGTGGAAAATAAGTATTTGGTCACCTACAAACAAGCAAGATTTCTGGCTCTCACAGACCTGTAACTTCTTCTTTAAGAGGCTCCTCTGTCCTCCACTCGTTACCTGTATTAATGGCACCTGTTTGAATTTGTTATCAGTATAAAAGACACCTGTCCACAACCTCAAACAGTCACACTCCAAACTCCACTATGGCCAAAACCAAAGAGCTGTCAAAGGACACCAGAAACAAAATTGTAGACCTGCACCAGGCTGGAAAGACTGAATCTGCAATAGGTAAGCAGCTTGGTTTGAAGAAATCAACTGTGGGAGCAATTATTAGGAAATGGAAGACATACAAGACCACTGATAATCTCCCTTGATCTGGGGCTCCACGCAAGACCTCACCCCGTGGGGTCAAAATGATCACAAGAACGGTGAGCAAAAATCCCAGAAAAACACGTTGGGACCTAGTGAATGACCTGCAGAGAGCTGGGACAAAAGTAACAAAGCCTACCATCAGTAACACACTACGCCGCCAGGGACTCAAATCCTGTGTCCCCCTGCTTAAGCCAGTACATGTCCAGGCCCGTCTGAAGTTTGCTAGAGTGCATTTGGATGATCCAGAAGAGGATTGGGAGAATGTCATATGGTCAGATGAAACCAAAATATAACTTTTTGGTAAAAACTCAACTCGTCGTGTTTGGAGGACAAAGAATGCTGAGTTGCATCCAAAGAACACCATACCTACTGTGAAGCATGGGGGTGGAAACATCATGCTTTGGGGCTGTTTTTCTGCAGACTCAGACTGGAGGAAAGGTGGAGGAAAGCTAGCTAGAGAACCTCTCATGAACCAGACACCTCTGACACAGTCTTCTTACACAGACAGGTTGGGAAAATATATCTTATATAGAACCTCACCACAAATTAATTTTTCTGACTGAAGATGTACTATTGGTGCAATTGCTCTTTGAGAAGGTTTTCAAAATACAGAAGCAAACAGGTACCGCACTGTATAAAGCTTGTGATCACGAAAGAACACAGATTCCAATGGAGGTGCTGCTGAGATGATATACTGTACAGTGCCTTCAGAAAGTATTCATACCCCTTGACTTATTTCACATTTTGTTGTGTTACAGCCTGAATTTAAAATGGATTAAATCATATTTTTTTCTATCACTCATCTATACACAATACCCCATAATGACAACGTGAAAACGTGTTTTTAGAAATTCTTGCACATTTATTGAAAATGAAATAAAGAAATATCTAATTTACAAGAATTCACACCCCTGAGTCAATACTTAGTAGAAGCACCTTTGACAGCGATTACAGCTGTGAGTCTTTCTGTGTAAGTCTCTAAGAGCTTTCCACACCTGGATTGTAAAATATTTGTCCAATTTCCTTTTTAAAAATTATTCAAGCTCTGTCAAAGTGGCTGTTGATCATTGCTAGACAACCATTTTCAGGTCTTGCTATAGATCGTCAAGTCGATTTAAATCAAAACTGTAACTCGGCCACCCAGGAACATTAACTGTCTTCTTGGTAAGTAACTCCATTGTATATTTGGCCTTGTGTTTAAGGTTATTGTCCTGCTGAAAGGTGAATTCATCTCCCAGTGTCTGGTGGAAAGCATACTGAACCAGGTTTTCCTCTAGGATTTTGCCTGCGCTTAGCTCCATTCCGTTTATTTTTTATCCTGAAAAACTCCCTTAGTTCTTAATGATTACAAGCATACCCATAACATGATGCAGCCACCACTATGCTTGAAAATATGGAGAGTGATACTCAGGAATGTGTTGTATTGGATTTGCCCCAAACATAATACTTTGTATTCAGGACATAAAGTGAATTGCTTTGCTATATTTTTTGCAGTATTAATTTAGTGCCTTGTGGCAAACAGGATGCATGTTTTGGAATATTTTTTATTCTGTACAGGCTTCCTTCTTTTCACTCTGTCAATTAGTTTAGTATTGTGGAGTAACTACAATGTTGTTGATTCATCCTCAGTTTTCTCCTTTCACAGCCATTTAACTCTGTAACTGTTTTAAAGTCACCATTGGCCTCATGGTGAGATCCCTGAGTGGTTTCCTTCTTCTTTGGCTACTGAGTTAGGAAGGACTCCTTTATCTTTGTAGTGACTGGGTGTATTAATACACCATCCAAAGTGTAATTTTGAATCTGTGTTTGAAATTCACTGCTCGACTGAAGGACCTTACAGATAATTGTATGTGATGAGGTAGTCATTCAACAATCATGTTAAACACTATTATTGCACACAGAGTGAGTCCGTGCAACTTATTATGTGACTTGTTAAGCACATTTCTATGTGTAAACTTACATTTTGTATTACCATATAATTTGTGTATGTTCTCTATAGTTATTTACTTGAAAATGTATCAATTGACCAATTTGGCACATTTGGGCAGACTTGATACAAAATAGTCCAGGATTGCAATGCTTCACTGGATCAATTTGAGACTTTGCACACACACTGCTTCCATCTAGTGGCCAAATTCTAAATTGCGCCTAAACTGCAATATTATATTGTGGCCTTTCTCTTGCATTTCAAAGATGAATGAACAAAAAAATAAAATAGAAAACGCATGTTTTTTTGTTTGTATTTTCTTTTACCAGATCTAATGTGTTATATTCTCCTACATTAATTTCACATTTCCACAAACGTCAAAGTGTTTCCTTTCAAATGGTATCAAGAATATGCATATCCTTGCTTCAGGTCCTGAGTTACAGGCAGTTAGATTTGGGTATGTCATTTTAAGCGAAAATTGAAAAAAAGGGTCCGATCCTTAAGAGGTTAATGCACTCACTGTAGCACTTTGAGATTAAATGTTTCAATGAAAAGCACTTTACAAATGAAATGTATTATTATTTATTATCTCTTTCACTGGGAGCTAGTTAGCTGATTTCCTGAAGGACTAACTTTCTGAGTGTAGAAAAACCTTGGAGAGGTACCATGATGGAATCTACATTTAATTAGACTTTACAGTAGAACAAAACAAGCTATATTCATACAAAGCATGACAATCTGTCTACAGCTACGGTGCCCTTGGGGGCAGGGGGAAGAAATGATTCATAAGGACTGCCATCTTGTCATCTTTATCCCCTTGGACAATGGCTGTTGCACCTTTCAGGGGTGATTCTGGACAGATCTTGTTACACCCAGATCTCTCTCTCTCCCACCCAGCCATTTATAATGGCAAAGATCATTAGCATCTTGGGTTATTTTCCCCTCCGCTACTTTTCCAAGATATCATACTCACTTACTGACTGGCCACTTTGCAGTCTTTAAACAAATTAATAAATGTCCTCAATGTGATGACATTCCACACCATCTCCAGTGTTTATTTTCCTTAAACAATGGGGTTAGTCAGAGGCCTGGGCCAGGCTGGAGCTCACACACTCACGGGTGGTATTGGATTATCTTAATAGTCTAGCTAGCCTAAGTAATGACCTCTCAAAGTTTCACCTCAATAGGAGAATGAATCATTTAAAGGGTTTTGCAGGAAACCGTTGTTTATATAAAAAGGGTAACGCTTCTCACGAGAGGGACTGTCACACCCTGGCTCTGGGACTCTATTTGTTGAGCCAGGGTGTGTTTATTCTATGTGTTATATGTCTATGTTGGGGGTTCTAGTTTGTTTTATTCTATGTTTGCCTGAGTGACTCCCAATCAGAGGCAACGAGTGTCAGCTGTTGGCTGGTTGTCTCTGATTGGGAGCCATATTTAAACTGTCTGTTTTCCCTTTGTGTTTGTGGGTTCTTGTTCCGTGTTCGGTCATTGTCACCGTGGACTTCACGAGTTGTTTCTTGTTTTGTTGATTGTGTTCTATTATCACTAAAGATAATAAAGTTAAACATGTTCGTTCATCACGCTGCGCCTTGGTCTATTCAATACGACGATCGTGACAGAAGAACCCACCATGCAACGACCAAGCAGCGTGTCCAGGGGCAGCTCTTGGGCTGGACATGGGAGGAAGCGCCGGGAGAAGAGACGGTGGAGGCGCGCCGTAGAGAGGAGCAGGCAGCCTGGACATGGGAGGAGATATTGGACGGTAAAGGGTCCTGGACTTGGGAGGAAATCCTGGCCGGGATGGATCGCCGGCCATGGAGTGAGACAGTGGAGAGGCAACGGAGAGAGGAGCAACGGCGTGATCAGGGTCGTCGTCGGACGGTCGAGAGGCAACCCCAGAAAATGTTTAGGGGGGGGCACACGGCATGGACGACGGGGCTGATGGAGGCAGAAAAGGGGCGGATTCAGAAGGCCACCAGGTTACGGATACACCGCCCTGTACGTCCTGTGCGGATGCCTCACACAGAGTGTGTGAGGGTAGGCATTCAGCCAGGACGGGTTGTGGCCGCTCTTCACTCCAGGTCTCCTATCCGTCTCCACAGCCCGGTTCGGCCTGTCCCTGCTCCACGCACCAAGCCTACGGTGTGCGTCGCCAGCCCGGTTCGGCCTGTCCCTGCTCCACGCACCAAGCCTACGGTGTGCGTCGCCAGCCCAGTCAAGCCTGTCCCTGCTCCACGCACCAAGCCTACGGTGTGCGTCGCCAGCCCGGTCCGGCCAGTCCCTGCTCCACGCACCAAGCCTACGGTGTGCGTCGCCAGCCCAGCCCGGCCTGTCCCTGCTCCACGCACCAAGCCTACGGTGTGCGTCGCCAGCCCAGCCCGGCCTGTTCCTGCTCCACGCACCAAGCCTACGGGGTGCGTCGCCAGCCCAGTCCGGCCTGTCCCTGCTCCACGCACCAAGTCTACGGTGCGCGTCGCCAGCCCGGCCCGGCCTGTTCCTGCCACTCGCACCAAGTCTACGGTGCGCGTCGCCAGCCCGGCCCGGCCTGTTCCTGCCACTCGCACCAAGTATACGGTGCGCGTCGCCAGCCCGGCCCGGCCTGTTCCTGCCACTCGCACCAAGTCTACGGTGTGCGTCGCCAGCCCAGCCCGGCCTGTCCCTGCTCCACGCACCAAGCCTACGGTGTGCGTCGCCAGCCCGGTCCGGCCAGTCCCTGCTCCACGCACCAAGCCTACGGTGTGCGTCGCCAGCCCAGCCCGGCCTGTTCCTGCCACTCGCACCAAGTCTACGGTGCGCGTCGCCAGCCCGGCCCGGCCTGTTCCTGCCACTCGCACCAAGCCAGGGGTGCGAGTCGTCAGCCTGGGCCGGCCCGTTCCTACTCCACGCACCAAGCCAGGGGTGCGCATCGTCAGCCCGGCCCGGCCTGTTCCTGCCACTCGCACCAAATCTACGGTGCGCGTCGCCAGCCCGGCCCGGCCTGTTCCTGCCACTCGCACCAAGCCAGGGGTGCGAGTCGTCAGCCTGGTCCGGCCCGTTCCTCCTCCACGCACCAAGCCAGGGGTGCGCGTCGTCAGCCTGGTAAGGCCCGTTCCCCCTCCACGCACCAAGCCAGGGGTGCGCGTCGTCAGTCCAGCACAACCCGTGCCTGGGTCACCGGTGCCTGGTAAGGTACCGGCCAACTACTCCACTACGGAGCTGAAGCTAACCGCTCCTGCTACGTCCAGTTCAGCTCCAGCCAGCGGGGCCAGACTGGACCAGGGGCGCTATGGGGGGTTTATTGGAGGGTGGTGGGCAAGGCCGGAGCCAGAACCGCCGCCGAGGAGGTATGCCCGCCCAGCCCTCCCCTGTTTTGCTTTAGTTGAGGCGCGGTCGCAGTCCGCGCCTTTAGGGGGGGGTACTGTCACACCCTGGCTCTGGGACTCTATTTGTTGAGCCAGGGTGTGTTTATTCTATGTGTTATATGTCTATGTTGGGGGTTCTAGTTTGTTTTATTCTATGTTTGCCTGAGTGACTCCCAATCAGAGGCAACGAGTGTCAGCTGTTGGCTGGTTGTCTCTGATTGGGAGCCATATTTAAACTGTCTGTTTTCCCTTTGTGTTTGTGGGTTCTTGTTCCGTGTTCGGTCATTGTCACCGTGGACTTCACGAGTCGTTTCTTGTTTTGTTGATTGTGTTCTATTATCACTAAAGATAATAAAGTTAAACATGTTTGTTCATCACGCTGCGCCTTGGTCTATTCAATACGACGATCGTGACAGGGACAGAGTTGAAGATCATCAGTTACCAGTTAGCTGTAGCTTAACAGTTTTACAGAGAAGCAACTCGCTTTGGGAGTTAGAAATCTGCGATTTGAATGTTTGTGACAAATCATATGAATGGGCATACAAGTCTCCAAATAAAATATCTGTTACTTTCCCTCACTGTAGAGCAGAAATAAATGCTCTCTCTGTGCAGACATACTGTCTTTGCTTTAGCTTCTACAAAATAAATATATACTGTGGATGAACTGTCTCACAACGTGTCAATAGAAAATAACCATATGCAGGTATTGAAGCCCTCCTTTAACAAATCCTTGTATGGTCTGAGGTCAAACGGGTGTTACGGAGACTGCTGCCAACATAGGTGCTGAAGATTAGTGTCGCCAATGTCTCTGTACCTTGAAGAGCACCAACTTTATTGGCAAACAGAACAGAATTAAGACTCAGAAAGCACAAACACCTGAAAACAGTCAAATAATCTGATGGCACCAATGCTAAAGTTTCTGATACCACTAGTCTGTCGCCCACACAGAAGATGATAGGGAGATTATTTTACTATGTCAATATGTCTTTGTTGTAAATATTTTGTGCCCAAACTGGTGGCAGTTGTGAAAAAAGACAATAGTTGGAAGAATTATCTTGAACCATATGGTCTATCCACTAGGAACTAATGGACAATATGGACACATATAAAAATTGTATACTATATATGAATTACCAGTAGCTTTGCAACCCTAATCCTAATAGACACCTCTTCTAGCATAGTGATGGGTAATTAATGGCATTTAGTGGTTGTCAGGAATATGTAGCTAGCTGCCTGCCAGCCACCTCTGACAAAGCTCAAACACACGACACCCCCAGCCACCTAATCCACTACCTGTTTCACCTATAGCTCACAACCCATCTCTATCTCAGTATCTCTTACACCCGCCAGTTTACACAGACGGACAGACAGGCTAGCCATCCCTCTACATGGCTAACACCATCAGTAAGCAGCAGGCTACATATCAGTTGACACCCGAGGCTGCATGGTGTGTCCTTGTAGAACCTAAAGGCTGTGAATAGCTGTGATTTAGCCTGATGGAAACCATTTTGTTCCACAGATTGTGATATATGCTCAGCGTTGTGTATGATCAAGGTTGTGGCTAAGGCTAATAAAAGTGTCTTCTAAAACCCCACACTGTACCTGAGGGAGACAGTCTGCTTGACATGAGAAATGTTGTGTCAACTTACAATAAATCCTATGACGGATTCTAAGAAACTGAACTCCTTCCCAATATTTAGACAATACAGGTGGGATGCATACAAGAATGGACATTCTGGTAATGGAATCCTTTAGAGCACAGACTGTTAAGGATTATTTTCTAATACACATCCATCAAGAGAGTATTTTATTTACTCTAGGCAGTAGGCATCTATCCAACACCACCAATATAGAACATATAACATTAAAAAGTGTAGGTGTGTTGTGAATAGTAATTAATAAATAGAGATGCCAAATGTACCATGAATTCAATTAGCGAAGATCTAACTGTGCACCACCTACACATTAACTTATCAAACATCACTTTACATGACATATATTTTACACACTTTTCAAAGTTGGGAAGACAGGCATGTTTTTATATGAATTGTGGGTTTGGGTTCAGTTAGGGATGGATCAAAATGTACAGAATGGTTACCTGGAGAAAAATGGGGAAGGGTCATGCTTTTTCAATTTCAGTCAAGGGGAGGGTTTAATATTTTTAACATCTAGCCCAGTGCACGCTCAGAGAAGCACAGAACAAAGTTTTATTTCTAAGATAGCTGCTGGGATGGTGTAAATACAACTAGGCTGCATTACACACTGCAATGGCTATTCCTACCCTGAGCCCCGGCCTGCTCTGATCTTGCTGATCAAATACTTTGTGCTGCTTAACCAATGGCTGTGCTGTGTAGGCCTATGGTGGCAGTTCAGGAGGAGAGTCAAAGGCTTCTTCCAAATGTTTTGTTGTTGATTAGGCCTAGTTAAAAAAATGCACTATCTTGTGCGGACTAGCCTATAGCCTATGTTCGGAGAGTGCGAAGATGAGCAGGACAGCTCATGAAAGTAGGCAAATTCGAGTGGGCATAATTTATTTCAACCATCTGTTTAATTAGACTTTACTAACAACAAGAGGGCTTTGTGTTGGGGCCTATTTCTGTCAGTCAATTCCTCCACCCACCATGCACTTTAAATAGCTTACCTCCATGTCAGTGAAGAGCTGTGAAGTTAAAACTAAGACTCAAATTGAGGGGGTATGAGAGGGTATGCCATAGGCCTACCTTTTATTAAAGAAAATGGCAAAAAGTACATTAACTTAAGATTTTGAAGAAAATAAAAAACAGGATCTATATCAGTGCTTTGGTCCGCGATGCTTTATGCTAGAAACAAGCGGTAAAATACCCAGGAAAGAAGTGACTCTGATGCATGTAGGGATATCATTGTTTTGTTTCTTTGATATTCAGAGGCTGAGCTACAATCTTCTATAGCCGAGGAGTCACAAAATGTACTTTGCTTGGAAAGTAATCTAATTCTGTTAGTATCAATTGATTAAGCTATTCACTTTCTGTACAATAGAAGATGTTTAAGCCCAGATAGCCTTTAGGGAAACACTAGTGACCTTCTCTCGTTGGGTTAAGCCACGGAAGAAGAGTAACCAGAAGTTCGGTGCAGAGTCAATGTGCGGGGCACCGGCTAGTTGAGGTAGTTGAGGTAATATGTACATGTGGGTAGAGTTAAAGTGACTATGCATAAATAATTAACAGAGTAGCAGCAGCGTAAAAAGATGGGGTGGGGGTGGGGGGGCAGTGCAAATAGTCCGGGTAGCCATGATTAGCTGTTCAGGAGTCTTATGGCTTGGAGGTAGAAGCTGTTGAGAAGCCTTTTGGACCTAGACTTGGCGCTCCGGTACCGCTTGCTGTGCAGTAGCAGAGAGAACAGTCTAGGACTAGGGTGGCTGGAGTCTTTGACAATTTTGAGGGCCTTCCTCTGACACCGCCTGGTATAGAGGTCCTGGATGGCAGGAAGCTTGGCCCCAGTGATGTACTGGGCCGTACGCATTACCCTCTGTAGTGCCTTGCGGTTGGAGGCCGAGCAGTTGCCATACCAGGCGGTGATGCAACCAGTCAGGATGTTCTCGATGGTGCAGCTGTATAACTTTTTGAGGATCTGAGGACCCATGCCAAATCTCTTCAATCTCCTGAGGGGGAATAGGCTTTGTCATGCCCTTTTCACGACTGTCTTGGTGTGTTTGGACCATGATAGTTAGTTGGTGATGTGGACACCAAGGAACTTGAAGCTCTCAATCTCTTCTACTACAGCCCCGTCGATGAGAATGGGGGTGTGCTCAGTCCTCTTTTTTTTTTCTTCCTGTAGTCCACAATCATCTCCTTTGTCTTGGTCACGTTGAGGGAGAGGTTGTTATCCTGGCACCACATGGCCAGGTCTCTGACCTCCTCCCTATAGGCTGTCTCATCGTTGTCGGTGATCAGGCCTACCACTGTTGTGTTGTCGGCAAACTTAATGATGGTGTTGGAGTCGGGCCTGGCCATGCAGTCATGTCACCCATACAGGAGGGGACTGAGCACGCACCCCTGAGGGGCCCCCGTGTTGAGGATCAGCGTGGCAGATGTGTTGTTACCTACCCTTACCACCTGGGGGCGGCCCGTCAGGAAGTCCAGGATCCAGTTGCAGAGGGAGGTGTTTAGTCCCAGGATCCTTAGCTTAGTGATGAGCTTTGAGGGCACTATGGTGTTGAATGCTGAGCTGTAGTCAATGAATATCATTCTCACATAGGTGTTCCTCTTGTCCAGGTGGGAAAGGGCAGTGTGAAGTGCAATAGAGATTGCATCATCTGTGGATCTGTTGGGGCGGTATGCAAATTGGAGTGGGTCTAGGGTTTCTGGGATAATGGTGTTGATGTGAGCCATGACCAGCCTTTCAAAGCACTTAATGGCTACAGACGTCAGTGCTACGGTTCGGTAGTCATTTAGGCAGGTTATCTTAGTGTCCTTGGGCACGGGGACTATGGTGGTCTGCTTGAAACATTTTACATTTACATTTACATTTTTGTAAAAAAAAAAATTGGGGTGGGGTAAGGGGGGGTGGAAGGATTACTTTATCCTATCCCAGGTATTCCTTAAAGAGGTGGGGTTTCAAGTGTCTCCGGAAGGTGGTGAGTGACTCCGCTGTCCTGGCATCGTGAGGGAGCTTGTTCCACCATTGGGGTGGCAGAGCAGCGAACAGTTTTGACTTGGCTGAGCTGGAGCTGTGCTTCCGCAGAGGTAGGGGGGCCAGCAGGCCAGAGGTGGATGAACGCAATGCCCTCGTTTGGGTGCAGGGACTGATCAGAGCCTGAAGGTACTGAGGTGCCGTTCCCCTCACAGCTCCGTAGGCAAGCACCATGGTCTTGTAGCAGATGCGAGCTTCAACTGGAAGCCAGTGGAGTGTGCGGAGGAGCGGGGTGACGTGAGAGAACTTGGGAAGGTTGAACACCAGACGGGCTGCGGCGTTCTGGATGAGTTGTAGGGGTTTAATGGCACAGGCAGGGAGCCCAGCCAACAGCGAGTTGCAGTAATCCAGACGGGAGATGACAAGTGCCTGGATTAGGACCTGTGGAAAGTGAAGACTTACAGAAAACGTT
The DNA here is from genome assembly GCF_964263955.1 of Coregonus lavaretus. NCBI lineage: Eukaryota > Metazoa > Chordata > Actinopteri > Salmoniformes > Salmonidae > Coregonus > Coregonus lavaretus. The sequence goes on along the minus strand of NC_140005.1, from coordinate 32,048,140 downwards.
TGACCTGTGTCATTGCCAACAAAGGGTATATAACAAAGTATTGAGACACTTTTGTTATTGACCAAATACTTATTTTCCACCATAATTTGCAAATAAATTCATAAAAAATCCTACAATGTGATTTTCTGGATTTCTTTTCTCATTTTGTATGTCATAGTTGATGTGTACCTATGATGAAAATTACAGGCCTCTCTCATCTTTTTAAGTGGGAGAACTTGCACAATTGTTGGCTGACTAAATACTTTTTTTCCCCACTGTATGTATATATTTTTTTACTGCTCTAGGGATTATAATGATTGTTTGGATATCCTTATTTAGTATTATGTCTAGATTTGTATCTTACATTTGTTCACTCTTTATGTGATGTGCACTGCAGAGAACACCGGAAGAAGAATTATCACTGAATTATCACAGTGAATTATTGTAATGTTTGTTTATGTATCAATTAATCCCATAAGGGATGGGTTGCCAACTGGCGATTTGACATGAAAATAAAATGTCATTCATTCATTCATTTCATTCATGCAGGCTTTATATGATTACATAACAACTGTATAATTACAGTAACCTCAAACTATATACATGGATGTGGTACTCATTTTAAAGTCGAATGTTACATTAGTTTGTTTATGAAAATAATATTGAATTGTGTTTGGTTAACAACGCAACCAAATATCAAATTTTAAAGGAGATTGATCTACTATTTGGATAGTTCCATCTGAGCTACTGACTTAATCCCATTATTTTACTTTTATTTTTAGTTGAGAAATCAACCAGAGCTTGAAACCATAGGCCTGCTGTATTGTCTATTTTTAGTTAAATTTAAACAATATCTGTTGATGACTTTGCAAACGCTACAGTATATAGGCCTAAATAACATCAGTGATGATATGTGAGTGATAAAGTATGGTCACATTTCATTTCCTCTGTTAAACCTACCCTTTGGAATGACTTCGATAGCAACAGTGAATGTATTTAGTTTTAAGTAGAGATCTCTCAACAATCATTCTCATGTAATTCTCTAGTAGGAGGTGCTGCCCAGCCTACTGTTTTTTTTCTCATAGTGGATATAACGTTGAAAATCTGACGTTGTTTTAAAAGGTACAAATTCAACATATTTTATACAAGGTTTATCTAATTCGGTTACCATGATAACTTTTTTCAAATCCAATGTATTTTTCATGTAGATTCCACATCACAATACGTTGAAAAATTACATTGAAACAATGTTGATTCAAGCAGTTTGTGACCAGTGGGATTGTTTCCATACATATTAATCACAGACAAATATGACTCTCTGGTTTATCACTACTAGACTACTATAACTGTCAGTAGCCTTAAACTGTAAGGGTTGGTGTGAGGTGTGACCCAGGTGCGGTGCAGGATAGACAGTAGGCAGTAGGTAGAGATGGTGAAACAAGGATCTTTACTGGTGGTCCCGAAGCCAGGATACAAAACAACAGACTTAACACGATAAAATAAAGGTCTCCAAAAACAGGCTGACAGTCAAAATACGAAATAGTAACTACGACTGAAATAATAAAGAAACAGGGAGAACACTTCTCGAGTACCTGTACATACTTCTCCGATCAGACACTGATTAGTACTGCTGAGCATAGAGAAACTAGCAGAGAAAACTGAGCAAGAGAACACAGGGAAGTGAGGGCATAAATACACAGGTGTCCAGACTGTGAGTGAGGAGGTGCCTAAGGTTGTCGGAGGATGACACCTAGTGGGTCGCTCCGGAACTGCGACCCCCTCCTGTCACATTAAACCTCCTCTATTCTGCTCATTGAATCTACAAAAACAGGCAGCAACTTGGTGCAGTACTAAAACTGAGTTGAATTGCTCCATTTTCTGTCGAGCTGTAGCGCTGTATGAGCGTGCTGATTGATGTCTGGAAATGTGGCTAATTTTTTTTACGTAAAAACCAGGGACAGAATGCCTCCCTTATAATTTCTTCACATTTTATTATTTAAATTCAAGGCCTCTATTGTGCTATGCTTCTTAGGGTTCAGTGTTACAATGTATTGAAATATCAAATCATGATCTGAAAGCTTATCTTTTATTTTATATCTCTCATGTACACCTCCTAAAAATAACTATAATTCATCCATTTGAAATCAATGGAAAGTTGTTCAATCCAAATGTGCTGTATTTGGCCTTATTTTCTGAGGGGGTTTGTACATATCATGTGGTGATATAAGAGGGCAGACATACGTGGGCGTAGCATAAAGTCAGGGTTTGCTTTTCCTGAGGAACTGACAGTGACAGACAGATACGCCGGAGGAGCCAAGTGTCCTGGATTTGATCAAATTCCAAGAAAAGACAAGGAGACATCTCTCAGATGTTGGCCTTATCTGTTTAATTGCCCATTGGCTCTCACTGACATGAAGTGGCTAAACAGAGAGTATCACAGTGAGGTACAGAGGTGTGTGAAGGGTGAGATACAACAAGTCATTTACTAAAGATGTAGGATCTTAATTTGATCACCCTGTTGCAGGAAATAAAAAAATGGTAGTGCATTTTAAGATTTAAAAAGGCTTCTGAAATGTGTAATATCCACTTAAAAATATCAGACATGATTTTCCCTCAGGAAAATGTTCTGGAAAAATTGTCTTCTTTGACAATTGGCACTGTCTGCATGGTTGTCCTGGTCATGTTTGGCTGGTCGTGAACCGTGCTGCTCTTTATCAGTTGAATCCTGTCCCTTGGACCACAGGGTCAGGTCAGATGGCATAACTTCCACATATTCACACAAATGTTCACACACACAAATACACAAACGCGTACATATGTAGGATCTTAATTTGATACTTTTTTGTTGCTGAGAATCTTCCTGTACAGCAGGAAATGCAAAATGTTGGTGTATTCAAGGTTTAAAAAGGCCTCTAAAGTTTGTAATTTCCACTTTAAAATGTCAGACTTGATTTGCCCTAACGAAAAATGTATCAACATAATAATTAACATTTCCTGTTGCTGCAGGATTATTTTCCTGCTGTAGCAAACTGTCTTGAATTAAGATCCTACATCTGTACATACACACGCACACACACACACACCACGACTAATACCACACAGATCACAGATGGCCCCGACGTACCAAAGTGAGAGGTTGCCGTGACAGATGGACAGCAATTTGCAGTGAAGTGTATCATGGGATTTTCCTGACTATCCATTTTTCATTATTCTCTGGCATAGGGGAACGTTTGCATATGGAGCACTCATCTGCCATTTTTCTGGCGTGCCGCAGACTGACTGAAAGGCTTTAACTAGGCTACGTCTGTGGTTTATGCCAAATGCCACTGGCCCCGGAGGGCCCCTGTGTCTGGGTAGATCTCTATGAGACATACTGTAATGTGAGGAAACAATAGATTCAGGCTTACTTCTAGTTGAGCTAGTTTGTTTTTCTGGCAATTTAACTTTAGAGGTCGGTCTTTTACGGGTCAGTGGTGTAAAAGGCTTAAGGTTCAGTTGGAGGCGTGTGATGACTGTGCGTGCGTGCATGTGTGCTTGCGTGCTTGCGTGTGTGTTGTTCATGGACTTGTTGAGCTGAAGGAAGAAGTAGCGGTCCATTAAATACTGCATGCCTTAATTAGCCAGCTGGTATAACTACTTTATATGACAACCCAGAATACATTTTTACCTCTGACAATCTGAAGCTGCAATCACCACTGACTCTATGAAAAACACATTCAGGTTGACATAGTTCCCCATTCTTAGCCTGAGACAGATACAACTGACATAGTAGCCTAGTTACATGACCATTGTTATATTTGACAGACTGTGGAGGAAATTAGCACCTGCCGCAGACTGGGCCAAACAAGAACTCATTGCCTGCAAACGTTTCAGTCCTTTGATAATTGTGTCTCTGTATCCGCTGCTGTGTCTTGGTATAGCTGCACAGAGCCTTGGTATCTTTCCACTCAATAGTCATTAATTAGTTAAGATGGCAACGCTAAGTAGGGCGCTTGTCTTGTCGGTTTCTGCTCGACTTTGCCTTTTTATGAGTATTTTTGCGTTAGTTATTACTTTGTTTGCTCAGAATGTTAGTGCAAGAATATCCTACGACCGACAAACACTTCTGGATCATGAATCGGAAGCTACACACTTATCTCTCAGCCTCCCAGATCTGGAATACGACATTCGCTCCTATGTTCCCCGCACAGCGGCCTTACCTGTTGCTGTTGACCAAGATGACCGAAGGCAACAGCGGCGACGAAGAAGAGGAAGGAAAGGGGGACTCCAAGCTAGGCTGAAAAGATGGACTACACGGTCTCCTCTTCCTAGTATCCTGATGGCTAATCGCTGGAAAATAAACTTTGTGAACTCAGAGCAAGGCTTCAATCGCAGAGGGACGATACACTCGACTCTGCTATTCAACGAGACGTCTTTTCCATTTTCCGTATCGCTCAAACGGCGGCTTCTGGTAAGAGTGGGGGGGGTATGTTTCATCATCAACAATTCTTGGTGTACAGAAGTTGAAAACAACTCGAGCTCCTGTTCACCCAACCTGGAGTTTCTGATGCTAAAATGCTGACCCCACTATATGCCAAGGGAATTCATGTGTTATTATCACAACTATGTACATACTGCCACAAGCAAACACCAAGGCGGCACTCAGCGAACTGTACAAGATCATTAGGCAGCAAGAATCCTCTCACCTGGAAGAACTCTTTATTGTCGCGGGTGACACATTTTTCCAAAATATCACCAACATGTATCCTGCACACAAAAAAATTAAAATGAGCTGGACCATGTAAACTGAACAAAAATATAAATGCAACATGCAACAATTTCAAAGATTTTACTGAGTTACAGTTCATATAAGGAAATCAGTCAATTGAAATGAATTCATTTGGCCCTATTCTATGGATGTCACATGACTGGGAATACAGATATGCATCTGTTGGTCACAGATACCTTAAAAAAAGGTAGGGGTGTGGACCAGAAATCCAGTCAGTATCAGGTGTGACCACCATTTGCCTCATGCAGTGCGACACATCTCCTTCGCATAGAGTTGATAAGGCTTTTGATTGTGGCCTGTGGAATATTGTCCCACTCCTCTTCAATGGCTGTGCAAAGTTGCTGGATATTGGTGGGAACTGGAAAACGCTGTCATACATGTCGATCCAGAGCATCCCAAACATGCTCAATGGGTGACATGTCTGGTAAGTATGTAGGCCATGGAAGATCTGGGACATTTTCAGCATCCAGGAATTGTGTACAGATCCAAGCGACATGGGGCCGTGCATTATCATGCTGAATCATTAGGTGATGGAGGCGGATGAATGGCACAACAATGGGCCTCAGGATCTCATCACTGTATTTTTGTGCAATCCATCAAATGCAATTGTGTCCATTGTCCATAGCTTATGCCTGCCCATACCATAACCCCACCAAGGGGCACTCTGTTCACAGCAAACCACTCGCCCACACTATGCTCATCTTAAGTCTAAAAAAAAATGTGGTCTGGGGTTGTGAGGCCGGTTGGAGGTACTGACAAATTCTCTCAAACAGAGGCGGCTTATGGTACTGAAATTAACATTCAATTATCTGGCAACAGCTCTGGTGGACATTCCTGCAGTCAGCATGGCAATTGCACACTCCCTCAAAACTTGCAACATCTGTGGCATGGTGTTGTGTGACAAAACAGCACATTTTAAAGTGGCCTTTTATTGTCCCCAGCACAAGGTGCATCTGTGTAATGATCATGTTGTTTAGTCAGCTTCTTGATATGCCACACCTGTCAGATGGATGGATTATCTTGGCAAAGGAGAAATGCTCACTAACAGAGATGTAAACAAATTTGTACACAAAATGAGAGAAATAAGCTTTTTGTGTGTATGGAAAATGTCAGCTCATGAAACCAACTCTTTACATGTTGCATTTATATTTTTGTTGATTGTATTTACAAACATCTGTGATGCGTGTCAAAAACCAAAGTTCTTTCAATCCCAATACCACAGGCAGGAGGCAGACAGTGTTTAAGGTTCTTTACTATTTTTATTTTATTAGTATTAGAAAAGGGGTTTCAGAATAAAAGCAGTAGGCATCATGGGGTTCCGATTCGGTAGTCTGAAGAGGGTGGTGATAGCTTAACCAGTAACGTCATCATACTGGAATCTATTGGTACGCACTTACACGTCATTTGGCTCTTCCTGAGCAGGGTCACACACATCCGGTCCCCTCTCCCCGGACACGGCGATAGTGGTGTGGCTGAGCACAGTCTGTGGCACCTGTCCTCTCCCGTTGCTGGCTTGAATCTGCTGAATATTGTCAGAGAGCTGCCTTTGTGTAGGGGCAGCTCATTAACCCCAATACTCCTCCTGTGTGGGGGCGTGGCTCAGGTCCCTAATTAACACACTCATTCCCTCATTCACACAACAAGACGAGCACTCAAAAGAGGTTAACCAATTCAAAGGAAAGGAAGTCACTCAAATAAGTAAATAAGTAGTAGACTAAATCACAGCACACAAGAGGAATAGATATTAAAGCACTTCTAAGTCACAATTCAAAATAAAGCTCACATAAGGAAAAAGGACAAAAATACATGCGGACAAAGCCATCCCCCGGCCACAACTTCGGCCAATCAGATCACGTCTTTCTTTTCCTACTCCCCACCTACAAGCAGCAATTCAAGAAGGAGCCACCAACAAAGAGAATAGTGAGGCGCTGGACAGAGGAGGCAGACTCAATGCTGCAGGACTGTTTTGAGAATACTGATTGGAATATCTTCAAAGATTCATCCACTCAGGACTCATCCATCAATATTGAGGAATATACATTGTCAGTCACAGGAGGAGCGGAAAATATACCTCATTTTTTAAATATAATTTTTTGTTATCCTTCAAATATGCATATTGCATAAGATACATTAGAGAACTGAGGTGGTTCCCTCCAGAATCCCTTCCCTATGTGTAAACTTGATTATGTTCGCCCTGGATAGAGCTCTACTGAGGTTTGGTTTAACATGGTAGTATTTTGCTCTAGTCTAGGAAAGGTAGATGCAGCCTTCCAACAGGGGGAAGGCCAGCATAGGGGTCCAAGGTTTTCTTCTGGGTATTTTGTTGTTTTTAGCTGTTTTTAATTTTCTTTATATTTTATTACTCTGACCTTTCAGCACACTGGCCATGTGATTGTACTAACATTAATTTATAATTATTATGACTATGCCTAATTTACATACTCTAGGCTCCACTTGCTTTATCAGCTGGAACTTAAAAGGAATTAACCATGTGGTCAAGCGTAGCCGAGTGTATGCTCATCTTAAGTCTTTAAGTCCGAACATTATTTTTCTCCAAGAGAACCATCTCTGATCCAGCGACCATGATAAACTAAAGAGAGGACGGGTCGAACAAATATTTCACTCCAGCTTTGGTGCTAAGGCCAGAGGGGCAGCCATCCTCATCAGAAAAGGAACCCCGTTTGTCTCCTCCAAAGTAATTTCAGATACAAATGGCAGATATATTATAGTGATGGGGAAATTATTTAGCACACAGGTTGTTCTTGCTAACCTCTATGGTCCTAATTTTTTCTCTGACCTCATTACAACACTGCCCGACCTTAACTCTCATAATTTGATACTGGAAGGAGATTTCAATTGTGTATTACATCCAAGTCTAGACAGATCCAGACCAAAGCCCAACAATGTACACCACCGGTCAAAAGTTTTAGAACACCTACTCATTCATGGGTTTTTCTTTATTTTTACTATTTTCTACATTGTAGAATAATAGTGAAGAATTCAAAACTATGAAATAACACATATGGAATCATGTAGTAACCAAATAAGTGTTAAACAAATCAAAATATATATTATATTTGAGATTTTTCAAATAGCCACCCTTTGCCTTGATAACAGCTTTGCACACTCTTGGCATTCTCTCAACCCAGCTTCACATGGAATGCTTTTCCAACAGTCTTGAAGGAGTTCCCACATATACTGAGCAATTGTTGGCTGCTTTTCCTTCACTCTGCGGTCCGACTCATCCCAAACCATCTCAATTTGGTTGAGGTCGGGGGACTGTGGAGGCCAGGTCATCTGATGCAGCACTCCATCACACTCCTTATTGGTAAAATACAGTGGCTTGCGAAAGTATTCACCCCCCTTAGCATTTTTCCCATTTTGTTGCCTTACAATCTGGAATTAAAATCGATTTTTGGGGGGGATTGTATCATTTGATTTACACAACATACCTACCACTTTGAAGATGCAAAATATTTTTTTGGTGAAACAAACAAGAACCAAAAAAAATGAAAACTTGAGCGTGCATAACTATTCACCCCCCCCCCCCCCCCCCCCCCCCCCAAAGTCAATACTTTGTAGAGCCACCTTTTGCAGCAATTACAGCTGCAAGTCTCTTGGGGTGTGTCTCTATAAGCTTGGCACATCTAGCCACTGGGATTTTTGCCCATTCTTCAAGGCAAAACTGCTCCAGCTCTTTCAAGTTGGATGGGTTCCGCTGGTGTACAGCAATCTTTACGTCATACCACAGATTCTCAATTGGATTGAGGTCTGGGCTTTGACTAGGCCATTCCAAGACATTTAAATGTTTTTCCTTAAACCACTCGAGTGTTGCTTTAGCAGTATGCTTAGGGTCATTGTCCTAATGGAAGGTGAACCTCCATCAAAGTCTCAAGTCTCTGGAAGACTAAGACAGGTTTCCCTCAAAAATGTCCCTGTGTTTAGCGCCATCCATCATTCCTTCAATTCTGATCAGTTTCCCAGTCCCTGCCGATGAAAAACATCCCCACAGCATGATGCTGCCACCACCATGCTTCACTGTGGGGATGGTGTTCTCGGGGTGATGAGAGGTGTTGGGTTTGCACCAGACATAGCGTTTTCCTTGATGGCCAAAAAGCTCAATTTTAGTCTCATCTGACCACATGCCTTTTGGCGAACACCAAACGTGTTTGCTTATTTTTTTCGTTAAGCAATGGCTTTTTTTCTGGCCACTTTTCCGTAAAGCCCAGCTCTGTGGAGTGTACGGCTTAAAGTGGTCCTATGGACAAATACAGCAATCTCCGCTGTGGAGCTTTGCAGCTCCTTAAGGGTTATCTTTGGTCTCTTTGTTGTCTCTCTGATTAATGCCCTCCTTGCCTGGTCCGTGAGTTTTTGTGGGCTGCCCTCTCTTGGCAAGTTTGTTGTGGTGCCATATTCTTTAAAAAATTTAATAATGGATTTAATGGTGCTCCGTGGGATGTTCAAAGTTTCTGATCTTTTTTTATAACCCAATCCTGATCTGTACTTCTCCACAACTTTGTCCCTGACCTGTTTGGAGAGCGCCTTTGTCTTCATGATGCTGCTTGCTTGGTGGTGCCCCTTGCTTAGTGGTGTTGCAGACTCTGGGGCCTTTCAGAACAAGTGTATATATACTGAGATCATGGGACAGATCATGTGACACTTAGATTGCACACAGGTCGACTTTATTTAACTAATTATGTGACTTCTGAAGGTAATTGGTTGCACCAGATCTTATTTAGGGGCTTCATAGCAAAGGGGGTGAATACATATGCACGCACCACTTTTCCGTTATTAATTTTTTTGAATTTTTTGAAACAAGTTATTTTTTTCATTTCACTTCACCAATTTGGACTATTTTGTGTATGTCCATTACATTAAATCCAAATAAAAATCAATTTAAATTACAGGTTGTAATGCAACAAAATAGGAAAAACGCAAAGGGGGATGAATACTTTTGCAAGGCACTGTAGCCCTTACACAGCCTGGATGTGTGTTGGGTCATTGTCCTGTTGAAAAACAAATGATAGTCCAACTAAGCCCAAACCAGATGGGATGGCGTATCGCTGCAGAATGCTGTGGTAGCCATGCTGGTTAAGTGTGCCTTGAATTCTACATAAATCACAGACCGTGTCACCAGCAAAGCACCCCCACACCATAACACCTCCTCCTCCATGCTTTACGGTGGGAAATAGACATGCAGAGAGCATCCATTCACCCACACCACGTCTCTCAAAGACACTGCAGTTGGAACCAAAAGTCTCCAATTTGGTCTCCAGACCAAAGGACACATTTCCACCAGTCTAATGTCCATTGCTCGTGTTTCTTGGTCTAAGCAAGTGTCTTCTTCTTATTGGTGTCCTTTAGTAGTGGTTTCTTTGCAGCAATTCGACCATGAAGGCCTGATTCACAGTCTCCTCTGAACAGTTGATGTTGAGATGTGTCTGTTACTTGAACTCTGTGAAGCATTTATTTGGGATGCAATTTCTGAGGCTGATAACGCAAATGAATTTATCCTCTGCAGCAGAGTTAACTCTGGGTCTTCCATTCCTGTGGCGGTCCTCATGAGAGCCAGTTTCATCATCGCGCTTGATGGTTTTTGCGACTGCGCTTGAAGAAACGTTAAAAGTTCTTGAAATGTTCCATATTGACTGACCTTCATGTCTTAAAGTAATGATGGACTGTAGTTTCTCTTTCCTTATTTGAGCTGTTCTTGCCATAATATGGACTTGGTCTTTTTCCAAATAGGGCTACCTTCGGTATACCCCCCTATCTTGTCACAACACAACTGATTGTCTCAAACGCATTGAGAAGGAAAGAAATTCCACAAATTAACTTTTAAGAAGGCACACCTGTTAATTGAAATGCATTCCAGGTGACTACCTCATGAAGCTGATTGAGATTATGCCAAGAGTGTGCAAAGCTGTCATCAAGGCCAAGGATGGCTATTTGAAGAATCTCAAATATAAAATATATTTTGATTTGTTCAACACTTTTTTAGTTACTGCATGATTCCATATGTGTTATTTCATAGTTTTGATGTGTTCACTATTATTCTACAATGTAGAAAATAGTACAAATAAAGAAAAACATTTGAATGAGTAGGTGTTCTAAAACTTTTGACCGGTAGAGTAATTTCAAAATCAGGCATAGCAATTAACTCCTTTCTAGAATCTAGAGGAGGAGCAATCACACTGCTAAACAGTACTCATTTTTATCTCCAGTCCACCACTCATACTCTAGGATTGACTTTTTCCTGCTGGACAATAGAATTCTCCCTTTTGTAACTAATAGCCAATATCACAGCATCATTATCTCAGACCATAGCCCTGTCCAGCTAGACATCTGCTTTCCGGACAGTACATTTTATATTTTAGTCATTTAGCAGACACTCTTATCCAGAGCGACTTACAGTTAGTGAGTGCATACATTTTTTCATACTGGCCCCCCGTGGGAAACGAACCCACAACCCTGGCGTTGCAAGCGCCATGCTCTACCAACTGAGCTACACGGGGCCTGTACTGCGTCACAACACGCTTGGAGACTTGACCCACTACTACTATCCTGTAGTGCATTTTTACAGATCAACTGCACCCCTGACATGTCTCGTTCTACTGTTTGGGAGTCGTTAAAAGTATATCTAAGGGGCCAAATTATTTCATACACAGTGTATCAAAACAAACAACGCACTAAACGCTTATCGGAGCTATCTCAACTCATTCTAGATGTGGACAACAGATATGCCTCTTCTCCGACTCTTGAACTCTACAAAAAGAGACTGCTGCACCAATCGGAATTTGACAATCTTTCCACTAAGCAAACGGAGCAGCTTCTGTTTAAGTCGAGGCAGACATTTTATGAACACAGAGAGAAAGCTGGCAAGTTGTTATCTCACCAGCTTCGACGATCCGCTACTAGCAGCACCATACCTGAAATGTGTATTGCAGCTGATTTAACTTCTACCAATCCCAAAGAAATCAACAATCAATTAAAGCAATTCTACTCTGCTCTTTACTCATATGCATGCATTTCTAGACAATTTGGACATCCCCTGTCTCAATTCAGATGAACAAACTAACATGGATGCCTCAGTAAGTGATGATGAAGCTACTCAGGCAATCCAGTCCATGCAGAGCGGTAAAGCTCCTGGGCCTAATGGCTTTCCTATTACATTTTATAAAGTATTCTCCTCTAAACTATCCAGTATACTCAGCTCAATGTACAATGAAATCCTTTCTAGTCAGAAACTGCTCCAGACACTTACCCAGGCGACTTTTTCGGTTTTGCTTAAAAAGGACAATAATCCCCTAGACTGTGGCTCATACCACCCTATAAGCGTTTCGTGCTGCGATGATAAAATTCTCACTAAGGTCCTCTCGAGCCGTTTAGACAGTGACGCCTAATATAATTAACTCTGACCAAACCGGCTTTATCTCAGGTAGGCAATCTTTCTATAATATGCGCCAGCTATTTAATGTTCTTTATTCTACCCACTCAACTCCACAGCCAGAGGTCAGAGGTCGTCATCTCTCTTGATGCTGAGAAGGCTTTCGACCGGGTTGAGGGGGAATATCTATTTACAGTACTAGAGAGATTTGGGTTTGGCCCGTCATTCCATTCCTGGATTAAGATTTTGTACTCGTCCCCAGTGGCTTCTGTTCGCACCAACAATGTTACCTCCAGCTACTTCCCTCTCCACAGGGGGGCCAGGCAGGGTTGCTGTTTATCCCCTTTCCTATTTGGTATGGCTATTGAGCCTCTTGCTATCGCCCTGGAGGAGAGGATTAAGGGAATACTAAGGGGCCCTGGAGTCTATACCCTATCTCTTGGACATGCTACAAAGTTTTGGGACATTCTCTGGTTATAAATTAAACCTAACAAAAAGTGTGCTCCTCCCCATTAATCAGTTAGCAGAAAGTATTGGGTATGACCAATTCCCATTTAAGGTGGAGCATCAGGTCTTTACTTATTTGAGGATAAAGGTCACACGCTCATTTAAGGCTCTGTATAAACATAACTTCAAAACAGTCCTGGAGCGCACCAAGCAGGATTTCATAAGGTGGTCGTCTCTTCCCATTTCATTAGCAGGTCGCATTAATTCTGTTAAGATGACTGCACTATCTAGGTTTTTGTACTTATTCCAAATGATTCACATTTTTCTGCCAAAGTTGATGTTCAAACAACTTGACAGCTACATTTCCAACTTCATTTGGAATAAGTAAAATCCACAAATGAGAAAGGTATTGTCGTATATGATGAATGGTGGTCATCATTGCTGTCAACAAAAGAGTCCATCTATGCTGCATCGTGTCAGAAGTTTTTATTCATACCACGAGGTTACAGCATAAATTACAGACACGCGTTGTCTGGAGAGCAGTTGCCTCGAATTATAATAACCGCTCTGGGGTTTATTGTCCAAAACCCTTCTTATATAGACACTGCCAAAATAAGGGTTACCCCCTCTTCTGGCCAATCACCAGTCTCCCCTCGGGCGTCATCCTCAAAAAGGCACATTTCAAATACCATCATAAACCATCCCCCCCTCGGTTCCTTTAAACAAAGCACACGTTCAGTTCCACTTAAAACAGTCATAATTTCCATACACTACATTTCCCCCCTTCGAGACTAAACTAAGTCTCGAAAACAAACAGAATATAATTATGACCAGTAACAATTTATCTTATTGAATATCCTCAACCTTAAACCCAAAAACATTCTCCTCTAGAGTGTAAATACCTTTCTTATGAAATATGAATAACTGTTGATGAAATGTTAACACATTACTATGAATTATGAACAAACTGTTCATGAAGTGTGAACACATTACTATGAATTATGAATAAATCTTTATGGAGTGTGAGAGCGAAAAACCTGTCCGGCAACCTTTGTTCCAAATCCATCCATCCATCAATCAAGACAGTAAAATTCTCTCACGGTCCCTCTGCCCCAGGCAACCACCGCGGTACTCCAGATAAACTCATAAACCATGTAAATACATTTTAAACTATGATGCCATTAAATACACATGTTTCCCCTGCAAACAAAATCCTATCCAGAAACATCCACTCTCAGGCTGGTCAACCCATAGGACCTGAAAGGGAATCTCTCCCTGCCTAAACGTCCTTTCCCTAAACCCCATCGAAATAAACAAAAGCATCTAAGATCCTCATCTGCATTCAATAACATCAAACATCATTCTACTAAAATCAATACCTAAGAATATGATACAATTATGTATTACACATCAAATATGTCTATATTTCATTGCAGACACTGGAATGTAGTCCACTACACTTCATCTCCTCCGTAGTCTCGACTTCCAATGGACTTGTTAATGATGGAATCAGCCACACCCTCCTTGTTTCATCTCCTCCAGTCATATTGTCCCTTCATATTGTCTTTGAGTCACCTGTTCCCCCAAATGCTTCTGGAATGAAAAGAAAAGAAACGACCAAACAGTATCCTTTGCAAAACAACCACTTTCAAATTAAACCTCAATTTCACCTAAGAATTTAAAAAATGATACATAAATGATGCATGAATCACATTATCCATTCCCCCCTTTGATTCATAAATCATACTAAAAATCATACTAATATTGAAAAAACACTTTGAAAAATCATCAAATAATCCAAAATGATATTTATCCATCAGTTCCACTTGTCCATCTTTATCCAGATCAGGAACAGTCAACACCGGCATCTGAGTGTTGTCTCCAGGCATCACTCTCCAACCTATCTCAATCTCATAGCTCTCTCCAAGGTCAGTAACAAATTACAAACATCACAGTGTTATCAAAACTGAAACTAAAATCTGACCCATCACTGCCCCTACTGGCCTAATTGATCTTGCATCCTCTCAGATCTCCCAAACACATCCCTTATAATGCATCTATAACCCCAGTGATATTATCTGAACTATCTGGACTCAAAGTATAACTAATATTTATCAATATTATCTTCCCAAATGTTACACCATACCATGAATGAAGTCCCCCCTTCTCCCTTAGACTTACCCTTCAATGATAGGCTTGAAGACTATGACATGTAGCCATGTCTCTTTTCACCCCATTTTCAACCCTAGCTTCAGATTTCTGTGTTGGTACCACTCCTCTTTTAATGGTAAAAACCTCATATGGAAGCTTAAACGTTGACCTGTAACAACATCCTATCCCCCATAGGGTAAGACTATACTCTATCATCACAAACCCACCAAATATCTCTAAAATTCCCATAGTCACATTGTCAGTCAAAAGCTAATCTTTTAACCATCAAAGTCCTGCTCTTCTTACTACCTGATATATAAAAAGTAACCTATTATTTGTCATTACTACCCTTAAGGTCATACTTATCCAAGGTTATCCTATACTCATCACACTCTGATATTCCCATAAACATACCCCTTACCTCATATGTTTTATTAGAACAACAACAACTTTTATCCTCACTGGTTCACCTGAATACTTCAGGTTTCCACTGTTACCTGACTTTACTTTCCATCTAACAATTCCCATAGGGTAATCCATTTACCCAAGAACACTTAAACCCTACTGTTCTGACAACTACATTATTTTATCTGTCAATGACTGTTGCCGATACCACAGTCATGACAAAGCATAAGACTTACCCACACCTGATAGAGGCCGCGCGACCGTCTAACACGTCTTGGGCTGGCATCCCCAACAGACATCAACCCTCAAGATTCCTCACTGACCTTACAGAATGAGTTAATCTATCTCTAATTTTCACAACAGAGGAACGAGCAGTACTGATCAGATACCCCCCCCCCTCTGTCATCAAAATCAAAAGACCCCATCCTGCAGCTTCCATGATGAATCTATATTCTCCATTTCAGATTAATCTATATTGTTTCTATCTGCTCTCCTATTTTAATCCTATTCGTACTATCATTGACAGCCCTCTCCATCCGTAACCTAAACTCCTGAGTCATTAATTTCTTTCCAAAGTTACCATTACCGTCGTTGATTTAGTTGATGAATTAAAACCCTTAATTCCTTCTAGTGGAAAAGCTACCCATATCCCATGTGTATTATTCACTGTTGGAGTGACTACTGTAATAAACTTATCCTTAACTCCCTCTGTGACTGTGGAAACTTCTACAGACTTCAAATCTTCCATTATAAGCGTCACCTTACAAATTACATAGCCCTTTAACCAATAATTCTTAACCAAAACAAATTTTAATGCTTTCACTAGATAAGTACACATATTCTCCCTAATTATCTCTCTCTCTCTCTCTGTGAAAGAAACGTCATCATCCTAAATGGCATATTATAATTATTATTCTCCTAACCCTAATAACAGTATTTTCCCCCTATAATTGATGCTGGACTCCTATAAACAACCTAGTTTTCCCAAAGCTCTGAACTCTTTACTTGTACTTCCATCCATCACCACTAGTGTCACTTTTTCCCCCTTTCAGTTCTACCTCTAAACTTTAAACCTTTTGATTATAACAAAAGGTACCCACAATTACCTTGATCTTCCTATTCTAAAGTGTCATTCATTACGGTTCTCTCTCTCTCTTACTACTAACGTTAAAACTTAGCTTACTGTCTCAGAGTTCCTTCAACCCTAATCTACTCCTAACTTATTTTAATCTAATCTTTTCTCTCATAACATTTAAAACCTTTTCCCCTGATTTTCACAAAATCCCCTACCACCAAATGTTTAGACTATGTGATTGGGAAAGTTCCCCACCTGCTTCTGACTCATTACACACAGACTTGGCAAAACCGACTAAACACCTTTAGCCTAACCTCAAATCTCTTTGTGTCAGGATGTAACCCAGAATAACAGTCACTCTATTAAGTTTATTTTCCCAGACAGATTGTCTAACAGGTAATCTAATACATTATCATCCTTCCTATGATATTATCTTTTAAGCAAATGATTCCCAAAAAACCCTACTTCTTAAAATATTCTACCAGACAGTCAGTCGTCTAGTGTGCCTCTGATTGAACACTTCAATTTACACCATGCATCTCTTCCCACAATGTCATTGGTATATTGTCTCTTTTAATTCCTATTTGACTTCTATAGCAGAGCTCAATTGATTCCTTAAGAGTAATTAAACTGTTTTACTACTTCCAATCCCTATCCTAACCTAATTAGTTTATTTTACAGAGTGATATGTTTAACCTCTTTAGACTGAACCCAGATAAGTTTTTCCCCTATTCACTATCACTTCTAATGGTCGGTTGTTTTTACTTCAATTGTTGGCTATTTTCTCTTCCTCTCCAATTCTGTGTCTGTCCAGACCTTGGCTGTGGATATAACACCTGGTACCCCCCTTGACTGATACAATTGCATTTGATATTGTTCAGTTGAAGCTGTAACAGTGATTGTTGATTTGATTCACTCTGATTCTTCATAACCAACACTTCTTTTCTTCTTCTCCACCACCAGTTATAAGTTGTATTTGATTGAGTTTTCTTCGTCCGGTTCTTCTCGTTGTGGACCTATCAGTATTCTTCAAAAGGTTATCTTCTAAGTTCTGTTCTTGAAATATCATCTTCTTACCAGTGGCCTTTCCTTTGGCCTCACTGTATTATTCTTCTCCTTCAATTCTTGAGGTCTTCATCCAGTCGTGTTACTTCTTCCACTTCTCCATTTCTTCTTTGCTCTTGTACCTTCAACTTTCATCAGAGATCAAATCTCTAGTATCCATTTCTTCTTTCCTCTCTTGCCACTTCCCTCTGATCACAGAGTCACCTCCACCCATGACCTCTCATCAATCACTCTCATCTTCATCATCCTCTTCTCCTTCACGTTCCAGACATCTCATTTTCTTCCGTCTTCTGGATTCATCTTCATCGTCGTTTCTGCTTGTTCTCTATCTATTCTGCCATTAGTTTCTCTTAACACTACTTTAGTTAAAGAACTATCCTAATTAGTCAATTTTCCCCTATATCAACCCTTTTATATTCCTTTATTGTGAACTATCTTATTTTAGACTGTATAGCCCATGGCTTTCCCCACTCTAATTCTTTTTTAAATAAATCAATTAAAAATCATGAATAATTAAAACCAATCTTTATTCCTATATCACCAATTTATCAATTAGTGTTGAGTATATTACCACAACCCATCAAATGCAAGTAAATTAGTCAACTTCAAAGCAATCCCAAAAACAAAGCCTCTAACCCTATCATTACTCCAATTCCCATCAAACCCCAGTGATACACAGAGCATCCAAAATGCAATTTTTAATGAAATAGTATTTGCCAAGCCTATGTAAAATCGTCATAACATCACATATCTTGTAACAGTAACCTTTTTTATGACTTGATCCTCTGCCGCGTCACGTGATCACTTCCTGTATCTCCTCGCTCCCCCTCTCTCCTGTCTCTCATGACAAGGGACAAAGACACAAGAACAGCTTTTAGTAGTTAATGCCATCACTGAGTATTTCCAACCATTCAATATTCATTCGTTCTACATTATTCACTCTAAGACTAAACTCAGAACTAAATAGATCGCTCAAAAACATTATTTTAATCCGTTATTTAATTATTTAATTCAATCCATTATAATCCATTATCATATATTTAATTTATAAATTCAATAGGTCCCAAAACAAGTTTCATCTTAACCCACCGCCGTTTAAACTTATAAGATTCGTGTTAAAATCTCTTTATGCGTATTTGTTCCGTCGTCTGTGTTCCTCTGTCTCCCCCTGCAGTTTAACCAATGTGTTGTTTTACAGAAATCCACGCATGCGCAAATATCATTTTAACCTCATGCTTGAGTTTCAGCATCCCATCGTGGTGCCGTCTAGTGCCGTAAAACAAAACGTTCCCCAATCTCGTGCCATAAACTCCAACTCCCCCGTTCTGTAGTGTAATGTCGCAAAATTAAACACATGCCCATACATTTATTAAATAGATCGCTCCAAAACATTTCATTTAATTTTAATCGTCTTTTAATTTAATTAATTATACTCCGTCAACATATATTTGATTTATAACTTTACTACATCTCGCCAAATAGTTTCACGTTCGAACAACAGCCGTTTAACACCTAGGAGATTCTTCCCAAAATCTCTCTATTCTGTGACTATTGTCCCTTCCGACCCCCACATGGGACCTATGACCCTTACCCATAATGCCGTGCTTTGTAGGCTTAGCACATAACCACATGTTGTAGTTTTAGCCCCGTAAAATCACGCACATGCGCACATCCAATTTTAAAGCCATGCTTCCCCCACCACAGAACGACAGCATTACGCTACAGCTCCACCATTTTATACCTTATACTCACACAATTACACATAACAGAGCTCACAAAACATATAACCTGACTTACACACAAATACAAATTTAAAAGACTTTAATCCGTCGGTACGGGGCCTTTAAGGACATCCGCTAGCATGTAGCACTCAACACAATTAGCCTTTAGCATTATCATTAGCAGCCATGTATCATGTAGCATGAAGCATAATCACTCACCATTAGCCTTTAGCTAACTGCGGCCTACTACGCCAACAAATATCCTAGCATTGTCCCCAAATCATTATCCATATATCCATCTAACTTTATGCTGCCTTGAATTATGAATATCATATCGAGAGGTTACCCCCAGCCAATTTCCCGTCGGCCAGAGGAGGAGTATAACATAAATACAATCATTCAATTCATGGTTCCCGGAACCAACCTGCCAAAGCCTAACACTTCACACAGGATTTGTAGCCCACTCAATAATAATAATAATTATTATTACGAGTCGCCCCGTTTCGAGGTCTTTCCAGATTGACAATGCCCTAAAATGCATACGTATTCCTGACTTCATTCTGCCAATATCTGCCGTTAATATCTCTACCATCGATTGCTCTAAAATTATTTACCGTTTACCCATCAACCAAATTTAGAAATTTTCCAGACTCCTAGTCAACAGCCATAACGCCACCCGAAACACGGTCGTAAGGGTACATTCCTCCAGTGTACATAAGCAGTAACAAAACCAACAACTTAGCTGTGTTTAGTCGGGTCATGACTCCAAATCAAAGTCAGCTTGAGTTAGCTTGGCGACTCCAAATGCAGCAAAGAAGGATTGCATCATCCCTCCTGGCAAGCTCGCCATTATGTCGTATATGATGAATGGTGGTCATCATTGCTGTCAACAAAAGAGTCCATCTATGCTGCATCGTGTCAGAAGTTTTTATTCATACCACGAGGTTACAGCATAAATTACAGACACGCGTTGTCTGGAGAGCAGTTGCCTCGAATTATAATAACCGCTCTGGGGTTTATTGTCCAAAACCCTTCTTATATAGACACTGCCAAAATAAGGGTTACCCCCTCTTCTGGCCAATCACCAGTCTCCCCTCGGGCGTCATCCTCAAAAAGGCACATTTCAAATACCATCATAAACCATCCCCCCCTCGGTTCCTTTAAACAAAGCACACGTTCAGTTCCACTTAAAACAGTCATAATTTCCATACACTACAGTATATCTAGAGAGACCTGAGCCTGCAGGCTAAATGTGTTTATTGGGTTTCTACATTTGGAAACAAGGATGGTCCAACTTGGGCCATCATGGAGTTACAGTCAAGCCTTCCAACTTCTCCTGTATCGCTCCTGTGCTCCCCACTGCCCATTAACCTTGGCACCCATGTTTTGAATGCCATTGTCAAGAACTCCCTTAAAATCTGCTCCCAATTCCGAAATCACTTTAGCCTTAAACAAGCAAGTTACTTCTCTCCATTAACATCTAATCATATCTTCCCAGCTTTGCAGACTGCCTTCCTGTAATATACTTATGCTATGGAATGGAATATGGGGAAAAATGCACCAAATTATTTTTGTATCTTCAACATAGGAATGCTACCAAAAAGAATGTATTGAAACTGGTTACAAATGACAGAGTCACCCATGATTCACCAAATGATATTTTGAAGGAGGAAACAAAGTACTTTAAGCATATGTTTTCGTTTCAGTAGCCTCCATCTCCTCTAACTGAAGCAAATTGTAGAGATATTTGTTCTATTGATAATGTAAAATTAACAGCCATACAGAAAGACTCATGTGAAGGTGAAATTACAGAGGAAGAACTTCTGGATGCAATTAAAGACTTTAAGTCTGGGAAAACTCCAGGGTTGGATGGCATACCAGTCAGTTGAGGTATACCAAACCTTTTTTGATATACTCAGAGGACCGTTATTAGCATGTTTTAACCACTCCTATGTAAATGGTAGATTATCAGACACTCAACAAGAAGGTCTGATTTCATTATTACTGAAACAGGATACAAGTGGAAAATATAAAAATCCAATCCATTTAAAAAATTGGAGGCCCCTTACACTTCAGTGTTGTGATGCAAAAAGTCTAGCAAAATGTATAGCGCACAGAATTAAAAAGGTATTGTCGGACATTATTCATTCTAATCAGACAGGTTTTTTACATGGGCAATACATTGGAGATAATATAAGGCAAGTACTGGAAACAATAGAACACTATGAAAAATTTGGGAAACCAGGCCTACTATTCATAGCAGACTTCGAAAAGGCATTTGATAAAGAACGACAGGGGTTTATACAGTGGGGGAAAAAAGTATTTAGTCAGCCACCAATTGTGCAAGTTCTCCCACTTAAAAAGATGAGAGAGGCCTGTAATTTTCATCATAGGTACACGTCAACTATGACAGACAAATTGAGAAAAAAGAATCCAGAAAATCACATTGTAGGATTTTTAATGAATTTATTAGCAAATTATGGTGGAAAATAAGTATTTGGTCACCTACAAACAAGCAAGATTTCTGGCTCTCACAGACCTGTAACTTCTTCTTTAAGAGGCTCCTCTGTCCTCCACTCGTTACCTGTATTAATGGCACCTGTTTGAACTTGTTATCAGTATAAAAGACACCTGTCCACAACCTCAAACAGTCACACTCCAAACTCCACTATGGCCAAGACCAAAGAGCTGTCAAAGGACACCAGAAACAAAATTGTAGACCTGCACCAGGCTGGGAAGACTGAATCTGCAATAGGTAAGCAGCTTGGTTTGAAGAAATCAACTGTGGGAGCAATTATTAGGGAATGGAAGACATACAAGACCACTGATAATCTCCCTCGATCTGGGGCTCCACACAAGATCTCACCCCGTGGGGTCAAAATGATCACAAGAACGGTGAGCAAAAATCCCAGAACCACACGGGGGGACCTAGTGAATGACCTGCAGAGAGCTGGGACCAAAGTAACAAAGCCTACCATCAGTAACACACTACGCCGCCAGGGACTCAAATCCTGCAGTGCCAGACGTGTCCCCCTGCTTAAGCCAGTACATGTCCAGGCCCGTCTGAAGTTTGCTAGAGTGCATTTGGATGATCCAGAAGAGGATTGGGAGAATGTCATATGGTCAGATGAAACCAAAATAGAACTTTTTGGTAAAAACTCAACTCGTCGTGTTTAGAGGACAAAGAATGCTGAGTTGCATCCAAAGAACACCATACCTACTGTGAAGCATGGGGGTGGAAACATCATGCTTTGGGGCTGTTTTTCTGCAAAGGGACCAGGACGACTGATCCGTGTAAAGGAAAGAATGGATGGGGCCATGTACCGTGAGATTTTGAGTGAAAACCTCCTTCCATCAGCAAGGGCATTGAAGATTAAACGTGGCTGGGTCTTTCAGCATGACAATGATCCCAAACACACCGCCCAGGCAACGAAGGAGTGGCTTCGTAAGAAGCATTTCAAGGTCCAGGAGTGGCCTAGCCAGTCTCCAGATCTCAACCCCATAGAAAATCTTTGGAGGGAGTTGAAAGTCCGTGTTGCCCAGCGACAGCCCCAAAACATCACTGCTCTAGAGGAGATCTGCATGGAGGAATGGGCCAAAATACCAGCAACAGTGTGTGAAAACCTTGTGAAGAATTACAGAAAACGTTTGACCTGTGTCATTGCCAACAAAGGGTATATAACAAAGTATTGAGAAACTTTTGTTATTGACCAAATACTTATTTTCCACCATAATTTGCAAATAAATTCATTAAAAATCCTACAATGTGATTTTCTGGATTTTTTTTCTCATTTTGTCTGTCATAGTTGACGTGTACCTATAATGAAAATTACAGGCCTCTCTCATCTTTTTAAGTGGGAGAACATGCACAATTGGTGGCTGACTAAATACTTTTTTTCCCCACTGTATGTCGCATATGCAGCTAACATTAACATATGGAAATGTCTGCTCTACCCAAAATTACAACCAAATAATTGCAGCATTACCGCAAAAATGGAAAAGGAAAGTGGAAGGGGGAAAAAGTAAGAAACTTGTCTGTCAGCCTTGCATTAAAGAATATAATTCGTTACAGAAAATTGTGATAAATAAAAAAGTATACCAGTTTCATTTAAGGACCAAAGGATTGACAGCCGTCCCATATAGATTGCAAAATAGTTGGGAAGAGATTTTTTGACGTACCGATTCCATGGCATAGTGTTTATGAATTGATACGCAAAACATGCATTTTTCAATTTAAATTATTATATAAAATTATTGCTACCAATATAATGTTATTTATATGGGGGACACAATCTTCCCAGCTCTGCAGACTTTGCTGCGAAGAGACAGAATCATTAGATCATTTGTTTTGGTACTGTCCATTTGTAGCTTGTTTTTGGACACAGGTCCAGGAATGGCTAAAGGATTGCAATATTTACCTGGAGCTAACCCTGCAGATAGCACTACTGGGTAATCTGAAAAGTCATAGTCAATCGATCAATAATATAATAATACTTTTTAGCAAAAATGGCATATAGAAGCAAACCGGATGGACATCATGAAAATGATCGGAGGAAGTTCAGGAGTAAAAACAAACAAAATATAATTATTGTAGAATTTGAATGTGTCCATAAAATGTATATAGTATGTATGGGCTGGAAGTAGAGGCCTAAGCGTTGTTGTTCACTAGTTTACTCCAATTGGGGAAGGGGTGGTGGGGTTGGAAAGTAATAAAGGGAAATAAATTAAACACAAAAAATAATATATATATATATATATATATATATATATATATATATATATATATATATATATATATACACACACTTATGCTAAAATATTTATTATATTCTACTGAACCATTTACTTTATGTTCATATTCTTATCTTTTATTATTTATTATTGTTCTTGCATTTTCGAGAAGGAACCAGCCAGTAAGCATTTCGTTAGACGGTGTATACCCTTCAAACTCAACTCTGGACTTCGAAGCCAGTTCCACTGCATTTTTTCATTGTTCGCCTCTAATCAGGGACTTATTTAGATCTGGGACACCAGGTGTGTGCAATTAATTATCAGGTAGAACAGAAAACCAGCAGGCTCCTGACCTCATAGGGTAAGAGTTGAATACCCCTGGTGTATACCATGTGTATCCTGTACATACGACTAATAAAACCTGAAACTTAATGATGCCCTAAGGAAGATGAATCACAGTATATCCACTCTTGCACTGTCTTTGTGACAACTGTTACCATGATACATCAGATTTATAAATCATACACCTGATTTGGTTGAGTAAGGGATAAATTCTGCATCAGAATGCTCATGACCTTGAGGTATTGGTAATATAGCTACCACACTGAAAGATATAAACTACATGACCAAAAGTATGTGGACACCTGCTCATCGAACATCTCATTCCAAAATCATGGGCATTATTATGGAGTTGGTACCCCCTTTGCTGCTATAACAGCCTCCATTCTTCTGGGAAGGCTTTCCACTAGATGTTGGAACATTGCTGCGGGGACTTGCTTCCTTTCAGCCACAACAGCATTAGTGAGGTCGGGCACTGATGTTGAGCGATTAGGCCTGGCTCGCAGTCGGCATTCCAATTCATCCCAAAGGTGATGGATGGGGTTGAGGTCAGGGCTCTGTGCAGGCCAGTCAAGTTCTTCCACACCGAACTTGACAAACCATTTCTGTATGGACCACGCTTTGTGCACGGGGGCATTGTCATGCTGAAACAGGAAATGGCCTTCTCCAAACTGTTGCCACATAAGTTGGAAGCACAGAATCGTCTAGAATGTCATTGTATGCTGTAGTGATTTCCCTTCACTGGAACTAAGGGGCCTAGCACGAACCATGAAAAACAGCCCCAGACCATTATTCCTCCTCCACCAAACTTTAGCGTTGGCACTATGCATTGGGGCAGGTAGCGTTCTCCTGCCATCTGCCAAACCCAATTTCGTCGGTCGGACTGCCAGATGGTGAAGCGTGATTTATCACCCCAGAGACCGCGTTTCCACTGCTCTAGAGTCCAATGTCGGTGAGCTTTACACCACTCCAGCCGATGCTTGGCAATGCGCATAGTGATCTTAGGCTTGTGTGGGGCTGCTCGGCCATGGAAACCCATTTCATGAAGCTCCCGACGAAGAGTTATTGTGCTGACGTTGCTTCCAGAGGCAGTTTGGAACTCGGTAGTGAGTGTTGCAACCGAGGACAGACAACAGACGATGTTGTGAGAAGACCGATTTTCAGGATGTCTCATGGTCTGACAAACACCACTCTAGCTCTGTCGCCTTTCACTGCTGATGCGGAAGTGTGACATATATGGTAGGTACTTATAGCATACACAGTTGAAGTTGGAAGTTTACAGTTGAAGTCGGAAGTTTACATACACCTTAGCCAAATACATTTAAACTCAGTTTTTCACAATTCCTGACATTTAATCCTAGTAAAAATTCCCTTTCTTAGGTCAGTTAGGATCACCACTTTATTTTAAGAATGTGAAATGTCAGAATAATAGTAGAGAGAATGATTTATTTCAGCTATTATTTATTTCATCACATTCCCAGTGGGTCAGAAGTTTGCATACACTCAATAAGTATTTGGTAGTATTGCCTTTAAATTGTTTAACTTGGGTCAAACGTTTCGAGTAGCCTTCCACAAGCTTCCCACAATAAGTTGGGTGAATTTTGGCCCATTCCTCCAGACAGTGCTGGTGTAACTGAGTCAGGTTTGTAGGCCTCCTTGCTCGCACACACTTTTTCAGTTCTGCCCACAAATGTTCTATAGGATTGAGGTCAGGGCTTTGTGATGGCCACTCCAATACCTTGACTTTGTTGTCCTTAAGCCATTTTGCCACAACTTTGGAAGTATGCTTGGGGTCATTGTCCATTACGAAGACCCATTTGCAACCAAGCTTGAACTTCCTGACTGATGTCTTGAGATGTTGCTTCAATATATCCACATCATTTTCCTTCCTCGTGATGCCATCTATTTTGTGAAGTGCACCAGTCCCTCCTGCAGCAAAGCACCCCCACAGCATGCTTCACGGTTGGGATGGTGTTCTTCGGCTTGCAATCAACCCCCTTTTTCCTCAAAACATAACGATGGTCATTATTTACATTTACATTTTAGTCATTTAGCAGACGCTCTTATCCAGAGCGACTTACAGGAGCAATTAGGGTTAAGTGCCTTGCTTAAGGGCACATCGACAGATTTTTCACATAGTCGGCTCGGGGATTAGAACCAGCGACCTTTCGGTTACTGGCACAACGCTCTTACCCACTAAGCTACCTGCCGCCCATATGGCCAAACAGTTCTATTTTTGTTTCATCAGACCAGAGGACATTTCTCCAAAAAGTAAGATCTTTGTCCCCATGTGCAGTTGCAAACCGTAGTCTGGCTTTTTTATGGCAGTTTTGGAACAGTGGCTTCTTCCTTGCTGAGTGGCCTTTCAGGTTATGTCAATATAGGACTTGTTTTACTGTGGATATAAATACTTTTGTACCTGTTTCCTCCAGCATCTTCACAAGGTCCTTTGCTGTTCTGGGATTGATTTGCACTTTTCGCACCAAAGTACGTTTATCTCTAGGAGACAGAACGCGTCTCCTTCCTGAGCGGTATGAACGCTGCTTAGTCCCATGGTGTTTATACTATTGTTTGTACAGATTAACGTGGTACCTTCAGGTGTTTGGAATTTGCTCCCAAGAATGAACCAGACTTGTGGAGGTCTACAAAAAAAAATTCTGAGGTCTTGGCTGATTTCTTTAGATTTTCCCATGATGTCAAGCAAAGAGGCACTGAGGTAGGCCTTGAAATACATCCACAGGTACACCTCCAATTGACTCAAAATATGTCAATTAGCCTATTAGAAGCTTCTAAAGCCATGACATCATTTTCTGGAATTTTCCAAGCTGTTTAAAGGCACAGTCTACTTAGTGTATGTAAACTTCTGACCCACTGGAATTGTGATACAGTGAATTATAAGTGAAATAATCTGTCTGTAAACAATTGTTGGAAAAATGACTCGTGTCATGCACAAACTAGATGTCCTAACCGACTTGCCAAAACTATAGTTTGTTAATAAGAAATTTGTGGAGTGGTTGAAAAACGGGTTTTAATGACTCCAACCTAAGTGTATGTAAAGTTCCGACTTCAACTGTTAAAGTAATCACCCAGAATTCCCCTCCTGTTTCTCTACCTTCATGGTAATTTATCTGTCATATTTGCCATAATTGAAGATGGACTATGGATCTGACGTGAAAACTTTTCCGCTTTCCTTTTTTCCCTTTTTTCTTATTCCGGACATATTTTCCACATAAAACCATCTAGCTAGCCTAATAAAAGACATGGGTGGAATCAGAGAGAGAATGGAGCGATGACATTAGAAAGTGTATTAACCCCACATGACCTATGGATCCTTCTTCAGGAACCTTGGATCAACTGTATCAGTTCAGACAAGCATACGTCCATTCTATTAGTTGGGATTAATTTAATCAACTCAATAGAACCTAATCTATCTAGTTAGTATACTGAACAAAAACATATCCTGTCCCTCAAGATTGGCAGGCATTGTTCAGGGGAGGAGAAAGAGAGGAGAAAAAGAGTACAGAGAAAGAGAGAGAGAGAGAGAGAGAGACGGAGAGAAAGAGGTAGACAGGAGAGGAATAGAGCCAGAGATCCTGTTCAATTCATTAAAACACAAAAGCAGTATAAGAAGTCTTGCAGTACTGTACAGTGCCTTGCAAAAGTATTCATTCCCCTTGGCGTTTCTCCTATTTTGTTGCATTACAACCTGTAATTTAAATGGATTTTTATTTGGATTTCATGTAATCGACATACACAAAATAGTCCAAATTGTGAAATGAAAAAAATAACTTGTTTAAAAAAATTCAAAAAAATAAATAACGGAAAAGTGTTGCGTGCATATGTATTCACCCCCTTTGCTATGAAGCCCCTAAATAAGATCTGGTGCAACCAATTACCTTCAGAAGTCACATAATTAGTTAAATAAAGTCCACCTGTGTGCAATCTAAGTGTCACATGATCTCAGTATATATACACCTGCTCTGAAAGTCCCCTGAGTCTGCAACACCACTAAGCAAGGGGCACCACCAAGCAACCGGCACCATAAAGACCAAGGAGCTCTCCAAACAGGTCAGGGACAAAGTTGTGGAGAAGTACATATCAGGGTTGTGTTATAAAAAAAGATCCGCAACTTTGAACATCCCACGGAGCACCATTAAATCCATTATTAAAAAATTGAAAGAATATGGCACCAAAACAAACCTGCCAAGACAGGGCCGCCCACCAAAACTTACGGACCAGGCAAGAAGGGCATTAATCAGAGAGGCAACAAAGAGACCAAAGATAACGCTGAAGGAGCTGCAAAGCTCCACAGCGGAGATTGGAGTATCTGTCAATAGGACCACTTTAAGCCGTACACTCCACAGATCTGGGCTTTATGGAAGAGTGGGCAGAAAAAAGCCATTGCTTAAAGAAAAAAATAAGCAAACACGTTTCATGTTCACCAAAAGGCATGTGGGAGACTCTCCAAACATTTGGGAGAAGGTACTCTGGTCGGATGAGACTAAAATTGAGCTTTTGGCCAACAAGGAAAACGCTATGTCTGGCGCAAACCCAACACCTCTCATCTCCCCGAGAACACCATCCCCACAGTGAAGCATGGTGATGGCAGCATCATGCTGTGGGGATGTTTTTCATCAGCGGGGACTGGGAAACTGGTCAGAATTGAAGGAATGATGGATGGAGCTAAATACAGGGAAATTCTTGAGGGAAACCTGTTTCAGTCTTCCAGAGATTTGAGACTGGGACGGAGGTTCACCTTCCAGCAGGACAATGACCCTAAGCATACTGCTAAAGTAACACTCGAGTGGTTTAAGGGGAAACATTTAAATGTCTTGGAATGGCCTAGTCAAAGCCCAGTCCTCAATCCAATTGAGAATCTGTGGTATGACTTAAAGATTGCTGTACACCAGCGGAACCCATCCAACTTGAAGGAACTGGAGCAGTTTTGCCTTGAAGAATGGGCAAAAATCCCAGTGGCTAGATATGCCAAGCTTATAGAGACATACTCCAAGAGACTTGCAGCTGTAATTGCTGCAAAAGGTGGCTCTACAAAGTATTGACTTTGGGGGGGTGAATAGTTATGCACACTCAAGTTTTCAGTTTTTTTGTCTTATTTCTTGTTTATTTCACCCAAAAAATATTTTTGCATCTTCAAAGTGTTAGGCATGTTGTGTAAATGAAATGATACAAACCCCCAAAAATCAGATTTCTATGTAATATAAATAAATGCCTTATGTAAAAATTCTGAGTGGAGGAATTTAGAAGACAGGGTCAAAGTTTAATGTCTCTTGCTAATTCCCAGAAAAAGCAATGGCTATATAAAATTTGGAGCACATTTACAAATCTCTCCTCGAGCTCGGTGTCCTGGTGTCCAGCAGCTCCAGGCCTTGCCAGTCCCCCAACGGGAGATTGAGATCATCAGGCATGTACAAATCTCCAACAAATCTCATCTTGTTATCCATCTCAAGTGTCCGATACCACCCGTACCTATAGAAAGAAATAAGCAGTTTATAACGGTCACACTCCTGAGTTCTACCCCGAAAACTAAAACAAAAGTGTGCAAAGCTGTCATCAAGGCAAAGGGTGGCTATTTGAAGAATCTCAAATATAAAATATATTTTGATTTGTTTAACACTTTTTTGGTTACTACATGATTCCATATGTGTTATTTCATAGTTTTGATGTCTTCACCATTATTGTACAATGTAAAAAATAAAGAAAAACCCTTGAATGAGTAGGTGTGTCCAAACTTTGGACTGGTACTGTATAAATAGGCCCGTTTAATTTTGTCTGGCTTACCATTCCAAATAAAATGGAATATTTTAGTCGGAGGTTTACATACACTTAGGAGTCATTAAAACTTGTTTTTCAACAACTCCACACATTTCTTGTTAACAAACTATAGTTATGGCAACTTTGTGCATGACACAAGTCATTTTTCCAACAATTGTTTACAGACAGATTATTTCTTTTATAATTCACTGTATCACAATTCCAGTGGGTCAGAAGTTTACATACACTAAGTAGACTGTGCCTTTAAACAGCTTGGAAAATTCCAGAAAATGATGTCATGGCTTTAGAAGCTTCTGATAGGCTAATTGAAATCATTTGAGTCATTTGGAGGTGTACCTGTGGATGTATTTCAAGGCCTACCTTCAAACTCAGTGCCTCTTTGCTTGACATCATGGGAAAATCCAAAGAAATCAGCCAAGACCTCTGAAAAATAATTGTAGACCTCCACAAGTCTGGTTAATCCTTGGGAGTTATTTCCAAATGCCTGAAGGTACCACGTTCATCTGTACAAACAATCGTACGCAAGTATAAGCACCATGGGACCACGCAGCCGTTATACCGCTCAGGAAGGAGACACATTCTGTCTCCTAGAGATGAACGTACTTTGGTGCGAAAAGTGCAAATCAATCCCAGAACAACAGCAAAGGTCCTTGTGAAAATGCTGGAGGAAACAGGTACAAAAGTATCTATATCCACAGTAGAACAAGTCCTACAGTGGGGGAAAAAAGTATTTAGTCAGCCACCAATTGTGCAAGTTCTCCCACTTAAAAAGATGAGAGAGTCCTGTAATTTTCATCATAGGTACACGTCAACTATGACAGACAAAATGAGAAAAAAGAATCTTTGGTCTCCAGGACGACTGATCCGTGTAAGCCTACCATCAGTAACACACTACGCCGCCAGGGACTCAAATCCTGCAGTGCCAGACGTGTCCCCCTGCTTAAGCCAGAACATGTCCAGGCCCGTCTGAAGTTTGCTAGAGTGCATTTGGATGATCCAGAAGAGGATTGGGAGAATGTCATATGGTCAGATGAAACCAAAATAGAACTTTTTGGTAAAAACTCAACTCGTCGTGTTTGGAGGACAAAGAATGCTGAGTTGCATCCAAAGAACACCATACCTACTGTGAAGCATGGGGGTGGAAACATTATGCTTTGGGGCTGTTTTTCTGCAAAGGGACCAGGACGACTGATCCGTGTAAAGGAAAGAATGAATGGGGCCATGTATCGTGAGATTTTGAGTGAAAACCTCCTTCCATCAGCAAGGGCATTGAAGATGAAACGTGGCTGGGTCTTTCAGCATGACAATGATCCCAAACACACCGCCCGGGCAACGAAGGAGTGGCTTCGTAAGAAGCATTTCAAGGTGCTGGAGTGGCCTAGCCAGTCTCCAGATCTCAACCCCATAGAAAATCTTTGGAGGGAGTTGAAAGTCCGTGTTGCCCAGCGACAGCCCCAAAACATCATTGCTCTAGAGGAGATCTGCATGGAGGAATGGGCCAAAATACCAGCAACAGTGTGTGAAAACCTTGTGAAGACTTACAGAAAACGTTTGACCTGTGTCATTGCCAACAAAGGGTATATAACAAAGTATTGAGAAACTTTTGTTATTGACCAAATACTTATTTTCCACCATAATTTGCAAATAAATTCATAAAAAATCCTACAATGTGATTTTCTGGAATTTCTGTATGTCATAGTTGACGTGTACCTATGATGAAAATGACAGGCCTCTCTCATCTTTTTAAGTGGGAGAACTTGCACAATTGGTGGCTGACTAAATACTTTTTTTCCCCACTGTAGTACACATCATAATTTGGTTGTAATCCAGAGAGGTTAGAAAATGTATCTAGATCCTCTATGAGGCTGTGGAGGGATCCAAGTTGTGGATTTAAGAGAAAACATGAATCCTCAGCGTACAATGACACCTTTGTTTTTAAGCCCTGGATTTCTAATCTCTTGATATTATTGTTGGATCTGATAGTGGACAACCTTGTTTTATTCCTCTTGACAGTTTAAAACTTTCTGAGAAATAGCCATTATTTACTATTTTACACCTAGGGTTACTATACATGATTTTAACCCATTTTATAAGAGATTCTCCCAAATTGAAATGTTCCAGGCATTTATATCTAAACTCCAGTCATACTTTATCAAAAGCCTTTTCAAAGTCAGCTATGAATAGCAGGCCTGGTTTCCCAGATTTTTCATAGTGTTCTATTGTTTCCAGTACTTGCCTTATATTATCTCCAATGTATCGTCCATGTAAAAAACCTGTCTGATTAGGATGAATAATGTCCGACAAAACCTTTTTAGTTCTATGCACTATACATTTTTCAAAAATGTTTGCATCACAACACTGAAATGTAAGGGGCCTACAATTTTATTTAATGGACTGGATCTATATATTTCCCACTTGTATCCTGTTTCAGTAATAATGAAATCAGACCTTCTTGTTGAGTGTCTGATAATCTACCATTTACATAGGAGTGGTTAAAACATGCTAAAGCAGTATTTTAAGTATATCAAAAAAGGTTTGGTATACCTCAACTGGTATGGTATTTGGTATTTTGTATTTTATTAGGATCCCCATTAGCTGTTGTAAAAGCAGCAGCTACTCTTCCTGGGGTCCACACAAAACATGAAACATGACATAATACAGAACATTAATAGACAAGAACAGCTCAAGGACAGAACTACATATATATATTTTTTAAGGCACACGTAGCCTACATATCAATACATACACACAAACTATCTAGGTCAAACAGGGGAGAGGCGTTGTGCCGTGAGGTGTTGCTTTATCTGTTTTTTTAAACCAGGTTTGCTGTTTATTTGAGCAATATGAGATGGAACGGAGTTCCATGCAATAATGGCTCTATATAATACTGTACGCTTTCTTGAATTTGTTCTGGATTTGGGGACTGTGAAAAGACCCCTGGTGGCATGTCTGGTGGGGTAAGTGTGTGTGTCAGAGCTGTGTGTAAGTTGACTATGCAAACAATTTGGGATTTTCAACACGTGAATGTTTTTTGTGATGCAGTCAGTCTCTCCTCAACTCTTAGCCAAGAGAGACTGGCATGCATAGTATTTATATCAGCCCTCTGATTATAATGAAGAGCAAGACGTGCCGCTCTGTTTTGGGCCAGCTGCAGCTTAACTAGGTCTTTCCTTGCAGCACTGGACCACACGACTGGACAATAACTATGATTAGACAAAACTAGAGCCTGCAGAACTTGCTTTTTGGAGTGTGGTGTCAAAAAAGCAGAGCATCTCTTTATTACGGACAGACCTCTCCCCATCTTTACAACCATTGAATCTATATGTTTTGACCATGATCGTTTACAATCTAAGGTAAAGCCAAGTAATTTAGTCTCCTCAACTTGTTCAACAGCCACACCATTCATTACCAGATTCAGCTGAGGTCTAGAACTTAGGGAATGATTTGTACAAATACAATGCTCTTAGTTTTAGAGATGTTCAGGACCAGTTTATTAGTGGCCACCCATTCCAAACCAGACTGCAACTCTTTGTTAAGGGTT
Source organism: Coregonus lavaretus (assembly GCF_964263955.1). NCBI lineage: Eukaryota > Metazoa > Chordata > Actinopteri > Salmoniformes > Salmonidae > Coregonus > Coregonus lavaretus. Next base: position 32,014,741 of record NC_140005.1, on the reverse strand, counting down.
TCAGTGACTTCATTAGTTGTGGTTGCTGATGCGTATATGGTTGAATCATCAGCATACATGGACACACATGCTTTGTTTAATGCCAGTGGCAGGTCATTGGTAAAAATAGAAAAGAGTAGAGGGCCTAGAGAGCTGCCCTGTGGTACACCACACTTTACATGTTTGACATTAGAGAAGCTTCCATTAAAGAAAACTCTTAGATAGATAGCTCTGAAACCATGATATGGTAGAGGTTGAAAAGCCATAACACATACGTTTTTTCAACAACAGGTTATGGTCAATAATATCAAAGGCTGCCCTGAAATCTAACAGTACAGCTCCCACAATCTTCTTATTATCAATTTCTTTCAACCAATCATCAGTCATTTGTGTCAGTGCAGTACATGTTGAGTGCCCTTCCCTATAAGCATGTTGAAAGTCTGTTGTTAATTTGTTTACAGAGAAATCGCATTGTATTTGGCCAAACACAATTTTTTCCAACAGTTTGCTAAGAGCTGGCAGCAAGCTTATAGGTCTACTGTTAGAACCAATAAAGGCTGCTTTACCTTTCTTGGGTAGCGGAATTACTTTGGCTTCCCTCCAGGCCTGAGGACAAAGACTTTCCTCTAGGCTCAGCTTAAAGACATGACAGATAGGAGTGGCTATAGAGTCAGCTACCATCCTCAGTAGCTTTCCATTTAAGTTGTCAATGCCAGGAGGTTTGTCATTATTGATCGATAACAATAATTTGTCCACCTCTCCCAAACTAACTTTACAAAAATCAAACTTGCAATGCTTTTCTTTCATTATTTGTTTTGAATGCATGAATATGATGGCTCACTGTTCATTGTTGGCATTTCCTGCCTAAATTTGCCCACTCTGCCAATGAAGTAGTCATTAAAATAATTGGCAACATCAAATGGTTTTGTGATGAATAAGCCATCTGATTCAATGAAAGATGGAGTAGAATTTGTCTTTCTACCCATAATTTCATTTAAAGTACTCCAAAGTATTTTTCCATCATTCTTTATATCATTGATCTTGGCTTCATAATATAGTTTCTTCTTCTTTTTGTTGAGTTTAGTCACATATCTCAATTTGCAGTAAGTCAACCAGTCAGATGTGCAGCCAGACTTATTAGCCACTCCTTTTGCCCCATCTCTTTCAACCATACAGTTTTTCAATTCCTCATCAATCCATGGAGCCTTAACAGTTCTAACAGTCAGTTTCCTAACAGGTGCATGTTTATCAATAATTGGAAGAAACAATTTCATAAATTCATCAAGTGCAGCATCTGGATGCTCCTTATTAATCATATCAGACCAACAAATATTTTTTATATGAGTCACAGCAAAATCTTTTGTATGATCTCTTATACACTATTTTACGCCCAGCTGTTGGAACTTTGGCTTTCCTGGATATAGCCACTATATTGTGATCAGTGCATCCAATGGGTACGGATACAGCTTTAGAACAAAGTTCTACAGTATTAGTAAAAATGTGATCGATACATGTGGATGATCTTGTTCCTGTAGTGTTTGTAAACACCCTGGTAGGTTGATTAATAACCTGAACCAAATTACAGGCACTGGTTACAGTAAGAAACTTCCTATTAAGTGGACAGCTTGATGAAAACCAGTCAATATTCAGGTCCCCAAGAAAGTAGACCTCTCTGTCTCACATACACTATCAAGCATTTCACACATATTATTTCAATACTGACTGTTCGCACTTGGTGGCCTATAGCAACACCCCAAAAGAAAAGGCTTTAGATGTGGCAAGTGAACCTGCAACCACAACACTTCAATAACACTTGACATAAGATCTTCTCTAAGCATTACAGGGATATGTCTCTGAATATATACAGCAACACCTCCCCCATAAGCACAGATGTTATATTCTTGTATTGCTACTGCTGTATCATCAAATTAATTATCTAAGTGAGTCTCAGAAATGGCTAATATATGAATGTTATCTGATGTTAGAAAGTTATTGATTTCATGAACCTTATTTCTAAGGCTACATATATTAATATGGGCTATTTTCAGCCCTTTCCTGGGTAGCTTATCAGAGATAGACATAATACTGGAAAGAGCAAACAAAGCAAGATAAAAAATATATACATTCAGCAGTCCGTTAATCAATTGATGTTTGTGTGTGTGTGCTGTGGGGTTGAAGCTACGAACCCATAGGTTTGGCTCTCTCATCCCTTCCAGGTTTCTGGGGGGGAGGGTGGACAATGAGCCTGTCACAGTGGATGTAAGCAATGTCCCCACGCGCTCTGGCAGCTTTAATGGCTGGGAGAAGTTCTTTCCTCTTCTGGTGCACAGCTTAAGGATAGTCATCGTTGAGAAAGATATACGTTCCTCTCAAGTTCTTGGCTCTTTCCAGAACAGCTACCTTGTCCTTGAACCTCAGGAACTTGACCACCATCGGCCTGGGCCTGTCACCTGTGCCGGTGATGGCTTTTCCAGTCCTGTGGGCGCGCTCCACCTCAATCTTCCTGTGGTCCATCTTCAATTTCTCAGAGATCATTTCCCTCACTTTGTCCTCAGACTCTGTCCAGGTCTCATGTGGAGATTCTGCAATTCCGTCCACAACCATGCCATCCAGCCCTGGAGTTTTCCCGGATTGCATCAAGAAGTTCCTCCTCTGTAATTTCGCCTTCACATTAGTCTTTCTGTATGGCTGTTAATCTTCCATTATCAATAGAAAGAAAAAAATCCATACAATTAGCTTCGGTTAGAGGTTACAGGAGAGGGTCGCAGTTCCGGAGCGACCCACTAGGTGTCATCCTCCGACAACCTTAGGCACCTCCTCACTCACAGTCTGGACTAATCATGATCCTATTGGTGTCACCTGTGTCTACCTGTTCACCTGTGTATTTATGCCCTCACTTCCCTTTGTTCCCTTGCTCAGTTTTCTCTGCTAAGCAGTACTAATTACATTTACATTTCAGTCATTTAGCAGACGCTCTTATCCAGAGCGACTTACAGTTAGTGATTACATTTTTTTTTTTTATATACTGGCCCCCCGTGGGAATCGAACCCACAACCCTGGCGTTGCAAACGCCATGCTCTATCAACTGAGCTACATCCCTGCCGGCCATTCCCTCCCCTAACCTAGACGACGCTGGGCCAATTGTGCGCCGCCCATGAGTCTCCCGGTCGCGGCCGGCTGCGACAGAGCCTGGATTCGAACCAGGATCTCTAGTGGCACAGTTAGCACTGCGATGCAATGCCTTAGACCACTGCGCCACTCAGGAGTTAATCAGTCTCTAATCAGTCTCTGATCGCGGGACGTATGAACAGGTACGTGAATAGTGTTCTCCCTGTTTAGTTATTATTTCAGTCACAGTTAGTATTTCGTATTTTAGCTGGCAGCCTGCTTTTTGGAGTCTTATTTGCGCCGCCTTCTTTTTTTGTGTAAAGTCCGTTATTTTGTATCCTGGCTTCGGAACCATCAGTAAAGATGCTTGTTTCGCCATCTCTGCCTACTGCCTACTGTCTATCCTGCACCGCACCTGGGTCACACCTCACACCAAACTGAGCCAATATGGACCCAGCGGAGGAAGCACAGTATCATAGTGCATTGGCAACGCAGGGAGCCATGCTGAACTAGCATGACCGCAGCCTGCAGCAGATCACAAGCATAACATCTGCTAAACACGTGTTTGTGACAAATAACATTTTATTTTATTTGATCACCGAGAATCTCCGCCAGCTGACGATCGCCGTGCAGAGCCGGGTGGACACCCGACCAGCCCCGGCAGCTGGCGGAGCAGAAGCCGCGGCAGCGGCATCTCCTGTCTCGCCTGCGACATCGCAGGAACCCCAACTAACACCTCCGGAGAGGTACGACGGACGTCCAAAGGGCTGCAGGGAATTCCTCACCCAGTGTTCCCTGATATTCAGCCTACAACACTCCTCCTTCCCGACGGAGCAGGGCCGAGTGGCCTACATTATCACTCTGTTGACTGGTCGGGCCCTTTCCTGGGCTACCGCGGAGTGGGACAGCCAAACTCCGGCGTGTTCCGATTCCTACCTATTCACCCAGGAGCTACGCAAGGTGTTCGACACCTCTCGGGTGGTGTCGGCGCATGAGGCCGGGAGGCGGCTCACGGCCTGTCGGCAGTGTGACCGTTCGGTGGCGGACTACTCTGTGGAGTTCCGGACCCGGGCTCGAAAGGCAGGATGGGAGGAGGCCGCCCTGGTCGTCCTTTACGCTCAGGGGCTATCGGAGGGGATGAAGGACGAACTCTCCTTCAGGGAACTGCCTGAGCAACTGGACGGCCTCGTCAACCTCTCGGTGCGGGTAGACAATCAGCGTTGTGAGAGGGCGCACAAGAGAGGCATGACACAAGGCGCGCCTCCGCGTCCCCCTATCAGCCCGGAGAAGCCGGGTAAATGGGAGGGCTCGCAAGTATCGGGAGGGGTGCTTAGCGGGCAGGAAACAAAACCCTGACTCCGTGACTTTTCTCCCCGTCTGGATTCAGTGGGCCTGCGCTGCGCGTCGGGCGCATTCACTGGTGGATTCTGGGGCCGCGGGAAACCTGATGGACGCGGGGCTGGCCCAAGGGTGGAGCGTTCCATTACTTTCCCTCTCCGAGCCGGTTCCAGTCATGGGACTGGACGGCCGGCCGTTGGGGTCGGGCTTCATCACCCGGCACACTGTCCCCGTATGTGTCCGTCCCTCTACCTCACACGCAGGCACGGGCTTCTTCTTCGTGGGGAAAAAGTACGGTGGGCAGCGGCTGTGCATTGATTACCGGGCGCTCATCGACATCACGGTTAAGAACCGCCACCCACTCCCCCTAATGAGGACGGCATTCGAGTCGTTGCAGGGAGCCCGGATCTTCACCAAGCTGGACTTGATGACTACAACCTGGAGAAGGATTCGGGAGGAGGATGAGTGGAAGACGGCTTTTAACACACCCAGTGGGAATTACAAGTACCAAGTCATGCCATTTGGTCTAGCCAATTTTTATAGCCGATTTATTTGCAATTTTAGCTCCCTAGCCACTCCTCTGACAGCCCTCACCCAGACGAGCGTACGCTCCTTCGCCTGTACCCCGGAAGCGGGGAACGCATTTGATGAGCTTAAGCGACATGTTACATCGTCCCCGGTCCTCGGGCATCCTGAACCGTCCCTGCCATTCATTGTCGAGGTGGATGCTTCAGACGTTGCAGTGGGAGCAATCCTGTCCCAGCGGTTCCTCACGGACAGTAAGACTCACCCCTTTGCGTTTTACTCCCGTCGGCTGTCCCCGGCGGAGCTGAATTACGACGTGGGGAACCGTGAGCTGCTAGCGGTCAAGCTCACCCTGGGGGAGTGAAGACATCGGCTAGAGGGGGCCGCCCATCCATTCATCGAATGGACTACCCACAAGAACTTAGCCTACATTCAGGGTGCCAAGAGGCTCAACACACGCCAAGCCAGGTGGGCTTTATTCTTCACCAGGTTCCGGTTCACCATCTCATACCGTCCTGGGTCGAAGAACAACAAGCCTGACACGCTCTCCTGGCAGTTCGACCCTATGGACCTGGTGGAGAGGGATGACCCTATTGTCCCCAATGCCCTGATTGCTGCCCCAGTCTAGTGGGGAATTGATAGGCTGGTCAGAGCAGCGCTACAGCGGGAGCCCGATCCGGGCGGAGGCCAATCTGGGAGGATGTACGTACCCAAGGCGGCGCGCTCACGACAGATTCAGTGGGCGCACGCATCCGACCTCACCAGCCATCCAGGGGGCCCCAGGATGTTGGAGTTCCTGAGTAGGAGGTTATGGTGGCCATCTGCTGAGGGGGATACGCGCGCCTTCGTGGCTGCTTGCCCGGTGTCCGCGCGCACGAAGAGCTCACGTCAGCCCGTGGCAGGGCTGCTCCGACCCCTGCCTATCCCCAAGCGCCCCTGGTCCCACATCTCGCTGGATTTCATTTCTGCCCTACCCCCCTCTGATGGATACACAGTCATCCTGGTCGTTGTGGACCGGTTCCCGAAGGCTGCCCACTTCATTCCCCTTCCCAAACTCCCATCGGCCCGGGAGACAGCTAAGTTGGTGGTGCAGCACGTTTTCCGAGTCCATGGCCAACCCCAAGATGTGGTGTCGGATCGGGGCCCTCAGTTCGCCTCCAGGTTCTGGAAGGCGTTCACCACCTACCTCTGCGCCTCCGTCAGATTGTCTTCCAGGATCTGGAGTGGGTGCTACGCCTCCAGCAACCCAGCTACGTGGAGTCAGCGACTGGTGTGGGCGGAGTACGCTCACAACACCCTTCTCTGCTCGTCCACCGGCCTGTCCCCCTTCCAGTGCCAATACGGGTAACAACCCCCCTATTCCCCCGAGCAAGAGGAGGAGGCGGCGGTCCTGTCGGTCCAGGCCCACATCAGTCGCTGTCGCCGCACCTGGAGGCAGATACGGGCGGCGCTTAAGCGGGCCTCGTCAGGTATCAACATCAGGCCAACCGCAGGCGTCGCCCGGCCCCGGGTTTTTCGCCCGGGACAGAGGGTGTGGCTCTCCACGCGGGATCTTCCCCTCCACGTGGAGTCCAGGAAGCTGTCCTCCCGGTTCGTCGGGCCATTCAGAGTGGTCCAGCGAGTCAACCCAGTGGCCTACCGCCTGCAACTTCCCCCACCATGCGGGTGCATCCCACATTCCATGTGTCCCTCCTCAAGCCCGTCGCCACCTGTCCCCTGGCTCCCCCTCCTCGTCCTGTTCCCCCGCTGCGCCTCGTCATGGGCAGCCGGCTTTTACTGTGGACCGGATCCTGGACTGCCGGCGGGTGGGGAGGGGTCTTCAATTTCTGGTGGACTGTGAGGGTTATGAGCCAGAGGAGCGGTCCTAGGTGCCCAGGAGGGCCATTCTGTACCCAGGGCCAAGATGAACAGGAGAGGGTCGCAGTTCCGGAGTGACCCACTAGGTGTCATCCTCCGACAATCTTAGGCACCTCCTCACTCACAGTCTGGACTAATCATGATCCTATTGGTGTCACCTGTGTCTACATGTTCACCTGTGTATTTATGCCCTCACTTCCCTGTGTTCACTTGCTCAGTTTTTTCTGCTAGTTTCACTATGCCAAGCAGTACTAATCAGTCTCTGATCGTGGGACGTATGAACAGGTACGTGAGAAGTGTTCTCCCTGTTTAGTTATTATTTCAGTCACAGTTAGTATTTCATATTTTGGCTGACAGCGTTATTTTTGGAGTCTTATTTGCTCCGCCTTTCTTTTTCGTGCAAAATCCGTTATTTTGTATCCTGGCTTCGGGACCATCAGTAAAGATCCTTGTTTCGCCATCTCTGCCTACTGCCTACTGTCTATCCTGCACCGCTCCTGGGTCACACCTCACTCCAACCCTTACACATATGCTTAAAGTACTTTGCTTCCTCCTTCAAAATATAATTTGGTGAATCATGGGTTACTCCGTCATTTGCAACCAGTTTCAGTAATTAATTTTTGGTACCATTTCTATGTTGAAGATTAAAAACGAATTTGGTGCATCTTTCCCCATATTCCATCCAGTTTGCTTTATTTTTTATAATATATTACACTTTATCTTTCTTTAATAAGTTCCTCCATTTCTTTTTGTTTTTCCTCTAACTTATCATGAGCCTCTATGGTACAGTTTTTATTGCTATCTATCTGTTCTGTTAGACCTTCTATTTTCTTTGTTAGTAGGACTCTTTTGACCTAAATTGCTTTTGTTTTCGAGATGAGTACTGAATTGCATGGCCTCTAAAGGCACATAAAATGGCCCATACAATAATGGGATTTGCTGTACCTAATGTTATGTTGGAAAAATTAAGTTCTAAATTCCTCTGTCCTAGTTAAAAACAAGTTATCATCCAATAGGCCTTGATTAAATTTCCAATATCCTCACCCACGTGGAAATTCACTAAGAGTACTGTACAGTGGGGAAAAAAAGTATTTAGTCAGCCACCAATTGTGCAAGTTCTCCCACTTAAAAAGATGAGAGAGGCCTGTAATTTTCATCATAGGTACACGTCAACTATGACAGACAAAATGAGAATTTTTTTCTCCACAAAATGACATTGTAGGATTTTTAATGAATTTATTTGCAAATTATGGTGGAAAATAAGTATTTGGTCAATAACAAAAGTTTCTCAATACTTTGTTATATACCCTTTGTTGGCAATGACACAGGTCAAACGTTTTCTGTAAGTCTTCACAAGGTTTTCACACACTGTTGCTGGTATTTTGGCCCATTCCTCCATGCAGATCTCCTCTAGAGCAGTGATGTTTTGGGGCTGTTGCTGGGCAACACGGACTTTCAACTCCCTCCAAAGATTTTCTATGGGGTTGAGATCTGGAGACTGGCTAGGCCACTCCAGGACCTTGAAATGCTTCTTACGAAGCCACTCCTTCGTTGCCCGGGCGGTGTGTTTGGGATCATTGTCATGCTGAAAGACCCAGCCACGTTTCATCTTCAATGCCCTTGCTGATGGAAGGAGGTTTTCACTCAAAATCTCACGATACATGGCCCCATTCATTCTTTCCTTTACACGGATCAGTAGTCCTGGTCCCTTTGCAGAAAACAGCCCCAAAGCATGATGTTTCCACCCCCATGCTTCACAGTAGGTATGGTGTTCTTTGGATGCAACTCAGCATTCTTTGTCCTCCAAACACGACGAGTTGAGTTTTTACCAAAAAGTTCTATTTTGGTTTCATCTGACCATATGACATTCTCCCAATCCTCTTCTGGATCATCCAAATGCACTCTAGCAAACTTCAGACGGGCCTGGACATGTACTGGCTTAAGCAGGGGGACACGTCTGGCACTGCAGGATTTGAGTCCCTGGCGGCGTAGTGTGTTACTGATGGTAGGCTTTGTTACTTTGGTCCCAGCTCTCTGCAGGTCATTCACTAGGTCCCCCCGTGTGGTTCTCACCGTTCTTGTGATCATTTTGACCCCACGGGGTGAGATCTTGCGTGGAGCCCCAGATCGAGGGAGATTATCAGTGGTCTTGTATGTCTTCCATTTCCTAATAATTGCTCCCACAGTTGATTTCTTCAAACCAAGCTGCTTACCTATTGCAGATTCAGTCTTCCCAGCCTGGTGCAGGTCTACAATTTTGTTTCTGGTGTCCTTTGACAGCTCTTTGGTCTTGGCCATAGTGGAGTTTGGAGTGTGACTGTTTGAGGTTGTGGACGGGTGTCTTTTATACTGATAACAAGTTCAAACAGGTGCCATTAATACAGGTAACGAGTGGAGGACAGAGGAGCCTCTTAAAGAAGAAGTTACAGGTCTGTGAGAGCCAGAAATCTTGCTTGTTTGTAGGTGACCAAATACTTATTTTCCACCATAATTTGCAAATAAATTCATAAAAAATCCTACAATGTGATTTTCTGGATTATTTTTTATCAATTTGTCTGTCATAGTTGACGTGTACCTATGATGAAAATTACAGGCCTCTCTCATCTTTTTAAGTGGGAGAACTTGCACAATTGGTGGCTGACTAAATACTTTTTTCCCCCACTGTATATGGCTATTATCTGATGGTCCGACCGCATTCTGTCCCCTATCAACACTTTTTAAACTTTTGGTGCCAACGAGAATGACATAAGAAAGAAGTCAAGATGACTAGCTTGATTGAGCCTTCGCCATGTATATCTCACTAGGTCAGGATATTTAAGCCTCCATATATTCACTTGTTCCAATATATCCATGACATTCACGATTTCCTTAAGAGCATGAGGGTGATAGTTTGTAGTGTGATTTCCTTTACGGTATTTAAAACAGTATTATAATCTCCCACCATAATAATAGAGTCTTGTATTGCTTACAGGGTTGATAATGTATTATATATATTTTCAAAGAAGCATGGATCATCATTATTTGGTCCGTAAAGGTTAATGAGCCATATCTGTTTGTGGTCCAATAACATATTTAAAATCATCCATTTACCTTGCGGATCTGTTTGGACAATTTGCACATTCGGATCTAAATTACTGTTAATTAATATCATCACCCCTTTTGAGTTTCTTTGCCCATGGGAGAATTATACTTTGCCCCCCCCCCCCCCCCCCCCCCCCCCCAGTCCTTTTTCCACACAACTTCATCTAAAATTGTTGAATGAGTTTCCTGTAAACAATAGATATTATATTCCTTCTCTTTGAGCCAGGTAAATATTGTTGTTCTTTTCTTATCTGCTAAGCCATTACAATTATAACTGGCTATACTTATTTCACCATTTCACCATTTACCATAATGAGATACAAGTTTGAAATCTATTTATCTTAATATATGTTTGTAAATGTACCATTAAAAAGTACCATAGTGATTGAGTTTCCATATAGCTGTACCATGATATTCGCATTGCTACTAAGTAACCCTCCAATTGTTCTCCACTATTCCATCCGCTAAAGCCCCTCCCCATCCCAAATTGGGTTGTAATCCCAGTGACCGGCAGACCACCCTTGTCCCACCAGATCCCTAGGCCCCCCGAGAGCCCAGGACCCATCCTTCGAAAACAGCACACAGTGCCACCCACAGAACAGAAGTAGATCAACCGCTAAAAGTATTTACAATGCTCTCACCTCAATTTGCTTTATATATAGCTATTAACCACTTTCCCCCACAATCAACCATAAGCTCAGATGCTCAACGGTTGTTACATCCCAGAGCCCAACTCAAGAAAGGACCTGATTTACAAATGCATATACAGTTACAGCTGTTTGAGAAAGCATGCTAGATTGAGCAAAAATTTGCAACATTTTGAGATTTGATTAACCAATGTCAAGTTCTAGGTGATGGAGATCAGATCTACCCCCTTCTGGAAGAGAAGCTTTTAGTATATCAGAGGCATAAATTAGGCCAAATTACCTGCTCCCTTCATGAACTTAAAACAACGTCTTTCCCAGGTGCTGTCTAGTGGTGTACACTCGATAACTAAATTGTTTATTTTGTTATTTTTTGTGAGTGGTGGCCAATAACAGATGTCATATTTGAGCCATACTTGTGGAACTACTGCATATGGCTCGTTCTTTTCATCCAGAATCGAAACTACGGCAAACTTCATGATCTAAAGGCAGAAGAGAAAGAAGGAGAACTAGGCATAAAGACCACTTACAATTAAAAAATTATAATTTACACTACAATCACACAATACCCAATGAAACCCTAAGATATTTACCTTGTGAGAGGCGAACAGAAACAAACAGGGCTATGCCAAGTCTACAAGTGGCTCAATTGAAAGCCAGCATATCCATCCTGGCAAGGAAGAAGAAAGTATTTCTTAATTTGTAACATTGTGGAAGCTGAGATGATCTGATAATCCAGAGAGGTGGAAAATGCCTATCTTGGAAGATGGCAAAGGGTAGGTGATGAAATCGACCATGTTCCTTAACCTCTTGTAGATTACGAAAGTGTTGGCCATTTCATCGACAACCACATTCTGTACAACAGCAATGTCCTGGTTTTGTAACAGGACACAGTTGTCTCCCTCTGACCTTTTCACAGTGAATTCTCTAAAGTAAAACTCCTCACACTGATTTGTCACTGCCAGCCTGTTAAGGAGTGGTCCGCTGTTGTGCTATCTCAGAGACCTTGCTTTGGAGGTGTTCGTTCTTCTGTGTTGTTTTTTCTCTGACAGTCAACAAACCACCTGCTCCAGTGGGTGGGCAGGCTTGTGAAGCAGTCTCTTCATTTTCCCTAATACGTTTTCAAATGGGAAACAAGAGATGTTGTCAAGGGCACCATACATCTTGGCTTCTTGGTGAAGGTGCACCAATCAATGCATGTTGTATGACACTTGTTCTTTTCCATAAAGTTTGCTGCAGTGGTCGACAAACAAAACCAAGAGGATGTGGGCATAGTCAGCTTGATCTGCGCACAGAGACACATTCAACAGGATGGTGATGCCAACTGAAGTTGTTGTACACTCGAGTTGGTACAAGCCCTTTCAAGCTGACTGGTCCAGTGTAAAGGAGGAACTGTCTGAATTCAGTAGCTTTCCATTGCTCAACTTCCTCCATGGAACTTTGCTTCCTGTTGAAATCGCATGGAACGTGAGGTCTGAAGGTCAGGATTACTTTGGAGATCTCCTTTACCATGCTGGGTGCCAATCTTGTTGCCAGATGTCCCTTTAGCCAAAGATTTAACCATTTCATTGTCACTCCTAGGCACACCAGATTTAATGTAATCCAGTGGGAACTGTGTCACCAATCCAACAGACAGAAAAGCAAGTGGTGTTTCTCCATACGATGGCTGTCATCCAAGAGAATCAGGGACTGCATTGTCCAATCTCAGAGTTGCATCTCAAAGTTAACGCAAGGTAGTTTCATGGTTTATTTCGGAATCTTTCCCTTTAAATCACCATAGAAACGTCCCCTCTCAACGTTGATTGACCAGGGTTAGAGGAATGGAAAGCCACGGTTCTGGAGATGACAATTGCAAGGGTATCAAGTTAATTTTTAGATGATTCGGGATGAGTCGGATCGGAAAGTGAACGAAAAGCAGCCAACAAGTGCTCAGCATATGTGGGAACTCCTTCAAGACTGTTGGAAAAGCATTCCAGGTGAAGCTAGTTGAGAGAATGCCAAGAGTGTGCAAAGCTTTCATCAAGGAAAAGGGTGGCTATTTGAAGAATCTCAAATATAAAATATATTTTGATTTATTTAACACTTTTTTAGTTACTACATGATTCCATATGTGTTATTTCATAGTTTTGATGTCTTCACTATTATTCTACAATGTAGAAAATAGTTAAAAATAAAGTAAAACCCTTGAATGAGTAGGTGTTCTAAAACTTTTGACTGGTAGTGTAGGTCATAGAAATATATTTGTGAAAAAGATAGTCCATTGCAAGGGGAAAATAACAAATGCAACAGACTTTGCATTCTAGTCTGGTCCATGAACAGATGAGTAAACTAAGAACAGAATTAAAATGCGTTGTAAAGAAAAAAAAAAAGAGGTCCATCATCTCCGGCTAGTTTTTAACATCGACAACATGAATTGCTCTCCATGATTCAAAATCCAGGCAAGCGAATGGTGTTCCATCCATCTTTTGACTAAAAGTGTGCCACTAGTGTATATTCAGTATTTCAAAACGTTTGGTGGTGATAAACACAAACAAATAAACTGTTGTTTAGTTCCAAAAGCCTACCGTCTCCATGTTCTATTGCTACTACTACGTTCAAGGGAGGATGGTTACTAACTTCCTGTTTATGACATTGGGCTTTCCGGCTTCTTCTGTGAGGGTTTAAGAGTTGCTGCCATCTACTGTAAGTACTGTGCATTTCTCTTTTGGCAAGGTTGTAGGAGAGTAGAAATCATATAAACTGTAGCAGCCTGTGTACTGTATATCTAATGCAAATAGCATTACTTGGCAAAGGAGGGTAAAAAGGGGGTATGGACCTTCATTAAATTTGGAATGTAGGCTATGTATTAATGGCCTCAATACAATAGACTAGAATTGGCTTCATGACCACAGACAATTTCACCCTTAATGACAATGATCAACGGTTTAGGGAGTTGCATCTCTTTAACAAAGGAACTGGAACAGTTGCTAGGACAATTGGTATTGCCTTGAAAATATAGCCTAGTGTATAAAACAAATGTAGGCTATTAATACATTCTCATTTTAGCAGACACTCTTATCCAGATTTTTCACCTAGTCAGCTTGGGGATTAGAACCAGCGACCTTTCGGTTACTGGCACAACGCTCTTAACCACTAAGCTACCTGCCGCCCATTATTAGGTTTATCACTTTTGTGTCATCCTCGATTACTCTTTATGCACTGTGTCCTGTGTGTGTGTTTTTTTTGTTTTAAGTGGCAAAATTATCGAATAAAATTTAAATCACAGAAGAAATGTAGGCTAAGGTTTATAGATCACAACAAAACAGCTTGCAGTCTCTGGCTGGCTGTGGTTAGCTCTGGCAGGCCGAATTTGAGATTAGAGAAATTCCTGGATATTGTCTTTCAAATTAACTCATTGCTAGATGGCTTGCCTAGGGCTGTCATCTGAGTGGAGGCTAAACGCTAGAGATGCAAAAGTGGCCTGTCGAGGGCTTATAGTAGTCCTCTGAATGGGGGCTACCCGCCAGAGATGCAAATCACGTCTTGAGCAGCAAACTCCACTCGCCCGCCGTCTCACTTGCGACATAAGAAACAAACACACACAGTGGAGGTACAGGTCTACCTTTGGAAGTATAGCTGCATCACATGTATGAGTAAAGAAAGACTCCCTGAAAGATGATAGCTTTCCAAGTATCCAATACGTCATGAATATAAATAATAATCTGCATACTTCAAATGTCTCTGTAGGTAAAATCAGTGAAAAGTAATATTCTCAATGAGGAAAAGTATCTTCTAATGATTTAATGGGGTTATCAGTAGACTTGAATACAGAAAGTGAAGTATAAAATAGACTAAATGTGGTAATAGAAAAAGTGGTTTCTATTATTCAAGTAGCCTTCACATGATATGCCAAGGAGTCAGAGACATGTCTGTTCAGTTTGTCTTTCTATAATGACAGAGAGAGAGAGAGAGAGAGGAGAGAGAGAGAGAGAGAGAGAGGAGAGAGAGAAGAGAGAGAGAGAGAGAGAGAGAGAGAGAGAGAGAGAGAGAGAGAGAGAGAGAGAGAGAGAGAGAGAGAGAGAGAGAGAGAGAGTGAGAGAGAGAGAGAGAGAGAGAGAGAGAGAGAGAGAGAGAGAGAGAGAGAGAGAGAGAGAGAGAGAGAGAGAGAGAGAGAGAGAGAGAGAGAGAGAGAGAGAGAGAGAGAGACTGCAGGAACAAATGCAGTGGAGAAACTTTGGTGAGACAGAGAGAGGGAGACTGCAGTGGGTAATTATATCAAATGAATATTTTCACTTGGTTAACATCCTTCTCTGCTGGAGCCAGAGTGGCAGCCCGCTTCTCCCTGAGCATGACGGAAATAAATAGATTTTAGCACTTTAAAAAATAGAAGTAGATTGAAATCTACTTTGTGCATCTGAAAAATATTAGTATGCTCCAATCAACCATGAAATACATCCCCTGCTGAAATCATGAAGTGTGGGGCAGGCAGGGTTTGGCTGTTTGGCTTTACTAACCACTTGATAGATAGAAGAAGAACACTCTTATCCTCTCGTGTCAGCTGGAGTTTCTAAAGGTTTGTGTGTCCTCTATTCTAAAATATAGACTTTATGGCTGCACTTTACTTAACAGCCAATGTGGGTTCTTAGAATTGGTTCAGCATGAGGAAGCTTTCTACTTATGTGTGAGAGACTTTGACATTTTCAACTCTTAATTACATTTGACATTTTAGTCATTTAGCAGATGCTCTTATCCAGAGCGACTTACAGTTAGTGAGTGCATAAATTTTTCATACTGGGGCTTGTGTTGTCAAGATTGCGGAGCACACTTAAAGACAGGTTTCAAGTCACGAACGGCCCTTATATTGTAACGTCTCATGTCACCGACAGGGATCAAGGGTGGTGAGTGATGGACCGAGTTAATCATTGGAGTAACAGCCATCACCATCAAGGGATCTCTTGGGTCCACTTAAAGACAGGCTGCGTATAGACTGACAGCACTGTGGAGCCTATCCCAGTCCAACAGTAATACTAGCTAGCTAACTCACCCTCAGAGCACTTAGCTCCAGACAACTCAAACACTGGTCTCTGGCTAGAGGAGGGGCTCAGAGGACTGAAATGAGCGGACCTGAGAGGTCTGGTCTTTGGTTTGTTTGTCTTTTTATTCAGGTGGATTACCTGCCATGAAATGTTCAATAACAAAAAGTACTGTCCGCACCCAGCTAAATCTAATTTTGAAGCCTTTACTCTCTTTTTTGTTTTGTTGATGTTATATACACAGTGGTTCATAGTTACATCCTCTTTTGTCATCCTTTTTGTAACCGTAATGATGTTTCTAACTATTGTACTACTTGGCACTCGACAAAAAGGCATGTTGGATTTTGCTTTATACTCTTCCCTTTCATCTAGTAATTAGTATTATTTTTAATGCGTTAGGGGGCTCTGGGTCTCTGTTCTTATCAAATCAAATCAAATCAAAATTAATTTGTCACATGCACCGAATACAACAGCTGTAGACCTTCCAGTGAAATGGTTACTTACAAGCCCTTAACCAACAATGCAGTTTTAAGAAAGAATACCCCCCAAAAAATAAGAAATAAAAGTAACAAATAATGAAAGACCAGAAGCAAAAAAACAATAGTAAAATAACAATAGTGATGCTACAGTGCCTTGCAAAAGTATTCATCCCCCTTGGCGTTTTTCCTATTTTGTTGCATTACAACCTATAATTTAAATGGATTTTCATTTGGATTTCATGTAATGGACATACACAAAATAGTCAAAATTGGTGAAGTGAAATGAAAAAAATAATTTGTTTCAAATAATTCTAAAAAATATATAACGGAAAAGTGGTGTGTGCATATGTATTCACCCCCTTTGCTATGAAGCCCCTAAATAAGATCTGGTGTAACCAATTACCTTCAGAAGTCACATAATTAGTTAAGTAAAATCCACCTGTGTGCAATCTAAGTGTCACATGATCTCAGTGTATATATACACCTGTTCTGAAAGGCCCCAGAGTCTGCAACACCACTAACCAATGGGCACCACCAAGCAAGCGGCACCATGTAGACCAAGGAGCTCTCCAAACAGGTCAGGGACAAAGTTGTGGAGAAGAACAGATCAGGGTTGGGTTATAAAAAAAATATCAGAAACTTTGAACATCCCACGGAGCACCATTTAATCGATTATTAAAAAATTGAAAGAATATGGCACCACAACAAACCTGCCAAGAGAGGGCCGCCCACCAAAACTCACGGACCAGGCAAGGAGGGCATTAATCAGAGAGGCAACAAAGAGACCAACGATAACCCTGAAGGAGCTGCAAAGCTCCACAGCGGAGATTGGAGTATCTGTCCATAGGACCACTTTAAGCCGTACACTCCACAGAGCTGGGCTTTACGGAAGAGTGGCCAGAAAAAGCTATTGCTTAAAGAAAAAAAACAGCTAACACATTTGATGTTCGCCAAAGGCATGTGGGAGACTCCCCAAACATATGGAAGAAGGTACTCTGGTCAGATGAGACTAAAATTGAGATTTTTGGCCATCAAGGAAAACGCTATGTCTGGCGCAAAGCCAACAGCTCTCATCACCCCGAGAACACCATCCCCACAGTGAAGCATGGTGGTAGCAGCATCATGGGGCGGCAGGTAGCTTAGTGGTTAAGAGCGTTGTGCCAGTAACCGAAAGGTTGCTGGTTCTAATCCCTGAGCCGACTAGGTGAAAAATCTGTTGATGTGCCCTTGAGC
The DNA here is from genome assembly GCF_964263955.1 of Coregonus lavaretus. Classification (NCBI taxonomy): domain Eukaryota; kingdom Metazoa; phylum Chordata; class Actinopteri; order Salmoniformes; family Salmonidae; genus Coregonus; species Coregonus lavaretus. Next base: position 31,997,485 of record NC_140005.1, on the reverse strand, counting down.
AAGGTACTTAACCCTAATTGCTCCTGTAAGTCGCTCTGGATAAGAGCGTCTGCTAAATGAGTAAAATGTAATGCAGTGGGGATGTTTTTAATCGGCAGCGACTGGGATAGTGGTAAGGAATGATGGATGGCGCTAAATACAGGGAAATTCTTGAGGGAAACCTGTTTCAGTCTTCCAGAGTATACTGCTAAAGCAACACTCGAGTGGTTTAGGAGGAAACATTCAAATGTCTTGGAATGGCCTAGTCAAAGCCCAAACCTCAATCCAGTTGAGAATCTGTGGTATGACTTAAAGATTGCTGTCACCAGCGGAACCCATTCAACTTGAAGGAGATGCAGCAGTTTTGCCTTGAAGAATGGGCAAAAATCCCAGTGGCTAGATGTGCCAAGCTTATAGAGACATATCCTAAGAGACTTGCAGCTGTAATTGCTGCAAAAGGTGTTGTCGTGTATTGAGATTATGACGTTGTTAATGTTTTAAGTGGAACCAGAGAGGACGTTAATTTTAGTATCAAGAGGGAATGTTTTAGTGTAACGCCACATACAACAGACAGGAAGTGTGTTGTAGACAGGGGATTGGACAGTAGAGGGAGCCACCCACATCTTGGGGAGTTTATATATACTGGGGGAAAAACGAAGAAGGGTCAGGAGCATTCATATTATTTTGGACGGTGCTCCTCCAGACACCGCGGGTCTGTAACTTATGCTGTAACCTCGTGATTTTAATAAAAGCCTCTAACACGGTGCAGCCTAAGCGGACTCCTTGATTGACAGCAATAATTGCCAGCATTCACCCGATACGACAAATGGCGCCCAACGTGGGGCTGGTCTGCATCTCTCCTTTGCTCATTCGTAGCCGCCAGGCTAACTCAAGCTAACTCGGTCTGGAGTCATGACCAGACAAGGGTGAGTGTTCCTCACAGCTTAGTTTGGATGCTATGTGATTGTACACTGGAGGGGTGTACCATACGACCGAAATGTGCCTCATGTGGCGTTATTGCTGTCGACTAGGAGGCTGCCTAAAATGTTATTCCATTGGAAACGGCAGATAATTGGAATTTTAGAGCATAAAACGGTAGGAATTAAGTATTGGCAGTGTACAATTAAGGCAGATATGCGCATTCATTAGGGCACTGTACCGCTTAAAGACCCCAGGGGGGCCATTTTAGATAATGGGCCGACAAATCCGCTTACACGATAGAATGTGCAAGACGGTGGGTTTTTTAAAGGAAAACTCGGATTAATGAAATGTATCTGATTGTGATTATTGCTTGACTTTCGTCCGACGGGGTGTTTGCATGGGTGTAATTTCTCGGTGAATTGTCATTAAGTCCACGGTAGCACAAAATGGTAGGAAAATATGTTAAAAAGAAAATGGGCAGTGCAGGATGCTTATTTGTGTGGTAGGCCGCAGTTAGCTAAAGGCTAAGGCTAATGTTAATGCTAAATGCTGGATTGGGTTTCATGCTACATGGTACATAGCGGCTAATGCTAAATGCTAATTGTGTTGCGTGCTACATGCTAACGTATCCTTAGAGGTCCTATTGCGATAGGATAAGCCTCTTAAACTTGTTTGTATGTGGGTGGAATTCAGAGTTCTACGCAAATGTGAGTTCTGTTATGTGTAATTGTCTGACTATAAGTGTAAAATAGAGAACTGAGGTAGAACGCTGGCGTTCTATGGTGTGGCAATCATAGGGTTAAGTGGATGTGCGCATGCGCTTGATTTTACGGCGCTAAAACTACGACATGCGGTTATTTGCTAAAACTACAAACACGGCATTGTGGGTAAGGGTCATAGGTCTGTGGGGTTACCCTGCAGGGGGAGAAATAGCCACAGAAGAGGAGAGATTTTAACACGAATCTTATAGTTTTAAAGCGGCTGGTGTTTGAACATGAAACTATTTGTTGAGATGTAGTGAATTTATACATTAAATATATGTTGATGGAGTATAATGAATTAAATTAAATGACGGATTAAAATAAAATAAAAATGTTTTTGAGCGATCTATTTAGTTCTGAGTTTAGTCTTAGAGTGAATAATGGGTGAACGAAGGAATGTTGAATATGGTTGAGAACTCAGTGATTGCATTAACTACTAAAATCTTTTCCTGTGTCTCTGTTCTTTTGTCATATGAGAGGAACAAAGGAGAGAGAGAGAGGAGGGGCTAACGTGTGACTGACGTACACGTCTCGTGACGCGGCAGAGGATCAAGTCAAAAAGGTTTTGAGACTGGTCTGGTTACAAAATATTTGATGTTATGACAATTTCACATAGGCTTGGCAAACTGATTCATTAAAAATTGCATTTTGGAGGCTATGTGCATCACTTGGGTTAATTACAGATGTGTTGGGAATCAAGGACTGACATTATTCTGTAAAATTAAGATAAGGGTTTATGGGAATTGTAGTGTTGAAGGGTTAGAGGCTTTGTTTTTGGGATTGCTTTGAAGTTGACTAACTTACATTTGCATTTGATGGGTTGTGGTAAGATAGCCACCACTAATTGATAAATTGGTGACATAGGATATAGGAATAAAAATTGGTTTTAATTATTCATGATTTTTAATTGATTGATTTTTTTGGGGTTGTTTGGGTTATATTAATAATTGAAGGGGGGAAGCCATAGGCTATATAGTCTAAAATAAAATAATTCACGATAAAGGAATATAAAAGGGTTGTTACAATGGGGAGAAAGGACAGCAAGGCTATAAAAGTCAGTACACCGGTTGATATAGTACAAAATGGTAATCCTTTAGTTAAGAGTATTGCTAGGTTATCCGGCAAATGAAACAAAAGTTGCCCTTCATTCTCAAACAAAAACTGATAAAAGATTCCAGCGATAAGATAAACAACGGTATAGAGAAGGCGACAGAAAAACTAATGGCAGAAGTTAGTACACCTTTCTCACATACGGATTCAGCGAAAAGACACCCACCTTACGAGAAGGAAGTAGAGCTTAGGGATGTTTATCCTCAGCTTCCAGGGATCATCCAGGAGGGTGATTGTTGCATCAGAGATGAAGATGAATAATAGATAGAGGACAAGCAGAAACGACAATGAAGATGAATCCAAAACTCCAGAAGGAAGAAAAACCGAGATGTCTGGAAACTAAGAGAAGAATGAGGTTCGAGTTCAGATGAAGACAGCGATAAAGAGGAGACTAAAGGTGCTGTGTATTCAAAAGGAGTTTATCCTACAAGGACTGGCACAGAAGAAAAGTAAGAAGATGATGGAAGATGATATTTTGAGGACAGAACTTAGAATATAAGCTTTTGTAGAATCCTGATATGTCAACAGCAAGAAAGAACAGGATCAAGAAACTCTCAAAAAACTCAATCATACAACTGGTGGAGAAGAGAAGCTTTGGTTATGAAGAATCAGAGTGAACCAAATCAACAATCACTGTTACAGCTTCAACTGAACAATCTTCAAATGCAATTGTACCAGCCACTAAGGGGGGTACCAGATGTTTCATATCCACAGCCAGTTTCTGGACAGACACAGAATTGGAGAGGAAGAGGACGAGAAGGCTTAGAAGGAGGAGGAAGATTTCAGCTACACTTCCAGCAATCTCCAGAAGACTGTTATAATTATGGACAGATTGGTCACTTTACCTGTGAGTGCAACAAGTCAGGAGGAAACAACAGAGAACATTTTTAAGGAAGATACAGGGGCCAGTCAAGATCACCTGTTCTCCAGGTGAACCCTAAAGATTCTAGAGTGCCTAGAAGATACGAAGGGGGGTGTCAGCTGGTAGCAACAATTAGGAAGAAAATATCTAACAATTGAAGTAAAAACCAGAGGACTATGAGAAGAATGGTGAATAGTGGAAAAACTTATCTGTGTTGAGCCTAAAGAGGGTAAACATCTCACTATTTAAAATTAACTAATTAGGATAGGGATTTGAGGAAGAACAGTTAATTACTCTTAAGATACTAATATTAGAGCATATACCTATTGCATTATTGGGAAGAGATGCATTGTGTAAATTGAACTGTACAATAAGATGTACACTAGACGGCTGTCTGGTAGAAGATTTTAAAAAGTAGGGTTTTTGGGAATCATATTTGCTTCAAAAGATAATATCATAGGAAGGATGATAATCTATTAGACTGCCTATTAGACAATCTGTCTGGAAAATAAAGTTAAAAGGGGTGACTGTTATTCTGGGTTACATTCTTACACCAAGAGATTTCAGGCTAGGCTAAAAGGTGTTTAGTCGTTTGCCAAGTCTGTGTGTAAAGAAGTCAGAAGCAGGTGGGACTTTCCCAATCACATATTCTAAAATTTGGTGGTAAAGGGATTTTGTGAATAAATCAGTGGGAAAAGGTTTTAAAGGTTAGGAGAAAAGATTAGATTAAAAAGTTAGGGGAACTAGGTTGAAGGAACTCTAAGACAGTAAGCTAAGTTTCAAAGTTAGTAGTAAGAGAGAGAGAACAGTGGTGAAGGACACTTTAGAGTAGGGAGATCAAGGTAATTATAGGTGTATTTTTTATAATCAAAAGTTTGAAAGTCAGGGATTACAGGTAGGACTGAGAGTTGGGAAAAAGTGACACTAGTGGTGATAGATGGAAGTACAAGCAAATACTTCAAATCTTTGGGGAAAATGGATGAAGTAACAATAAGGACATTAACACGTCAGTCTATTATAACAACAGTGAGAAGCAATTTAACTCTTTCAACATTGATAGTTATTAAAGCCATAAATATATCGCATTTGATTATAAGGGAACCAATAGCTCCAGCACCAATTTTAGGGGGAAAAATACTTATTAGGGTTAGGATGGGGACGTTCCTCCCACATGGAGAGATAATTCTGGAGAATAAGTATTGTTATCAGGACCAGGAGTAGAAGCTGTTGCACCTAATCAAAGGAGGTCAGGAAGAATATGTTACAGTAGCCACTCCAACAGTAGATAATACACAGAGGATAACGGGAACTTTCGCACTAGAAGTAGTTAAGAGTGTTAATACATCAACTAGATCAACTACTTTAATGGTAACTTTGGAAAGGGATTAATGATACGATGGCAATAGCAAATGTAGGAAGTATGACACCGACAACAACTTTTCTGAAATTAAAGGGGGTAGCAAGAAGGACTCAGGGGTTTGATGGAGAGTGCTGTCAATGATAGTACGAATAGGGTTAAAATAGGAGAACAGATAGTAGTAGAGAGAATATAGATTCATCATGGAGGTACAGGATGAGGTCTTTGATTTTAATGACAGACAAGGAGAGGTATCTGATCAGTACCGCTCGTTAGGGAAGAGAGAAACTAAATGGATGGGTTTGATTCTTCTGTTGTGAAAATTAGAGATAGATGGCAGGTAGGAATCTTTGGTTCCAGCAGCTCATTCTGTAAGATCAGTGAGGAATCTTGAGGGTCCATGTCTGTTGAGAATTCCAGCACCAGACACGTGGGGCTCGACCTCTATCAAGTATGTGTCTTATGTTTTGTCATGACTGTTGTATCAGCAACAACAATCAGTAACAGATAAAATAATGTCGTTGTCAAAACATTTGTTTAAGCCTAGGGTTAGGTGGTATTGGGTTAAGTGAATTAACTTGTGTGCATTTGTTAGATGGGAAGGAAACTCAGGTAACAGCAAACCCTGAAGCATTTGAGGTGTAACCATTGAGGGCTAAAAGTTGTTTGGTTCTAATAAAACATATGAGGTAAGGGGTATGTTTATGGGAATATCAGATTGTGATGTTATATGATAACTTTGGGTATGCATGACCTTAAGGGTAGTAATGACAAATATAATGTAACTTTTTATGTACCAGGTAGTAGGAACAGCAGGACTTTGATGGTTAAAAGATTAGCTTTTGCCTGACAATGTGACTATGGGGAATTTTAGAGATATTTGGAGGGTTTGTGGTGATAAAGCGTATATATTCTTACCCTATTGATGGATAGGATGTTGTTACATGTCAACGTTGAAGCTTCCATATGAGGTTTTTACCATTAAAAGAGGGGTACCACCGGACACAGATAAATCTAGGGTTGGAAATAGGATGAAAAAGACATGGAGACATGTCATAGTCTTCAAGCCTATCATTGAAGGATAAATCTAAGGGAGAAGGGGGGACTTTTTCCATGGTATGGTGTAACATTTGGGAAGATCCTATTGATAATGTTAGTTATACTTTGAGTCCAGGATAGTTCAGATATTATCACTAGGGTTATATATGCATTGAAGAATATAAGGGATGCATTTGGGAGATCTGAGGGAGCTGGATGGTCAGCGAAGTCTTGGTTGCAAGTTCAATTAGGCCCAGTAGGGGCAGTGATGGTTCAGATTTTAGTTTCAGCTTTGATAACACTGTGTGTGATGTTTGTAATTTGTTACTGACCTTTGAGAAAGCTATGATATTGAGATAGGTTGGAGAGTGATGCCTGGAGACAACACTCAGATGCCGGTGTTGACTGTTCCTGATCTGGATGAAGATGGACAAGTGGAACTGAATGGATAAATATCATTTTTGATAATTTGATCATTTTTCAATTTTTTTTTTTTTTTTTCAATATTAGTGTGATTTTGGTATGATTTTATGAATCAAAGGGGGGAAGTGTATGAATGAATAATTATCCTAGTTCATTATTCTATCATTAATGTGATTCATGCATCATTTATATATCATTTTTATATTCTTAATTGATATTGATGTTTAATTTGAAAGTGTTGTTTTGCAAAAGATACTGTTTGGTCTTTCCTTTTCTTTCAGAAGCATTTGGGGGACATGTGGAGATTGAAATACTCAAACAAGGACAATATGAAAGGACAATGACTGGAGGAGATAAAACAAGGAGGGGTGGAAAGATTCCGATTCCATCATCAACAGTCCATTGGAAGAGGAGACTACGGGGAGATGAAGTGTAGTGGACTACATTCCAGTGTCTGCAATGAAATATAGACATATTTGATGTATAATACATAATTGTGTCATATTCTTAGGTATTAAGTTTTGTAGAATGATGTTTGATGTTATTGAATACATGTGGGGATTTTAGATGTTTTTGTTTATTTCGGTGATGCTTAGGGACAGGGAGTCTAGGCAGGGAGAGGTCCACTGTAGGGTCCAATGGGTTGACCAGCCTTAGAGTGGATATTCTTTGGATAGGATTTTGTTTGCAGGGGCTTACATGTGTATTTAATTGCATCATAGTTTCAAATGCATTTACATGGTTTATGAGTTTATTTGGAGTATCTAGGTGGTTGCCTGGGGCAGAGGGACCGTGAGAGAATTTTACTGTCTTGATTGATGGATGGATATCTGAAAAGATGGCTGCCGGACAGTTTTTCGCTCTTACACTCCATAAAGATTTGTTCATATTTGATAGTAATGTATTCACACTTCATAAAGAGTTATTCATATTTCATAGAAAGGTATTTACACTCTAGAGAAGAATGTTTTTGGTTTAATGTTAAAGATACTCAATAAGATAAATTGTTACTTGTCATAATCCTATTCTGTTTGTTTTCGAGACTTTTAGTTCGTCTCGAAGGGGGGAAATGTCGTGTATTGAGATTATGACGTTGTTAATGTTTTAAGTGGAACCAGAGAGGACGTTAATTTTAGTATCAAGAGGGAATGTTTTAGTGTAACGCCACATACAACAGACAGGAAGTGTGTTGTAGACAGGGGATTGGACAGTAGAGGGAGCCACCCACATCTTGGGGAGTTTATATATACTGGGGGAAAAACGAAGAAGAGTCAGGAGCATTCAGATTATTTTGGACGGTGCTCCTCCAGACACCGCGGGTCTGTAACTTATGCTCTAACCTCGTGATTTTAATAAAAGCCTCTAACACGGTGCAGCCTAAGCGGACTCCTTGATTGACAGCAATAATTGCCAGCATTCACCCGATACGACAGTGTCTCTACAAAGTATTGACTTTGGGGGGGGGGGGGGGGGTTGTGAATCGTAACGCACGCTCAAGTTTTCTGTTTTTTTGTTTTGACTTATTTCTTGTATGTTTCACAATAAAGTATTTGGTAGCATTGCCTTTAAATTGTATAACTTGGGTCAAATGTTTCGGGTAGCCTTCCACAAGCTTCCCACAATAAGTTGGGTGAATTTTGGCCCATTCCTCCTGACAGAGCTGGTGTAACTGAGTCAGGTTTGTAGGCCTCCTTGCTCGCACACGCTTTTTCAGTTCTGCCCGCAAATGTTCTATAGGATTGAGGTCAGGGCTTTGTGATGGCCACTCCAATACCTTGACTTTGTTGTTCTTAAGCCATTTTGCCACAACTTTGGAAGTATGCTTGGGGTCATTGTCCATTTGGAAGACCCATTTGCGACCAAGCTTTAACTTCCTAACTGATGTCTTGAGATGTTGCTTCTATATATCCACATAATTTTCCTTCCTCATGATGCCATCTATTTTGTGAAGTGCACCAGTCCCTCCTGCAGCAAAGCACCCCCACATCATGAAGCTGCCACCCCCATGCTTCACGGTTGGGATGGTGTTCTTCGGCTTGCAAGCCCCCCCTTTTTCCTCCAAACATTATGGCCAAACAGTTATATTTTTGTTTCATCAGACCAGAGGACATTTCTTCAAAAAGTATGATCTTTGTCCCCATGTGCAGTTGCAAACGGTAGTCTGGCTTTTTTATGGCGGTTTTGGAGCAGTGGCTTCTTCCTTGCTGAGTGGCCTTTGAGGTTATGTCGATATCAGACTCGTTTTACTGTGGATATAGATACTTTTGTACCTGTTTCCTCCAGAATCTTCACAAGGTCCTTTGATGTTGTTCTGGGATTGTGTTGCACGTTCGCACCAAAGTACGTTCATCTCTAGGAGACAGAACGCGTCTCCTTCCTGAGCAGTATGACGGCTGTGTGGTCCCATGGTGCTTATACTTGCGTACTATTGTTTGTACAGATGAACGTGGTACCTTCAGGCGTTTGGAAACTGCTCCCAATGATGAACCAGACTTGTGGAGGTCTACAGATGTTTTTCTGAGGTCTTGGCTGATTTCTTTTGATTTTCCCATGATGTCAAGCAAAGAGGCACTGAGTTTGAAGGTAGTCCTTGAAATACATCCACAGGTACACCTCCAATTGACTCAAATTATGTAAATTAGCCTATCAGAAGCTTCTAAAGCCATGACATCATTTTTTGGAATTTTCCAAGCTGTTTAAAGGCACAGTCAACTTAGTGTATGTAAACTTCTGACCCACTGGAATTGTGATACAGCGAATTATAAGTGAAATAATCTGTCTGTAAACAATTACTGGAAAAATTACTTGTCATGCACAAAGTAGATGTCCTAACCGACTTGCCAAAACTGTAGTTTGTTAACAAGAAATTTGTGGAGTGGTTGAAAAACAAGTTTTAATGACTCCAACCTAAGTGTACGTAAACCTCCAACTTCAACTGCAGTTAGATATATATATATCTATTTATATATATATAGATATAGATATAGATAGATAGATAGATAGATAGATAGATAGATAGATAGATAGATAGATAGATAGATAGATAGATAGATAGATAGATAGATAGATAGATAGATATCCATTACCAGTCAAAAGTTGGAACACACCTACTAATTCCTGGGTTTTTCTTTATTTTTACTATTTTCTATATTGTAGAATAATAGCGAAGACATCAAAACTATGAAATAACACATATGGAATCATGTAGTAAGCAACAAAGTGTTAAACAAATCAAAATATATTATATATTTGAGATTCTTCAAATAGCTACCCTTTGCCTTGATGACAACTTTGCACACTCTTGGCATTCTCTCAACTAGCTTCACCTGGAATGCTTTTCCAACAGTCTTGAAGGAGTTCCCACATATGCTGAGCACTTGTTGGCTGCTTTTCCTTCACTCTTCGATCCGACTCATCCCGAACCATCTCAATTGGGTTGAGGTCGGTGGATTGTGGAGGCCAGGTCATATGATGCAGCACTCCATCACTCTTCTTCTTGGTAAAATAGCCTTTACACAGCCTGGAGGTGTGTTGGGTCATTGTCCTGTTGAAAATCAAATGATAGCCCCACTAAGCCCAAACCAGATGGGATGGCGTATCGCTGCAGAATGCTGTGGTAGCCATGCTGGTTAAGTGTGCCTTGAATTCTAAATAAATCACAGGCAGTGTCACACAGGAAAGCACCCCCACACCATAACACCTCCTCCTCCATGCTTTACGGTGGGAAATACACATGCGGAGATCAACCGTTCACCAACACCGCGTCTCACAAAGCCACGGCGGTTGGAACCAAAAATCTCCAATTCAGACCAAAGAACACATTTCCACCGGTCTAATGTCCATTGCTCGTGTTTCTTGGCCCAAGCAAGTCTTTTCTTATTATTGGAGTCCTTTAGTAGTGGTTTCTTTGCAGCAATTTGACCATGAAGGCCTGACTCACACTGTCTCCTCTGAACAGTTGATGTAGAGATGTGTCTGTTACTTTTATTTGGGCTGCAATTTGATGAACTTATCCTCTGCAGCAGAGGTAACTCTGGGTCTTCCATTCCTGTGGCGGTCCTCATGAGAGACAGTTTCATCATAGCGCTTGATGGTTTTTGCAACTGCACTTGAAGAAACTTTGAAAGTTCTTGAAATGTTCCATATTGACTGACCTTCATGTCTTAAAGTAATGATGAACTGTTGTTTCTCTTTGCTTATTTGAGCTCTTCTTGCCATAATATGGACTTGGTCTTTTACCAAATAAGGCTATCTTCTACCTTGTCACAACACAACTGATTGGCTCAAATGCATTAAGAAGGAAAGAAATTCCACAAATTAACTTTGAAGAAGGCACACCTGTTAATTAAAATGCATTCCAGGTGACTATCTCATGAAGCTGGTTGAGAGAATGTCAAGAGTGTGCAAAGCTGTCATCAAGGCAAAGGGTGGCTATTTGAATAATCTCAAATATAAAATAAATTTTGATTTGTTTAACACTTTCTTGGTTATTAAATGATTCCATATGTGTTATTTTATAGTTTTGATGTCTTCACTATTATTCTAAAATGTTAAAGAATAGTAAAAATAAAGAAAAACCCTTGAATGAGCAGGTGTGTCAAAACTTTTGACTGGTACTGTATATATGGGGGATTAGAAATGATGCAGACAATTACATTGATGCAAGCTACAATCTACCTGCAATATTAAAGCTGATCTACCCCCTAAAAAATAACAATAACAAAACATAATTTAAAAAAGCAAAAAAACAGACACACCGCCCACAGTCAACTCTCTCGCTCTCGCTCTCGCTGTCTCTCAATTCAATTTAAGGGCTTTATTGGCATGGGAAACATATGTTTACATTGCCAAAGCAAGTGAAATAGATAATAAACAAAAGTGAAATAAACAATAAAACATTTACAGTAAACATTACATTCACAAAAGTTCCAAAATAATAAAGGCATTGAGGAAAGTCTATCAGAGGATTCCTAGTCTCTCTAATTGAAACCCATTAAGGCCTTCCAGTGATTGGGTTTAATTTGACTTGAGATTGATGATTAAAGCACAAACAAAAGTCAGTATTTGGATACTACAATAACCTCTGTGTAAACAGACTCTGTCTGTTCTTGTAGCATTAAATCTTTGAGTGGCTCTCTATACGTCACCATAAGCACTACAGAGCACAAACAGTTGTCTCTCTCTCTCCCACTCCCCCCACTTCTTCATGATGTATAATCTCCCAGTTTCAAAACCCAATCCTCCTATAGCCACCCTCCCTCACTGCCGCCCTCCCGCAGTCCCTCGTATTGCCTCCTTGCCTCCCTTTCTCCCTCCCTTCCTCCCCTCCCTGCCTCCCTCCCATAGCTCTCCCTCCCATAGCTCTCCCTCCCATAGCTCTCCCTCCCACCTTGCCTCCCTCCCTACTCTGCTCTGCCACGTGCTCCTGTGTGTTTGAGTCCGTCTCTGAGGGGAAAGGTTCAGAATCTATTTACCAGGATGTTTTGTAATTAATTTGTAGTAAACACCCAACTCAATTAGGCAGCGAGCCAGATTCTCCACTCTCTCACGCACCAAGATGGTGATGGTATTTGGATCACTCTCACCAGCCATACTGTAAGGACCCTCGTTCTTTTTCCTCTCACTGCACAATTATGCGTAATCTCATAGTAATTGTTGTTTCTGTTTAGTTATGAGTAAATACATTATTATTTTTATACTGTAGGACCTACTCTAATGCTAACAGTTTTTGTCTTAATTGTGAATAGGGAGACTGAAGCCACATTGTATTCCAGCACATTGTATTCCCATTAATGCCCTCAAAGATTTTACCAGTGAAATAGGCCTACTTTTGCTATACTGTGAAACTGGTTGTGTTGGTCGTCACATCAAGAAATCCCATCCCATTTTACAGTGTATGAGAACTGACTTTTCGGCACTCAGAAGAACATATAAATGTCAGATGAGATATGTCAAGTGTCATGTATTTTATCTGCCAAGAGATAGGGTTGAATATGTAATCTCATGTCACAATATCCTAGTGGAGATGTAAAGCTATCTGCCAGGGGTTTGGAGGGGAAACCCCTTATAATCTTCCCCTCATTGTGTAAATGTGGCAGATTGTTTTAATGGCAAGATATGACAGAGACAGTTCAGACAGTTGTACCTCCAGGAGTTCCACACACAGCTGTGCATGGAACAAAGTCTAACAGACAGACATACAGACAGCCTGATCCAACACCCAGGTCCATATGGTTACATTAACACACAACACATTGACTGGCTGCTGCTGATTTGATTTAGGATGGACATTAAAAAAAGAACAAAGTGGACTTCTTCTTCAAAAACCTTTTTTTGTTTTACAGCACCAACCATTTGCTTATGGGATATTTAACTTGTTATGATGTTTTCATGTTCTAAGGCTTTCTGGTGTGTGTGGAAGTGGATGAGGCCCCAGTGGGATAAATTATAGTTGAAGTAAATTAGTGTGATTTCATTAGGAACCTCTTCTGTCAGCATTCCCTGGCTCTGGAGCGAGACTGTGGGCAATAAAACAAAAACGCACTCCCTCTACCTCCTATGCCAACTCTGCTTGCTATCATGATAGAGTACAGCCATACATCTCCAACTCACACTAGAGTGGGCACTGGGTGAACAGGCGATGTGCTGCTCTGCCTAGGAAAGACAAAGCCCCAACAAATTATGTTTTGTTGAACAAACTTGGCGCTCATTAAAGAAGAGCAATGTTTGGGGTAAAAACTTTCATCTGTCTTGGATATCGTCCCACTCCTGACTTACATTACCAAATGCTATAGATGGGATGTGTGAGAATAGACGAATTAGGCTTCATTTGAAGCTGCCATTGAAAAATGTATGGTTTGATAAAGTGTTGATACATTTTTCAAAGCAGCTTTTGGGATGGATTTTGCAGCAGAGACAGGAGGAATATGCGTAAATTGTTGGAGTGGAATTATTCAGATTCACTCGTTACTAGGCTTCTGCACATTTGATACCACAAAACAAAGAACAAACAAACTAGTTAGAATTAGTGCTGAGCAATTAACCACATTTTCAGGGGGTTTTCGGTTATTTAACAACTAATTGACCGACATCGTTACAGTTACTTGAATCCCATTTAGTTAAGTTTTTTTTGTAAGCCCAACGTGCCGTTTCTCTAGAGAGAAATCAAATCAATCACGAGAGAAATTGAGTCAAGAACTACACTGAACAAAAATATAAATGCATGATGTAAAGTGAAATAAAATATCCCAGAAATGTTCCATACGCACAAAAAGCTTATTTCTCTAAAATGTTGTGCACAAATGTCTTTACATCCCTGTTAGTGAACATTTCTCCTTTGCCAAGATAGTCAATCCACCTGACAGAGGTGACATATCAAGAAGATGGTTAAACAGCATGATCATTACACAGGTGCACTTTGTGCTGGGGACAATAAAAGGCCACTCTAGAATGTGCAGTTTTGTCACACAACACAATGCCATAGATGTCTCAAGTTTTGAGGGAGCCTGCAATTGGCATGCTGACTGCAGGAATGTCCACCAGAGTTGTTGCCAGAGAATTTAATGTTAATTTCTCTACTATAAGCTGCCTCCAGCGTTGTTTTAGAGAATTTGTCAGCACATCCAACCGGCCTCACAACCGCAGACCACGTGTCTCTCGTCGTGTGGGCGAGTGGTTTGCTGATGTCAACGTTGTTGTGAACAGAGTGCCCCATGGTGGCGGTGGGGTTATGGTATGGGCAGGCATAAGCTACGTACAACGAACACAATTGCATTTTATCAATGGGCAATTTGAATGCACATAGATACCGTGACGAGATCCTGAAGCCCATTCATCCGTCGCCATCACCTCATGTTTCAGCATGATAATGCACGGCCCCATGTCGCAAGTATCTGTACACAATTCCTAGAAGCTGAAAATGTCCCTGATCAACTCTATGCAAAGGAGATGTGTCATAATGCATGAGGAAAATTGTGGTAACACCAGATACTGACTGCCTTTTCTTTAAGATATATGTGACCAACAGATGCATATCTGCATTCCCAGTCATGTGAAATCCATAGATTAGGGCCTAATGAATGTATTTAAATTGACTGATTTCCTTATATGAACTGTAACTCAGTAAAATATTTTAAATTGTTGCACGTTGTGTTTATATTTTTGTTCAATATATTGGATGCTGGGCTGAAGGGAGTTGTAGTTTTCATTAAGCAAATATTCAACCTACAGTAGATCAGCGAAGAAACTTGGTAATTAACTACAATTACCATAATCCATTGCGCCTGTTCTTTTCCGGCTCGGACACAAATGGATAAACCTTTATGCCTGCAATGTTAGGTTAGATATACACAGATCACATACTCTGCCGCATGAGCGAGGAATGTACACAACACAATGATGAGAGAGGGATAGAGAGTTTGTGAAAGTATGCCTTTACCATACACAACTGAAATATTTTATTATTTAATAGTAATTTCCTATTTTTCTGTGTGGACCTGACAGAGACAATGGAATATTTTCAATGTTTTGACAATTGAATGTTCACTATTTTGGGCTTTGGCATTTCCATTAATAAGCTCTAATTATTTTTATTTCATTATTTAATAATGCATTTAGTTGTTTAAAAAAATAAAAATAAAAAAAAATAATCGAAAACAATTTTTTTATAATCGAACCGAAACCGAACCAACCTCAAAAAGCACTAATCGCTCAGCACTAGTTACAATAGACAGTCTCGTCCGGTTTCCCGAACACAGATTGAGCCTATAGACTCGGACTAAAAATCACTGTCAAGGCAGGTTTCCTGGAGATTCTCTTTTGAAAGTGCTTAGTCTAAGATTTACAGACACTGACATAGTTAGCTAGGTAGAGATGCCAAACCACTAGCATGGGTCTCCGACGATGGCATTAAACCCTTTATCAATACTTTTATCACCCAACATGTCCATTTGGCCCATACCCGAGCTCTAGACTGGGGTGTTCTCTCTTTGATGCATTGTGTTTCCTGATCTGCTATTCTGTAAGCAGGGGACTTATGGGTGTAGCTTTTTGTTTGCCAATTAAAGCCCATTCAAAGAAGTGGAAACAGATGAGAGAGTGACAGAGAGTGATCGAGTGATAGAGAGTGATCGAGTGACAGAGAGCGATCGAGTGACAGAGAGAGAGTGATGACACCACTGTTTGTAATCTGTAGTGCTGATGGAGGCGTAAAAAGAACCACTCAAGGCTTTAATGCTACAAGAAAAGACAGGGCCTGTTTACACAGAGTGTCACGCCCTGGCTCTGGGGACTTTTATATGTTGAGCCAGGGTGTTAGTTTCTATGTGTTAGTTTCTGGGTGTTAGGTTCTATGTTTCGTTTTCTATGTTCTTGTTCTAGTTTATGTGTTTCTATGTTGGCAGGGGTGGTTCCCAATTAGAGACAGCTGTGGCTCGTTGTCTCTGATTGGGAACCATACTTAGGCAGCCTGTTGTGCACTTGTCATTTGTGTGATCTTGTTTCGGAGAGGTTTGTGTTTTGTTAACCTTAGGACTTCACGTATCGTTTTGTTGTTTTGTGTTATTGTGTAGTACTCATTAAAAGATGTACGCATATCACGCTGCGCCTTGGTCCGTTACTTACGACGATCGTGACACAGAGTTTACTGTCGTATCGAATCACAGACTTTTGTTTGTCCTTTCATCATCAATCTCACGGCAAATCAAACCCAATCACTGGAAGGCCTTCCTGTGTTTCAGTTAGAGAGACTAGGTTTGCTCTGATATACTTTCCTCACTTCAGATATTATACACTTTTTGTTTTTTTACAGCTCTTTAGCTCATATCCTACTCTACGAAAGTCTGTCTGTCTTGGGGCTTAGTTTTTGCATGCGTGGTGTGGTGTGCATGCCCATGTGTGTGTCAGTGAGTGTGTATGTGTGTCTATGTATTTGTATGTTTACTCAAATCATCATGTGTGCGGTGAGTGAGAGGGAATGTTGACGTTAATGTCCCCATGTAAAGCCTTTATTCTCCTCATTGAATGTATTGATATCTGAGGAGCTTGGTGTGGATGTATCACCGGAGGATCTGGAGCGATGCCATCGGGACCGGCGCGAAGCAGAAGAACACTAAATACCCTTGCATGGTAATTGTTAAGCTGTGGAATTATCAGACCAAAGTCAACATTCTGAGGGCACAGTGGGGAAAGGAGATCAAGGTACAGTTGAAGTCGGAAGTTTACGTACAATTACGTTGGAGTCATTAAAACTTGTTTTTCAACCACTCCACAAATTTCGTATTAACAAACTATAGTTTTGGCAAGTCGGTTAGGACATCTACTTTGTGCATGACACAAGTAATTTTTCCAACAATTGTTTACAGACAGATTATTTCACTTTATAATTCACTGTTACACAATTCCAGTGGGTCAGAAGTTTACATACACTAAGTTGACTGTGCCTTTAAACAGCTTGGAAAATTCCAGAAAATTATGTCATGGCTTTAGAAGCTTCTGATAGGCTAATTGACATAATTTGAGTCAATTGGAGGTGTACCTGTGGATATATTGCAAGGCCTACCTTCAAACTCAGTGCCTCCTTGCTTGACATCATGGGAAAATCAAAAGAAATCAGCCAAGACCTCCGAAAAAAATTTGTAGACCTCCACAAGTCTGGTTCATCCTTGGGAGCAATTTCCAAACGCCTGAAGGTACCACGTTCATTACATTTTTACATTTTAGTCATTTAGCAGATGCTCTTATCCAGAGCGACTTACAGTTAGTGAGTGCATACATTTTCATCTGTACAAACAATAGTACACAAAGTCAAGGTATTGGAGTGGCCATCACAATGCCCTGACCTCAATCCTATAGAACATTTGCGGGCAGAACTGAAAAAACATGTGCGAGCAAGGAGGCCTACAAACCTGACTCAGTTACACCAGCTCTGTCAGGAGAAATGGGCCAAAATTCACCCAACTTATTGTGGGAAGCTTGTGGAAGGCTACCCGAAACATTTGACACAAGTTAAAGGCAATGCTACCAAATACTAATTGAGTGTATGTAAACTTCTGACCCACTAGGAATGTGATGAAAGAAATAAAAGCTGAAATAAATAATTCTCTCTACTATTATTCTGACATTTCACATTCTTAAAATAAAGTGGTGATCCTAACTGATCTAAGACAGGGAATTCTTACTAGGATTAAATGTCAGGAATTGTGAAAAACTGAGTTTAAATGTATTTGGCTAAGGTGTATGTAAACTTCCGACTTCAACTGTACATGCCCAGTCCATTCGATTCATCCAGGACCTGTCTGCTAGATTGAAAAAAAACGCAAGCAATTCATTCCGATCAGAAAGTCACTGCCCTTACAAAAATGAATTTGTTGCTGCAAACTATCTGCAAGTTTGTGGCAAATTTGCTGCTAACTAAATGGTGTGCCACAAAATATTGCCAGAAGTTTGCAAACGTACCAGTTTCATTCAGTCAGCACCACTGACTGACTGGCTAGCGCTTAGCTGGCTAATGTTAGCTATCATATTTTTGCACAATTCATGTGATAGGTAGCTAGCTAACTAACGTTTCTGTCTTTTAATACCAATATGCATGACAATATTGTCATGACTTGCCCTCATGGGTTGAGGATCAAACATGCCGGCTAGGCAAAGGTTTGAACACCCCATTTCCTGGGCGCAGTTTTATGACCGGTCGTAAATACCGTGCAGACTTCCTCTTCCTTGAGATGAAGTATTGGGAGAAAGGACACCTTCGTTAACAAAGGAAGTCTTCCCGCCAAGACTCCAACATCCAAAAGTTGATAATGAAACAATATTCCTACTTAAAAGAATGTGGGAAATGGTTGGTGGGGACTTGAAGAACAATCTTGTCAAATTCGTTACATTTACATTACATTTACGTCATTTAGCAGACGCTCTTATCCAGAGCGACTTACAAATTGGTGCATTCACCCTATAGCCAGTGGGATAACCACTTTACAATATGTTTTTTTTTTTTTTTTAGGGGGGGGGGGGGGGGGGCGGTAGAAGGATTACTTTATCCTATCCCAGGTATTCCTTAAAGAGGTGGGGTTTCAAATGTCTCCGGAAGGTGGTGAGTGACTCCGCTGTCCTGGCGTCGTGAGGGAGCTTGTTCCACCATTGGGGTGCCAGAGCAGCGAACAGTTTTGACTGGGCTGAGCGGGAACTATGCTTCCGCAGAGGAAGGGGAGCCAGCAGGCCAGAGGTGGATGAACGCAATGCCCTCGTTTGGGTGTAGGGACTGATCAGAGCCTGAAGGTACAGAGGTGCCGATCCCCTCACAGCTCCATAGGCAAGCACCATGGTCTTGTAACAGATGCGAGCTTCAACTGGAAGCCAGTGGAGTGTGCGGAGGAGCGGGGTGACGTGAGAGAACTTGGGAAGGTTGAACACCAGACGGGCTGCGGCATTCTGGATGAGTTGTAGGGGTTTAATGGCACAGGCAGGGAGCCCAGCCAACAGCGAGTTGCAGTAATCCAGACGGGAGATGACAAGTGCCTGGATTAGGACCTGTGCCGCTTCCTGTGTAAGGCAGGGTCGTACTCTCCGAATGTTGTAGAGCATGAACCTGCAGGATCGGGTCACCGCCTTGATGTTAGCGGAGAACGACAGGGTGTTGTCCAGGGTCACGCCAAGGCTCTTCGCACTCTGGGAGGAGGACAAAATGGAGTTGTCAACCGTGATGGCGAGATCATGGAACGGGCAGTCCTTCCCCGGGAGGAAGAGCAGCTCCGTCTTGCCAAGGTTCAGCTTGAGGTGGTGATCCGTCATCCATACTGATATGTCTGCCAGACATGCAGAGATGCGATTCGCCACCTGGTTATCAGAAGGGGGAAAGGAGATGATTAGTTGTGTATCGTCAGCATAGCAATGATAGGAGAGGCCATGTGAGGATATGACAGAGCCAAGTGACTTGGTGTATAGGGAGAATAGGAGAGGGCCTAGAACTGAGCCCTGGGGGACACCAGTGGTGAGAGCACGTGGTGCGGAGACAGCTTCTCGCCACGCCACTTGGTAGGAGCGACCGGTCAGGTAGGACGCAATCCAGGAGTGAGCCGCGCCGGAGATGCCCAGCTCGGAGAGGGTGGAGAGGAGGATCTGATGGTTCACAGTATCAAAGGCAGCAGACAGGTCTAGAAGGACAAGAGCAGAGGAGAGAGAGTTAGCTTTAGCAGTGCGGAGAGCCTCCGTGACACAGAGAAGAGCAGTCTCAGTTGAATGACCAGTCCTGAAACCTGACTGGTTTGGATCAAGAAGGTCATTCTGAGAGAGATAGCAAGAGAGTTGGCTAAAGACGGCACGCTCAATAGTTTTGGAAAGAAAAGAAAGAAGGGATACTGGTCTGTAGTTGTTGACATCAGTGGGATCGAGTGTTGGTTTTTTGAGAAGGGGTGCAACTCTCGCTCTCTTGAAGACAGAAGGGACATAGCCAGCGGTCAAGGATGAGTTGATCAGCGAGGTGAGGTAGGGGAGAAGGTCACCGGAGATGGTCTGGAGAAGAGAGGAGGGGATGGGGTCAAGCGGGCAGGTTGTTGGGCGGCCTGCAGTCACAAGTCGCAGGATTTTATCTGGAGAGAGAGGGGAGAAAGAAGTCAAAGCATAGGGTAGGGCAGTGTGAGCAGGACCAGCAGTGTCATTAGACTTAACAAACGAGGATCGGATGTCGTCAACCTTCTTTTCAAAGTGGTTGACAAAGTCATCCACAGAGAGAGAGGAGGGGGGGGGGGGATTCAGCAGGGAGGAGAATGTGGCAAAGAGCTTCCTAGGGTTAGAGGCAGATGCTTGGAATTTAGAGTGGTATAAAGTGGCCTTAGCAGCAGAAACAGATGAAGAAAATGTAGAGAGGAGGGAGTGAAAAGATGCCAGGTCGGCAGGGAGTTTAGTTTTTTTCCATTTCCGCTCCGCTGCCCGGAGCTCTGTTCTGTGAGCTCGCAATGAGTCATCAAGCCACGGAGCTGGAGGCTAGGACCGAGCCGGCCGGGAGGATAGGGGACACAGAGAGTCAAAGGATGCGGAGAGGAGGGTTGAGGAGGCAGAATCAGGAGATTGGAGGGAGAAGGATTGAGCAGAGGGAAGAGATGATAGGATGGAAGAGGAGAGAGTAGTGGGAGAGAGAGAGCAAAGGTTGCGGCGGCGCATTACCATCTGTGTAGGGGCAGAGTGAGTAGTGTTGGAGGAGAGCGAGAGAGAAAAGGATACAAAGTAGTGGTCGGAGACATGGAGGGGAGTTGCAGTGAGATTAGTAGAAGAGCAGCATCTAGTAAAGATGAGGTCAAGCGTATTGCCTACCTTGTGAGTAGGGGGGGACGGTGAGAGGGTGAGGTCAAAAGAGGAGAGGAGTGGAAAGAAGGAGGCAGAGAGAAATAAGTCAAATGTAGACGTAGGGAGGTTGAAGTCCCCCAAAACTGTGAGGGGTGAGCCATCCTCAGGAAAGGAATTTATCAAGGGGTCAAGCTCAATGATGAACTCTCCAAGGGAACCTGGAGGGCGATAGATGACAAGGATATTAAGCTTAAATGGGCTAGTGAATGTGACAGCATGGAATTCAAATGAGGAGATAGACAGATGGGTTAGGGGAAAAATTGAGAATGTCCACTTGGGAGAGATGAGGATTCCTGTGCCACCACCCCTCTGACCAGATGCTCTCGGGGTATGCGAGAACACATGGTCAGACAAGGAGAGAGCAGTAGGAGTAGCAGTGTTTTCAGTGGTAATCCATGTTTCCGTCAGCGCCAGGAAGTCGAGGGACTGGAGGGTAGCATAGGCTGGGATGAAGTCAGCCTTGTTGGCAGCAGAACGGCAGTTCCAGAGGCTGCCTGAGACCTGGAACTCCAGGTGTGGGGTGCGTGCAGGGACCACCAGCTTAGAGAGGCAGCAGCCACGTGGTGTGAGGCGTTTGTGTAGCCTGTGCGGAGAGGAGAGAACAGGGATAGGCAGAGGCATAGTTGACAGGCTGTAGCAAATGGCTACAATAATGCAGAGGAGATCGGAATGAAATGAACTAAACATCTGGGAAAGGAGAGAGTAGGGCCTCCCTCACCAAAACTCCCAAATATAACTCACCCAACTTCCACCTCAGAAACTATAATTGTTTCACTGAACCACCCGAATAAAAACTCTCCCAACTTCCACTTTAGAAATTAGAATTGTTGTGAACTACAGCGGTTCAATGTTTCAAGGTATAGACTCAACTTACTTTATTCAGCTAGCTAACTATGACGCCATAGCTAACTAGCATGCTAGCATCCAATAACACACAGTTTAGCACCAATACTTGGTTACAACAAACTACCAATAGTGTGTTAACACACTAAACAGATAATTTGTGTCCGTGTCTAGTTCCTTTCATAACGCAGCAATAATTAAACGTTGGCTAGCTAGCACAAATATATTGTATTTAGCTGCTACAGTACAGCTAGCTGGTCGTGTTGGCTAGCTAGCAATGGCTGCTGTGTTGACTTTGTTTGAAAAACGGCGGCGCTGCGAACAAATGTAGTGATGTCATTAAAGACGGTGGAACAACATAACTGTTCTCTGGGGGGGTACACTTCCCAGTTATGAGGTTTGCATCTAATTGTTGTGTAAAAACAAATGATTAAGTATAATAATACTTTTGTGAAGATAACAATCTGATTTTAGCATTCTAGATGAGATAATTGTTTTCCATATTGATTTGTTCTCAGTCAGTGGCCACGCCCAGATGAGCACAAACATGATGGAATGCCCCTTTTACCCCAAGTGCATAAAAAATTCACTTCAGACCAGCAGACGTGAAGCGTGAGCTAAACGTTGCAAATGGTTGAGTTTCTACCAGACCAGGAAGCCCACGGCTTAAAATGGTTGTCACTCTACAAGACCAGCAGACATTAAGCGTGAGCTAAACGTTACAAAATGGTTTCAAACTAGAACTCCATTACCAAAGGAAGACCAAGCATACTACTGTATAAGCCAGATGTTGCAAATGGTTGAATTTCTACAAGACCAAGAAGCGTGAAGCTGAAGCTACACGTTACAAAATGGTTAGACCAAAAAGACCAGAAAACATGAGACGTTAGTCCACACGTTTGAAATGGAGAAACTCTCAACCTCTACATGAGGTGAAGAAGAAGAGAATGCACTAGACCTTATAATTTCAGTCTGCAGCTGGCATGTATAGTTGTCTAGAGAACTTTCACTAAAGACACGAGAGGAGAGGACAATCCCTCTCAGACAACCGCTGGTACATCTGAAGTATCCATTCTAACCACAACTACGACCAGAAACTCTACCAAGGACATTGGGATCTCGTGGGCAAACCAGAGTCCTACATCATCAACTCAACTATTGAGGACAGCTACACATAAATACATGTTGCATTTCTAATCCGAATGAGCGTTATTAGGGTGCATAAGTATTATGATTACTGTGAGCATAGTCTCCAAAGTAACCACGATAGTTTGAATCTCTCTCTCCCTTCCACTCTGACCCTCCTTCTACCCAAGCATTCATGCTATTGTTTGTCCAGTCCACTAGGGACCTGTATTCTTTGTATTACGTTAGTAATCAATAACCTGTGTGTGTTTGTATTGTGTTATTATTTAGTTAGTTAGTAAATAAATAATTAAGCCAATTTGTGTATTGCTGATTCATCAATAAGGTTAGGGTTCTTGCAGGTTCAAGGATTATGCAACGTTCAGAATGAGAATGATAAGAGGTAATTATTTAATAAGTGACTGTTATCGATATATATATATACACTGCTCAAAAAAATAAAGGGAACACTTAAACAACACAATGTAACTCCAAGGCAATCACACTTCTGTGAAATCAAACTGTCCACTTAGGAAGCAACACTGATTGACAATACATTTCACATGCTGTTGTGCAAATGGAATAGACAACAGGTGGAAATTATAGGCAATTAGCAAGACACCCCCAATAAAGGACTGGTTTTGCAGGTGGTGACCACAGACCACTTCTCAGTTCCTATGCTTCCTGGCTGATGTTTTGGTCACTTTTGTAGCATGAGACAGAGTCTACAACCCACACAAGTGGCTCAGGTAGTGCAGCTCATCCAGGATGGCACATCAATGCGAGCTGTGGCAAGAAGGTTTGCTGTGTCTGTCAGCATAGTGTCCAGAGCATAGCGCTACCAGGAGACAGGCCAGTACATCAGGAGACGTGGAGGAGGCCGTAGGAGGGCAACAACCCACCAGCAGGACTGCTACCTCCGCCTTTGTGCAAGGAGGAGCAGGGGGAGCACTGCCAGAGCCCTGCCAAATGACCTCCAGCAGGCCACAAATGTGCATGTGTCTGCTCAAACGGTCAGAAACAGACTCCATGAGGGTGGTATGAGGGCCCGACGTCCACAGGTGGGGGTTGTGCTTACAGCCCAACACCGTGCAGGACGTTTGGCATTTTCCAAAGAACACCAAGATTGGCAAATTCGCCACTGGCGCCCTGTGCTCTTCACAGATGAAAGCAGGTTCACACTGAGCACATGTGACAGACGTGACAGAGTCTGGAGACGCCGTGGAGAACGTTCTGCTGCCTGCAACATCCTCCAGCATGACCGGTTTGGCGGTGGGTCAGTCATGGTGTGGGGTGGCATTTCTTTGGGGGGCCGCACAGCCCTCCATGTGCTCGCCAGAGGTAGCCTGACTGCCATTAGGTACCGAGATGAGATCCTCAGACCCCTTGTGAGACCATATGCTGGTGCGGTTGGCCCTGGGTTCCTCCTAATGCAAGACAATGCTAGACCTCATGTGGCTGGAGTGTGTCAGCAGTTCCTGCAAGAGGAAGGCATTGATGCTATGGACTGGCCCGCCCATTCCCCAGACCTGAATCCAATTGAGCACATCTGGGACATCATGTCTCGCTCCATCCACCAACGCCACTTTGCACCACAGACTGTCCAGGAGTTGGCGGATGCTTTAGTCCAGGTCTGGGAGGAGATCCCTCAGGAGACCATCCGCCACCTCATCAGGAGCATGCCTAGGCATTGTAGGGAGGTCATACAGGCACGTGGAGGCCACACACACTACTGAGCCTCATTTTGACTTGTTTTAAGGACATTACATCAAAGTTGGATCAGCCTGTAGTGTGGTTTTCCACCTTAATTTTGAGGGTGACTCCAAATCCAGACCTCCATGGGTTGATAAATTTGATTTCCATTGATCATTTTTGTGTGATTTTGTTGACAGCACATTCAACAATGTAAAGAAAAAAGTATTTAATAAGATTATTTCATTCATTCAGATCTAGGATGTGTTATTTTAGTGTTCCCTTTATTCTTTTGAGCAGTTTGTGTATATATATATATATATATATATATATATATATATATATATATAACACATATATCTTGTAAGAGTTTAATTCGGGAGATGGTAACTCGTTAAACAACTTCTTTCGTGGTGCCCCAAATTCCTAATGAGTTAATTGTTACATAATTAATTTAATCGAGTGACAATTAAACATAGTTATGTGATTCGATAAATAACAGTCATACATTAAAGTAAGTCACGTCACGACATATTGGTGCCCCCGTGCGAGGAATCACGACAATATGCTAGTGTTACGGTTCAGTAGCATGTTAGGTAGCACAACAGCTAAGGTAGCTAGCTAGCTAGCAACAATATGAGTTGATTTGACATCAGAGCAACACTTCACTTTTGCAGATGGATACTCTTCTGCTACCCGTGCTGTTGGAAGAGGCTGTATTGGGAGGACGATGCATCAACACCCTGGAAATACATTATGTTTGTGGTGCCCTCACTCATAACACTTTTTTGAGTGATAAATTAGTTTATCGTCTTCAAGAATTATAAGGTCAGTAAATGCATGTATTATTCTTATAAATGTACTCCATACATTCATTCTTTTTAACAATTAGATATTGAATTGCTTTAAACTAGTAGCTAGCTCATCTTGATCATGTGTTGTTCCTTCTCTCTTTCTAGAAGCAATCCGTTACAAGGCAAAACATTTAATTGAGGACAGAGAAATATGTGTGCACCAGACAGGTCAAGGCTTCTGGCAGTCATGGCTTTGAGATGTAACTGAAGTTACACTCTAAAAAAGGTTGGGTTGTTTGGATGAGCCAATTGCTGGGTTGCAGGCATCGGGTCAATAGTTGGGTTGTTTTCTGTAAATTCAGCAAGGTTGGGTTATTAAGGTTGGATTATGGATATTTGACTCAGCCAGTGGGCTAATTCTCCCGCCACAAGCGCATAAAGTCCACCAGAATACTTGCAAGTATTCTAGTTCTAGTGCGACTGAGTGACTGCTGAGTGGAAAATGGCTAACGTTATTTTGACAGACTAAGGGTGTATTGGCTGACTGAAAACCTTTTAAAAAATGTAAGTAACAAACGTTACGAATTATGAATTTGATGGTCATTCAGGTTAAATAGATTGTCCTATCATATTTAGGTAGCTAGCTAACATTAGCTTGAGGGTTAGCTAGCTAATGACATTTGCTAGCTAGCCATTTTATGTGCTAATATCTCTGGCTGTGGTAACATTAGCTTGCTAGCTACCTTGGCTAGCTAAGTCTGACACTTTTTCTGGACTGTCTCGGACACTGTTTCACTCGTTAGCTAATGTTAGCTAAGTTAACTGACTAGCTAAGTTACCACAGCTAGATTTTACTTATTCTCCACCTGGGTTAATTTAACCAAGCTATTTGGCAGGCTTATCTCATGATTGAGTTAGCTTGCGTTACTGTACTGGTTTTCAATGGTTTCTTACAGTGGTAGCTTTAGTCATAATTGTGAAGTTGAAGAGGATGGATGCAAATTCTGTTAGCTAGCTAACGTTAGAGTTTACCTTAAATTTGATGTAGCCAAGTTAGTTTAGCTAGCTAGCTAGCTATGTTTCTAATATTTATTTATTTCTGTACTTAAATGCAGAGGTCAAGGCCAATGAATGGACAGCTTTGTAAAGACATGCTGAATGAGTGGAACCTGGTCTCTTTGATTCCAAAGCTTGATGGTAAGTAAAACTGAGAAATTCCTTTTTGAGTGTGGGGGGGTGGGGGTGGGGGGACGACACTGATTTTCATTGACAGCATCTACATCTTCCACATTGTCATCGATAACCATTAGTACAACCTTAATGGAAACTTGAAAGACTTACAGTGCATTCGGAAAGTATTCAGACCCCTTGACTTTTTCCAAATTTTGTTATGTTACAGCTTTCTTCTAAAATTGATTAATTGTTTTTTTCCCCTCATCAATCTACACACAATACCCCATAATGACGAAGCAAAAACAGTTGTATTTTTTATTTTTGCTAAAATAAACAAAAAACAACTGAAATATTACATTTACATAGTACTTTACTCAGTACTTTGTTGAAGCACCTTTGGCAGCAATTACAGACTTGAGTCTTCTTGGGTATGACGCTACATGCTTGGCACACCTGTATTTGGGGAGTTTCTCCCATTCTTCTCTGCAGATCCTCTCAAGCTCTGTCAGGTTGGATGGGGAGCGTCGCTGCACAGCTATTTTCAGGTCTCTCCAGAGATGTTCGATCGGGTTCAAGTCCGGGCTCTGGCTGGGCCACTCAAGGACTTAACCAGAGCCTCTTAGGACCATGTAGCCACTTTGGGACTAGATACATTACATGCACAGCTACCATTGATAGTCTGGCCTTCATTTGACCATACTTGCTTTATTGTTCTTTTGCACAGCTATTTTGTCACAGTTACCAACCTGACACAACACACACATCACAGGCTGGAAGCAGCTCATGGGCACTTACGGGTAAAGTGTCTTGCTCAAGGCCACCACAGCAGTAGATAGTATACAGAGATATTGTAGCTGGTAACCCTCTGGCTGACAGATCACTCCCTGCTGATTTCCACGCAAGCAGCTCGGGGGTTCGAATATCGGCCTGCCTATCTTAACCTTGATGACTACTGCCTTTCCTCACTCCCTTGCCTTTGTTCAACCATTTGACCTGGCTTATCAACCCTTCCCTCAAAGTATTTAATTTAGAAATGTGGGTGAAACGATCCCTTAAAATCTCCCCCCTAGCAGTTAAGCCCAGCGGTTAAGAGCGTTGGGCCAGTAACTGATAGGTCGCTGGGTCGAATATCCGAGCCAGCAAAGTGGAAAAATCTTCGGGACACGCATGAATACATAAGACTGTGGACACACCAAGCGGCACACCAAGCTTGAGCACTAGCCGGGTCTTGCCAGTTACATGTTGAAAGATTTGTTGTGCATTTTGAAAACTAATTGTTAAAAGGAATTTATAATTCATTGAATACTTTGTGCTCACAACAGAGTCAAATGTGAGAGGGCAGCCCAGATGACCAAGTGGATGAACAACATCTGGCCGGCAAACCAGGTTGCGGAGTACATGAAGGAGATCGCGATCCAAAGGGCTCAGTGGACTACACAGAATGGGGCCAAGAGAGTCGAGATAGTCCGAGAGTATCCGCGTCTGATGGATACTCAAGGTATGGTGGGGTACATTTTTTACAAAAACATTAGACTTGAATTTTATTCTGTTTGCTGGGATTAACTAGCCTGGCTAACGCAACCCAGCTACTCTCCTGGGGTCCAGCAAAATTAAGGCAGTTAAACATTTTTTGAAACATTTTATTGTGTGTTTGTATGCATGTGTCTGTGCCTATGTTTGTGTTGCTTCACAGTCCCCGCTGGTCCATAAGGTGTATTTTTAACTGTTTTTTAAAATCTCATTTTACTGCTTGCATGAGTTACTTGATGTGGAATAGAGTTCCATGTAGTCATGGCTCTATGTAGTTTGAGTTTGAGTTTATTTTATTTTTACAGGGACAGTGCACATTAATCAACGTTTCAGTAAAAGTGCCGGTTTTAGCCAGCCGGCTAATTTTCAACCGCAGTCCCTGGGCAGGTTATTAAAAACAATTACGATATAGACAATAACAACATAGAACAAGACATAGCATACAGACATAGCAACATAGGACAAGCAAGACGTAGCATACAGACAGAGCAACATAGAACAAAAAGCAGCAAGACAAAATTCATAAAAGCAACAAAGTGTTTCCACACCTCACAAGTTACAGACAACAGACATGGAAAGCGGCAACACACAGCTAGGGACCATGTTCACAAATCTGATTGACCTTTAGCCATGTCTTCAAGCATTTTGTGAAAGTGTGATATGTGGTGCAGTTATGTGTGTCTGATGGCATTGTATTCCAGACATGGGAAGCTCTCACAGAAAAAGCGGATTTACTAAAGGTGCTTTTCCTTAGGGGAACTACACAGTCACCTCTCATGGCAGACCTTGTGGATCTGCTGCCATATGTTTGGGTTTTCTGTTTAACAAAAATACTGAGTGGAGGGGGAGCCAAGCCATTTAGGATCTTGAATACAAGACATGCATCGGTGTATTGCACAAGATTTTCCCAACTCAGGAGCTCATGCTTTCTAAGGATATGACAGTGATGATGGCTATTGGGCTTCCTATCAAGCACTTTGAGAGCCTGTTTGTAGACAGACTGAATAGGTCTTACTGTTGTACAGCAAGCTTGGGCCCAACTAGTCAAGCAGTATGTTAAGTGGGGGAGTATCATAGATTTGAAGTACAGTTTTGCTACCTCTGTAGTCAAACAATTTCGTATAAATCGGAAATTAGCCAGGTTGAATTTGGTTATTTGAATTACCTTTTTCACATGCTTTTTAAAAGAGAGGTTGGAATCAAGTATGATGCCAAGGTACTTAAAATCAGATACCCCCTGGAGCTTCTCCCCTGACACATAGACTTCTGGCTCAGTAGCATC
Organism: Coregonus lavaretus; assembly: GCF_964263955.1. Classification (NCBI taxonomy): domain Eukaryota; kingdom Metazoa; phylum Chordata; class Actinopteri; order Salmoniformes; family Salmonidae; genus Coregonus; species Coregonus lavaretus. Next base: position 31,968,255 of record NC_140005.1, on the reverse strand, counting down.
TCAATAGTACTGTGCGCCTCCCATAGTCTGTTCTGGACTTGGGGACAGTGAAGAGACCTCTGGTGAAATGTCTTGTGGGGTATGCATGGGTGTCCGAGCTGTGTGCCAGTAGTTCAAACAGACAGCTCGGTGCATTCAACATGTCAATAACTCTCACAAATACAAGTAGTGATGAAGTCAATCTCTCCACTTTGAGCCAGGAGAGATTTACATGCATATAATTAATGTTAGCTCTGTGTGTACATCCAACGGCCAGCTGTGATGCCCTGTTCTGAGCCAATTGCAATTTTCCTAAGTCCCTCTTTGTGGCACCTGACCACACGACTGAACAGTAGTCCAGGTGCGACAAAACTAGGGCCTGTAGGACCTGCCTTGTTGATACAATGCTTTTAGTTTTTGAAATATTTAGGACTAACGTATTCCTTGCCACCCATTCTGAAACTAACTGCAGCTCTTTGTTAAGTGTTGCTGTCATTTCAGTCGCTGTAGTAGCTGACGTGTATAGTGTTGAGTCATCTGCATACATAGACACACTGGCTTTACTTGTTGGAGAGGCTTCCATTAAATAACACCCTCTGTGTTCTGTTAGACAGGTAACTCTTTATCCACAATATAGCAGGGGGTGTAAAGTCATAACATATGTTTTTCTAGCAACAGACTATGATCGATAATGTCAAAAGCTGCACTGAAGTCTAACAAAACAGCCCCCACACTCAGCCAATCATCAGTCATGTGTGCAAGTGCTGTGCTTGTTGAATGTCCTTTCCTATAAGAGTGCAGAAAGTCTTATCAATTTGTTTACTGTAAAATAACATTGTATCTGGTCAAACACCATTTTTTCCAAAAGTTTACAAAGGGTTGGTAACAGGCTGATTGGTCAACTATTTGAGCCAGTAAAGGGGGCTTTCTATCCTTAGGTAGGGGAATAACTTTTGCTTCCCTCCAGGCCTGAAGGCACACACTTTCTAGTAGGCTTAAATTGAAGATATGGCAAATAGGAGTGGCAATATCATCCACTATTATCCTCAGTAATTTTCCATCCAAGTTGTCAGACCACGGTGGCTTGTCATTGTTGATAGACAACAATACTTTTTTCACCACTTTCACACTTATTTTATGGAATTCAAAATTACAATGCTAGTCTTTCATAATTTGGTCAGATATACAGTAGTTGGATGTGTAGTGTCAGCGTTTGTTGCTGGCACGTCATGCCTAAGTTTGCTAATCTTGCCAATGAAAAAATTATTAAAGTAGTTGCCAATATCAGTGGGTTTTGTGATGAATGAGCCATCTGATTCAATGAATGATGGAGCGGAGTTTGCCTTTTTGCCCATTTCATTTAAGGTGCTCCAAAGCTTTTTACTATCATTCTTTATGTCATTTATCTTTGTTTCATAGTGTAGTTTCTTCTACTTTTTATTCAGTTTAGTCACATGATTTCTGAATTTGCAGTACGTTTGCCAATCAGTTGTACAGCCAGACCTATTTGCCATCTCTTTTGCATCATCCCTCTCAACCATACAGTTTTTCAATTCCTCATCAATCCAAGGGGATTTAACTGTTTTTAAAGTCATTTTCTTAATGGGTGCATGCTTATTAGTAACTGGGATAAGTAATTTCATAAATATGTCAAGTGCAGCGTCTGGTTGCTCCTCATTACACGCCACGGACCAACACATATTATTTACATCAACAACATAGGAATCGTTACAAAACGTATTGTATGACCTCTTATACACTATGTTAGGCTCAGCCTTTGGAACTTTGGTTTTCCTAGATATGGCTACTATATTGTGATCACTACATTCGATGGATTTGGATACTGCTTTCAAAAAAATTCTACAGCATTAGTAATGATGTGATAAATACATTCCTGTGCTGTTTGTAACTACCCTGGTAGGTTGATTGATAACCTGAACCAGGTTGCAGGCATTAGTTACAGTTTGAAGCTTTCTCTTGAGTGGGCAGCCTGATGAAAGCCAGTCAATATTTAAATCACCCAGAAAATATACCTCTCTATTGATATCACATACATTATCAAGCATTTCACATGTTATCCAGATACTGACTGTTAGCACTTGGTGGTCTATAGCAGCTTCCCACCAGAATGGGCTTTAGGTGAGGCAGATGAACCTCTAGCCATATTACTTCAACAGTATTTAACATGACATCCTTGCTAAGCTTTACAGGAATGGGGTTCTGAATATAAACAGCCACACCTCCACCTTTGGCATTTCTGGCTTTTCTGTAGATCTTATAACCATGTATTGCTACCACTGTATCATCAAAGGTATTATCTAAGTGAGTTTCAGAGATTGTCAGACTATGAATGTCATCTGTTACTAGCAAATTATTGATTTCATTAACCTTGTGTCACACACTGATCTGTTTCACCTGTCTTTGTGCTTGTCTCCACCACCCACCAGGTGTCTCCCATCTTCCCCCATTATCCCCTATGTATTTACACCTGCATGTTCTGTTTGTCTGTTGCCAGTTCGTCTTATCTCGTCAAGCCTTTTCCGTACTCCTGTTTTCTCTAGTCCCTATTTTCTAGTTCTCCCAGTTCCGACCATTTCAGCCTGACCCTGAGCCCGCCTGCCATACCATTCTGCCTGCCCTGACCCCGAGCTTGCTTGTCGTACTGTATCTATCTGACTCTGACCTGGTTTACGAACTTCTGGAACTTCTGCCTACCCTGACCCTGAGCCTGTCTGCCGCCCTGTACCTGTCGGACTCAAACCTGGTTACGAACCTCTGCCTGTCCTCAACCTACCCTTTGCCTGCCTCCTGTGGTTTAATAAACTACTCTGTGTATTGAACCTTCCGTCTCCTGTGTCTGCATCTGGGTCATATCTTGAGTTGTGTTACCTTGTTTCTTAAGCTACATATGTTAACATGGGTTTATTTTTAACACTTTTCTGGGATTCTTGCTTTACTGTTTTTCTTGCTTTACTGGGAAGCTTAGTAGAGGTAGACATGCTCAGGTTATTTATGTTAGTGCAGGGTGAGCTGCACACAATTAACTTCCTGCTAGGGCCCATCACCTCAGTGCTAACAGTATAACTCTGGTTCATAGGAATATGATTACTGCATACAATAGCTGTAGCATCAGCATAGGCATTCAGGGCAGTAAGAGGGGCATAAATTAGGTTACTTACATTGTGTCTTCCAACGCCCCTGGGATAATTTACATTTGCTGAAGCATTATGACAACTCAGCGACACAATGGTAGGGGTTAAATGAGCTGGGCTTGGGTAATTGATAAGTCATTGTCTCAACGCAGCCTTATATTGCTGTGAAAGGATCCAGGAACTCAAATGATTATATTACGACCTTTGTTTCCAGAAGGTATTAAAATTGTCAATAAATGATACACCCACAGAGCTGCAATAGTCTCAAAGCCAGTTATGGAGGGCTAAAAGTCTGTTGAACTGTTCAATGCCACGATTTAGGGAGGGCAGAGGGCCAGATATTATGGGGCATTTGTTGGTGTCAAGTATGAAAATGTATGCACTCACTAACTGTAAGTCGCTCTGGATAAGAGCGTCTGCTAAATGACTCAAATGTAAAATGTAAGTAGAGACCCAATCAGTTCTTTAAAATCCATCTTCAGCTGTTCTGAGCTGCCCTTCATAATGTCATTCGAACTCCATATCACAATAGCCGGAATGATCCGGCCTCTGCCGTGTCTCGAAACTGATTGCGAGGCCAGAGCCACAGAACTCACCTGAGAAGAGGGCTGCTGAGATGCCGGCTGCGTGCAGGCCACAACAGCCAAATGGACAGAGCTCTGATCCAGAGAGCATGGCCCAGCGGACGGGGGCCGTGGTGGTCAAGGCTGTGCCCAGGCAGTTGATTGACAAGGACAGGGATAGGTAGCTGGAGAGAAATCCTTAGCCATGGCGTGAACACCCAAGTCCCCGTCAGAAGACAGATGGTACAGCGGCTCAAACAAATTTGAAAGTCCGGACGCGGGGGAAGAAGGCAGGCGCAGCGAGAACGATTCTTCTCCTTCTTTCTGGTTCCGACACGCATCCATTTATGCTCACATGGAATCGAACAATGAGCAGCCATTTTCTGGTTCAAGCTAGTAGAGGGGTGCAGTGGTGGAACTTGATCATAGTCCAGGAAGGTCCCATTAGGATCCTCTTGGATGTTTAGATAGGAAGCATTTAAAGATGCCAATAGTCTCATGGAATCCTTATTCAATTCAAGGCGCTTGGTCAAATGTTTAATTTCTTCATGAAGAGTAATAATCGTTTATTTAGCTGCATCAAGTTCAATACATTTTTCACAAATGAAGATATCCATCAGACCTTTCCGCGTGACAACTATACAGTGGGGAAAAAAAGTATTTAGTCAGCCACCAATTGTGCAAGTTCTCCCACTTAAAAAGATGAGAGAGGCCTGTAATTTTCATCATAGGTACATGTCAACTATGACAGACAAAATGAGGAAAATGAGTTTCTCAATACTTTGTTATATACCCTTTGTTGGCAATGACACAGGTCAAACGTTTTCTGTAAGTCTTCACAAGGTTTTCACACACTGTTGCTGGTATTTTGGCCCATTCCTCCATGCAGATCTCCTCTAGAGCAGTGATGTTTTGGGGCTGTCGCTGGGCAACACAAACTTTCAACTCCCTCCAAAGATTTTCTATGGGGTTGAGATCTGGAGACTGGCTAGGCCACTCCAGGACCTTGAAATGCTTCTTACGAAGCCACTCCTTTGTTGCCCGGGCGGTGTGTTTGGGATTTTTGCTCACTGTTCTTGTGATCATTTTGACCCCACGGGGTGAGATCTTGTGTGGAGCCCCAGATCAAGGGAGATTATCAGTGGTCTTGTATGTCTTCCATTTCCTAATAATTGCTCCCACAGTTGATTTCTTCAAACCAAGCTGCTTACCTATTGCATATTCAGTCTTCCCAGCCTGGTGCAGGTCTACAACTTTGTTTCTGGTGTCCTTTGCAGCTCTTTGGTCTTGGCCATAGTGGAGTTTGGAGTGTGACTGTTTGAGATTGTGGACAGGTGTCTTTTATACTGATAACAAGTTCAAACAGGTTCCATTAATACAGGTAATGAGTGGAGGACAGAGGAGCCTCTTAAAGAAGAAGTTACAGGTCTGTGAGAGCCAGAAATCTTGCTTGTTTGTAGGTGACCAAATACTTATTTTCCACCATAATTTGCAAATAAATTCATTAAAAATCCTACAATGTGATTTTCTGGATTTTTTTCTCTCAATTTGTCTGTCATAGTTGATGTGTACCTATGATGAAAATTACAGGCCTCTCTCCTCTTTTTAAGTGGGAGAACTTGCACAATTGGTGGCTGACTAAATACTTTTTTTCCCCACTGTACATGTTGCAGATTATACACTTAATAGCACGCGAGTCCCCAACAGATTCAAAGGAGTTTTCACTGCTGAACGCCGACAGTCCAAGGGAATAAACATTTCCCGCCGGGGACTTATATGCTCCCTCCATGGCCGCGGACGCCCCCACCAGCGCCTCGCACAACTGTGTTGTTGTCTGTTTGTCGTTGAATGTGAAGAGCGAGAGCAAAGCGCAGGTGGGCAGGTGATGGCTGGGTCGGTTGTCAGTGGCAGGTCGCCGGCTGTTTCATGCTACGCACCGGCCCGGCTGCGTGTTAGCATTTGGTGTAGCCTCTCAAAGCTGTGTTGCGCGTGTCCCCAGCGTCTTTAGTAGTTCTGTAGAGAGCGTTGTATGAGTTGAGCTCTTGGTAGCCCGGTTCGGTTGTTGGTATCCAGTTACAAAAGCGTCCGGGGTGAAAAAGTTGAATGAAAAAAGTTGAGCAAGGAAAAAACGAAGACATTGGTAAATGTGTTAAATGCAGAGTTTTGATAAAACCAACACAGTACCTAAAAAAACTACACTTGCACCAGTGACTTTTACTGCGGTATGCGCATACAGCAGAGCAGGGAAAGGAGGCTGTTTAAGCTGACATATGACATTTTAAGATGGTCGTACTATGGATCATTTAGCAATTTGATTTTAAATTTTAGGACCCCTTTAGGTATAAAACAAATTAGATTTATTTTTTGGATAAAATATTTAATTTGCCTTTACTACTATAGCCCACAGAAATGCATTGAAAAACACAATCATAAATGGCAAAAATGTCACGGTTTCGGCCGAGGCTGCTCCTCCTCCTTGTTCGGGCAGGCTTCGGCGGTCGTCGTCCCCGGAGTACTAGCTGCCACCGTTCGATGTTTCATGTTTGTTTGGTTTTGTCTGTTTGTACACCTGTCCCTTGTTAGTGTTTGATTTGGTTGCCTATTTAGTTTTCGTGTGTGGGGGCAGGTGTTATGTGGTATTGTTTATTGTCAAGCTGTTGCTCTTTTTGTATTACTCTCGTGTTTGTTGTTTTCCGAAAGTCCGCACTGTGTGCGCTATCTTCATTTTACGCACTGTGTGTTGTGCGTAATTTGTATTATGCCTCCCGGTTGGGTTGGCTGTTCGCCTGTTTGGTGCTGCATTTTGTTAACTAAAGTCTGTTGACGAACGCCCGTGTTTCCTGCGCTTGATTTCCTCACCGCATCTACACTCAGCTACTGACAGAATACCACATCCCATCATGGAGTCAGCAGGAGCACCCGCGCCGACAGAGGTCATGGAGGACCGTCTTCGTGGACAGGAGGACCGGATTAACCAGATCGGTCACGCCTTGGATCGGGTGATGAACACTCTCCACCGATGGGAAAGCAGCGGGGTACCCACGCCCCCACCTACCGGACCATCCCCATCGGTCAGTCCTCCTGTCCACATTCCGGAACCCAGTGGGATTCGGCTCTCGCTCCCGAGGGCGTACGACGGCTCCGCTGCCGGGTGTCAAGGGTTCCTGCTACAGGTGGAGCTCTACCTCGCCACCGTACACCCGGCGCCCTCGGGACACGAGAGCGTCTCCGCCCTCATCTCCTGTCTCACCGGCAAGGCGTTGGAGTGGGCCAACGCCGAATGGAGGAGAATGGACGCCGCTACCATCACCTATGCGGAGTTCTCCCGCCGCTTCCGGGCCGTGTTCGACCATCCACCAGAAGGGAAGGCGGCTGGGGAGCGTCTGTTCTTCCTCCGACAGGGGATGAGGAGCGCACAGGATTTTTCCCTGGAGTTCCGGACTCTAGCGGCAGATGCAGGGTGGAATGAGCGGGCCCTCATAGACCACTTCCGTTGTAGCCTCCGGGAGGACGTCCAAAGAGAGTTGGCGTGCAGGGATACCATGTTGACGTTTGACCAACTAGTCGACATGGCCATTCGGTTGGACACCCTGCTCGCCACCCGTGGACGTCCCGGATGGGGGTCGCCCATTTCACCCTCCAGCACCTCCGAGCCGAGCCCTATGGAGCTCGGAGGTGCTGGCGCTAGAGAAAGGAGGAGTAGGAACCCGAGGGGGGCCGTCCCCTGCACCAACTGTGGCCGTGGAGGGCACACCGCGGCTAGGTGTTGGGGAAGGTCCCCCGGTGGAGGTGAAGGCAGGCCACGCATTGGGGAGTCCTCCCAGGTGAGTAGGCGCCCTACTTACCCAGAGCTTTCTGTCGTTCACATAACCTTGCCTGTTTGTTTTCCACAGGTAGCACCTCGTTCCCAGCATAAGGCGCTAGTCGATTCAGGCGCAGCTGGGAACTTTGTAGATCGCCAGTTCTGTGTAGAATTAGGGATTCCTCTCCTTCCCGTTGATAAGCCTTTCCCTGTACATGCCCTAGATAGCCGTCCGTTAGGATCTGGGTTGATTAGGGAGGTCACAGCGCCCCTTAAGATGGAGGCGCAGGGGGGTCATGAGGAGACGATTCAGCTCTATCTGATTGACTCTCCTGCATATCCGGTGGTGCTGGGGCTTCCCTGGTTGATTACCCATGACCCTACTATTTCGTGGCGAGAGAAAGCTCTTAAAGGGTGGTCTGCTCAGTGTGAGGGGCTGTGTCTGGGTGTTTCCATAGGGGCGATCTCGGTGGAAAGTCTGAATCTAATGCCTGCACTGCATATTCCCCCCGAGTATGAGGATTTGACACTGGTGTTTAGTAAGACTAGGACGGCGCAGCTGCCGCCTCATAGACAGGGGGATTGTGCGATAGATCTCCAGTTAGGAGCAGCCCTCCCGCGGAGCCATGTGTATCCCTTGTCTCAAGAGGAGAGGAAGGCGATGGAAACTTACATCGCCGAGTCTCTGAGACAGGGATACATACGGGCCTCCACTTCGCCCGCTTCCTCAAGCTTCTTTTTTGTGAAGAAAAAGGATGGAGGTCTGCGCCCGTGTATTGATTACCGCGGTCTCAATCAGATTACGGTGAAGTACAGCTATCCACTTCCTCTGATTGCAACTATGACGGAATCATTACACGGTGCTCAGTTCTTCACAAAATTGGATCTCAGGAGCGCATATAACTTGGTGCGCATTAGAGAGGGCGATGAATGGAAGACAGCGTTTAGCACGACCTCCGGTCATTACGAGTATCTCGTCATGCCATATGGGTTAATGAATGCTCCCTCAGTCTTCCAATCCTTCGTCGATGAGATTTTCCGGGACATGCAGGGGCAGGGAGTAGTCGTGTACATAGACGATATTCTGGTGTACAGTTCTACCCGAGCAGAGCATGTAGCCCTGGTGCGCCGAGTGTTGAGGAGGCTGTTGGAGCATGACCTATATGTCAAGGCAGAGAAATGTCTGTTCTTTCAGAAGTCGGTCTCCTTTTTGGGTTATCAGTTGTCTGCGTCAGGGGTGAAGATGGAGGTTGACCGGGTGTCAGCTGTGCGTAATTGGCAAACCCCAACCACTGTGAAAGAGGTGCAACAGTTCTTGGGTTTTGCGAATTACTACCGGAGGTTTATCCGGGGTTTTGGACAGGTGGCAGCTCCCATAACGTCTCTGTTGAAGGGGGGTCCGGTGCGCTTGCGGTGGTCAGCTGAGGCGGACAGGGCTTTTGGGAGACTGAAGGACCTGTTTAGCTCGGCGCCGGTGTTGGCGCATCCGGATCCCGCTTTACCATTCCAGGTAGAGGTAGACGCGTCCGAGGCCGGTATTGGGGCCGTTCTCTCACAACGGTCTGGCACACCACCTAAACTCCGCCCCTGTGCTTTTTATTCTAAGAAGCTCAGTCCGGCGGAGCGGAATTATGACGTAGGGGACAGGGAGCTGTTAGCCGTGGTACAGGCCCTAAAGGTGTGGAGGCATTGGCTTGAGGGGGCTCAACACCCTTTCCTCATTTTGACTGACCACCGTAACCTGGAATATATCCGGGCAGCTAGGAGACTGAATCCTCGCCAGGCCCGCTGGACTATGTTTCTAGCCCGGTTTGTGTTTAAAATCACTTACATCCCTGGGTCCCAGAACGGGAAGGCAGATGCCCTGTCTCGGTGGTATGACACGGAGGAGAGGTCCGTTGAGCCCACTCCCATACTACCAAAGTCTTTTCTGGTTGCACCGGTGGTATGGGAGGTCGATGCAGAGATCGAGCGGGCGTTACGCACCGACCCAAGTCCTCCACAGTGTCCAGTGGGTCGGACGTACGTTCCGCTCGAGGTACGCGATCGCCTAATTTTTGGGCTCATACGTCCCCCTCCTCTGGACATCCAGGTATCGGCCGGACAGTTCACTGCCTTAGCACTAAGTACTGGTGGCCAACGTTAGCCAGGGATGTGAGGATTTATGTCTCCTCCTGTTCGGTGTGTGCCCAGTGTAAGGCGCCCAGACATTTGCCCAGGGGTAAGCTACAACCCCTGCCCGTTCCACAACGACCCTGGTCCCACCTCTCGGTGGATTTTGTTACAGATCTTCCCCCCTCACAGGGGAATACTACCATCCTGGTCGTTGTGGATCGGTTCTCGAAGGCCTGTCGTCTCCTTCCCATGCCGGGTCTCCCTACTGCCCTACAGACCGCTGAGGCTCTGTTTACCCATGTCTTCCGGCATTACGGGGTACCCGAGGATATAGTGTCTGATCGAGGCCCCCAGTTCACCTCCAGAGTGTGGAGAGCGTTTATGGAACGGTTGGGGGTTTCGGTGAGCCTTACCTCGGGTTACCACCCGGAGAGTAATGGGCAGGTTGAACGTGTCAACCAGGATGTGGGTAGGTTTCTGAGGTCTTATTGCCAGGGCCGGCCGGAGGAGTGGGCGAGATACGTTCCGTGGGCCGAGATGGCACAGAACTCTCTCCGCCACTCCTCCACCCAACTAACCCCTTTCCAGTGTGTGTTAGGGTACCAGCCGGTTCTGGCACCTTGGCACGAGAGCCAGATCGAGGCCCCTGCGGTGGATGAGTGGGTGCGGCGCTCGGAGGAGACATGGAATGCTGCCCACGTTCATCTGCAGCGGGCCATCCGTCGGCATAAGACGAGCGCCGATCTCCACCGCAGTGAGGGGCCTGTGTACGCACCTGGAGATCGAGTCTGGCTCTCGACCAGAAACCTGCCCCTCCGCCTGCCCTGCCGGAAGCTGGGTCGGCGGTTTGTGGGGCCATTCAAAGTCCTGAGGAGGTTGAACGAGGTGTGTTACAGGTTAGAACTGCCTATTGATTACAGGAATATTAACCCCTCGTTCCATGTGTCTCTCCTCAGGCCGGTGGTAGCTGGTCCACTCCAGGACTATGAGATAGAAGAGACTCCTCCGCCCCCGTTGGACATCGAGGGGGCTCCGGCGTACACTGTGAGGTCCATCCTTGATTCGAGACGCCGGATGGGGGGTCTCCAATATCTCGTGGAGTGGGAGGGGTACGGCCCGGAGGAGCGGTGCTGGGTGCCGAGGAGGGACATATTAGACCTGTCCCTGCTGACCGAGTTCCATCGGGGTCATCCTACGCGCCCTGCTCCGCGTCGTCCTGGTCGTCCCCGAGGCCGGGATCGGGGACGAGGGGGGGGTACTGTCACGGTTTCGGCCGAGGCTGCTCCTCCTCCTTGTTCGGGCAGGCTTCGGCGGTCGTCGTCCCCGGAGTACTAGCTGCCACCGTTCGATGTTTCATGTTTGTTTGGTTTTGTCTGTTTGTACACCTGTCCCTTGTTAGTGTTTGATTTGGTTGCCTATTTCGTTTTCGTGTGTGGGGGCAGGTGTTATGTGGTATTGTTTATTGTCAAGCTGTTGCTCTTTTTGTATTACTCTCGTGTTTGTTGTTTTCCGAGAGTCCGCACTGTGTGCGCTATCTTCATTTTACGCACTGTGTGTTGTGCGTAATTTGTATTTTGCCTCCCGGTTGGGTTGGCTGTTCGCCTGTTTGGTGCTGCATTTTGTTAACTAAAGTCTGTTGACGAACGCCCGTGTTTCCTGCGCTTGATTTCCTCACCGCATCTACACTCAGCTACTGACAAAAAAAGACAGTCCAAAGAAATCTTAAGAAACAAGGTTTTGAAGTGTGTGTCTTATATCTAGGAGATATAAGAAAGTGCAGGAAATATTATTCGTTTTTTAACACATATTTAGCCCCTTTTTGGGGGTAAGCACAAAACTACCTTCATACTTCCATCCATTTTTTAAAACCAGTACCGGTTACCTTCAGACGAATCCCATGACACCTGTTTTGGGTCACAGAGCAAAACGGAGAACACAATCGTGTTTGTGAGTCTCCCCTTTCCATGGAGTGGTCATAATAGTCTGTAGGTCAAACCGTTCGGACGCTACAGACGTTTTCAAGAGAATAACTATTTTCAGGCTTTCTCATGGTCTAACAAACACCGCTCTAGCTCTGCCATCTTTCACCGCAGATGCGGAAGTGCGACATCGGCGGATGCGGTGGATTGAGACGCATCCAATGCAAAAGAGAGATATTTTTAGCTTAAACTGACATATTTTGAAAGGGATTTTCCGGTGCGTCAATCTAAGTAACATAATAAAAAATCCCTTTCAAAATATGTCTATGGGGTTAATGCAATATTCGCTAATAAATTGTGCCAGGAGGTTTGATTGGTTCTCTCAAATGTTTTTATTTCCTCTGGGTTGAGATCTCTCATTGTTTGGATTTCAAAATCAAACCATTGTAATAGAAGGGTGTAGTACTCAGGGGCTGTGTGTGGCTGTGGGTGTTTGAGTGAGAAAGACACAGACGAGAGCCAACCAGTAAAAGCACAGCCCCCTTCATTATTGAGGCATTGTGCCGACAACATCAAAGAGCCATTCCAGACTCTGAAGTCAGCAGGACTTCAAGAGTTAGGTGTTAGCCAGACTAGTTATTACAGGGATTGGAAAAATAATTCTTTGTCTGGCTACAACATACACTATATATACAAAAGTATGTGGACACCCCTTCAAATTAGTGGATTCGGCTATTTCAGCCAAACGTGTGCGTCTGTCCTCGGTTGCAACACTCACTGCCAAGTTCCAAACTGCCTCTGAAAGCAACGTCAGCACAATAACTGTTTGTAGAGAGATTCATGAAAAATGTTTCCATGGCCGAGCAGTCACACACAAGCCTAAGATCACCATGCACAATGCCAAGCGTCGGCTGGAGTGGTGTAAATCTCGCCGCCATTGGACTCTGGAGCAGTGGAAACACGTTCTCTGGAGTGAGGAATCACGCTTCACCATCTGGCAGTCTGACGGACGAATCTGGGTTTGGCGGTTGCCAGGAGAACGCTACCTGCCCAAATGCATAGTGCCAACTGTAAAGTTTGGTGGAGGAGGAATAACGGTCTGGGGTTGTTTTTCATAGTTCAGGCTAGGCCCCTTAGTTCCAGTGAAGGGAAATCTTAAAGCTACAGCATACAATGACATTCTACAGTGCCTTGCAAAAGCATTCATCCCCCTTGGCGTTTTTCCTATTTTGTTGCATTATAACCTGTCATTTAAATTTTGGGGGGATTTCATGTAATGGACATATACAAAATAGTCCAAATTGGTGAAGTGAAATTTAAAAGATAACTTGTTTCAAAAAATTCAAAAAAATAAATAATGGAAAAGAGGTGCGTGCATATGTATTCACCCCCTTTGCTGTGAAGCCCCTAAATAAGATCTGGTGCAACCAATTACCTTCAGAAGTCACATAATTGGTTAAATAAAGTCCACCTGTGTGCAATCTAAGTGTCACATGATATGTCAAATGATCTCAGTATATATATACCTGTTCTGAAAGGCCCCAGAGTCTGCAACACCACTAAGCAAGGGGCACCACCAAGAAAGCGACACCATGAAGTTGTGGAGAAGTACAGATCAGTGTTGGGTTATAAAAAATGATCAGAAACTTTGAACATCCCACGGAGCACCGTTAAATCCATTATCAAAAAATTGAAAGAATATGGCACCACAACAAACCTGCCAAGACAGGGCCGCCCACCAAAACTTGCAGACCAGGCAAGGAGGGCATTAATCAGAGAGGCAACAAAGAGACAAAAGATAACCCTGAAGGAGCTGCAAAGCTCCACAGCGGAGATTGGAGTATCTGTCCATAGGACCACTTTAAGCCATACAGTCCACAGAGCTGGGCTTTACGGAAGAGTGACCAGAAAAAAGCCATTGCTTAATGAAAAAAATCAGCTTGGTGTTCGCCAAAAGGCATGTGGGAGACTCCCCAAACATATGTAAGAAGGTACTCTGGTCAGATTAGACTGAAATTGAGCTTTTGGCCATCAAGGAAAACGCTATGTCTGGCGCAAACGCAACACCTCTCATCACCCCGAGAACACCATCCCCACAGTGAAGCATGGTGGTGGCAGCATCATGCTGTGGGGAAGTTTTTCATCGGCAGGGACTGGGAAACTGGTCAGAATTGAAGGAATTATGGATGCCGCTAAATACAGGGAAATTCTTGAGGGAAACCTGCTTCAGTCCTCCAGAGATTTGAGACTGGGGCGGAGGTTCACCTTCCAGCAGGACAATGACCCTAAGCATACTGCTAAAGCAACACTCAAGTGGTTTAAGGGGAAACATTTAAATGTCTTGGAATGGCCAAGTCAAAGCCCAGACCTCAATCCAATTGAGAATCTGTGGTATGACTTAAAGATTGCTGTACACCAGCGGAACCCATCCAACTTAAAGGAGCTGGAGCAGTTTTGCCTTGAAAAAAAAATTCCAGTGGCTAGATGTGCAAAGCTTATAGAGATACCCCAAGAGACTTGCAGCTGTAATTGCTGCTAAAGGTGGCTCTACAAAGTATTGACTTTGGGGGGGGTGAAAAGTTATGTTTTCTGTTTCCTATTTTTTTGTCTTATTTCTTGTTTGTTTTACAATAAAAAATATATTGCATCTTCAAAGTGGTAGGCATGTTGTGTAAATCAAATGACACAAACCCCCCAAAAAATCAATTTTAATTCCAGGTTGTAAGGCAACAAAATAGGAATAATGCCAAGGGGGATGAATACTTTCGCAAGCCACTGTAAATTATTCTGTGCGTCAAACTTTGTGGCAACAGTTTGCAGAAGGCTCTTTCCTGTTTCAGCATCACAATGCCCCCGTGCACAAAGCAAAGTCCATACAGAAATGGGTTGTCAAGATCAGTGTGGAAGAACTTGACTGGCCTGCACAGAGCCCTGACCTCAACCCCACCGAACACCTTTGGGATTAATTGGAACGCCGACTGCGAGCCACGCCTTATCGCCCAACATCAGTGCCCAACCTCACTAATGGTCTTGTGGCTGAATGGAAGCAAGTCCCCGCAGCAATGTTCCAACATCTAGTGGAAAGCCTTCCCAGAAGAGTGGAGGCTATTATAGCAGCAAAGGCAGGACCAGCTCCATATTAATGCCCATGATTTTGGAATGAGATGTTAGACGAGCTAGTGTCCACATTTCTACCAGCATGTTAAATGTGCAACCAGAGGGAAAAAAACTCTAGACCACCTTTACTCCACACAGAGACGCATACAAAGCTCTCCCTCGCCCTCCATTTGGCAAGTCTGACCATAACTCTATCCTCCTGATTCCTGCTTATAAGCAAAAACTAAAGCAGGAAGCACCAGTGACTCGGTTAATAAAAAAGTGGTCAGATGACGCAGATGCTAAGCTACAGGACTGTTTTGCTAGCACAGACTGGAACATGTTCCGGGATTCTTCAGACAGCATTGTGGAGTACACCACATCAGTCACTGGCTTCATCAATAAGTGCATCGATGATGTCATCCCCACAGTGACCGTACGTACATACCCCAACCAGAAGCCATGGATTACAGGAAACATCCGCACTGAGCTAAAGGGTAGAGCTGCCGCTTTCAAGGAACGGGACTCTAACCTGGACGCTTATAAGAAATCCCGCTATGCCCTCCGACGAACCATCAAACAGGCAAAGAGTCAATACAGGGCTAAGATTGAATCATACTACACTGGCTCTGACGCTCGTCGGATGTGGCAGGGCTTGAAAACTATTACAGACTACAAAGGGAAGCACAGCCGCGAGCTGCCCAGTGACACAAGCCTACCAGACGAGCTAAACCACTTCTATGCTCGCTTCGAGGCAAGCAACACTGAAGCATGCATGAGTGCACCAGCTGTTCCGGATGACTATGTGATCACGCTCTCCGTAGCCGATGTGAGTAAGACTTTTAAGCAGGTCAACATTCACAAGGCCGCAGGGCCAGACGGATTACCAGGACGTGTACTCCGAGCATGTGCTGACCAACTGGCAAGTGTCTTCATTGACATTTTCAACATGTCCCTGACTGAGTCTGTAATACCAACATGTTTCAAGCAGACCACCATAGTCCCCGTGCCCAAGGACTCTAAGATAACCTGCCTAAATGACTACCGACCCGTAGCACTGACGTCTGTAGCCATGAAGTGCTTTGAAAGGCTGGTCATGGCTCACATCAACAGCATTATTCCAGAAACCCTAGACCCACTCCAATTTGCATACCGCCCCAACAGATCCACAGATGATGCAATCTCTATTGCACTCCACACTGCCCTTTCCCACCTGGACAAGAGGAACACCTACGTGAGAATGCTATTCATTGACTACAGCTCAGCATTCAACACCATAGTGCCCTCAAAGCTCATCACTAAGCTAAGGATCCTGGGACTAAACACCTCCCTCTGCAACTGGATCCTGAACTTCCTGACGGGCCACCCCCAGGTGGTAAGGGTAGGTAACAACACATCTGCCACACTGATCCTCAACACGGGGGCCCCTCAGGGGTGCGTGCTCAGTCCCCTCCTGTACTCTCTGTTCACCCATGACTGCATGGCCAGGCACGACTCCAACACCATCATTAAGTTTGCCGACGACACAACAGTGGTAGGCCTGATCACCAACAACGATGAGACAGCCTATAGGGAGGAGGTCAGAGACCTGGCCGTGTGGTGCCAGGACAACAACCTCTTCCTCAACGTGACCAAGACAAAGGAGATGATTGTGGACTAAAGGAAAAAAAAGAGGACTGAGCACGCCCCCATTCTCATCGACGGGGCTGTAGTGGAACAGGTTGAGAGCTTCAAGTTCCTTGGTGTCCACATCACCAACGAACTATCATGGTCCAAACACACCAAGACAGTCGTGAAGAGGGCACAACAAAGCCTATTCCCCCTCAGGAGACTGAAAAGATTTGGCATGGGTCCTCAGATCCTCAAAAAATTATACAGCTGCACCATCGAGAGCATCCTGACTGGTTGCATCACCGCCTGGTATGGCAACTGCTTGGCCTCCGACCGCAAGGCACTACATAGGGTAGTGCGTACGGCCCAGTACATCACTGGGGCCAAGCTTCCTGCCATCCAGGACCTCTATACCAGGCGGTGTCAGAAGAAGGCCCTCAAAATTGTCAAAGACTCCAGCCACCCTAGTCATAGACTGTTCTCCCTGCTACCGCACGGCAAGCGGTACCAGAGTGCCAAGTCTAGGTCCAAAATACTTCTCAACCGCTTCTACCCCCAAGCCATAAGACTCCTGAACAGCTAATCATGGCTACCTGGACTATTTGCACTGCCCCCCCCCACCCCATCCTTTTTACGCTGCTGCTACTCTGTTAATTATTTATGCATAGTCACTTTAACTCTACCCACATGTACATATTACTTCAACTATCTCAACTAGCCGGTGCCCCCGCACATTGACTCTGCACCGGTACCCCCCTATATATATATAGCCTCCCTACTGTTATTTTATTTTACTTCTGCTCTTTTTTTCTCAACACTTTTTTTGTTGTTGTTTTATTTGTACTTTTTTTGTTAAAAATAAATGCACTGTTGGTTAAGGGCTGTAAGTAATCATTTCACTGTAATGTCTGCACCTGTTGTATTCGGCGCATGTGACCAATAAAATTTGATTTGATACTTTTGGTCATATAGTGTAATATGGGGCAGAGTCTCACAAGCATTAGAAACAGCATTGGATGTGAATATGGTGGGAACGTGGATCTGAGCAAGTGTGATGTTATAACGCAGATGCAGGGAGCCAGGAAGCATGTGCAGTTAGTGAGTTTAATGACGAAGAACATAGAAAGATACAAAACAAGAAAAGCGTCTAAACATGGAAACATAAACAATATTGCCTGGTGGGTGATAAAAACGGATTGCTATATAAAGGGGGAGTAATCAGGGAGGTGATGAAGTCCAGGTGTGCCTAAGGATGGGTTGCTAGAACCGGTGGTTAGTAGACCGGCGATGTCGAGCACCAGAGAGGGGGAGCGGGAGTGGACATGACAGTACCCCGCCACCTAACGCGTGGCTCCATACGCAGGACGACACCGGCCAGGAGGACGGCCCGAGGACTAGGAGCGGGCCGGTCCGGACGGCGAAGGTGGAAATCTTGGATGATGTTGGGATCTAGAATGTTGTCCACCGGAACCCATATCCGCTCCTCTGGACCATACCCCTCCCAGTCCACCAGGTACTGGAGTCGACCCCCACGACGTCTGGAGTACAGGAAGGACACTACCCTCGATGTCCAGGGGAGGCGGAGGGGTGTCGGAGGGGGACGGCATCAGCCAGGGGACCAGGAACCATCAGCCTCAGGAGGGAAATGTGAAAAGAGGGTGAGATCAGGTAGTCATTGGGAAGCTGTAATCGGTAGGTTACCTCATTGACACTATGGAGGACTGTGAATGGCCGCACAAACCAGGGGTCAGCTTCCGGCAGGGCAGGCTGAGTGGGAGGTTCCTGGTGGAGAGCCAAACGCGATCACCAGGATGAAAAACTGGTGCCTCACTGCGGTGGCGGTCCGCCTGCTCCTTCTGGTGACGGAAGGAGCATTGGAGCCTCACGTGGGCAGCGTCCCAAACCTCCCCTGCGCACCGTAACCACTCATCCACTGCAGAGCTTCGGTCTGAATCGGGATCCACGGAGCCAGGGCCAGCTGGTACCCCAGGACGCACTGGAAGGGAGACAACCCAGTGGAGGAGTGACGAAGTGAGTTCTGGGCGTTCTCCGCCCAGGGAAGAAACCGGGCCCACTCCCTCTGCCGGTCCTGACAGTGACTACTCAGGAACCTCCCCTGCTCCTGGTTGGTCCCCTCCACCTGCCCGTTGGACTGAGGCCGATACCCAGATGTGAGGCTTACCGTGACCCCCAGCCTCTCCATGAAGGCTCTCCCATACACGTGACGTGAATTGGGGACAAGGGTCGAAGACAAAATCCTCAGGAAGTGCCATAGTGCCAGAAGACCTGCTGAAACAGTGCCTCAGTGACCTGGAGAGCGGTAGGGAGACCAGAGAGAGGGGTAAAACGGCAGGATTTTGAGAATTTGTCCACAACAAACATAACAGTGGTGAAACCATCAGACAGGAAGCTCAGTGACAAAATCTATCAACAGATGGGTCCAAGGCCGCTAAGGAACGGGGAGGGGAAGGAGTTTCCCTGCTGGTGTGTTCCGGGGAGACTTGGTTTGGGCACATACGGAGCAGGAGTTGATGTAGCAGGAGGTGAGCCACCAGTACTTGGATTGAGTTGTGCGGGTGATACCTGGGTGTGCAGCTGCAAGGGATATGTGCGCCCAGGTCAAAAGCCGATCCCTTACCTCTGTGGGAACGTAGGTGCTCTCCGGAGGACAGGAAGCCAGAGTGGGTTCCCTCTCCAGAGCCTAGTGGATTTCCACATCTATGTCCCAGAGCACGGGGGCAACGATTCGGGAGGGCGGTATGATGGGACCACACAGGACCTCTCCCGAATCGTGGAGTTGGGACAGGGTATCGGCTTTGATGTTCTTTGAACCTGGGTGGTATGACAGGGTGAGGTTGAATCTAGTAAAGAAAAGGGCCCACCTTGTATGTACTCCAAGTTCCGATGGTCGGTGAGGATGAGAAACTGGTCGTGGCGCCTTCCAGCCTGTGTCTCCACTCCTCTAATGCCAACTTCACCACCAGGAGCTCCTGATCACCGACGTCATAGTTCCTCTCTGCAGGGGACAATTTTTTAGAGTGGTATGCACATGGATACAGTTTTTGTGGATTACGTTGACGTTGTGACAGGAAGGCCCCCACGCCCACTTCTGAGGCGTCCACCTCCACCACGAAGGGAAGCGTAGGGTCTGGGTGTTTCAGCAATGGGGCGGAGGTGAAACTCCCCTTCAGCAGGTGGAAGGCCTCATCAGCTGCAGGATTCCACGGCAACTTACGGGGACCACCTTTGAGGAGAGGCGATGGAGCTGAAGTTCCTGATGAAGCGGCGGTAGAAGTTGGCAAACCCCAAAAACCATTGTAGTCCCTTTATGGTGATTGGGACTGGGCATGTCCTGACCGCTTCTACCTTCCTTTCCTCCATAACCACTCCCTGCGGGCTGATCCGAAATCCCAAGAAGGAGACGGCGACCTGATGGAACTTGCATTTCTCTGCTTTCACATACAGATGATTCTCCAGGAGGCATCACCGGACCACCCGGACGTGGGCGATATGCCCCTCCAAGGTGGCCAGGTAGATCAGGATGTCGTTGATATACACGACCACTTGTCACCCAAGCATGTCCGTAAACACCTCATTCACGAATGCCTGCAACACCGACGGCGCATTGGCTAAACCTTAAGGCATCACCAAGTACTCGTAGTGCCCAGACACCGTGCTGAAGGCCGTCTTCCATTCATCCCCCTCCAGGATGCACATCAAATTGTAGGCACTCCAGTCCAGCTTGGTAAAACACTTGGCCCCGCAGAGCTGTTCAATGGTGGCCGGCACCAACGGGAGAGGGTAGCAGTACATGGTGGGAATGGCATTGAGACCTCTGTAGTCAATACACGGACGAAGACCCCCTCCTTTTTGGCCACAAAGAAGAAACCAGCCGATGCAGGGGAGGTGGATGGGTTGATGAAACCCTGTTGAAGAGCCTCCTAGATGTACTCCTCCATAGCCTTGGTTTCAGCCACCGAGACGGGGTAGATTCGGCTGCGCAGAGGCACAGAGTCTGTTAGCAGGTCGATGGCACAGTCCCAGGGGCGATGAGGAGGGAGACAGGTGGCACGTGTCTTGGAGAAAACCTCCCAGAGATCCTGGTAAACCTCTGGCATGTCTGCCTGGAGGGTGAAGGAAAGCAGGTATTCTGGCATCCGTGTGCCCAGGCCGTAATCTCCATCCTCAGCCAGGAGATGGTGGGGTTGTGGCGTTGGAGCCACGGGAGGCCGAGGACGACTTTGTGTACTGGTGCCTGGATGATGAGGAAGGGGAGGCTTTCTTGGTGCAGGGGTCTCACGTGATGGTGAGTGGTGCTGTGATGTGTGTGACTGTGCCAGATCCCAGTGGTCGGTTATCCAGTGCTTGAAACGGAAACGGAGAGGAGAGCGGGTATGATGTTATGTTCAGGGAGAAGGCAAGGGCCTGGTCAATAAAATTCCAAGCGGCTCCGGAGTCCACTAGAGCTGTGGAAACAACACATGAGGGACAGCCAGCTAGTGAAATCGGTCCTAAGAAAGGCTTGGTGGAGAGTGAAGATGATGGAATACTCACACCTACCCCAGGAGACGGATGATCACTGGACCGTCCTTCTGCTCTAGACTCTGGGGTTAGAACGTAGCAGACACAGTTGAAGCTGGTGTCCCTCCTGGCCACAATAGGGACATAGCCCCAATTGTCTCCGACAGCATCGCTCAGCCACAGGGAGGTGTGTAGCCCCTACCTCCATAGGTTCAGGTTCTGACTCAGATTGGTCAACGAAGGAGGGAGAGAGGCGATGGGAGTGCCGACGCTCCCGAAGGAGGTTATCCAGATGGATGTCCATCGCGATGATTGCGTCCAATGAGAGAGTGTCGTCTCGGCATGCCAGCTCCGTCTGGACCTCCTCACGCAATCTTCTTCTGAATAAGGTGCGGAGCACCGGCTCATTCCATCCACTGGATGCTGCCACTGTACGAAAGGTGAGGGCGTACTCCGCAGCGGTCTGGTCCTCCTACCGTAGTTGGAGTAGGCGCTCACCCCCCTCTCTGTCCTACAGTGGATGATCGAAGATTCCTCTTAACAGAGCCATGAACCTCCCATAGGAACAGCTCCTCCTCTCCTCTCTCCCAGACGGCCGTAGCCCATTCCAAAGGCTGCCCGGTCAACAGGGAAATAACCGTGGTAACCTTGGACCTCTCGGTGGCGGGGTCTCCCTTATGATGAGCAAAATAGAGGGAGCACTGGAGGAGAAAGCCACGGCATTTGGATGGAGTCCCGTCATATTTGTCTGGAAGGGACAAACGGGCATCGCTGACCTGGGCAGACTGCTGAATGGCCTGGGGTGCTGGCTCGCTAGGTCGACTCATGGTAGAGGATCCTCCGCTCGTTGGGGGTGATGCCCCTTGGGGAAGATCTAGACATTGAAGAACGCGGAGGACCTCATCCATCGCCGTCCCCAGTTGCGCCAGCTGATCGTGGTGTAGGAGAATTAGGTCTCCCTGTTCGCTGACCATCTGGGAGATGTCTCGGTTGGCTGCTGCTTCCATTCTGAGAGGCAATATTCTGTAACGTAGACGCAAGGAGTCAGGAATCAAGCGCAGTTATTGAGTTTAATGACGAAGAACATAGAACGATACAAAACAAGAAAAGCGTCTAAACATGGAAACATAAACAATAGTGCTTGGTGGATGATAACAACGGAGTGCTATATAAAGGGGAAATAATTAGGGAGGTGATGAAGTCCAAGTGTGCCTAAGGATGGGTTGCCAGGACCAGTGGTTAGTAGACCGGCGACATCGAGCGCCGTAGAGGGGGAGCGTGACAGATGTCATTTATGTTTGTGGATATGTATGTAAATGTTAAGTTGTCTATTGTTTTTGTCATTGTATGTTTTTGTTTGTCAAAAAAATTACAAAAATACAAAAAAAGTAATTGTCTGCTTTACTACAGATTGCTCTGGACTTCTACATTTTAAACCCAGACTGCTCTGGGAAACTCACTGATAACTGGATAGCAGTCTTTAAGGACAAAAAAAATTGCTTCGCCAGCCCAGAGAGAAGCAGGCCCAAGATCTTCTCTTCGAAGTTCAGGTATAGTTTGAAATGACCCTGCTGGTGGGTCATTAGTTTGCTGCAGTATGGTATGTGGCTCATTTGCCTTTAGTTCAACTACTGAAGCGCGTTCTGGTACACTTTCATTATATTACAAAAATGTATTTTAAATACAAATGTTACATTTTGGGGGTTGTAAAAAGTGCTTTATGAATGAAATACAGTTTTTAAGTAATGAGTCATTAGTCCATGTCCTTAGTAGAGTGACCTTCAAATATACCTGAACAAAAATATAAAGTATTCAGACCCCTTGACTTTTTCAACAGTTTGTTACGTTACAGCCTTATTCTAAAATGGATTAAATTGTTTTTGTCCCCTTATCAATCTACCCCATAATGATAAAGCAGAAACAGGTTTTTAGAAATATTACATTTACATAAGTATTCAGACCCTTTACTCAGTACTTTGTTGAAGCACCTTTGGCGGCGATTATAGCCTTGAGTCTTCTTGGGTATGATGCTACAAGCTTGGCACACCTGTATTTGGGGAGTTTCTCACATTCTTCTTTGCAGATCCTCTCAAGCTCTGTCAGGTTGTATGGGGAGGGTTGCTGCACAGCTATTTTCTCTTCAGTGATCTTCGATCGGGTTCAAGTCCGGGATCTGTCTGGGCCACTCAAGGACATTCAGATGCTTGTCCAGAAGCCACGCCTGCATTGTCTTGACTGTGTGCTTAGGGTTGTTGTCTTGTTGGAATGTTGTACCTTCGCCCCAGTCTGAGGTCCTGAGCACTCTGGAGCAGGTTTTCATTAAGGATCTCTGTACCTTTCTCCGATCATCTTTCCCTCGATCCTGACTAGTCTCCCAGTCCCTGCCGCTGAAAAACATCCCCACAGCATGATGCTACCACTATTCTTCACCGTAGGGATGGTGCAAGGTATCCTCCATACGTGACGCTTGGCATTCAAGCCAAAGAGTTCAATCTTGGTTTCATCAGACCAGAGAATCTTGATTCTCATGGTCTGAGAGTCTTTAGGTGCCTTTTGGCAAACTCCAAATGGGCTGTCATGTGCCTTTTACTGAGGAGTGGCTTCCGTCTGGCCACTCTACCATGAAGGCCTGATTGGTGGAGTGCTGCAGAGATGGTTGTCCTTCTGGAAGGTTCTCACATCTCCACAGAGGAACTCTAGAGCTCTGTCAGAGTGACCATCGGGTTCTTGGTCACCTCCCTGACGAAGGCCCTTCTCCCCTGATTGCTCAGTTTGGCCGGGCGGCCAGCTCTAGGAAGAGTCTTGGTGGTTCCAAACTTCTTCCATTTAAGAATGATGGAGGCCACTGTGTTCTTGGGGATGTTCAATGCTGCAGAAATGTTTTGGTACCCTTCTCCTGATCGGTGCCTCAACACAATCCTGTCTCTGAGCTCTACGGACAATTCCTTCGACCACATGGCTTGGTTCTTGCTCTGACATGCACTGCAACCCTCCCCATACAACCTGACAGAGCTTGAGAGGATCTGCAAAGAAGAATGGGAGAAACTCCCCAAATACAGGTGTGTGCCTTTCCAAATCATGTCCAATCAATAGAATTTCCCACAGGTGGAATCCAATCAAGTTGTAGAAACATTTAAAGGATGATAAATGGAAACAGGATGCACCTGAGCTCTATTTCGAGTCTCATAGCAAAGGGTCTGAATACTTATGTAAATGAGGTATTTCTGTATTTTTGGTTTTAATAAATTTGCAAACATTTCTAAAAATACCTGTCATTATGGGGTATTGTGTGTAGATTGCTGAGGATTTTTATTTATTTAATTCATTTTAGAATAAGGCTGCAATGTAACAAAATGTGGAAAAGTCAAGGGGTCTGGATACTTTCCGAAGGCACTGTATGCATCTGTTGTTCACAGATACCTCAAAAACAAAGTAGGGGCGTGGATCAGAAAACCAGTCAGTATCTGGTGTAACCACCATTTGCCTTAGACAGAGCGACACATCTCCTTCGCATAGTTGATCAGGCTGTTGATTGTGGCCTGTGGAATGTTGTCCCACTCCTCTTCAATGGTTGCTGGATATTGGTGGGAACTGGAATACGCTGTCGTACACGTCGATCCAGAGCATCCCAAACATGCTCAATGGGTGGTGATATGTCTGGTGTGTATGCAGGCCATGGAAGAACTGGGACATTTTCAGCTTCCAGGAATTGTGTACAGATCCTTGCGACATGCGGCCATGCATTATCATGCTGAAAGAGGAGGTGATGGCGGCGGATGAATGGCACGACAATGGGCATCAAGATCTCGTCACGGTATCTCTGTGCATTCAAATTGCCATCGATAATATGGAATTGTGTTTGTTGTCCGTAGCTTATGCCTGCCCATACCATAACACCACCGTCCACCATGGGGTACTCTGTTCACAACGTTGACATCAGCAAACCGCTCACCTACACGACACCATACCATCTGCCCGGTACAGTTGAAACTGTGATTCATCCGTGAAGAGCACACTTCTCCAGCAAACCAGTGACCATCAAAGTTGAGCATTTGCCTACTGAAGTCGGTTACGATGCAGAACTGCAGTCAGGTCAAGACCATCGTGAGGACGACGAGCAAGCAGATGAGCTTCCCTGAGACTGTTTCTGAATGTTTGTGCAGAAATTCTTCAGTTGTGCAAACCCACAGTTTCATCAGCTATCCGGGTGGCTGGTCTCAGACGATCCCGCATGTGAAGAAGCCGGATGTGGAGGTCCCGGGCTGGCGTGGTTACACGTGGTCTGCGGTTGTGAGAACGGTTTGACATACAGCCAAATTCTCTAAAACGACATTGGTAGGCTTATGGTAGAGAAATTAACATTAAATTCTCTGTCAACAGCTCTGGTGGACATTCCTGCAGTCAGCATGCCTATTGCACGCTCCCTCAAAACTTGAGAGATCTGTGGCATTGTGTTGTGACAAAACTGCACATTTTAGAGTGACCTTTTATTGTCGCAAGCACAAGGTGCACATGTGTAATGATCATGCTGTTTAATCTGCTTCTTGATATGCCAACTGTCTGTCACGCTCGTCGGGAACAGAGGACCAAGGCGCAGCGTTGAAGGTGAACATGCTTTTTATTTATGTTACACGAACAAAACAACAAACGATACGTGAAGTCCTACGGTACAAACACAAACCAAAAGGAACAAGATCCCACACCATACTGTGGGAAACAGGCTGACTAAGTATGGTTCCCAATCAGAGACAACAAGCAACAGCTGATTGACGTTGCCTCTGATTGAGAACCACACTGGCCAACATAGAAACACAATACTAGACCGAACACAAATGAAAACTCACACCCTGGCTCAACATACTAGAGTCCCCAGAGCCAGGGCGTGACAGTACCCCCCCCCAAAAGGCGCGGACTCCGGCCGCGCCAACCAAACACCACAGGGGAGGGACCGGGTGGGCACTCCGCCTTGGCGGCAGATCCGGCTCCGGGCCTGATCCCCACTCCCTCTCCAACCCCCCAAAGTACCCCTGGTCCAGTCTGGCCCCGCTGGCCGGAGCTGGACTGCACACTGGTGGAGCGGATTGCTCTAGCTCCGGCGTGAAGCAGCTGACCGGTGCCGGACCAGGCACCGGTGGAACAGGCACGGGCCGTGCCGGACTGACGACGCACACCACTGGCTTGGTGTGGGGAGCAGGAATGTGCCGGACCGGGCTGGCGACGCTCACCATAGGCTTGGTGCGGGGAGCAGGAGCGGGCCGGACCGGGCTGGCGACGCGCACCATTGGCTTGGTGCAGGGAGCAGGAGTGGGCCGGACCGGGCTGGCGACGCGCAACATAGGCTTGGTGCGGGGAGCAGGAACAGGCCGGGCCGGGCT